>NC_133135.1:48291521-48917335 GCF_048418815.1 Hemitrygon akajei | reverse complement strand
TTGAAAGATGTTCTGACGTAGGCCTCTGAGACAGAGATCACAGCATCATCAGATGTTGCAGGAATTGCACAGGTGTAGTTTTATTCTCCCTTTCAAAGTGTGCATGAAAGGCAGTGAGATCATCTGTGAGTGAAACATCACAGCTATTCATGATGTTAGCTTTCACCTTGTTGAAAATAATGGTTTGCAGAGACTGCCAGAGCTGATGTGCATCCAAGTACTGTCTCTAACTTCAAACAGAATTGTTTTGCTGTCCTTAAAATAGTCTTTGGTACATCAACCCTGGACTTCCTTTATGGTTCTGGATGATTGATCTTGAATGCTCTTCGAGAACATACTGGACATACCGAAACCAAAAACCGTGTATGAACCAGGAGATTTGTAGTCTACTGAGAGATCTAGCCCAGTATGTTCAGTAGCCCATAAGTCCAGTATGTTCTCGAAGGCACACTCATCCACACAGGTCTTGATGACGTTGGTGACAACTGTGACTTATTCCTTCAAATTTGGACACAAATCCCTGAATAATGTCCATTTCACCAATTCAAAGCAGTCCTGTAAGCACTCCTCTACCTTCTTGATCCACGCCACTGGTGCTGTGGTCTTTAGATATTGCCAACATGCTGGGAGAAGTACACCAACTCAAACTAATTGGACTTTTCAAACTGTATGTAGGGTATGGCATGGTAAGCGTTCTTGATAGTGGTATAACAGTGATCAAGTGTATTGGCTCCTCTGGTTTCAAAGGTGAGATGTTGGTGGTAGCTGTTCAGAGACTTCAAACCAGCCTGATTGAAACACCCACAATGATAGGGAAGGTATCAGGGCGTGCTGTTTCGTGCTTCCTGATTATGGTGCTCAGCTCCTCCACAGACTGTCTGACGTTGGCCTAAGGGGGAATGTACACCGCTAGCAGGATGAAGGCAGAAAAGACCCTCAGCAGATAAAATGGACGACATTTGACCACTAGATGGTTGAGGTTGTCTGAGCAGGACTGAGACAGAAAACCGCCATGTCTGTGCACATTCTGAGTTAACCATAAAACATACCCCATCTCCTCTAAAAGACCGAGTAGCAGATAGAGCACAGTGCAGCGAAGTGTACAGTCATGCACTTTAGTAGAAGTAATAAAGACAAAATATTTTCTAAATTGGAAGCAAATTCAGAAATCACAGATGTAAAGGGACTTGGGAACCGTTGTGCAAGATTCTCTAAAGATTAACTTGCAGGTTCAGTCAGTAGTAAGGAAGGCAAATAAAATATCAGCATTCATTTTGAGAGGACTAGAATATAAAGGCAAGGATGGAATGCTGAAACTTGGGTCAGACCACATTTGGAGCATTGTGAGCAATTCTGGGTCCCATAACTGAGAAGGAATATGCTGACAAAGGAGAGGGTCCTTGGAGATATATGAGAATAATCCTGGAAATATGAAGGGTTAATCTATGAGGAGTACTTGATGGCTCTGAACCTGTACTCATTAGAACTTAGATGAATGACCAGAGATAACACTACCATCTGCCCAACCGCATAGTGAAATATGTTTGCACAATGGAAATGAAAGGAGCTTCTGTTCTCCAATACAAGTTCTTATGTACAGGACTTGCAAAAATCTTAAATATATATAAATACACACACACACACACACACACAGAGCTAGGGAACCTATGACTTATGCACAATACTGCAGTAATTTAATGTATTGCACTGTACTGCGTCACACAAAAAACAATTTTATGACATATGTGAGTAATGCTAAACCTGATTCTGATATGGGTCTCTATTGTGGACTGAGAGTGGGAAGGGGACAAAGGGGGCAGGCAGAGGGGAATCATGGTTGGGAAAAGGAGCCGGAGGCACCGGAGCAACATTCTGGCATCCTCAATAAACCAATTGCTCAGAATCAAATGAACTTGCCTAGTGTCTCAGGACTGGGTGTGACTGCACCCATCCCACCCCTGGACCTCCTTCTCTGCCACCTGCCCCACACCCTTCCTGGGGCGCTACACTCTCGCCATTCCTGACATCCTTTACTCCCACCAAATTTACAAACTCGCTCTCTGCTCCATAGTGACAAATACAATACTGTGCAAAAGTCTAAGGCACCTCAGCCATACATACGTGTCAAAGATTTTTGCACAGTACTGTAGAAAATAAGGGATTGCTGCACAATCCAAGTTGTACCCATATCCAAACTCGACTGAAGCAAGATACAAATCAATTACCAAAAAGAACTGAATGATCTAGGGTTCTATTAATTAAGATTTTAACATGGAAATGATATTAAATGATAATGACACTAAATCAACCAAACTCAAGATAGACAAAGGAGATTTATGCATTTGCAGGTACTGGGAAGCCTACTGCATGCAAGACTATTTATAAGGTGTGCTTGAACAGGCTTTTAATACAAATTGAATACTTTAAAGTATTATTTATAATAATGGTAATGAAAAACATTGTACTTTAGGGCCACAGATTGCAATAATTTATCAGTTAATAAAAACAAGTATTTCTTCCAAGCATAATCTGTTTTGACAAAGGATGTTGCCTGGATTGGGGAGCATGCCTTATGAGAATAGGTTGAGTGAACTCTGCCTTTTCTCCTTGGAGTGACGGAGGATGAGAGGTGACCTGATAGAGGTGTATAAGATGATGAAGGCACTGTTCATGTGGATAGTCAGAGGCTTTTTCCCCAGGGCTGAAATGGTTGCCACAAGAGGACACAGGTTTAAGGTGCTGGGGAGTAGGTACAGAGGAGATGTCAGCAGTAAGCTTTTTTTAAAAAAAACGCAGAGAGTGGTGAGTGCGTGGAATGGGCTGCCGGCAACGGTGGTGGAGGTGGATACGATAGGGTCTTTTAAGAGACTTTTAGATAGGTACATGGAGCTTAGTAAAATAGAGGGCTATAGGTAAGCCCAGTAATTTCTAAGGTAGGGACATGTTCGGCACAACTTTGTGGGCCAAAGGGCCTGTATTGTGCTGTAGGTTTTCTATATTTCTAAACAATCATATCCAGAAATGTCATTACAAAATTGCAAATATAATGAAAAAAAGTGGTGCAATTGAATTGATTGCTTGGTTTGTGTAAACATATTGTCATTTAAATAGATAAGTTTAAATGTTCATAGCAATAACAGCAATTTCATGTATTAAAAACCAGCACCAATTTATACTATTCAAAATATGGATGATCCTTACCCAAAGCAGGATACCCCAAGTAGAATCTGTCTGCTCCCAGCCATCCAAGAAATAAGGAAAGAGCCACTGCCACCTTATAAGAATAACCAGTCCTTAAAGTAAAATAACAAAATAGAAATTACTGGACTTGACTGACAACCTTATATCAAGTAATAAAATCTAGAAATGGTCCTCCCTATGGCAGCATCTATGGGGAAATAGATACAGAAAAAGTACACTATTTTCCCCAATAGATGCTGCCTGGCCTGTTGAGTTCTTCAAGCATTTTGTGTGTCTTGCTCAGATTTCCAGCATCTGCAGATATCTCTTGTTTATGGTCTTCCATATGTCCTAATTTTTAATATAAATAGGCCTTCAGTTTAAAAAGAGGTGACAATACATCACAGTGCATTAGAACACCAGGATACAGTGCTATAACTTACAAGAGAAAATATGCAGATACTGGAAATCCAAGCAACACACAGAAAATGCTGGAGGAACTCAGCAGGCCAGGCAGCATTTATGGAACAAGAGGACAATTGATGTTTTACTCGGCCTGAAATGTCGATGGTACTCTTTTCCACAGATGCCAAGTTCCTCCAGCATTTTGTGAGTGGTACTATAACGTGATCAGGATATGGATCGCATTCAGATTTCCAAATACTAGATTCCTAATTTCAACCACCATACCATTACAGCTTATCATGGATCCAAGTGTGCATTAAGGGACTTTAACCATAAAACTCTTTTATAACACATCAGATGGAGCAGTATTTTAACATCTTTTCCATTCTTGTTATAGGAATTTAGGTTGAGGTTCAGTGTTGAAGTCAATGCTCAGGGAAAATCAAAGTTTGTAAGGAGACATTTGAAGACAATAGCAACTACAGAAATTAGTAACGGTTAAATAGATGGTATCATTAAAAACAACACGTTCGATTTAGCAAAATTAGAAGCCTGAGTGCTTGTCTAATGCTTGTTTGCTGGAGCTCTAAGTATGTTAACCAATCTTAATAGGAGTTAAAATGTTAACAGACCAGAAGTTGAGGCCTTATTTAAATGTCTCAGATCTGCTTTTACCAGCTCACAACTCATTTCAGACTTCACCATTTTAGTAATTAAAAGAGACCATTCGATTTGGAGCAAGTTAGCTTCAATCTTCTCATGTACATCCAGCATATCTAAACATTGTACAGTTATTTTTGTTATTCCATACATCTTTTCACTATTCTATTATCAATAAATCAGAGTTTCTAAGTTTCAGGATACTTTAATTGACTCTAGCCAAGATGCTAGGAGGAATCCTCCATACATTTTTCCAGTTGTATTCCATAGAGTGAAATAAATTCAGTCAAACATCATCCATCTCCCAATCAGTAAAGCACTACAACATAATACTGATCACATGTTTTGGAAGTATCGATCAGTGGCAAAAGATATGATTTGTTAACAAGTTGACCATCTTCTAAGGTGGCTTTAAGCAAACTCCTAAAATATAGCAAGTGATGTATTCTACCTGAGACTTCAAGGTATCTTTGAGTGAGCAAAACTTTTTAAAACTGATATTATTTTATCCATCAAATACAATTCCACACTTAGCTATTCCGTCCAAAATTCCAGTATTGATGGCTTTCTAAATGATAACATAGTAATTCTCATCAGTTACTGTCTTCCTCACAATTTAAGTTTAAGCAGTTATTTATTCCAGATTAACCTTTCTCACATCAATGATGTATTCAACAGTATAGCGGTGAATTACTGACTTGTACCATGGAGACCCAAGCTGAAAATCCAAGAATGAGTATGAATCTTATCCAGGTTGCTGGAAAATTTAAATTAAGTTGGAAAATAAACAGTTTATTTTCCAGGTTGCTGGAAAATAAACCTGGAATTACAAATCTGGTATCAGTAATGAGAACATGAAACAGTGGGACCATATGAAAACCCAGATGGTTAACTAATATTCTTTGGAGAAGGAAAACCACGTTTACTCATTCTGGCACACATGCAACAGCATAACTTAAGTATTCACTATGATTGAATCTTAAGTATTCTCCAAAATAGGCTTGTCACCAAAAAGGAATTTAAATTTGGCTTTGCCAACAATTCCCATATTTCATATACAAATTCAAAACATATTATATATATTCATCTACAAAGGCAACTAACAAATTGTTTCAATTACGCAGATTGAGGAAGACACTATTCTGCTTTGGAAGGATAAACTTGCTAAAAGTGGACCTCTGGGCAAGCTACTGCTTGTGCCAGACAAGAACCAGGACAAAATACTAAGGGCCACTGATTCCAAGATAATAATTTTTTAAAATTTCATATTTTTGAGCAACACCCACAAAAAATGCTGGTGGAACGCAGCAGGCCAGGCAGCATCTATAAGGAGAAGCACTGTAGACGTTTCAGGCTGACACCCTTCGTCTCGGCCCAAAATGTCGACAGTGCTTCTCCCTATAGATGCTGCCTGGCCTGCTGTGTTCCACCAGCATTTTGTGCGTGTGTTGCTTGAATTTCCAGCATCTGCAGATTTCCTCTTGTTTGCATATTTTTGTCCTTCTTTGCATGCTTTATGCCTTGAGGTAAGGTGGGGAACATATTAAAATGATGCAGAGACATCATAGATTTTAACAAGATGGATGGACCAATATGTGTAACCTGGTTTCATTTTACTATGTTGCACATTCTTCCTGATTGCCAAGATTCACCAATTCTCCAACTTACGGTAATCAAATGCTGAAACACTGACACCAGTGGTCAACCTCTGCACTCTCTTCACACAGGCTTCAGCATTTGAGTGCTTCCTTTTTCTTCTAGAATTTCACAATATATACAAAGTGTGATTTTAGCCATGGAGTTCTAAATGACTTTGGATGTAATGTATTTGACTGCAGTCTTTACCACAAACTATAGATATATAAGTGAAACAGTGTTCTGTTCCTAAATATTGGTATTCAAATGTACACTTGTAGTGTGTGCCCCCATTTATCACTCTCTAGCCTGTCTCCACCTCCAATCTCCCTTCCTGCCAGTTTGTTCCATGTGCCTTTTTTTCTTTATCTGCTTTGACTTGTCACACTCTGTCCATCTTCTAACTCTGCTACCTCCTCCCTCTCAACTAGTACTACCCATCAACATTCGCCCCCTCCCCAGTCCAGCTATCAGATAATGGCGTGTATGATCCCTCCGTCGCTCTTCTTCATACCATTTATCTTCACCCTCTTCTCTAAGTCCTGATGCAGGTTTTTGAACTGACAGTCAACAACTCCTACTCCCCAACTCCCTATTGCCCTATTGGTGCTGAATGATCTGCTGAGTTCCTTCAGTAGTTTATTTTGTGCTCCATGTTCCAGCATCTGTGGTCTCGTCTCTTCCTTGTTCAAAAACTAAATGATCATTCTGAAACTGATCCCTAGTAGAACCTCACTACTTGTCAAGTTTCTCAGCGTTTAAAAATAATTCATTGAACGACAGCACTGTAGCAAGCCATTTAGCCTACAAATTCATTTTTCTCTCATACAAACCAAAATATTGCAAACTTGAACATTCCTCCGTAATTATCTGACAAAACTATTTTACAATTTAGTTGTAGAATTACTAGGTTGTACATCAACACAAAGCTTTTGATGCTTTAAAACCAATGTTTTAATATGTAGTGAAGAAATATCTTATTTTAACTGCATGGCACAATGAAAAAAAAATCTGAAATACTTACACATTACGACATGGAATAGGCTTATAGAAACCAATTTCCTTTCCACTGAAAGTGCTCACAATGTTATTATGATTTCTGCAGGTGATGTTAGGTGCTGGAATACAAGGAACTAACAATATAATAAAAAGGTTAATTAGGGATAATTTTACTTTACATCATTAACAGAATTTAAGACCTGTAATTTTTGCTCAGTCTTAACCATTAATGCTTATCAAAAATATGTGAAAATTGACTTATTTAATACAGCTGCTTCCCAGATTATAAATGCCTGAACTTGTGTCTCAAATGCTCATTCATACATACAAGTTCAGATGAACACCAGCTGCTGCCTGGTGGGAATACGGTCTTTCTACATGCCTTCTCTTCCCAACACTAGGTTCAAGAAACACTAGATATTGGAATGGTTCTGGAAGACTGGAAAATCACAAATGTCACTCCACTCTTCAAGAAGGAAGAGAGGCAGACGAAAGGAAACGGTAGGCCTCTGCGGTTGGGAAAATGCTGGAGTTGATTATTAAGGATGAGGACTCAGGGCACTTGTTGACACAGGATAAAATAGGGTGTAGTCAGCATGGTTTCCTCAATGGAAAATCTTGCCTGACAAATCTATTGGAATTGTTTTAAGAAATAACAAGCAGAATAGACAAAGGAGGATAGGTTGACATTGTGTACTTGGATTTTCACTAGACATTTGACAAGGTGCCACATGAGGCTATTTAACAAGCTATGAGCCCATGGTATTACAGGAAAGATTCTAACATGGATAAAGAACTGACTCATTGGCATAGGAGGAAAAGAGCGGGAATAAAGGGAGCCTTTTCAGGCTGGCTGCCAGTGACTAGTGGTATTCCAACAGGGGTCTCTATTGGGACCGATTCTTTTCACCTTATATGTCAATGATTTGGATGATGGAATTGACGACTTTGTTGAAAGGTTTGCAGATGATATGAAGATAGGAGGCGTAGGTAGCTTTGAGGAAGTAGAGAGGCTACAGAAGGATTTAGACAGATTAGGAAAATTAGGCAAAGAAATGGCAGATGGAATACAGTGTCAGGAAGTGTATGGTCATGCACTTTGGTGGAGGAAATGGAAAGGGTTGACTATATTCTAAATGGAGAGAAAATATTTTTAAAAAAACTGAGGTGCAAAGGGACTTGGGAGTCCTTGTGCAGGATTCTCTACAGGTTAATTTGCAGGTTGACTCAGTGACAATGAAGGCAAATGCAATGTTAGCATTCATTTCAAGAGGACTATAATATAAAAACAAGGATATTAGGTTGAAACATTATCAAGTATCGGTGAGGCCTCATTTGGTTTTGGTGAGCAGTTTTGCCCCCTTATCTTAGAAAGGATGTGCTAAAACTGGAGAGGGTTCAAAGGAGATTCACAAAAATAAATCATATTAAGAGTGTATGATGGCTCTGGTCTTGTATTCACTAGAATTCAGAAGAATGAGGGGTGACCTCATTGAAACCTACTGAATGGTGAAAGATCTTGATTGAGTGGATGTAGAGAGGATGTTTCATCTGGTGGGATAGTCTAAGACCAGAAGACGCAGGTCAGAATAGAGGGTGTCCTTTGAGAACGGAGATGAGGAGGAATTTCTTCAGCCAGAGTCATGTACCTGTGAAATTCTTTGCCACAGTCAGCTGTGGAGACCAAGTCTTATAAGTATATTTAAAAGAGGTTGACAGATACTTGATTGGTCAGGGCATGAAGGGATATGGAAAGAAGGCAGTAGACTGGTGTTGAGAGGAAAATTGGATCAGCCATGATGTAATGGCGGAGCAGGCTTGATTGGCCAAATGGCCTAATTCTGTCCTATATCTTATGGTGTTTTGCTGAGCAGACTCACTCACTGAGTCAGTGAGGCTGGCTGTGAAATTTACACTCTTGGAGTCTACAAACATTTCAACAATCGGGACTTATGCTTCATGTTTCATGGTAGTATACCAAATTTTAACATCTTATGTACAGTACATAAAAGAAATATGGATACAAGCTTGGTCAGAGATAAAATTTCAGAAGGGCTCTTCGGAGAGAAGATAGCAGTGGAAAGAGGGGAGCTATTGGCGAGAGAATTTCCAAAGCACAAGCTTTAGCAGGATGGGACAACTGTCAATGGTACAGTGATGAAATCCGCATCAGCAGCAATAGTGAGGTGGAGGAGGTGGCATCACCACATAAATTCAGGAGGGAGCTGCAGCAGGCGGATGGTTGGCAATGGTGTTGAGGAGAGGAGAGGAGGACCTACCTGTGAGAGTCTAGCCCCTTATGGAAAAAAAGCAACAGAGTGCAGGTGACACTACATTTTAGCAAGTGACACACAGCAGGTTTAGCACTAGGCTGACCTCAATTGTGCAGTTTGGAAGTAACATCTCCACCTCACTGACAATCAACACCGACATACCCCAGGGATGTGTGTTCAGCCCACTGCTCTACTCTCTTTACACCCACGACTGTGGCTAGGCATAGTTCAAGTGCCACCTATAAATTTGCTGATGATACATCCATAGTTGGCAGAATCTCAGATGGCGATGAGAGGGCAAGATATATCAGCTAGTTGAGTTGTTCCACAGCAAACAACCTTGCACTCAATGTCAGTCAGACTGAAGAGCTGATTGTGGACTTCAGAAAGGGCAAGATGAGGAAACACAAACCAATCCTCAGAGGGATCAGAAGTGGAGAGAGTGAGCAATTTCAAGTTCCTGGGTGTCAGTATCTCTGAGGACCCAACCTGGTCCCAAAATGTCGACGCAGCTATAAATATTAAAGCTAGCCATTAATATTGAAGAGGATACCAAAAGTTTCTTCAGATACAGAAAGTGTCAAAGAGAGGCGAGAGTAGATATCAGATCGTTGGTAAATTCTGCTGGAGAGGTCGTAATGGAGGACATCAAAATGGTGGACAAAGTGAATAAGTATTTTGCCTTGGTCTTCACAGTGGACGACACTTGCAGTATGGCGGAAGTTCCAGATGTCGAGGGCATGAAGAGTGTGAAGTTACTGTAACTAGAGAGAAGGTTCTTAGGCAACTGAAAGGTCTGAAGGTAGATAAATCACCTGGACCAGATGGTGTATTCCCCAGGATTATTAAAGAGTTGGTGAAGAGATTGTGGAGGCATTTGTAATGATCTTTCAATAATCACAAGATTCTGGGATGGTTCCAGATGACTGGAAAATTGCTAATGTCACTCCACTCTTCAAGAAGGGAGAGGAACTGAAGAAAGGGAACTATAGACCAGTTAGTCTGACCTCAGTGGTTGGGAAAATGTTGGAGTCGATTATTAAGGATGAGGTCTCAGGGTACTTGGAGGCACATGATAAAATAGGCCATCGTCAGCATGCTTTCCTCAAGGGAAAATCTTGCCTGACAAACCTGATGGAATTCTTTGAAGTAATGAGCAGGATACACAAAGGAGAATTGGTTGATGTTGTGCACTTTGATTTTCAGAAGGTCTTTGACAAGGTGCCACACGAGGCTGCTTAATAAGCTGCAAGCCCATGGTATTAATGGAAAGATTCTAGCATCGATAAAGCAGTGGCTGATTGGCAGGAGGCAAGGAGTGGGAATAAAGGGATCCTTTTCTGGCTGGTTGCTGGTGACAAGTGGTGTTCCACAGGGGTCTGTGATGGGACTGATTATTTTTATGTTATACTGTATGTCAGTGATTTGGATGGTGGAATTGATGGTTTTGTTGTAAAGTTTGCAAAGGATATGAAAATAGATGGAGGGGCAGTTAGTTTTGAGGAAATAGAGAGGTTAGAAAAGAACTGATTAGGAGAATAGGCAAAGAAGTGGCAGATCGAATACAGTGTAGTGAGCACATGATCATTTACTTTGGTAGAGGAAATGAAAGGGCTGCCTATTTCTAAATGGAGAGAAAATACAAAAACTGAGGCACAAAAGGACTTGGGAATCATTTTGCAGGATTCCCAAAAGGTAATTTGCAGGTTGAGTCTGTGGTGAGGAAGGCAAATGCAATGTTAGCATTCATTTCAGAAGGACTGAATATAAAAGCAAGGATGTAATGTTGAGACTTAATAAAGCATTGGTGAGGCCTTACTTAGACACTACGCAATTGTGGTCCTCTTAGAAAGGATGTGCTGTAACTGGAGAGGATTCAAAGGAGATTCATGAAAATGATTCCAGGATTGAATGGCTTATATGAAAAGTGTTTGATGGCTCTGGGCCACTATTTGCTGGAATTTCAGAAGAATGAGTGTTGACCACATTAAAAACGATCAAAGATGGTAGCGCGATATTGATACACAGCAGCCTCTCTGGACTCTGGATTGGGGATTACCAAATGTTATGTGGATTTTCTGGTGTAGTCTGTTTTGTCGTGAGCTTTTTTGTGATATCATTCTGGAGAATGTTGTCATTTTTTAACTGCATTGCATTTGTGGTTTCTAAATGACAATAAACTGAATCTGAATCTGAATAGCCTTGATAGAGTGGATATGGAGAGGCTGTTTCCTATGGTGGGCATGTTTAAGACCAGAGGACACAGCCTCAGAATAGAGGGACATCCTTTTAGAATGAAGATGAGGAGGTATATCTTTATCCAGAGAGTGGTGAATCTGTGGAATTTGTTCCCACAAGCAGAGGTTGATGGATTCTTAATTTGTCAAGGCATGAAGGGATATGCGGTGAAGTTATGAGACTGGGGCTCATAATGGATTAGCAATGATGAAATAGTGGAACAGACTTGATGGGCTAAATGACCTAATACTTACGGTCTTGTGGACTTCGAATGAGTCGACTTATTAACTTGAATGAGTTTTTTTTTTAAAGGAGGTGATGAAAGCATTTAATGAAGGAACAGCTGTAAATATTGTCTACATGAATTTTAGTAAGGCATTTGACAAGTGACAAGGTATGTCATGGAGGTTCATCCAAAAGATTAAGGTGCAGAGGATCAATGTAGCACTAGTGCTTGGCTGAGCTGTACTGAATCCTGTTTATGATATACAGACATAAAAATGACTTGATGAAACAGAAGGTTGGATTAGTAAGTTTGTAGACAATACAAAAATTGGTAGTTTTGTAGATCGTGTACAATACTCAAAGGACGCAGCAGGATATAGTTCAATTGCAGATATGGACAGAAAAATTGCAGTGGGAGTTTAATGTACAAAGACCATGTATAAAGTCCACTGTTAGTGACGAGGCTCTTCACAGTATTGATGTGCAGAGAGATCTTAGGGTCCAAGTCCACAACTGATAGTGGTGACATAGGTTGATAGGGTGGTAAAGAATGCATTTGGCACACTTTGACAGAGCATATGGTCTTCAACCGTACAGCATGCTTGCCTTTAATAGAGAAACTGAGTTCAAGAGTCGAGAAGTAACATCGTTTAAATTATAAAGCTCTGGTTAGGCTGCATCTGCAGTATTGATCCTTCAACTAAGGCAGGCCACCATACTATACACCTTCCTAACCACCCTATCAACTTGCACAGCGACTCTGAGGGATCTATGGATGTGGACACCAAAATCCCTCTGTTCCTCAACACTGCTGAGAATCCTGCCATTAACTCTGTACTTTGTCTTCAAGATCAACCTTCCAAATGTCACTTTACTGGATTGAACTGCATCTGCCACTTCTCAGCCCAGCTGTGCATCCTGCCAATGTCCTGTTGTAACCTATTACAACCTCTGCACTATCCACTACTCCACCAACATTCATGTTATCTGTAAATTTACTGCACAACTCTTCCATTTCTTCATCCAAGTCATTTATAAAAATCACAAAAAGCAAGGGATCCAGAAAAGATTCCTGTGGAACACCACTGGGACTTCTGGAGAGAATATGCTTTACCTACTACCCATCCTCTGCTTTCTGTGGGTAAACTAATTCCAAATCCATGCAGCTAAGTTTCCTCGGATCCTATGCCTCCAGGCTTTGCTGAATAAATCTATCAAGAGGAACCTGTCTAACTCATTTCTAAAACCCTTTTAAACATCTCTTGCTCTACTTCGATCAAATTGTTTTGTGATATTCCCAATGAATTCAATCCAGCTCATGAGGCACGACCTGCCCCCCATAAAGTCATACTAGTGATCCTTAATCAGACTAATCCCTATTCAAGGGAAGCAATGTTGGCATCTTTGTTGAAAGCAAAAATTGTCATATGATGTCCTTTGAATTTGAATTGTCCTATTATAGTTAATTTAAAAAAGACGTACCAGAGGCAGTATTATTTGTGCAGTTTTCTGGCTCTTGCGTTATGTCACTTATCTTGGGAGCATCACAGATATATCTACAGCAACAAAGGTTAAGGGACCTTTCTTGTTTTTACAAATTCTGTACAAACATAGTTATATATTATGTTTTTAATCATTTATATTTCAAGTTCCTCACTGTTATAACAAAGCTATTGTTTAAACTATTTTCAAATGGTTTAATAGCATTGTTTACATATTTATATATTAACTTAATACCTAATATGCTCAGCAGAAAGAAACCTACACAATTCCATACCAAAAAACACTCAATTTACTACCGAACTTGGTGTATTAGTAAATTTCGGTACAACACATATTGCAATAAGAAAGATTGCTATGTTAAAATTATGGTCGCCTTAACCTTGCTGGTTGCAGTTAGTAAGGGAAAGCATTAAAGCTCGGTATAAAAGTTATGCAACGCGACATCGTATTTATTACACATACACACTATTATCGTATAATAGAGCTGAAGCATTCGGAATCTTTTAGTCCCTCTTGTTTATATATAGTGTTTTTTTTACTACGACCAGTTTACTTGCAGATTACGGAAAATAAACGCATTCTAAGTGCCATATTTTATAAGAAAATCTTATTCAGTAGTGTCTCTCCGGCTCCTTAAGCAGAATCAGCCGAGAACAGAACCTGATCATGGAAAGAATAAGCAACTTGTTCCTACTTGCGACTTTCAACAAAAACACCGAAACTGCTTGTCCCGACAAACAATTTACCCAAAACAAAAAATTATGATAATATAAAGGATATTGCCCAAGTCGCAGTTCCTCGCATTTTTCGACATCAACAGAAAGAACATTCAACAAAAAAGGACACAGGAAGACAGCCGACAGCCACACTGACCACCGTTCCCTGGGCAACGCCATCTTGAACATCATCACGTGACCGCCAAGCGGAAGCTCGTTGGGGATTTGCCCCCAGAACACACTTCGGTTCGGAAGGTTATTGAGCTAGATTACGGAACCGGCTGCTGTTTCTTTACGGTCCCTCCCAACCGAAAATTACTTAATTCCACCACCATTCTGAGTTGGCTGGTAGGGCTAGTGAAAGACACTAGGTCAGTGGGGGGGGGGCGCTCATGATTTCTGTTATTTTTGTTTCTCAATGCCACTCCAAAAGCTCTTCTTCATTTTGGGTTGTCGAGTTATAAGATTCCTGCCTGTCCGTGCGAATGTTACACTTTTTTCCCCAAGGAGGTGTTGAAATCATTGACTAATAATTAAATAATAATAAAATCCTTGCATAATAAAACAATGGAGGGTTATGCGGTGTGTAGGAGGGAAGGGTTGGATTGATTGTGGAACAGGCTTTTAAGTCAACACAACATTGTGGCAGAAGGGTTTATTTTATATGTTTAATTTCTGAAGTCAACCTGGTAACCTTTGCCATGAAGGAGCTTGGAACAGAGTGTTGGCAGCTGGATCTGGGAGGACGTGGAGTGCTAATTGGATTCAACTGGTTATATTAGATCTTCAGTGTTAGGGATGTTGGCTTGGAACCATTGGTCATTTGACCTTTCAGTGGATTTGGAGGATCTTGCAGAGATAGCACAGGTGGTATGACTTTAGAAGCTTGAGGTCCCTGTATAAATCAAAAGTGTACAGGAGGGCAGGGTTCACGGCTGTCAAGTAAATCTCTAGCTACGTATTGGATTCAAGGTCTTAATCTTTGAATATGCCCGTAGAGGGCTTTAAGTTGTGCTGGCACTGTTGTTGTGTGAACAAAGTCACCAGAGAGAAGCTCTGGTAGGTATGAAGCAGACTCTATTTGACAAAATCCACTGGACAACAAATTTTTTCAAAAGTGTTGCTTCCTCAGAATTTTTTTTGTTTATGATAGACTGCTTGAAGATGAACACAAATATAATTTCAGATTACTTATATCACATAGGGATTTGGAGAAACAACAAATTAACTTTTTATTGAATATAATGTGTTTAATTGCTTAATGGTGCTGATGCTTTGCAATAGTTCAACTAAGTTAAAAATATTTTGTTAATGATTTTCATTTGTACTCAGTGTCTGAGGCTTCTCACTTAAGTGTCCAACAATAATTTGCCAGCATTGATGGATTTCACTTGCCCTGGTATCTTTTCTCCATGACCGCAATGTCCTGGTGAAATCTTTCACCATGCTCGTCACTAACAGCACCAAGATTTCAGACATCCCACTCTGCAAAAACTCATTTCAGGGAGGTAGCACCCCCCCCCCCCCCCCGGTCAATCTCCAAGGGTGTATGTCATTTGATTATGAAAGAAGACAACAATTTATTTGATCACATATTGAAACTATATTCCTTGTTGAGTATTTTGTTGGCAGTCTCAATGGTAATACTGTAGCTAAATGCCAATGCAAATAGCTTTACTATTTTGCAAACTTTCCTTGTACTGTGATGTGGCTTGCCTGGCAGATTTGAGCATTTTGCCAGAAGTCTCAACCTCATAGCACTCTCTGTCAATGAATTTGTTAATTTTGCAAGACATCAAGTGTTTTGTGAGACAGCTGACTTCTGAATTCTGTCTTAATGTCATGCACCATCTGAATGCCCTTTCTAAATCACAATTAGAATTTGGGTTTGCTAATGAACGAATGACACCTGTTAAGCTCACCTCAACATGTCTTTTACAGTCATTTAACCCACCATGGGCAATAGAAAAGTCACTGTTGCAAACAGTGCAGCGAGCAACACTGTCATTATTTTTTTACCCCTATTAAGCAGGGGTACACTTTAGTGCAGTCTGGGGTGAAGTATGTTTTATATTTTCTTTTTTTGGAACACTCTGCCATGGCACTGCAGGACACTAAACTGAACTGATGGACAATGAAGGAGAGAGAGAGGTCGACTGTAAAGCCCGCCCACAGAGAAAACTGATAGGTCTACTTAGCACAAAGAGTGACCAATCAGGATGCTCTCTCGCTACATCTGTCACTTGCTCTCTCTATCTCTGTCTCTCTCTCCCTCTTGCTCACTTGCTCTCTAAAAAATCGATTTCTGGGATATTGTATATAATTTGCGGGCGTCAGGGAGCCGCTATCAAAATGCGGGAGACTCCCGGAACTTCCAGGAGAGGTGGGATGTCTGAGATTTGCAGGGAGGAAGTCTAAATGGGAATGCAGAAAATGAATCTTTGCAACATGTTGCATTTCATGGTTTTATATGCTTAAAGCATACTTTCAACCAGCTGCATGTAGTTTGGTGCTCTGTAGATGCTGAGAAAAAATTCAACAACTTCCTTGAATGCCTTCCATGTGACTTTCTCTGGTCCAACTAGAAATTCTTCAAATTGCCTGTCATTGATGACCTGTTTGATTTGTGGACCAACAAAAATGCTTTCCTTAATCTTGGCATCAATTATTCTGGGAAGCATCTGTCTCAAATATCAAAATACTTCATAGAAAGTTTTGTGTATGGTGATAGCAAATTCCATCATTACAGTCCTGAACCCAGTAGTTATTACTAAAACCTGTCCTGCCATGCAGCAGCCATGCTGCCTAAGCATGCCCAAGCATGCCTGGACAAGATAGGAAACTTTCCAGCTTACATTGTAGGCAACATTTTAATTGACTTGAATTATGAATTGAAATAATAAACATAAGTTTACAGTCTTAAAAAAATGGTGCACGATAGGGAAATTTCACGGTGATTTTCATGATCAGTAGCCCAAAATACATAAGATACACCTAAAGGTATTCGGGAAGCAAAATCTTTATTGTCCAGTGATATCACAAATAAACTGACAGCCTTTGGAGTTATGAGAAAGTGAGGAGAGGAAAAGGGAGGGAGATCCTTTTGGAGCAAAAGACTGCCTGGCCCCAACACTACATGCTAAAGGTCAAAGGTAAATTCAGGCTAAGGTCAAAGGACAATTCCATATTTACAATGCTTCCTTTGAACTGAATGTTACCATTTCAAACCCACCATCACACCTCCCTATTTGCACCTATATTACAGGCACCTAAATACATACAAGTACCAAATTTAAATTAGCATCATCTGTTCTTCCAATTAACCTGGTTCATGGTAATTGGAACCCATTGTTCAGAGCTGCACTTTAGATTCAATCCACAATTCATATTCAAATCTGAAGGCTAGTGGCTGAAGTCATTTAAGCTATTTGCTACATGTGCTATCCCCAAAAATCACACTAACAGGCGTATTGAAGAGGATGTTAAATTTCTTTCTTAATTGAGAGGTCGCTCTATACATATGGGAGGTGATCCATGTGTCTGGCCGTGGGCCTTTATTATTAAGGGCAGTGTTGATTCAGTTTCGCAGATATTATTTGAATGAGTTGACCATTACAAAAATCTACTCAAACTAAAGGATATTAATTTAAGGGGCAAGAGATTTAGAGGATCCGAGGGGGTACTTTTCACCCAGAAAGTTGTTGTCACCTGGAATGCATTTCTGGCTAATGGTGGAAGCAGAGATGCTGAAAGCATTGAAGAAGTGTTGAGAAAAGCACTTAAGCAACACACACAAATTGCTGGAGGAACTCAGCAGGCCAGGCAGTATCCATGGAAAAGAATACAGTTGATGTTTCGGGCCGAAACCCTTCGAGAAAAGCACTTAAAACACCTAGGCATAGAAAGCTACAGGCCAAGTGCTGAAAGATGGGATTAATGTAGGTGTCCATTGGTCTGTGTAAACATGGTGGGTCAAATCACCTGGTTCCATGCTGTATGACTTTCTCCAACAATGACTTGGAGCTCTGTTACTGATCTTACTATGGCTTGGTAACTAAAGTTGAAATGGTTTGTTTCTGGTATAAGTAAATAATTTCCCATTTGTCCCACAGTTTAATTCTGCTCCACTTGGAAGTTTAGATAAAAGACAGGTGCAACAATATTGGTGAGAAAGACGATAAGAGTGCTGGGACAATCATGCAGCTTTATTTGATAACAGTTTGCATTTGACTAGTACTGTAAAGCATCTTTTCATTTCGATCAGGACTCATGCCATCATATAGCAGACAGAAGTGAATTTCTGTGGGTAGCCCAATTTGAGAAAGATGCTTAGAGTCTTTTTCCATTGATGGAGTCAAAGACCTTTGTGAAGTTGAAGAAAAGTATTATGATTGATATTGCTCTCTGTATATCCCTTGGAACCAAATCACAATCTTCTGGAAAGACAACTGCAATTCCAAAGTCAGTTGTTTGGTCAGGGAAGAGGAGAGTAGGAGAGCCATGATAATAACTTTTCACATAGCTGACAGAAGTAGTTACCCCAAATGGACTTATATTCCCTTTCAAATATGATTATAAATACTGAATCTCTCAGATCTTCTTGAACATCCGTGCCCCCCCCCCCCCCAGCTCACCATGCCACCCCCAACTCTAACCTTGGTGTGGGAAATGAGATTGAGACTGTGTGAATTAAGTTCCTTTCCAACAAATTGTAGAACTTCAGCAGTATTGCCTTCTGCTCCTCTTTATTTTTCAGTCAGTATGACTTTTTATGGTTCTTATCTGTCAGGGATACTGGTCAGACTCAGCCAGAAAATTTGCTATGGAACTGAGTCAATTATATTCACATTCAGCACAAAGTCATAGTTAAGTTGTTCTTTAAATAAGTCCTTCCAGTGTGCCTCCCAAACCTTGATAAGTTCATTTGAATTCTGGCACTCAGTAGGGTGTACTGCTGGATATTAGTTTTTCACAGTGCTGAAGAATATGTACGTCATGGTTATCATTGAGCTGCTGGATCTCCTCTGCTGTATTCACCCACCATCTGTTCTTTAGGTCATGAGCTCTATTTTTCACCTTGTCCTCCAAATGCTATGAGCTACTCCTTTACTCTTGATCTTTTACTTTAACTCTACCTTGTCTACTTGTTGTTTAACAAGTTGTGGATGGCCTGAACAGTCTTAATAAGCCAGTTATGGCATTTCTGGAAATAGGAGTTTTTACATAGTTGCTAACAATGCTGAATTTAAGGGCAATCTGTGCCAGGTGGTCACTTTATGCCTTCAGTTTGTTCAAGATCATCAGGTTGTAATAAGGGATCTTAAAGGAATTACCCTTTGGTGTCCTTGAGATGGGGACACTGGATCAGGCAGTGATCACCCCCCATTATCACTGGTACCTATAATGAATGCATAATGCAGACATAACCTGACAGGTGAGAATGCCAGCTGGGATGCTGCCATTAGTCTTTGTGATTTTCTCCGAGGGTGTTGGTTATAGCAAGACTGTGCTGTATGCATTTTGTCAGGACCTTGATGAAGTTCATTTTCCTTATTCCTTGCCAGAAGATTGTATCTGTCACCTTGGCTTGCTGGTGCTCAAGAAGATCTCTGTTTCTCCTTTTGGGGTGCAGGCTAGAGTGTGTGAACTGGGTAGAAGTCCTTCATGGCCACATCGGTAGTTTTCAGGGTTTGAGGATAAATGGGAATGACCATAGAATGTTAATTCTGCTTTTGAGACAGTTGGAACCAATTATGCATAAACACAAAAGTGAAATATTGATTTTGCATTAATATAGAACTGAATATTTTCCATAATAAATACAAAACAAGCACAATATTCATCACTGCGTAGATTTACAAAGCAGAAGGAACACTAAACATAGATATGAAGCTGAAATACTAGTGACTGCACCAACACAATTATAAAGCACATCTTTGCATAGTTATAAATCTAAGGTGACTATAATCAATAAAAAAAGGAAGCACAATTGTACATAAAATCTTGATATACACATTAAGTGCAACATTGAAGCAGAAAGGTAATTGTGTATTTGATATTTCAATAATATTTGAGTAATCTTGTATAATCTTGAGTAATCTTAAGCATTCTTGTTCATTTAAATCATTAATTAGAGGTTATATGTAAAAATATTTTATTTGCATATGTCATCACACTACCACGTGATATGTACATACCTCATTTAAAGTAAAGACGAAGGTACACCTTCATTCCTGAACTGGACCCCAGTGTCTTTCTTTGAATTAATTTAATGTTTCAAAGTTACAAGAGATTGCATTGATGGTGAGGTATTTTTAAAACAAACCCAGGATGGCTACTGCCCTGATAAATGCAGCAAGATGTTCAAACTTAAAAAAACACAGCCAGGACATTGAGTAAAATACCCAGTCCAGCACGTGCAGAGAGACAGTTGAGTTAAAAAAAAAATTTCACCACAGCCACAGCACACTTTCTTTGAACGATTTTTAAAGAAAGTAAGAAAATGGAAGAATTCACATGTTCATAAAGAGTGAGTTATGGCTAATAATAATAATTTAAAAAGAATCAGAAATGGCAGGCTACATCAGAAAGGTGGATGAGTTTTGTTACACAACAAGCCATTGGCTCATGTGTACTGGGCTATCAGAATAGTATTTCAAATCAAATGTAACAGCCAATGAGAAGCAAGTGCCAATTTTCCTGTTTTCATTGGTTTTAAATGCATGCAATTTGCTTTGAAGCTTGACTGCTCCCACCAAAACATCAGAAACGAGCTTTGCTGTTGTTGTATAAGCAGATGCAAATTCCAAAGCCTTGCTGAATGAATGGAAGGCCAGGAAGAAAGGGGTCAATGGAGTTAGGAAAACAGAGGATTTGTCAGATGATGTTGAGAATGAAGAAACCAAAAGGAGGGATCAGATTGTAAAGGGAGCAATAGAAGGATTAAAAAGAGAATACTTCAATGAACTAAACGCACCATCCCAAGATCAAGATGCACAAATTAGAAGGTAAGCGGCACAGTAGCGTAGTGGTTAACACAACACCTTACAGTACGGCGACACAGGTTCAATTCCTGCCACTGCCTGTAAGGAGTTTGTACATTCTCCCTGAGACTGTGTGTGTTTCCAAAGTCATACCATTTGGTAGAATAATTGGTCATTGTAAATTGTCCCATGATTAGGCTCAGATTAAATCTGGGGATTGCTGGTCAGTGTGACTTAAAGGGACGGAAGGGCCTATTCCATGCTGTATCTCAATAAAAATAGAAAGAAAAAGGAAGAAGAAAGGTGGTTACTGCTGTCAGACCCACTTCTCAGTCAACTCCTACAACCACTGCAGAGGAAGCCCCAGAACCTGAGATTGATTCACAGCCACAAGTATCACCTGCCAAGTCGAGTCAGGAACAACATTATCCCACAAGACATTCTCCACAGTGAAATCTTAAAGCCCAAATGGGACAATTTAAAATTTGCTATGCTATGGATGTCTTTATATAGTGATTGTATTATACAGTATATTGTGTATATAACATTTTATATTAAGTTGTTTATAGCTAAGCAGGGAGGAGCATTGTGTGTTTGATACTTAAATAACATTTGAATAATCTTGATTATATTTTGTTTGATTAAGCATTCATGTTTGCATAATTCATTACGGGTTATATGTAAAAATACATTAACTCCATATGTCATCACAATACCACGTGATACATGCGTGCCTACTTAAAGTAAAGATAAAGATACACCTGAATTCCTGGACTTGCTGTGTCTTTCTTTGAAATAATTTAATGTTTTGAAGTTACAAAACATAACAATAGTACTCAAATGTTATTATATTCACTATTTAACAAGGAAGCCCAATCTTTATTGAAGTAAAATATTGGCATCTAGAAAGTCTATTCATGTGTAACAGTACAGCATCAAAGCTCAATTAGACACAAATACAATACTCAAACACACTACAGTAGCATCACAGCGGTGCTTCAAGTACAGTAATAAACTATGAAAATAGGAAATGGGGAAATAAATGGAAAAATGGGATTGCTCTGGGACTCAATCTGCACTTGTATTAAAATTGAAGTAATACTATACCTAGATTGGGGTGGCATGGTAGTGTAATGCTATTATAACACCTGCGACAGAGGTTTATTTCTGACCTACGCCTATAAAGAGTTTGCAGATTCTCTGCATGACTATGTGAGTTTTCTCCAGGTGCTCTAGTTTCCTACCACAATCAAAAGATTTATGGGTTATGGCTACATGAGTGTTACTGGGCAACAAGGGCCTGTTACCATGCTGCATCTCTATCTCTAAATAAAAATAATTAAAATTGAAAAAAATCTTCAAAAATAATAAATTTAAAACTATTATATTGTATCTACAATTAGACAAACAAAATAATAGTATTCAACTACAGAAGTGGATCTGCAAATTGGAGAAAAAAGCAATAGTCAAATCTGCTATTATTACCCAAAAACTGTACACAAATACTAAAACAATGCAAATATGTTTTGCATTTTTATAGAGAACTTACAACGTGATGGATTTTCACTGTTGAAGGCCAGGGGGCCTTGGTTGCCAAGTTCAGCTTTCTAAATACAGCAGCTAAAACTTCTAAAGATCAAATAATTGTATTAAACTTCCAACTAATATTCTTTGTTTAGCTTTTGTCATAAGCAGAAGCCAGTCTTCAGTTCTTAATATAAATTGAAAACAATCATCAGTCTTAAGTTAAAAGGACAGAGGACTTTCAGTCAAGATGGTGATGGTTTAGTCGCTAAAAGCTATTGCTCCATTTTATTTCTTATCTCCGCACTCCTTCTCTCCCTTTTTTTCACTCCAAACTGTTAAACTTTTTATTCTCCCTTCTGCCTGCGAATACGCCTGTTTTACAATGGCTTTAAAGACCACCAAATCAGGGAAGAAAGATGTTCCTGCGGCCGGCCCCTCAGACAAAAATATTATCTCGGTTTTGGAGCAGCACCGACAGGAGATAATGGCTGAATTTAAGTCTTCTGTCAGTCCGTTGGATTTGAAATTGGATCAAACTAAGTCCATAGTGGAGGACCATGCCCAACGCTTATCACATCTCGAGTCTGCTATGGATGTGTTAGACCGCCGTTTTAAAGAGTTGGAAAGTGCTTGTTCTGATTTGAGAGTTATTAACAACAAGCTAATATCCAAAGTTACTGATTTGCAAAGTCAGAACAGACATCAAAATCTACATATTCTCAGGTTGCCAGAGTTTATTGAACATAGATCTCCCGCTGAATTTTTCTCTACTCTGCTATGTGAGATTTTTGGGAATGACATACTTTTGACTCTGCCCGAGATAGACAGAGTTCATCGTACCTTAGGGCCTATGCCGGGACACAGGCCACGTCCAGTGATTATTTATTTTCATTGCTACCAGATTAAAGATCTCCTGATTAAGGAAGCCCATTGGAGAGGGAAGTTGGAATATAAGGGTCAACCAATTCATGTTGTTGAGGACTATGCTCCCCAAGTTCTGAGTCTGCGAGCTGAGTTTAAAGGAGTCATGAAAGAATTGTATAATCGCGGATTCAGGCCTTCCCTTCGATTTCCAGCTCACCTCTGAATAATTCTTACTAGTGGAAGAAAAGAGTGGTTTAATTCGGCTTCAGAAGCTCAGAAATTTATCGATGGCCTCCCTGTGGCTTCAATTCCCTCAGATTCGGTCTGATTACTTGTATTGGTGGAGAAGTACTTTTTTCTGTTTTTTTTCCTGATCTTTCTTAAGTCAGTAAATTTTTTTTTAGTTTCTCACGGGTAGGTTATTGGGTAAAATCTGTTTACTTGTTTTTATATTTTTTTTCTTAAACACTAGTTCATTTTTTTTTTGTATTATTACCTTGAGTTAAGCTTAACAAATTCTGGTGGAATGTTTTTTCTTTTCTCTATGTATTACTTTAGTTTGTAGGGCTAAAAGTTTTCTTTTTTTAATTGATAAAAAATGGAGCTGATGACGATGTCAAGAGACAGGAAGTCGGATTATGGGGTGATTTTTTTTGAAGAGCTTGCTGCTGCTTTTCGGTAGCTCTCTTGCCGTGGGGGAAGAGAACTCTTAATGCCAATATTATTCATAGAACCTTTAGACATTTATATTACTCAGGACATATTTCTGTCCTGTTTTTCTTGTTTTATACTTTTGCCACAATGCTGTACTCGAATTTCTGACAATGTTTATGCCTACTATCCTCCATCTTTTTTTAAAGGACAATGGTTAGTTGGTTGAATTTTGTAAGTTGTAATGTTAAGGGATTGAACTATCCTGTTAAAAGAAGGAAGGTGTTTTCACATCTTAAACAGCTTAATGCAGCAATTGCTTTTTTGCAAGAAACACACATTTGTAGTTCTGAAACTCTCGTCTCAGATGGGTGGGGCAGCACTTCCATTCTACTTTTCAGGCTAAAGCCAGGGGGGATTTCAATTCTTATAAATCAAAATGTTCCCTTTGAGCTTCATAACAAAGTATCTGATACAAATTGTTATTTTATTGTCTCGGGGAAATTATACGACACACTGTTAGTCTTGGCTAACTTATATGCTCCCAATTCGGATGATGTGGAGTTTTTAAATCATTTCTTCTCTTTATTGCCTGAGCTGAGTTCATATTCTCTCATATTGTGTGTTGATTTTAATTGTTGGTTAGATCCAGTTTTGGATTGATCGTCCTCTATTTCTAGACTACCAAGTAAATCTGCTTTATCAGTTCAGTCTTTCCTTTCTAATTATGGTATCTCCGATGTATCGCATTTTCTCCATCCAAATGTGAGCTATTATTCTTTCTTTCACATGTCCATCATACTTTTACTAGAATTGATTATTGTTTAATTGATAATCAGCTGATTCCATCTGTTCGCTCTTGTGACTACTGGAGTATATTGATTTCAGATCATGCCCGAGTCACCCTGTATATAATTCTTCCTGGTTTCCTCCAAATGAATAAACGTTGGCTTTTTAATCTGACCTTGTTGTCGGATAATGATTTTGTAAAATTTATGGAGGACCAGATAAATTTTTTTTTAAATACTAACACGTCATCTGGAACCTCAAGTCAGTTGTCTGGGATGCTATGAAAGCATATCTAAGGGGTCAAATAATTTCATATACTTGAATTTGAATAGAAAGATCCATAAAGAGCAATTAGATCTGGTCAATCAAATTAAGGCAACAGACCAACTACATGGCCAGACTGAAAATCCAGAGCTGTATAAGAAATGAGTGGAACTTCAAACTAAGTTTGACCTTATTTCCACTCACCAAATTGAACGCCAACTTTTGTAAAGTAAGAACTGGTTTTATATCCATGGTGATAAAACCAGTAAATTTTTAGTCAACCAACTAAGACGCTCTAAAGCTAAACAAAATATTACAAAAATTCAAATGGGAAATGGGAACATTACCTTGAATCATTCTGAAATTAATGACACATTCCAGAATTACTATTCTTGACTCTATACTTCTGAATCTCTAAATGATAATATTTCTGTCGAGCATTTCTTAAATAGTTTAAATATTCCTGCTCTTTCTCCAGATCTTAAAGCAAAACTGAATGAACCATTATCACTAGAGGAAATATCCACAGCTATTTCTGTACTGCAGTCTAGTAAATCTCCTGGACCTGATGGGTTCTCTGCAGAATTCTATAAATCATTTTCCTCTTTATTTTCGCCTCAACTAATGTTAGTTTTAACCGACTTGTTTAAACATGGTAAATTGCCTGCATTATTTAATGAGGCATATATGATTCTCTTAGCGAAAAAAGGCAAAGATCCAATAGAGTGTTTCTCATACAGGCCGATTTTTTTGCTAAATGTTGATGTTAAAAGTTTGGCTAAAGTTTTGGCCTGTAGATTGGAAAACATTCTACCCTTAATTATTTCTGAAGACAAAACTGGTTTTATTAAAAATCCTCTCCCTTTTTTAATATACGGCATCTATTTAATATCTTATACTCATCTTCAGCTGGGATTCCTGAATGTGTCATTTCTCTAGATGCGGAGAAAGCATTTGACCGTGTGGAGTGGAATTATCTTTTTGCGGTTTTAGAGAAATTTGATTTTGGACAAAGTTTTATTACGTGGATTAAATTGTTATATTCACAGCCCACCCACTGCTTCTGTCTTGAATATTTCTCAGCAATCCCAACCTTTCAACTTTAAACGTGGCACCCGGCAAGGGTGCCCTTTAAGTCCCTTACTTTTTGATCTGGCCATAGAGCCATTGGCGATTGTGTTTCGTAGTTGTGCTGAATTGACGGGGATTTGGGGTGGGGGGTGTTGAGTACAAAATGCCTCTTTATGCTGATGATCTTTTACTTTTTATATCAAACCCGACTACCTCCTTATCCCCAATGTTTTCATTCCTTAACAAATTTAACCAGCTTTCCGGATGCAAGTTTAATTTACATAAGAGTGAACTCTTTCCAATAAACAGAGAAGCACAAATATTAGAATTTCATCACCTCCCTTTTAAAGTAGTAAATAATCAATTTACTTACCTTGTCATTACAGTAACAAAGAATTATAAGTGTCTTTTTGGAGAAAATTCCACAAATCTTTTAAATCATACAAAACAGAGTTTAGCACAGTGGTCACACTTGTCCATGTCTCTCATAGGTTGAATTAATGTTGTTAAAATGTATATCCTTCCTAAATTTTTATACTTATTTCAATCTTTACCAATTTTTATTTCTAAAGCTTTTTTGACTTGTTAGATTCTATTATTTCATCCTATCTATGGAAGGGCAAACATCCCAGACTAAATAAAGCTCACCTTCAAAAACCTAAAAGGGTAGGTAGTATGCCTTGCCCAAATTTCATTTATATTACTGGGCAGCCAACATACGTTGCCTTATCTTTTGGTCTTACTTTTATAATCAGTCTGGCTGCCCAATATGGGTGGCAACGAAGTTGAGCTCTAATAAGAAACTCTTCATCTCCACACTTCTTGGATCTGCACTTCCTTGCCATTTGCCTAAATCAACTGTTAATCCAGTTATCAGACACACTCTGAGAATATGGGCTCAGTTCAGAAAATATAATAGGCTTCATGGTTTTTCTCTCTCTAGTCGTATTCTACATAATCATCTTTTTCAGCCTTTTTCTAGACTGGCACAGAAAGGGCATTAGGTGCTTTGAAGATCTTTTCAGAGCGCTTTGCAACTTTTGAACAACTGTCTGTAAAGTTTGGCCTACCTAACACTCATTTCTTTAGATACCTCCATATTAAGACATATTAATCTCCAATTAATACCAAACTTTCCTAAGGTACCTGATTAAAAAGGTTGTGGATTTGTTTCTTCGTATGAACTCATTGGGTAAAGGTTTAATATTTACTATTGGAGATATGTTAGCGATGTTGAGGTGAGCTCCCTTTGACAAAATTAAAACTGCCTGGGAGCAAGATTTAAATTTTCCTCTGTCCGACAAGGTTTGGGATTCAATTCTCAAGTCAGTTACTTCAACCTCTCTATGTGCTCGCCACTGTCTTTTACAGTTCAAGGTTGTACACAGGGCTCATGTGTCTAAAACTAAATTATCGTGGTTCTATTGTTATGCCCGCAGCCCCCTCCTTTGTGAGAATTGCAAGAGCACTCTTGGGTTGGGTCAGGGGACCCAGGAAATGAGAGAGAGACGTGCAAAATGCCTTGTTCCCCGGTGATGTAAGATCACGGGACATATCCATTGTCTCTTGGAGACACATTTGTGGATTGCGACCCTATGCTACGTGACTGCCTTCGGGCAAAGTGGGCTGGGTGACGGGGAGAGATTGCATCATCACCTCAACCCGATTGACATCTACAACCCTGCAAGTCAGGATAAAAGAGGGGCTGTAGGAACAGCCCCCTCAGACGCACCAGAAGAAACGCTAGCGATCCCGTAATAGCGGGAAGCCATTTGAAGGAAGCCACGTGCGTTCGGTTCCCTTGCCTGGGGACGGTGGCTGGTACCACGGAAAACGATTTTTGAACTAACAACAGGGAACCAACTCCCCCGACTCAACGGATTGGCCTCATAAAAGACACGGGCAAGTTTAAGACTGTCTCTCTCTACAACCCAAAAAGCTGCATCTTGAATGACAATTGACTTTTATTTTTCCATCTGACAAGACAGTATCCCCTAGACAAACAATAGAGTTATTTCTTATTGATGATTATGATTATACCCGCGCTTTTAGATTGAGTATTGATGACGTATACTATCTGAATGTTTGTATTAATCTTATTTTTGTGCCCATTTATAAATAAAGACTTTTAAAAATAGTACCATCAGACTTCAACGGACCTCTCTAACTTTGCTGGTAAGTGACCCAATTACGGGGTACGTAACACTATCCTGATATTAGTCCCTGTTGCGATAAGTTTAAAGGGGGCGAGGCTTCCCTTATTCATATGTATTGGGCTTGTCCTAGCTTGGAGAAATTCTGGAGAGATGTTTTTTTTAACTTTATCTCATATACTTAATTGCTGCTTGGAACCTAACCCTCTGATTGCTCTTTTTGGTACTTCGGGAGAAGATGACATGCATCTGACTCCGACTAAGCATTGTAGATTTTCTTTCACCTCTCTTTTGGCCAGACATGCAGTCCTTCTTAGCTGGAGAGATGCAGCCCCACCCACTCATGCTCAATGGCTCAGAGACCTTATGTCCTGCTTAGACCTTGAAAAGATGAATTATTCACTTCTTAATTCGGACATAAAGTTCCAAAAGGTGTGGAGACCTTTTCTTGAATATTCTTATAATTCCTATTTAGATTAAGGGTGCATCCCTCCCTTTTTTTCTTTTGCACTTAAATCCCTTACTTCCAGCTTCTTTCAGTTAAGATTCACTGTTTTTTTTTGATGTGTAAACATATTATAGTTCAGGTAGTAGGCAATATACCTTATTTTTATAAATACAGCTCTGTGGTGATAAAAATTCTGATTAACTTTTTTATATATCATAATGTTGGCTTGGAGTTGGGTAGTGGGAGGGTGGGGTGGTAACTAACTTTATACGATTCTACTATGGGTGCTTTTTCTTAACTGTTATGAACTGTACACTATTAAACTTCAAACATGTGTTAGGAGCATAACACTCAATCATTATACATGTAACTTTGACACTCAAAACTGCTATGCAGGTTGACTCTGTGGTTAAGAAGGCATACGGTGCAATGGTCTTCATTAGCCATGGGATTGAGTTTAAGAGCCGAGAGGTAATTTTGCAGCTATATAGGACCCCACTTGGAGTACTAGTCACCTCACTACAGCAAGCATATGGAAACCATAGAAAGGGTGCAGAGGAGATTTACAAGGATGTTGCCTGGATTGGGGAGCATGCCTTATGAGAATAGGTTGAGTGAACTCAGCCTTTTCTCCTTGGAGCAACGGAGGATGAGAGGTGACCTGATAGAGGTGTACAAGATAATGAGAGGCATTGATCGTGTGGCTAGTCAGAGGCTTTTTCCCAGGGCTGAAATGGCTAACACAAGAGGGTATAGTTTTAAGGTGCTTGGAGGTAGGTGCAGAGGAGATGTCAGGGTTACGTTTTTTACGCAGAGAGTGGTGAGTGCGTGGAATGGGCTGCCTGCGACAGTGGTGGAGGCGGATACAATAGGATCTTTTAAGAGACTCCTGGATAGGTACATGGAGCTTAGAAAAATAGAGGGCTATGGGTAAGCCGAGGTAGTTCTAAGATAAGGACATGTTCGGCACAGCTTTGTGGGCCGAAGGGCCTGTATTGTGCTGTAGGTTTTCTATGTTTCATTATCTGGGATATGCCCTCTTCTTGTTCCTAACATTGGGGAGAAGGTACAAAGCTTGAAGGCTCATAGTCAATGATTTAGAAACAGCTTCTTCCCCTCCTCCATCAGATTTTTGAACAACACTTCAATATTTCTTTTTTGCACTTTATTTATTTTGTAATTTATAGTAATTTTAAGTCTCTGCACTAAACTGTTGCTGCAAAAATAATAAATAACAATAAAAATAACACCCACAAAGTGCTGGAGGAACTCAACAGTTCAGGCAGTATCTATGGAGGGAAATGAACAGTTGATGTTTCTGGCGAAGACCCTTCACCAGAACTCAAAAGAAAGTGGGAAGAAACCAGACAGAAGGTGGGGAGAGGGGGAGGATTATAAGTTGGCAGGAGTTTCATGGCATATAAATCAGCGATAATAAACCTGATTATGAGTCTGCATTTACTTCCAGGATTTCAAAATTAGCAAACTCAGATCCCTTTTTACATGGGTATTTATTGCCTTTTCACCATTTAAAAAAAAATTCTGCTTTATTACTTTCCTATCAGTGTACCCATCCCACATTGTGCTCCACCTATAAGAATCAGATTTAATACCACTGGCATATGACATGAAATTTGTTGTTTTTCAGCAGCAATATATTACACTACTTAATAAAAACTGTAAATTACAATAAGAAGTATATATTTTAAAAAGAAAATTAAATAAATAGTGCAAAAACAGAGGGAAAAATATTAACATTGTATTTATGGGTTCATTGTACATTCAGAAATCTGATGGTGGAGGGAAAGAAGCTGTTCCTGAAACATTGGGTGTGTGTCTTCAGGCTCCTGTACTTCCGGCTTGATGGTAGCAATAAGAAAAGGGTGATGTCCTGGGTGATGGGGGTCCTTAATGATGGACACTGCCTTTATGAGGCATCACCTTTTGAAGGTGTCCTTGATGCTGGGGAGACTAGTGCCCACGATGGAATAAACTGGGTTTACATCTTTCTGCAGATCTTTCTGGTCCTGTGTAGCGGCTACTCCATAGCAGATACTGATACAACCAGTTACAATACTCTTCATGGTACATCTGTAGAAATTTGCAAGTGTCTTTAGTGACATGCCTATTTTCCTTAATCTCCTAATGAAATACAGCTACTGTCATGCCTTCTTTATAATTACATCAATATGTTGGGTCAGGGATAGATCTTCAGAGATGTTGACACCGAGGAACGTGAAACTACTCACCATTTCTACTTCTGATCCCGTGATGAGGACTGCCCTGTGTTTTCTCGACTTCCCTTTCCTGAAGTCTACAATCAATTCCCTGATTTAATAATTTTGAGTGCAAGTTTGTTGCTGTGACACCACTCAACCAGCTGATCTATCTTACTTCTGTATGCCTCTTCATCACCATCTGAAGTTCTGCCAACAATAGTTGTGCCATTGGCAAACTTATAGATGACCAGTTTCATGTCTGTCAGCTTAATATCAGCTTAATGGAAAACTGTCTTTTTGCAGACAGTTTCACTTCTCATGGTTCCCATTCCCAATCTGTTTTGTACTATCAGGAAGATTAAAGAGCTGGCAATTTCTCTTTTCATCTAAATAGCTGAGAGCTCAATATTGACCCATAACCATGTGCCAAACTGAGAAACAGTATTCTGAGAGTTTTAACCATTTAAACAATATGGTTTGTTTAATCGTTAACACCGGATGCGTAGTGGTTAGCACGATGCTATTACAGTTCAGAGCATTAGAGTTCAACTTTGACATCATCTGTAAGGTGTCTGTATATGCATGGGTTTTCTCTGGGAGCTCCAGTTTCCTCCCACAGTTCAGACATACCATTTAGTAGGTTAATCAGTCATTGTAAATTGTCCCATGATTAGGATAGGGATAAATCACGGGTTGCTGGGCATTTCAGCTCAAAGGGCCAGAAGGGCCTATTCCTCACCGAATCTCAATAAACACAGTTTATTTTTAGTGATAAATGTTTACATTTAAATAAAATTCTTAAAACACATTTAAAGCTCACAGAGTGTTTTTAATAAGAGATTTCCAAATTACAAACAAGATAAAACATAAAGGATTTGCAAAACACAGGTACAATTCCATGCTAAAAAGACATACTCGTGGGTTGCAGATGAATGAATCATCCATCATAGAAATCGAAGGGAGAGGAATGGATTCTATTTCATCATCTTTCTGCCATTCTTACCATTCCTAAGTTGCCTGACTTCTCTTGCATTTATTTTGATTTTCTGCCACTTGGTTAACTTCACATATATATGCTATTTTTTTCAAATACCTTTTTACACAGGTGGTCTAAAAGCTTATGGGGATACAGATTCCCAGATACCTACAATTAATGTTATGAAGCTGACTTTTTGAGTACACAGACCTTTCAACTATTTAACATGCTAAGTACTAGTATTAATCAGGTCTTCCTTGAACTAAATAATTTAGCCATTGTTGCCTGGTTTGCAACAAGCTCATTAATATAATCCCATTGTCTTGAACAATTAGCCTTGTGCTGTGGGCCAGCTTGTCTATACTATATTTGTTTGCAAAGCTGTCCTTTTTTGTATTATTTTTTAATGAGTTTCTACAAAGTTTGTATAATGCGGCAAAACAATAAAAACAGTAAAAAAAGAGGTTTATACAGTGCAAAACAAACAATAGACAATAGGTGCAGAAGTAGACCATTCGGTCCTTCGAGCCTGCACCACCATTCTGAGATCATGGCTGATCATCTACTATCAATACCCGGTTCCTGCCTTGTCCCCATATCCCTTGATTCCCCTATCCATAAGATACCTATCTAGCTCCTTCTTGAAAGCATCCAGAGAATTGGCCTCCACTGCCTTCTGAGGCAGTGCATTCCACACACCCACAACTCTCTGGGAGAAGAAGTTTTTCCTTAACTCTGTCCTAAATGACCTACCCCTTATTCTTAAACCATGCCTTCTGGTACTGGACTCTCCCAGCATCTGGAACATATTTCCTGCCTCTATCTTGTCCAATCCCTTAATAATCTTATATGTTGCAATCAGATCCCCTCTCAATCTCCTTAATTCCAGCGTGTACAAGCCCAGTCTCTCTAACCTCTCTGCGTAAGACAGTCCGGACATCCCAGGAATTAACCTTGTGAATCTACGCTGCACTTCCTCTACAGCCAGGATGTCCTTCCTTAACCCTGGAGACCAAAACTGTACACAATACTCCAGGTGTGGTCTCACCAGGGCCCTGTACAAATGCAAAAGGATTTCCTTGCTCTTGTACTCAATTTCCTTTGTAATAAAGGCCAACATTCCATTAGCTTTCTTCACTGCCTGCTGCACTTGCTCATTCACCTTCAGTGACTAATGAACAAGGACTCCTAGATCTCTTTGCATTTCTCCCTTACCTAACTCTACACCATTCAGATAATAATCTGCCTTCCTGTTCTTACTCCCAAAGTGGTAACCTCCCACTTATTCACATTAAACGTCATCTGCCAAGTATCTGCCCACTCACCCAGCCTATCCAAGTCACCCTGAATTCTCCTAACATCCTCATCACATGTCACACTGCCACCCAGCTTAGTATCATCAGCAAACTTGCTGATGTTATTCTCAATGTCTTCATCTAAATCGTTGATGTAAATCGTAAACAGCTGTGGTCCCAATACCGAGCCCTGTGGTACCCCACTAGTCACCACCTGCCATTCCGAGAAACACCCATTCACCGCTAACCTTTGCTTTCTATCTGCCAACCAGTTTTCTATCCATGTCAATATCTTCCCCCCAATGCCATGAGCTCTGATTTTACCCACCAATCTCCTATGTGGGACCTTATCAAATGCCTTCTGAAAATCGAGGTACACTACATCCACTGGATCTCCCTTGTCTAACTTCCTGGTTACATCCTCGAAAAACTCCAATAGATTAGTCAAGCATGACGTGCCCTTGGTAAATCCATGCTGGCTCGGCCCAATCCTATCACTGCTATCTAGATATGCCACTATTTCATCTTTAATAATGGACTCTAGCATCTTCCCCACTACTGATGTTAGGCTGACAGGATGATAGTTCTCTGTTTTCTCCCTCCCTCCTTTCTTAAAATGTGGGATAACATTAGCCATTCTCCAATCTTCAGGAACTGATCCTGAATCTAAGGAACATTGGAAAATGATTACCAATGCATCCGCAATTTCCAGAGCCACCTCCTTTAGTACCCTAGGATGCAGACCATCTGGATCTGGGGATTTGTTAGCCTTCAGTCCCATCAGTCTACTCATCACCATTTCCTTCTTAATGTCAATCTGTTTCATTTCCTCTGTTACCCTATGTCCTTGGTCCATCCATACATCTGGGAGATCGCTTGTGTCTTCCCTAGTGAAGACAGTTCTAAAGTACTTATTAAATTCTTCTGCCATTTCTCTGTTTCCCATAACAATTTCACCCAATTCATTCTTCAAGGGCCCACATTGTTCTTAACTATCTTCTTTCTCTTCACATACCTAAAAAAGCTTTTTAACGTATGAAAGTTCATAACAGGTAGCGAAGGAAAAGATGGGGATGGATACCCATAAGGGCCTCACCTTTTCCTCCTTCACCCACACCTCAGCAAGTTCCGTGTACGCCATGATGCCGAACTCTTCTTCCGCCGTCTCCGTCTCCAAGCTTACTTCTTTGGCAAGGACTCTCCTACCCCCACCGATGATCCCTTCTCCCGTCTTCAACCCTCCTCCTCTTCATGGACACCCTGCTCTGGTCTTCTGCCTGCTCTGGATCTCCTTATTGCTAATTGCTGATGGGACATCAACCGTCTCCACTTCACCACACCATGTTCCAATTCCAACCTCTCTCCTTCTGAACGCTCTGCTCTCTGCTCCCTCTGCACCAATCCCAACCTCACTATAAAACCTGCTGATAAGGGTGAGCTGTTGTTGGCTGGCGTACTGACCTCTACCTGGCCGAGGCACAGCGACAACTCTCTGATACCTCCTCTTATTTACCCCTTGATCATGACCCCACTAAGGAGCACCAGGCCATTGTCTCCTATACCATCACCAACCTTATCAGCTCTGGGGATCTCCCATCCACTGCCACCAACCTCATAGTTCCCACACCCCGCACTTCCCGTTTCTACCTCCTACCCAAGATCCACAAACCTGCCTGTCCAGGTAGACCCATTGTCTCAGCTTGCTCCTGCCCCACCGAACTCATTTCTGCATACCTTGACACTATTTTATCCCCCCTTGTTCAATCCCTTCCCACCTTTGTTCGTGGCACTTCTCATGCTTTGAATTTTTTCAATGATTTTAAGTTCCCTGGCCCCCACTGCCTTATTTTCACCATGGACGTCCAGTCCTTATATACCTCCATCCCCCACCAGGAAGGTCTTAAAGCTCTCCGCTTCTTTTTGTATTCCAGACCTAACCAATTCCCTTCTACCACCACTCCTCCTCCGAATTAGTTCTTACTCTCAATAATTTTTCCTTTGGCTCCTCCCACTTCCTCCAAACTAAAGGTGTAGCCATGGGCACCTGCATGGTTCCGAGTTATGCCTGCCTTTTTGTTGGCTTTGTGGAACAGTCCATGTTCCAAGCCTATACGGGTATCCGTCCCCCTTTTCCTTTGCTACATCGACGACTGCATTGGTGCTGCCTCCTGCACGCATGCTGAGCTTGTTGACTTCATTAACTTTGCCTCCAACTTTCACCCTGCCTTCAAATTTACCTGGTCTATTTCTGACACCTCCCTCCCCTTTCTTGATCTTTCTGTCTCTATCTCTGGAGACAGCCTATCTATTGATATCTACTATAAGCCTACAGACTGTCACAGCTACCTGTACTACTCCTCTTCCCACCCTGTCTCTTGCAAAAATGCTATCCCCTTCTCACAATTCCTCCGTCTCCGCCACAACTGCTCTCAGGATGCGGCTTTTCACTCCAGGACGAAGGAGATGTCTTCCTTTTTTAAACAAAGGGGCTTCCCTTCTTCCACCATCAACTCTGCTCTCAAATGCATCTCTCCCATTTCCCGCACATCTGCACTCACCCCATCCGCCCACCACCCCAGTCGGGATAGGGTCCCCCTTGTCCTCACCTACCACCCCACCAGCCTCCGGATCTAATGTATAATTATCCGTAACTTCCGCCACCTCCAATGGGATCCCACTACTAAGCATATCTTTCCCTCCCCCCCTCTTTCTGCTTTCTGCAGGGATCGCTCCCTACACGACTCCCTTGTCCACTCGTCCCCCCCATCCCTTCCCACCGATCTCCCTCCTGGCACTTATCCTTGCAAGCGGAACAAGTGCTACACCTGCCCTTACACTTCCTCCCTCACCACCATTCGGGGCCCCAGACAGTCCTTCCAGGTGAGGCGACACTTCACCTGTGAGTTGGCTGGTGTGGTATACTGTGTCTGGTGCTCCTGGTGAGGCCTTTTATATATCGGTGAGACCCGACGCAGACTGGGAGACCGTTTCGCTGGACACCTACGCTCTGTCTGCCAGAGAAAGCAGGATCTCCCAGTGGCCACACATTTTAATTCCACGTCCCATTCCCATTCTGATATGTCTATCCATGGCCTCCTCTACTGTCAAGATGAAGCCACACTCAGGTTGGAGGAACAACACCTTATATACCGGCTGGGTAGCCTCCAACCTGATGGCATGAACACTGACTTCTCTAACTTCCGTTAATGCCCCTTCTCCACTTCCTACCCCATCCCTGACATATTTAGTTGTTTTTTTCTCTCTCTCTGCCCATCACTCTGCCTGTTCTCCATCTCCCTCTGGTGCTCCCCTCCCCCTTTCTTTCTCCCTAGGCCTCCCGTCCCATGATCCTTTCCCTTTTCTAGCTCTGCATCCCTTTTGCCAATCACCCTTCTGGCTCTCAGCTTCACCCCACCCCCTCTGGTCTTCTTCTATCATTTCGCATTTTCCCCTTCCCCTCCTACTTTCCAATTTCTTACTATCTTTCCTTTCAGTTAGCCCTGACGAAGGGTCTCGGCCCGAAACGTCGACAGTGCTTCTCCCTATGGATGCTGCCTGGCCTGCTGTGTTCCACCAGCATTTTGTGTGTGTTGCTTGAATTTCCAGCACCTGCAGATTTCCTCATGGTCCTGAAAATCGTTGTCTCATTTTTACTGTGTACTGTACCAGCAGTTATGGTCGAAATGACAATAAAAAGTGACTGGTCTTGACTTGATTAACAGCTCTGAGATTCTCTATCATCTATTTTAATGGCTAACCCTGGTTATAGTCAAGAGAAGCACCAACTGCTTGTCGATCCCTGAAAATTCTGTATATTTTGGTGAGATTCTCTCATTCTTCAAAAGTCTAGCAAATATTACCCCTGAAAACTCAATCATTTAGTCCAGTATTTGATATGGAACCTTTACTGCACTCAAGTACATCTTTCTAAAAAGAGAGACTATATATGTATTTTGTGTGCAGGGGAAAGGGTCAATGTGCCTGTCCTGTATTTGTTACTTTTTTTGTGCAGGGAGGGGGGATTTGGGGGCTGATAACCATGCTGCAATTCTTTTCTTTCTTGGTTTCACGGCTTTCTGGAGAAGTAGAATTTCAGAGTTGTATAGTTTGATAATAAATGGAGCTTTGAACTATCTTCTAGTTAGCTTCACGGGGATTTGATATATATATTGCAGCAAGCTGCCCCTATTCTTGTAGTCAAATCACATTATAGTCTTTCTAATCGTTTCCTGCACTTGTATGCTAACTTTCAGCAATTCTTGTACTGCACTGCCACCTGGCTTTGTATCATTAGCAAACTTGAATCCATTAAATATGATCTCATACAGATTGAATATTTTTGACCACCAAAACTAAAGATCATTCCATTTTCTGGGGTCCTCTATACGATACTTTTCTTTTGGGAACATAGATACACAGCCATAACTTGCACCTTCCTTTTTTTACTCTGACCTATGTTTACGCTCTTAACACTTTTCCCAAGTGTTTTCTTTGATTTTAATTCATTTTTTCATGCTTTCTTTTCAGAGTAATCTAATTTCATGTGTGTTTTAAAGTTTAAAATCTTCCACTTTCAATGCTTTTGAGTCGTATAGTCCAGTCTCCACTCAATCCCACAACCCCCACCTCCAGGAGGGTTAGGTCTTTCTGTCCTTTTTAATATAAACGACCCAGAATTTCGAACTTGCATATCACCACGTTATCGCATTCGTTTGAAGAATCATTTTGAATTTAGAAATAAAGCTCCTGCCTGTTAACAAATATTTATAGCTCGCTGGACTGTACGGGTGGGAAAAGTGTTTCCATTTGCTGGTGGTTGCCAAAGAAACTTCGGCCTGGCTGATCTTCCAGCCTGTGCCCCCAGCTTGTCCCAGGAGGAACTGAGGCCCAACACACGACTCGAGTTCACCTGTCCCCCGCCTTCTGAAATGTCCCGGAGATACCTTTCCCCAGCCCCGTCCCGGACAGGTGGCACTGCCCGCTCCCGGAGGAGGTGACACCTCCCGGTCCCGTGGGAGGGCACTCACCGCCCCGGTCCATTTCCTGTCTCAGGTGAGCTGTGAGTCACTTCCGCTCGGGCTGGCAGGTGAGGTCGGGTTGCCGCAGAGGCCGCTAAGCTGAGGGGGGCCGGAGAGGTAAAGTTGTAGGTGGCTGACCGCATTGCCCGGGGCTTAGCGAGCAACGTTAGCACAGTAATTGAAAGCCGTGGGGCGGCCACAGTGCGGGCAGGTCTCGGTCAGCGAACGGGTGTGATCATCGTGGGGAGTAAAGTTTGCTCATTCGACAGGAAGTGGCACTGTCACTAGAGACTGTCTATATGTTGACGGATCGATTGGTGCTTTATTTACCTTGTTTGATTTTAAGAATACTGAATTACAATCTATAATTTGCTTACGTCTTTAATTTTCTGTATAGACACAGAATCACTTAAAATAAAGGTAATTTGGCATGTAAAAATTCATCTAGAAGTTCAGTGAGTCTGTTTTGTTTTTGAATGTTGCTGGCACTGTATTCTCAGTCTTTTTCAGTTGTACAAATATTCTTTCAAGTTAAACAGTCGGATGTAAATTATACAAAAGTATTTACAATAAATTAGAAAAAGAACGCAATGTTGGATTTATTCAGCAAGGTCAGCAATGATTGAAATTGAGATTATTTCCACTCTAACAAAATAAAACCTGTTTTTAATTTCAGGTTTTCATCTTGTGAAATATTGTGCTTTTTATATTTTATGCAAAACAATTCTTTTCATTTTTACGTAGAGTTTGACAACATAAGATTTAGATTTCCAGCTTTATTACAGTAAACAAGGTCTGTAAACCACAATTTTGTAGAGAGCCCTTTTAAAAAGATATTTTATTTTCTATTTACTTTTGCAGTAAAGGTGTAATAGTAATGGCTGAAGTTACTTATAAACAAATAGTAACAAAATCAATTAATGATTGAAATAAATACAAATGGCAGAGACTGTCAACAGGTTAAAAGTTATTCCAAATCAAGCAGTTAGTTGCTATTTCAGTTAGAAATATTTACCCAAATAAAAATTGATTATAGAAAAACATCATTTAAAAAGAACAAGTTAATATTTACAGTGTTTTACTAGTGTATTATGAAGCACCCATAATAGTCTATAGCAAAAGAAGTATCTTTGGTGTTTGTGTTCCAGTTCTAGGAAAAGTACCAGATCATTTGTTTCCTGTTCTTATTTGAGTTCTGCTTTAAGGTTTATATATTGCAGCGGTAGAGCTAGCTGGTGCCCATTTAAACCTGTCATCATATTAAACATAGGGGAATTTGGGGGTTGTCTTTTCTTTTTCTTTCTTGGTTTCATGGCTATCCAGAGAATTAAAGAATTTCAGAGTTGTATACTTTAATGATAAAATGGACCTTTGAACCTTTAATGTTGAAACTGGAGAGCACTCTTTCACAAAGAGTGGTGAATCTCTGGATTCTCTGCCCAATGAAGCAGTGGAGGCTATCCCAGTAAATACAGAATATTTAAGACAAGTTTGGATAGATTTTTGCATAGTAGGGGAATTAAGGGTTATGGGGAAAAGGCAGGTAGGTGGAGATGAGTCTGTGGTCAGATCAGCCATGATATTATTGAATGGCGGAGCAGGTTCAATGGGCCAAGTGGCCTCCTCCTGCTCCTATTTCTTATGTACTTATATAAATCCTATTTTTGAATGTATTGACAGGGCTCAGTGTGTGGCTGACAAAAAGTTCATTTTTACAAAAAGTGTAAACTTTCCTAATGTTTACAGTCTTTTCCTTTAAGTGCTTAAGTATAGATTTAATCAATTTTAAAATTGACTTAATCAAACTCTGAAGTACTGTCATGCAGTAGAAACAGTGTAGTAAAGCAATATTAATATAGAAATAAAATTGATTTGAATTGGTTGCCGTATGGATATATTTCACATTTCTAACATTTCTTTCATTACAGATTCTTTAAAAAATACCGTACAACTGAAGATATAATCATGCCAGAAAATCCTTTAGCAGGTACTTCCTCAATCCATTAAGGTTTTTTTTTTGTTTTCTCTCCCAATGAAATATTGACTGTCCATTATAGTTTTTGAGAATTCTTGTTTGTTATACCTTTTTTCTTGTCATGTCATGATTGAACATACTAACATAGAAAATCTATTGTCATTCACTCTCATGACACTGCCTTGTCAGTTGGTTCAGCCCCATTGCTAGTTTTGCCTCACCTGTCCATAAGGCCATTGAGCCTGCTCTGCCTCTCAACCCCATTCCTTTCAAATAAAAAATATTTTTTTAAAATTTAAATTGATTTATAAATCATGATACCCCCAAGCACGAGAAAGGATGCAGAACAGAATTGAGTAAAAATATGCTGGACACAAAATGTCTTCCTAACTTCAGCAGGTATCTCATGACTGACTCCTTGTGGGTAGTATCAAGTTTATTGTCAAATGCACAAATACATGTACTGTATGTATAGGTTAAATGAGAAAGATCATCACAATCACATAGCATCAGGTCCGCAACATTCAAGAAAAAATACACAAGTTATACAAGGAAACATAATTAGAATGAAAAATGGTCATAGTATTGCAAAGTGGTCATAGTGCTGTTGTACTGCGAAGGCGATTAGCGTTGTGCAGGTTAGTTCACGGATAGATTAGGTGGGACGGTAGCATCGTGGTTAACACATCACTTTAGAGCACCAGCTTTCACTCATCAGGGTTCAATTCCCGTTTTTCCCTGTAAGTAGTTTGTATGTTCTCCCTGTGACCCTGCGGGTTTCCCCCCTCATTCCTAAGATGTACAGTTAATGTTAGTTGTGGACATGCTATGTTGGTGCCAGAAGCATGGTTACACTAACGGACTGCCCAGCTGATTTGATTTAACACAAAATGACACATTTTACTGTATGTTTTAATGTACATGTGAGAAATAAAGCTGATCTTTAGAATGATTGATAGGAAGTAGTGTTCTTGCACCTTCTGCCCAATAGAGCTACAGGAAGATAGAATGATCTGGATCTTTGACGATAATTGTTGTCTTCTTGAGTCAGCATCTCATGTAGCTACTACCAGTGGTGGGGAGAGACGTGCCAGTAACGTGACAGTGGTTGAGTTTACTCTTCTCCTTCGTGTGATTCTGTGCGTTCGAATTATCATTCCAGAGCATGATGCAACCAGGCAGGATACTTTCAGCAGTGTATCTGTAGGAATTTGTTGGTGTGTTCAGTTTCAACCTGAACATCCTTAACCTTCTAAGAAAATAAAGACACCAGCATGCCTTCCTTATGATTGCATCTATGCCCAGGGCAGGTCATCCATATGTTAGTGCCCAAGAATTTGAAAGTCAGTCCTCTCTGTTGCCAGTTTAGCAATGTAGACTGGTAACTTTCTGCCGTCCTTCCCCTTTGTGAAGTCAAAAGTCAGCTCTTTAGTTTTACTAACACTAAGTGAGAGGTTGTTGTTGCAGGACCATTCAACCAGGTGACTTATTTGCTCCTGTACTCTGGCTCATCACCAGTGGCAAATTGTCTAACCACACTAGTGTCACTGGAGCTGGGCATAGCCACACAGTCATGTGTGTGTAGGAAGCAGAGGCACACTTGTGTTGATGGTCAATGAGGAGGAGATGTTGCGCTTCCAATTTTCACTGTCTGAGATCTGCCAATGTGGAAGTAGAGGATCCAGTTGCAGAGAGAGGTGCAGAGGCCCAGTTCTTGAAGGTTATTATTGCATTCATACATGATGATTGTGTTGAATTCTGAACTAGTCAGTGAACAGCAGCCTGACATATGTGTTCTGGTGGTGCTGTTTTATATTACTTTTTACAGCCATTTGGATGGGGATTAGTATAGTTTCATCAATAGAATGTAGGAGGAGAAATGTGGTGGGAAGCAGATTTCAAGGAAACCCATATTAGATACAGGACTGAATATTTTGTTGTAATTTTCCTTTGTGGTTTTTTTATAATTTATACAGTTTTCTTTGACTTTGGATGACCTGTCTGTAATTAATTATAGCTTAGTTTAATTTCTTTTGCCATTACATTTTCATCCGCAACTTGGTGCTCTCCATCCAAAAATGCTTCAGCTCTGCTCTGCTGCAGAATCTCTGACTGAACAAGTCTACAGTTCGTGCCACTCATATCAGCCATTTCCCAGTTTCACCATTGCCACATCAAACCTTCTACTTATACATTTCCATATGCCTGCTCTACTAAAGTGTCCTTCACTCCAATATTTTATTCTACAACACAATTCATAGATGATAATGCATGGTGTTACAAGTGCTTACAGGGATGCAATTAGCTAATGCTAATTTTTTTTCAATTAAATTTTCATTACACAGTCGATAAACAGCAGGTATTGCAAGCTCTAGGTCGCTTGCAGACACGATTACGTGAGAGAGGAGAGTCATCTCAACATGAGAAGCTAAACATTTTCCGTGATACAATTGAAAGCCCTTTATTCAATCAAATAATAACCCTTCAGCATTCCATCAAACAGTTGAAGAAACAGGCAAGTGCTTAAATTATTTCTGTTATTGCATGTTTGATTCCACCTTCATGAAATTCACTTAAAAATATAGTTCCTTGTGAGATGTGAAATGCTTGATGTAACTTTTGCAAAGTAATGTTTCTTTGAATACTAATTTACAAAATAACTTTGGGGTGCCTTGTGCTGTTCACAATTCAGATTTGCCATGATGTTACTAAGTTTCAGTCAGATTACTGTGTTGTACAATCTACTCACATTCCTTTTCTTTTGTTTTACATATTAAAATCATCTATTCTTTTTACACTTATCTATATTATGCAGCAATCAATTTAGAGTGAGTATGATATCTCCCCTTAACCTTATTTTTCAGTGAATCTTTTATGATTTGGAACAGGTATTTGTACTGTCCCATTTTGGATTTCTTAAAAGAAAACCCATTTCTTGGTGTATCAATTTTATTACAGAGTGCAGTTGCTGTTGGATTTAAAATAACCTAATTTAGTATCTGTCCACAGCTGAACCGCATGTCCACAAATGCATCGCCTAATTTTGACTTTTCACAAACGGGACTCTTGGTGTTCAATGCAGAACATTCTATCAATAAGGCAGCTTTGGCTGAAGATGCGAAACTATTTCCAGATACTCCATCTTATAACCAACCAAGTTCATTGCAGACCCCTGAAAAAACACAAGAGGAGTTTGATGATATTATTCAAATTTTAGCTCAGGTTAGTGTTTATATTTTTTAACATGGTGCAAGAAATTAATATTAGAGTGACAAACAGTTGTATGATACCATTTAAAAATGGTGGTGTAAGATTATGATAATACTAGCTGTCTTGAGAATTTGTAATTTTAATCATTCTTGTGCTAAGTGCTGAAAATGAAACAGTAAACACAGAATTGCAAGAATATAGTTATTTTTATAACTTTTTTCTAAATTGCTCCTTTTTGTGTGAATGTTGATAAGGGTGTTCAGGTGCATCACAGACAGTAATGTACATTTTCAAATCACCCCTGCAGCACAGTACTTAATGATTGGCTAATTTAATCACAGTTGTATAGTCTCAATGATTTTTTTTGAGAAATTCTGCATAATATTGTTAATTATCTACTTTCCATTTGGATATATGCATGTAATTGCAAATGTCCTTGTTAAATCAGTTGTTAGGCTAATTAGATATTTATGTATAACAACTATAACCAAATATTTGCCTGTATTAATTCCACTTTTGAAATTATTCATCAGGGAAGGCAAGTAGAACATGTTGAATTGCACAAACCAGTAACTGGAGGCCTAGGATTCAGTGTGGTTGGTCTTAAAAATGATAATTTGGATGAACTTGGTATCTTTATACGGGAAATACAGAAAGGAAGCATTGCAGAGAGGTAAAATTATGCTTTAATTACATCTGGTACTAATATTCTTGAAGCTTAAAATTTGGAAAATGAATTTGAATTTTTTGAGAAATTACATTGTGCTATTATATTCCAATTATGTTCATATTTTCTTATAAATGAATTGTGCAATGCAACTGATTTATTTTTGGAATAACATGTTACAATGTGTATATTTGTTATTTTGTGTGAATATAACTTCATTTAGCATCTTTGACTCATTGACCTTAAAGGTATTTATCAGATAATTTGCATCAGAATTAAATATTATAGCTTTGAGTAGGCATGTTCTTAACTGCTTAATCATCATCAGATTATGAAAACATAGCCAAGTATATTGAGCATCTGGGACCTAAGTGAACAGAGTTGCTGTGTAACCTCTAAATTAATTAGATTGAAGATTTGTGAAATAAAATTAACAAGGACTAAATGTTGCTTCAATTAAGAGTGGAACTGTACAGAGTGAGAAATAAAAGGGATAAGGAAGAATTAATTTTATGGCAGAAACAAAAAAGGAAAATACATTGTTTTTATTTGAAATCTATAACATCATTAAGACCTAAAATAAAGGGATTTCACACTTGCTTTGGGATAAACTATTAACGCTCTCCTTGCCATTGATGGTGATTGATTTCTTGGAAGTTCATGTGCTGTAACTGATAATTAGTTACTCTTCTATTAGTTACAAAATGTTCAGACAGTTCAAACTACTGCAATCTGAAATAAGGACCTTGGGCAGTCCAGCCTCAGCTGTTGATCTGTAGAATACAGGCAAGATTTGCCTTTGTATTTGGAGGCCAATTTCCAAGCCATCGTCAGTGCATTCACCTCAGCTTGAGAGAATATGCACCTTAGCACAGCAAGGCAAAGGTTCTCTACTGCCCTGCTTCTGCTGTACATAATGAAGTTTGTAGACCCTGAAAAAGTGGAGGACTTGTCATGATTCAAGTTTATTTGTTATGAGTATGTCTAAATATACAGTGCCATGTGTTGATTGCGTTAACAATCAACACACTGGAGAGTGTTCTGGGGGCAGCTGCATGTGTCAAACACATTCTGGTGCCATCATAGCATACCGGCAATGCTCGGGGGAACAGTATATAACTAAATAAGCAACAAACAACAACAGCAAAAGCAAGTTTCATTCCTTCCTCCCACCCACACATATACACAGTCTAGCCCCAGGACAGGCCTCCAGCAGACACGGATTCAGGCCTACTAACATAAACAATGCAATTCACTGTACGTTTCAATGTACGTATGACAAATAAATTAGTCTGAATCCCTGCATCACCTGCAGGGGCTGTTTAGGTCCCTGGATGGGGGTGAGGGAGGAGTTGTAGGACAGGTTTATACATGCTCTGGTCACCCAGTTCCTCCTGCACATATCCACTAACACCCTCATTAGTACTGGCTGTCTCTGTTCTCTTTCAGCCCAGCTGAAGGGTCTTGACCCAAAACATCGACTGTCCTATTCCCTTTACAAATAGTGCTTGACCCATTGTGTTCCCCCAGCAGATTCATTTTTAATGCTCAAGGATTCATTGTTTCTCCAACTCCAGTCTTTGACATGATCAAGTGAATATGACATTTTCTTCACCACATTATTAATGTGGAGCCTTTAGCCTTCCATTCCTAAACCTAATGTTTTCTTTTACTTGGTGTCATTCTTTTGGCTTCTCATTTGGCTTCCATGAAATGCCTTTGTGCAGATTTCAGTGTTATTCATGTTTTATAAATACTGTTTTATGTTTTATCAGATACTTTGTGAGAATTGCTGAATTTGAATATGAGTTAAATGCTTGAAAACTTTTGGTTCAATGTCATCCTCCAACTTATTAACAAGGCTTATCCTTGTTAATAACTTTACATTATTTATATTTTTTTTTATTAAAATGTGTCCTGCAAAACATTAGATAGTTGAAAACTACAACCTTTTCTGGCCAAAACGTATTTTGTTTGTTTTGTTCATAGGGATGGCAGATTACAAGAACAAGATCAGATATTGGCCTTGAATCATACACCACTGGATGAGACTGTTTCTCACCAAGAAGCCATTGCAATGCTCCAGCAGACCAAAGGATCAGTGCATTTGGTGGTTGCCAGAGGATCTCCTCACAGGGTCCCCTCCCCAACAGATATGGCAACGTTACCTTTCTCTTCACAATCAGTAAGTTCTGATTGGTTTTACACAAGACAGAGTAACAATAAAACTGTAAGTCTTAATTTTGGTGTTAACATGCTGTTTTCTAAAGGAGTATTTAGGAATTTCTTTTGCCTTCTGAAATTTATCTAAAAATTTAAATTATTACCACTTAATGACAGTGTGCTTTGGGTGGCTGGTAATGGATTGTATAAAATCCCATGTTTCAGCTACTCTGGCCCCTCTCCAGTTTACCTACTGCTCAAACCAGACCACTGATGATGCCAGAGCTTTGGCCCTCCACCCTGTCCTGTCCAACCTAGAAAATAATGCTTCACATGTCAGGATGTTGTTCACTGACTTCAGCTCAGTGTTTAACACAATTGTCCCTCAGAGGATGGTGGGTAAACTGGCCTATTTGGGACTCAACACTCCTCTCTGCAACTGGATCATTGACATTTTGATGGAAAGTCCCCAGTCAGTTCAAGTTGACAGCAACATCTCAAGCTCCAGCATGCTGAGCCCAGTGCTGTGTGCTCCATACACTGCTGTTCATGCTGCTGCCTCACAACTGCACTGCCAAATTCATCACCAAGTTCTCCGATGATACTACAGTGGTTTGCCTCATCAACAACAATTATGAGTCAGCATACAGAGAAGAGCCTTTTCAAAGGGTGTGAGAACAACAACCTGGGTCTCAACATGGATAAGACAAAACAGATGATTGTGGACTTTGGTAAGGAACGGGTTGACCACTCTCAATTGCACTTCTGCTGTGGAGAGAGTGAAGAGCATGAAGTTCCATGGTGTGCACATAATGGATGATCTAACCTGGACCCACAACACCTCTTCATTAGCCAAAAAGGCGCAACAGAGTCTACACTTTCTGAGGAAAATGAGGCATGCAAAGCTCCCTACCCCATTCTAGTAAATTTCTAAAGGAGCACCACTGAGAGTGTCCTGTCTGGTTGCATCATCGTGTAGTACAGATTCTGTAAGGCATCAGACCATGAGACCCTATAGAGGACAGTTAAAACCACCAAAAGAATCATTGGGGTCTCCCTGCCCCCTGTTTGTGACTTTTCCCGGGTACATTTGAGATGAAGGGCCCAAAGCATTATTGAGGATCCTTACTACCCGTCCCACAATTTCTTTGACTCACTACCATCAGGAAGGAGGTACCAAAGCATCAGGAGGAGGACTGCCAGACTGAGTAACAGCTTCTTCCCTCAGGCTGTGAGACTAATAAATACCCTCCCACTACCGAGGTCTCGTCACCAGGACAGTGAGCTGTTTACTGAACTGTTTACCTGTGCTGCACTTTACTGCATTCATTTTGAATTATATTTTATTAACTTATTTATAGTATAATATTTTGGTTTATGTACTGTATGTGATGTATGCTGTGTAGATGCACTATAGTTCAGAGGAACGTTGTTTTGTTTGGTTGTATATATGCACAATTAGATGATCAGTAAGCTTGAACTTGAACTTGGATAGGTAACTAAGAATAATTGGAACAAAGTGAGAGAAAATCTCTAAAATTTTTGAATTAATAGGATGAGGCTGTGGATCCTGCCTGCAATTCTTCATTTATTTTCAACTCTAATTGTACCTGAATAAGGAAGCAGTAAGGGCCAACTGCATTTGATGATCTTAGTTAAGGATGGCAGCTTCTCTTTCTTGAAGGGCATTAATGAACTAGACAGATTTGCATGATATAAGAAACAAACTACTGGAAGAACTTAGTAGGTACAGTGCAGCTATTGAGGCAAAGAGGTATGTCTTCCCTCTCCACTCTCAATATTGATACAGGGTCTCAATACAAAACATTGATCATCGCTTTTCCACCACAGATGCTGCCTTACCCACTGAGTAACTTATTCCAGCAGTTTTTTAAAAAAATCTAGATTCCCACATCTACAGTCTCTCGTGTCTTAATTGTCAAATCATTCAACAATGGATTGGTGCCATCTGAAATTGTGTAATGCATGAAACCGGAAGTCTTTGGTATCCTCAAGCAATATATTTAAGAAGTAGTTTCTAGATTCTTGCATCTGCAGTCTCTCACGTCTCAATTGTCAAATCATTCAACCATGGATTTGGTGCCATCTGAAATTGTGTAATGCATAAAACTTGGAAGTCTCTGATATTCTCAGGCAATATATTTGAGCAGTAGTTTATATCTAAAGGCATATTAAATAACTTAAAACTCAGCATTCTTTCAACTAACTTGCAAAAGTACTTCCACATTTCCTTCAAAGGCATATATTTAAACAATGGACATGGAAGAAGACCGTAACATCATTTCTTTATTTATTGTTCGAGTTCAATCTTGACATCCTGTCTGGTTACCACATCAGGCTCATCCTGCTCTGACTTGATGTTTGATTTTGCTTTCAGTAGATTTCACCAGTTAATATTCAGAGGTAGTAATTGAAGATCACTGTTTTCTTTGTTTCCTTTAGCCAGACTAAAATAATTTGTCTAGCACATCATCTAAGTTAGATATGGAACATACCTTTTTCAACTAAAATATTAGAATATTGGAAGTGCTGATCTAAAGTGCCCAATGTTAGTCGGTTCTTTTGCCTCTGACTCCTGTCGCTTCCCTTAATCTTCTGGTATATATTCAGACCGTTTTCTGCTTTGAAATCACAGTAGAAGCCAAAGTGAGTATCTGCTCTACTAATCCACAGAGATTGCTTTCTACCATCACCACTCTTCCTGTCCAGTTCATCAGCTGCTGGAACGCTCATCCATTACTGTTTTGGGACTGGAGTGTACCAATACACTCTCGTTCACCCTCCCATATGTCACCACACTTCAGATAATAATCCAAAACTTTGATGTCTATACCTAGAGCTGCAACCATTCCATTCACCAATTTATTTCTATATTTAATGTTCACTTAAAAATATGTTCATGCTGTGCTACACAAATGGATGATCTGAGGCAAAGTTACTTCTTGAAAACAATCCAATAAACTTAAAAAAAAGACAATTTCTCCAGATTTCAGGTTCCATATCTTAAGCCAGCTGTTTGTATCATGTAACAAAATTAATAGAAATTGAATATCATACCAACAATTGTTATTGAAAATAGATTTGTTTAATAAATCCCACTTTATGCTGGATAACCAAGTACTAATGAATATTGCACTTTGGTTCTGACTGTCAATCTGCTACGATTCAGTCACGTATTTAACCAAGAATGGCACTGATAAACTGTCAAAAACTAGTTCATTTCGATGTACAACATCTAGCTGTGCAGTCACAATCTTTAAAGTGAGATATTCCGATTATTGTTGATTTTTTCATGTCACAGACTCTGCTTTTAGCATAAATAGAAACTAAATACTGTAATATGGTTACATAACTTAGTAAGTTCAGTTGTCTCAAATAGCAGTTTTGAAAAGTTATTGTAATTGAGGGCTAGTTTACAGTTCAGCCACCTTGTCAGGATTGATTTTTGACTTGTTTTTCATTCTTCCTAGACGCAATGGGGGCATGTGGAAGAAATTGAGTTGGTCAGCGATGGATCAGGCCTCGGATTTGGAATTGTAGGAGGAAAGCCAACTGGAGTAATTGTGAAAACTGTTGTTCCTGGAGGATTAGCTGATCGGGTAATTTTCTTTCATTTTTGTTATTATAAACATTTGAGTATTTGCTAATAGATTTTCAAAATGCATGTTCATTATACTGTACATCGTGCCTGTCACAGAAAAGATCTTAAATGTTATAGGAATTTTTTAAGCTAGGCTTGATTGTCATTAATTGTCATTTTCCTTAATAATTTTAAGCCAGTAGAAACATTAATGTTACATGAAGACTGGGTGGCACGGTAGTGGTAGTGTAGCAGGTAGCATAATGCTATTACAGTGCCAGAGACTCGGGATCAATTCCTCCACTGTCCGTACATTGCAATGACAAATGGTTTAGATGGTTAATTGATTACAGAGATGTAAGTGGGAGTTGGGCTTGTTGGGCCTGATGGACCTGTTACCATGCTGTATCTCTAAATAACTAAAACAATTGGGAAGTTGTAAAGTTAAACACCATTTTTAGATTTTTACCAAATGAAAGCTAATAAATGATTTCCTTTTTCCAGTCTTTAGATTTTTTTTAATATAACCAGATATAGTTAAATAGTACTTATCAAATTTAGGAACTGATGAGAAACCTCATATTTTTGTGCAAGAATATAATTTGGATAGTATAATTATGAGCCTAACAAATGCTGAATTGAAATTTATTGAAGTCATGTTCATATGTCAATGCTTATGCTGTTTATGGAGCCGGAAGATGAGACTGATAATTTGGGATGCTATTGCCGATTTTGGTTTTTATTTTGTTGCTAGGAGTAGAGTCAAATATGTGTCCATTTCCTTCCCTCCGGGTAGGTGCCAGCCTTTTCGTGAGTGCTTCAACAATAAGTGGGCACTAAATTTGTTTTTGTGAAAACATAGCATTATGGGAGTACAAGGGAATGCTTATGAGTGTTTTCTTTCCATCCAGAATTAGTGCTCTTTTTGCCAAAACATAATTCTCCACGTCTTCTGCCGTATCCAAAGGGATCCATCCTACTACCAAACATATTTTTATCTCACCCCACCTTCTCTCTGCTTTCCAGAGGGATCATACCCACCGCAATTTCCTTGTCCATTTGTCCTTCCCCACTAATCTTCCTCCCGGCACTCAGCCCTGCAAGTGACCAAAATGCTCCACATGCGCATTCACCTTCTCCATCACCTCCACTCAGGGCCCCAAACAGTCCTTCCAGGTGAATTGTGTCCTATGCTTCCTATGCAGCCTTTACCACATTGGTGAGAGCTGTCGTAAATTGGGGGAACTGCTCCGTTGAGCACTTCCACTCCATCTGCCAAAAGTGGAACTTCCTGACAACCAAACATTTAAATTCCAATTCTTGTTCTGACATGTCAGTCCATGGATTCCTCTTGTGCCATGATGAGGCCACCCTCATGGTGGAGGAGCAAGGGTTTGTGTTCCATCTGGGTGGCCACCAACCTGATAGCATGAATATTGATTTCTATTTCCGGTAAAAAAAAATTCCCTCCCCCTCCCCTCTTCTTATATTCTCCGCTCTGGCCTCTTACATCTTCTCACCTGTCAGTCACCTCCCCCTGTGTCCCACCCCCCCTTTCTTTTATCCTGTGGTCCACTCTACTCTCCTATCAGATTCCTTCCTCTCTCGCCCTTTACCTTACCGACCCACCTGGCTTCACTTATCACCTTCTAGCTATCTTCCTTCCCCTTGACCCTCTTTATTCTTGCATCATCCCCCTTCCTTTCCAGTCCTAAAGAAATGTTTCAGCCCAGAATGTCGAATGTTTATTTATTTCCATAGATGCTGCTTGACCAGCTGAATCCTGCCAGCATTTGTATGTGTTGCTCTGTATTTCCAGCATCTGCAGAATTTCTCATGTTTATGATTTCCTGTTTCCATTGTTCCTTTTATTTGTTTTTTCCTTGTATTAACAGATCGTGTAATGAATCCTTTCATTCATTGTAATTTTCCTATCTTTTTCCTTGAAGGATATTTTTCTTTTCAGCAAGTACAACGAGCAGCACAGTTTATTGTATAAGAAGTCTTTCAGAATTTGGATACCAGGAAAACTATTTAAAATCTTGATTATGATTAGGCTTCATTTCTAAATTAAAAAAAAGAAACATTTCCTGTGGGCACATTTTCATTTTATTATAGGAGATTCATATCTGAAGCCTGAGGCCTCTGTCGGTCAGAGATGACCATGGATATTGTGTCCTAGCTGTCTAGATACGCAAGCATGGGCAGTATGATATGGAGAGCAAACTCCCCCTCTCTCCACACAGCTGATGAACCCAAAGGAAGACAAAGACTGATACAGTTGGTATCGGCAGTTCGCAGGAGTTGCCAGTCAGCATTGAACTCAATGTAGGACTGCCTTAGGGACTCCAGCTCCAGATTTTTCTCATCGTGTTTACTCCTGAGGCCTTGCCCATGAGTGGATATAGCTGCAAGGCAGCGGAGGTTTGAGATCAGGGTTTTCCTTGTAGATGAACTGCCAACCAAGGCTGATGAGCCCCATCTGCCGGAAGCGACTGGTTTTACGTCTCCAGTAATCTGCCTTTGTCCCTTCTCCTGTCAGTATAAACAGTTCTGCCAGACTTAGTAGTTAAACTACACATGAAGGCCAGGAGTTGGACTTGGTTGTCAGAGGCTATTTGCGGTGCATGCCTTTGGGAGTGTTTAATAGGTAGTCAGAGTTTGTCTCCATTACTATCCCTTGCTATATATCCTTAAGAAACCATAATATATTGGAATATGATAATAGTCACTAGGTTTTATATCTGTTATCTGCTGGATTAGGCAGTATCAATGGTGTACCATTTATTTTGCACTGTTAACCGAGGAAGAATATGTGCTATTAACTATCCATTATATTTTCCACTTGATATTTGAGCAGTGAATGTTGGGAACACAGTAGGTGACAACTGAGTGTTCATTTGGCATAACCAACCAAATGAGTGCAAAAGATAGGCATCATAAATTTCTTATTAAGGTTTCATTGAAGAGCTATTGAGCATATTAAAGAAAGTATAACTTAACTATTTTCTATTCCCTTTTATTTTCAAATAATAAAGTCAAAGTTTATTGTCATATTCACAAGGTCATGCATACAGGGGAGCAATGAAAAACTTACTTGTAGCAGCATCACAGGCACATGGCATCATAAAAGTTGTTTTTCTGAGAAAAACATTAATTAAACAATGTTTATAAGAAAGAAAGAATTACAACAAAAAACAAGGTCCATTTTAATGCAAAGTGATCAAAATAGTCATCATGTTGGCTACGTTGTAGTGATTAGGGTTATGCAAGTTGATTCATGAACTGAATGGTTGAAGAGAAGCAGCTGTTCAGGAACCTGATGTTGTGGGACTTCGGGCTTGTGTCTAATGGTAGCTGCAAGAATGGCCTAGATGGTGGGGATTTTTGCTTATGCCTGTTGCCTTCTTAAGACAAGACAGCACCTCCTGTAGATAAGACATAGAACAGTTCACAGAAACAGGCCCTTCGACCCACTATGAAGTGCTGAACCAATTCAATTAGTAATCAAATGGTCAACTAAATTAATCCCTTCTGCCTACACTACATCCATATCCTTCCATTTTCTTCACATTCATTTGCCTATCTAAATGTCTCCTAAAAGTCCCTAATGTATCTGCCTCTACCACCACCTCAGAAAGCACCTACCAGGCATCCACTACTTTCTGTGTTTTAAAAAAAAACTTACCCCTCACATTTCCTTCGAACTTATCTCCTCTCACTTTAAATGCATGTCCTCTGGTATTAGACATTTAAGCCCTGGGGAAAAAGATACTGACTACCTACTCTATCTGTGCCTCTCATGTTATAAGCTTCTATCAGATCTTCTCTCCACTGCTCCGAGAAAACAACCCAACTTTGTCCAGCTTCTTGTTTTAGCACATGCCCAAGCAACATCCTGGTAATCCTCTCCAGAACCTCAACGTCCGACAATGGGGTGACCAGAGCTGTATGCAATACTCCAGCTGCAGCCTAACTAGAGTTTTATAAAGATTTATTGTAACTTCCTTACTTTAGACCTCAATGCCTCGACTAACAAAGGCAAACATGCTATAAGCTGCCTTAACCATCCTATCAACCTATGTAGCCACTTTCAGAACTTGGACGCCAAGATCCCTCTGCTCATCAACACTGTCTTCAGTAGTGCATTGTCTCTGCATTTGACTTTCAAAGGTACAACACTTCACATTTGGTGGTGTTAAATTCCATCTGCCATTTCCCCATATTTGCAATTGATCTGTATCCCACCGTATTCTTTGCTAATTTTCTACACTATTCACACACCACAATCTTCATATGAACTGCAAATTTCCTAACCTACTCATTTACATTTTTATCCAGGTCATTTATGTACATCACAAACACCAGAGGTCCCAGTTCAGATCCCAGTGGAACACCACTAATCACAGACTTCCAGCTGGAATAAGTCCCTTTGATTACTGTCTTCTATGGGCAAGTCAGTTCTGAATTGAAACTGTCAGTTCACCATGGATCTTATTCATCTTAATTTTTCTGAGTGAGCCTCCCATGAGGAACCTTGTCAAACACCTTACTAAAATACGTATAGACAACATCCACAGCTCTACCTTCAATCACTCTCACTACCTCATCAAAAAATTCTAAGCGGGTTAGTAAGACACAACTTGCCCTGCACAAAGTCATGCTGGCTGTCCCTAATTAGGCCATGGTTTTCCAAATGCTCATACATCCTATCCCTAAGAATTCTTTCCAGTAACTTCCCTACCACCGACTTGAGACTCATCAGTCTATAGTTTCCAGGATTATTCCTAGTTCACTTATTGAATGATAGAACAACATTATCTACTCACCAGTCTTCTATGACTTCACCTGTGGTTAGATAGCATAGAGATGTTGGTGAAGGTCCTAGCAATCTTACTCTGTTCCCTCTCTCAATAACCTGGGATATATCCCTTCACACAATGGGGACTTATCCACCATAATTCTCTTTAAGAGACCCAACACTAAATTCTTCTTGATCTTACTGCCTCAGCCTATTAACACTCTCAGCACAGATCCCCCTATCCTCCTCATCCTTCTCTTCGGTAAATAATGATGTAAAGCACTCATTAAAGACCTCACTCACATCCTCCATATCCAAGCATATGTTTCCCCTTTTATCCTTAGTGGTCTTCCCCTCTCCCTAGTCATCCTCTTGTTCTTGATGTATATATAGAATATCTTTGTCCTACTTGCCAAAGACTTTTCATGGCCCCATCTGGTTTTTCTACTTCCATTCTTGAGTTCTGTTTTGGCTTGTTTATAATCTTCAAAGGTTCTGTTTGATTTTACTTCCTAAGCTTTACATAATTTTCCTTTTCCTTCTTGACTGATTTATCACCTCACTCGACACCCAAGGTTCTCTTACCTTTCCATCCTTGTCTTTCCTTTTGACCGGAACATACCTGTGAAGTTGATCTTTAAACACTCTTCACATGTCCGATGTAGACTTGCCCAAAACAGCTGTTCCCAATTAATTCTCCCTAGTTCCTGCCAAATGCTTTACTTTATCGATAGCTTCAGTAAAACTTAAGGAATTGTGGTCACTATTTCCAAGCTGCTGGGTTGCTCACCTGGCCAGGCTGCCTACCCAACACCAAGTGCAGCACTGCTCCTCCTCCTGTTGGAATCTCTACATTTAATTTAAGAAACACTTCTTCCGGATGCATTTAACAAATTCAGCCTCTCTAAACTATGAAGGTCCTAGTGCGTTAAGAAACTCCTAGTTTACACTCAGGAGGTTGAAGTCTCCCATGACAACAACCCTATTGGTTTTACACCTTTCCTTAATCTGCCTACATATCTGTTCATTAATGTCCCAGTACCTATTGGAGGGATACTACTGATGATGGATGTACCCATTGCGGGCATAAGATTTAATTGTTTGCGTTAAGTGACAAAGATTTTATTGCATGTTTGTAGGATGGACGGCTTAAGACTGGTGATCGTATACTACAGATCAGCGGCATAAACGTCGAGGAAATGGGAAGTGAACAGATTGCTCAGGTCTTGAGGAACTGTGGTAATCGAGTTTGCATGGTGGTGGCCAGAGATCCCCAGGATGATTTTCCCTCGAAATATTTAAATGTTGTTCCTTCCATGTCAGCTCAGGAACATTCCAATAGTGTGAGTACCATTCATCTGCAATAATAGCATAAAATTCAAGTTTTATTTTTCCAATTATAAATTTTGTTTCTATCAAACTGAGGATTAATCCTATTTAGTAACTGGGCTAAAATCTTTAAAAAAAAAGGGGCTTTTAATTTACTATAAATAAAGAATAATTAAAAGGGACTAGCCTGAGATGTTGCAACTGAACTTATTATAATGAATTCATAATTCATGTTTATTCAGCTTCCATGTATTGCTGATTTTAGTAAATATGCAAAGTATTATGTTAACAATTACCACAGTTATGATGTAATCCTCAATATCTTCTTTGGGAGCAATAGGAGAGAGCAGGAATATGATCTTGAGAGAGAAGATTTGTCATGATCATACTGAGTGATAGAGCATATTCAAAAAGCGTATTGGCTTATATCTGTTAATTGTTTTTGTATGTGAATCCGTGCCATTTTTGGGAAATATAAAATAATATCAATATTTACCTCAAAATAATACATATACATGTTCACTTTGAGAATGGGCAATTCTAATTATACTTATGTGAAAGGTGGCTCATTGAAAACCAACCATTTCTATTTGGAAAGGACCTAACGAATAAAGTGCTCACCTTTGCACAGTTGGGTTCTGATCACATTACTTGGTTCTGAGCCATAATCAGGTTTAATATCACTGACGTATGTTATAATATTTATTGTTTTGTGGCAGCATTACAGTGCAATGCATAAAAATACTCTAAATTACAAGAAATATGTATTAACAATTAAATAGGTAGTGCACAAAGACAGCAAAAATCGTGAGGCAGTGTTCATGGGTTGGTTCATACTGTGTTCAGAAATCTGATGGCGAAGTGGTAGAAGCTGTCCCTGAAATATTGAGTTTGTGTCTTCAGACTCCTGTATCTCCTCCATGATGGTAGTAATAAGAAGAGAGCATATCCAGGGTGACGGGGATTGTTAAAGCTGGATGCAATCTTTTCGAGGCGTCACCATTTGTAGATGTCCTCGATACTCGGGAGGCTCATGCCCATAATGGGGCAGGCTGAGTTAGTGACCCTCTACAGCTTTTTCTGATCCTGTGCCCCTCCATACCAGACAGTGATGCAACCAGGTGGAATGCTCTCCATGGGACATCTGCAGAAATTTGCTAGTCTTTTCCCCCAGTCTTTTATCACAGCCTCGATGTAAATGTATCAAAAGAACTGAATTTAGAGCTGAGGTGAGAGTGATTGACTTTGATATTAAGGCACATTTTGTCTGAGCATTGCAGGAAGGAACTGTCTTAGTAAGTATGAAAACTCTCTTTCTAGCTGAAATACTTTCCAATACAAATGAAAGTGGCAGCTGTTGTTGGAGGGCTATCATCTAAATGCCAGATATCAATGATAGAGATTCTCAGAGCAGTGCCTAGGTTGGGCTGTCTGCAGCTTCATCAGTAACATTTGGTTCAGAAACAAGGGTGTTCTCCAATGATTGCATGGTGTGCTGAATACATGCAACAGCCCAGGTATAACATGAACTGCATGATATTTAGGCAACACACACAAAATGGTGGACATTCTGGCTTTTGAGCATTCCCAGACCCAAAAAATAACTTACCAAATCATACCAAATAACACATAAAACCTAAAATAACACGAACATATAGTAAAAGCAGGAATAATATGATGGTAGGAATGTCCAACATTTCACCGGGCCAGGCAGTCCCTATGGAAAAGATAAAAATAGTTAACATTTTGGGCTGAGACCCTTCATCAGGACTGGAAAAAATCGACCCCTCCCTCTTCCCTCTCTCACCTTATCTCCTTACTTGCCCATCATCTTCCTTGACACTCCTCTTCCTTCCCTTTCTTTCATGGTCTTCTACCCTCTCCTGTCAGATTCCCCCCTTCTCCAGCCCATTATCTCTTTCACCAATCAACTTCCCAGCAATTTACTTCACCCCTCCCCCCTCCTGGTTTCACCTATCATCTCCCACCTTATACATCTTCCTCCCTGTCCTCTACCTTCTTGCTCTGACTTCTCATCTTTTTTTCCCAGTCCTGATGAAGGGTCTTGGCCTGAAATTATGACTGTTTAATCTTTTCCATAGACACCACTGAATTCCTCCAGAATTTTGTCTGTGTAGTTTTGGGTATGCAGCGTCTGCAGATTTTCTTGTGGATGAAATTACCAATAATTTATATGACAAAGATTTTTGAGTGTTCCCAGACCCAAAAAATAACCTACCAAATCATACCAAATAGCACATAAAACCTAAAATAACACGAACATATAGTAAAAGCAGAAATGATATGATAAGTATACAGCCTATATAAAGTAGAAATATTGTATGCATGGTGTAGTTTCACTTATCAAAATTGGGAAGACAGTGAGCCAAAATCGATATGGAGAAAAAAAATCGGCACGTACACGCCTACGCACGTATACACATGTACACGCAACTGCCCGCACAAGGCTTCATGGTCATGGTAGTCTTTTTGGGGTAAACACACGTATAAAGTGGGCGTCTTTTTTTCGTAAAAGCGAAAATCCGCTTTGGTTAGCAAAAACAGGTACTAATGAAGGTCTTTCGTAACAGCGAGCTGTCGTAAAGCGAACATTTGAAAAACGGGGGCCATCTGTATAGGCAATGACTGATTTAACCAAGAAAACATCCAACCATCTTCTCTTGTTATTCAGTGTTACTGCTATCACTAAATCTTCCACCATCAAATTTCTGTGATTATTGACCAGATACTTGTAAAGAACTGCCAAATAAATATCATGGCGACAAAGGTACATCAGGTGTATTGTGTTCTACAATATGAGATTCCTGATTTTTTCGAAGTCTTTCCACTAGTACAAGTTGAATATGATTAAATTCTCTCCATTTGGCTCAAGGGTGCAGCTTGAATAGTACCTACAAAGTTAATACAAACTGGGACAAAGGTGCATGCTTGAATTAAGACAACATTCAATCACCCAAAATGTTCATAACGTCCAGCACTAGCATGGCATGCCTGTAATGCATACTTTTTACAAAACGCTTTGCAGCAACTTGTGAAGATTTCTTTGACAGTATGTCCCAAATCCATGCTCTTTATCATCCAGAGGAATGGCAGTATGAGAGTATCATCGAGTCTGAATGACCTTCCAATTTGTACTCCATCTGACTTGCTGTTCCTTCATTGTTATCTGGCTCAGATTCCAGAATTGTCATGATAAATGTATTGGAGCAGTTCAGCATGTATTGGAGACCAAATGTTGGCTAATACTTACCTAAGCCCATCACCCCTACTGGGGCCCCAGCAGCTCACCAGAGTCCTCTGTTCCGGGCCAGTCTTTCAAGTTATCCTGGGTGCAGCCCATCTGCTCCTTCTTCTCCCAGGGATGAGGTATTTGGAGCTTCTATTGGTATTTCTGTACCATTAGATTTTTACGGGAGACTGTTTCTAGCCTCGTGCCCAACCCTCCCTCTTTGCAGCTGGGCTTGGGTCTGTTCATGGTGGAGTTAAATGTCAGCTGTTGGAGTATGGTAAATGCTCTTCCCTACAACACCTACATGTCATGAATTAAGATAATTGAAAACCATACATTTTAAAATAATAGTTTTCTAACCACGTTTAAAGAAGAGTGCATCAATAACTGGGTTTAACCACAGAAAGCTTTCGGCCCACAAGAGGTACCTGGTCGATTACTAAAGACTTATTTTGATTAACTGGTTGTTGTGTTCACCATCATCTTTAACCTCTCACTTATGCATCCTGAGGTACCTAAGCAGGCTTCAATATTTTATGGCAGTGCCTAAGAAAAACATGGTAACTTGCCTCAATGATTATTGTCCAGTAGCACTTGCATCCACTGTGATGAAGTGCTTTGACAGATTGGTGAGGAAAAATATCATCTCCTGCCTGAGAAGTGACTTGGATCCACTTCAGTTTGCCTACTATCACAACAGGTCAACAGCAGATGCCATCTCATTGACTCTTCACTCAATCTGGAAATGTCTGGACAGTGAAGTTGCATACATCAGGATGCTCTTCATTGACTATAGCTCAGCATTCAACACTATCATCCCCTCAAAACTAATCAGTAAGCTTCAAGTCTTGGGCCTCAGTACCTCCATGTGCTACTGGATCTTCAATGTTTTCACTCGCAGACCACAGTCAATTCGCATTGGCTACAACGTCTCCTCCACAACCTCCCTTAGCCCAGGTGCAGCACAAGGTTGTCTGGTTAGTCACATGCTCTAGTCGCTGTATACTTACAACTGTGAGGCTAAGCACAGTTCCAGTGCCATATTTAAGTTTGCCGATGACAACACTGTCATTGGCCGGATCAAGATAGTGACAAATCAGCATATAGGAGGGAGATTGAAAATCTGGCTGAGTGGTTCCACAGTAACAGCTTCGCACCAGAGGCCCATAAGCCAGTCTTCATTGGGGGGAGGGGTTCAGAGGTGGAGAGAGTAAGCAACTTTAAATTCCTCGGTGTTATCATTTCAGAAAATCTGTCCTGACCACAGCAGCGCCCTTACTTCTGTAGAAGTTTGCAAATATTCGGTATGTCATCTAAAACTTTGACAAACATCTATAGATGTGTGGTGAAGAGTATATTGACTGGTTGCATCATGGCTTGGCATGGCAGCACCAATGTCCTTGTATGGAAAATCCTACAAAAAGTAGCGGATATGGCTCAGTCCATCACGGGTAAAGCTCTCTTCACTATTGAGCACATCTACAAGGAGTGCTGTCGCAGGAATGCTACATCCATCATCAAGAACCCTCCAGGCCATGCTCTCTTCTCACTGCAGCCATTAGGAAGGGATTACAGGAGCCTCAGGACCCACACCACTAGGTTCAGGAACAGTTGTTATTCTTCAACCATCAGGCACTTGAACCGGAAAGGGTAACTTCACTCACCCAATTACTGAACTGTTCCTACTGAGCTGCACTCACTTTCACCAACTTTTTATCTAATGCTCTTGATATTTAATGATTATTTGTTTATTATTATTGTTGTTCTTTCTTTTTTTCTCTCTTGTATTTGCACAGTTTTTTACACATTGGTTTTCTGCCCTGTTGGGTGTGGTCTTTCATTAATTCTATGTGTTTCTTGTATTTACTGTGTTTCCCTGCAAGAAAATGAATCTCATGGTTGTGTATGGTGACATATATGTACTTTGATAATCAATTCACTTTTAGTTTCGAACTTTGGTTTTGCATGCTGAGAAACAGCAATGCAGCATAGAAAGAGGCTCTTTGGCCCACCGAGTCATTACTGACCATCAACTAATCCTTTATGCTAACCCTGCATTAATCCCAGAATATATTCTCCCTACATTTTCATAGATCGTACCAAGATTCTACTACTCACCGACACTTCTATATTTATAGTGGGCAATTAGCTATCAACCCACCCATCTTTGACATTTGGGAGGAGACTAGAGCAGGTGGAGGAAAGCTGGTAATCACAGAGCGAAGGCACAATCTCTACACGTACAGGACCTGAGGCCATGATTGAACTTGGGTCTCTGGTACAGTCAGGACAGTGGCATTGCAAGCTGCACCATTGTGTCACCCAATAATTTTGCCATGTTTGGGTTTAAGCTCATTGCTGTGAGCCTGGTGCAAGTAGGAAAGGCAGTTTTCAGTTTAAACATTTGAGTTGGCCTCCTGCTATTTTCCTTAATACTGCTTTATTAATCTGACTGATCCATTTCACTCGGGGTTTCTGGGTAAATCGCCTTGCTTTGATGGATGTGAGTGTCAAATTATTCTTTTGATATGTAAACTAAGTTTTTGCTTCTCTGAGTTAATGGGCATATGTTGTTGAACTTTAAATACTGCTGTAAAGTTCTGTGTTTGATTTTAGAAATTCCATAAGTATGTATAGCAGATTAATGTTAGATGTACCCTGTGTTTGTCCTTGTGAAGCTTATAGCTACATTAATTATCTTCTGTGGTGAATGGTTAGGATTGCTTCTGTTTCCATCATGGGATGAATACATTCTGCAGAGCAACTTGGGGTTCTACATTCTTTACAGGGGTTGCCAGTATTCAGAGAACTGGACTAAATTATTGTTGATAAATTTCACTGGAGTCCCCGAATTCTCATTTTGGTATTAGGAAAGAGGTGCACGTGATCAAATTGATCCATCACTGTGTCTGAGATCCTTGCTCCTTGTACATATGTAGCAAGAATGAGCAACCAATCCATGCCACTGTGAGCAGCAAAGGACTAAATTAAAATGTGGAACGGAAACTTAATAACCTTTGGATTGTTACCTGAGCCTCTTGCAAATTGGCACAGGGTTAATGAGATCAGAGAGTTAAATGCATGGCTCTTGGATTGTTGTGGGAGAAGTAGGTTTGAATCTGTGGGACATTGGCACCAGGATTGGGGAAAGAGAGAGCTGTTCCGATGCAACAAGCTCCACCTGAACTAGGCTGGGATCAGGATCGCACAACTAAGGTTGTCGATAGGGCTTTAAACTAAGTCGTAGGTGGTTGAGCTCAACTTGGAGAAGAATGGACAAAGTAAAAGGGAAGGGGAATGCTGGACAGGTTACTGAAGTCTCCAGAATAAAGAATAAGACCAAGTTTAGAAAGGGATAAAAATTTAATTTCAGGCAACATGGAGATAAAATTGAGAAGAAGGGTGGTAAATGCAGAACTGAAAGTGTTATATTTGAATGGATGCAGTATATGAAATAAGGTAGAGCAGTGAGAAATCAGCAGATATGATGTTGTGGACATTACTGAGTCGTGGCTGAAAGAAAATCACGGTTGAGAGCTAAACATCCTAGGATGCAAATCCTATTGAAAAGGTGGGCAGAGGGGTTGGGGTTGTTCTGTTGATTTTTTAAAAAAAGAAATAAAGTTCTTAGACAGAATTGACACAGGATCAGAAGATGTTAAATCCTTATGGGCAGTGTTATGAAATTGCAAATGTAAAAAGACCCTGATGGGTCTTTAGAGACATCCAAGCAGTAGCCAAGGTATGGGGTACAAATTACAATGGGAATGTGAAGAAATATAAAAAGGGCAGTGCTTGGATGCTCATGGGGAGGGGGTTCAATATGAAGATACTGTAGTTAGGAAAAATTTGTAGACATCTACATAATGGTTTTTTAGAGGAGCTTGTGGTTGAGCCCAGCAGAAAAAAGTAAATTCTAGATTTGTTGTTGTGCAATGAACCAGATTTCATTAGGGAGTCTATGGTAAAGGAACCCTTTCGAGAGAGTGATCATTATATGGTAGAATTTAACCTCCAGTTTGAGAGGGAGAAGTTAAAATCAGATGTATCGGTTTTACATTTGAGTAAAGGTAACTACAGAGGCATGAGAGAGGCGCTGGCCTAAGCTGATTGAAAGGGGACACCAGCTGGATGACCAGAGGGCATTAATAGTTGAAGTTTCTGGGAATAATTCAGCAGGTATAGGATTGGTTCATTTGAAAGAAGGAGAAGCATTCTAAAAGAAGGTTGAGGCAACTGTGGCTGATGAGGGAAGTCAAAGACAACATAAAAGCAAAAGAGGGCATACAATGTTACAAAATTGGTGGGAAGCTAGAGGATACTTTTAAAAGCCAACAGAAGTCAACAATAAAGCACTGAGAAAGATGATGAATAGTGTTAACTACCCAATAATATATAACAGGATACCAAAACTTTTTTCAGATTACTGTATAAAGTGTAAAAGTGAGGAAAGAGTGGCATTGGGCTGTTGGAAAATGACACTGGAGAGGTAGTAATGAGATACAAAGAAATGGTATTTGAATTGAATAAGTATTTTGCTTCAATCTTCATTATGGAAACCACCATTAGCATGCCAGAAATTTGAGAGAGTCAGGGCACTATTACTAAGGATTACCGGTAGGTGTTTGGGAAGGTGAAAGGTCCAAAGGTAGATATGACACTTGGACCAGATGGAATACACACCAGGATTCTGGAAGAAGCAGCTGAAGAGATTGTGGAGGCATTAGCAGTGATTTTTCAAGAATCACTAGATTCTGGACTGGTTCTGAAGGACTGGAAAATCACAAATCACACTGGACTCTTTAAGAAGGATTATTGGAAGTTGAGTTATTAGTAAGGAAGGCAAGTGCAATGTTAGCATTCATTTTGAGAGGACTAGAATATAAAAGCAAGGATTTAATGCTGAGACTTTAAGGCATTGGTCAGATGTCACTTGAAATAGTATGAGCAGTTTTAGGGTTCATCCCGACGTAAGGATGCGCTGACATTGGAGAGGGTCCAGAGGAGAATTACAAGGTTGATCCCTGGAATAAAAGGGTTAATGAATGAGGATCATTTGATGGTTCTGAGCCTTTACTTGTTGGAGTTTAGAAGTATGACAGGAAACTCATTGAAAACTACTGAATATTGAAAGGTCTGGATGGGATAGACCTGGAGAGAATGTTTTCAGTTGTGGGGAGAGTCTAAGACTAGAGAGCACAGCCTCAGAATAGAAGTGCATTCCTTTAGAATAGGGAGGAGGAGAAATTTTAGCCAGAGGATGGTGAATCTATGAAATTTATTGCCACAGATAGCTGTGGAGACCAAATCATAAAGTATATTTAAAGTGAAGTTCTTGACTATTGAGGGTGTCTAAAGTAATGAGGAGAAGGCAGAAGAATGGAGTTAAGATGGAAAATAAATAAATCAAGCATGATCAAATAGTGGAGCAGACTCAATGAGCTGAGCAGCCTAATTCTCCTTTTGATCTGCGTTGTTTTTTTTTGAAGAATTCTCTTCAGTCTATTGGGTGTTTGGTCCAGCATCTGATCTATCCGATATTTTAGTGTAGGCCTTAATAACAACACTATATTTAATTTTACTATTGATTCTATCATATGGATCAAGTTCTGCATGCTGTGAATTACAGAATAAACTTTAGTTCTGCTTCTCTTTTAACTTTTGTTTCTCTCTTTTTATTAGTTTGTAAATAAGGTTAGGAAAATTCTCAGTGTTTTTGCATTTTATTGGAGCTATTATTGTATTTGTCCATTGCAAGAATCAGCAATTATGAGACCTGCAACTTTTTTCCTCCTTTCAAGGCTTTGTTGTAGTTAGGAATCGGATTAATGCGAATCTAGAGTTGCGCTACAACTTTTGTTTCCATTTCATCCATCTACATTGAAATTGACTTTGTGTCCCAGAGATGACAGAACAATGTTCCAGTATAGCTTATTTCTTGAAATCTGTAATATACCTCATGAAAAAGGTCAGACATTAATGTTACATCCCCAATTAAAAATAAAAACTTAACAAAGTTAATAGTCTTTGAACTTGTATTTTAAATGATGATACTTATTAAAATTGTTGTAAGAATATAAATACAAGTGCTATGTATGTTATCAATTAATTGATTACCGATGTAACCTGGGAGGGGCATAAGCTACTGTGATTTCAATGACAGAAAAAGAGATTTAATTGAAATGACCAAACGAATTCGTTGAACTAATAATTGAACACACATTTATGTTAATACCCACATGGTTATCAGCACCTAATATTTAAACAAACTCCCATTTGTTGGCCCTGTCCATTAATCCCCATTTAAGTGGAAGTTGATAGATAGTGAGAGGTCATTTTCTCAGACTTTTGAGTCCACATCCACGGCAGAGGATTGGAGGTAAGTATTTGGTGTTTTAGGACTGATGATTGAGCTTTGTAATTAATTGAAATACTCTCCTCTGGAAAGCTGTGGATATTGAATCAATGTACGTATTCCATGCTCATTTATTGATCAACTTAGCTCATTACACTGTCCCAATTCCCATTTTCTTGCCTAAGGATCCTCTTTAAAGAAAAATAATTTAAAAAAAAAACAAAGAAAGGGAATTTGGTAGTTTAGTCTCTAAATAACATCAAAAGTAACTCAATTTTTCCAATGCAAAAAGTTCTAGACTTAGTTGTATAATTAAATACTAAGTTATCTGAACCTTATACATACCAAGGAGGAGAAATCGGGCTCTCAGTCTGCCATACACTGAGTATTGACTGATCAATATTTTAACTCCATTCTTTTTTGTTACATATTCTTTCACATGGTCATCAGCAAAAAATGAATTGATTTGAATAAAAATTTCATTAAAAGCTTTGACTACTTGTAGAATCTCATTAAAATAATTACAGACACAAGGGAAAATCTGTAGATGCTGGAAATCCAAGCAACACGCACAAAATGCTGGAGGAACTTAGCAGGCCCAGCAGCAGATATAGAAAAAAGTACTGTCGACGTTTCAGACAGAAAACCCTTGGCAGAACTGGGGGGAAAAAAGCTGAGGAGTAAGTTTAAAAGTTGGGCAGAGGGGAGAGAGAAACACAGGTGATAGGTGTAACCTGAAGGGGGAGGGATGAAGTAAAGAGCTGGGAAGTTGGTTGGTGAAAGAGACTGAAGGCCATGGAAGAAAGAAAAGGTGGGAGAAGCACTAGAAGGAGGTGATTGGCAGGCAGGGAGATAAGGTGAGAGAGGGAAAAGGTGAAGAAATGGGTGGCATTACCGGAAGTTTGAGAAATCGATGTTCATGCCATCCAAACGGAATATAAGGTGTTTTTCCTCCAACCTGAGTGTGGCCTCATCACAATAGTGGAGAAGGCCAAGGATAGACATATCAGAATGGGAATGAGAAGTGGAATTAAAATAGGTGACCACTGAGATATCCTGGCTTTTTATGGTGGATGGATTGTAGGTGCTTGGCGAAGCGGTGTACCAATCTCACCGATGTACAGGAGACCACACCAGGAGCACTGGACACAGTACGTGACCCCAACAGATTCACAGGTGAAGTGTTGCTTCACCTGGAGGACTGTTTAGGGCCCTGGATGGTAGTGAAGGAGGAGGTGAATGGGCAGGTGTAGCATTTGTTCTACTTGCAAGCATAAGTGCCAAGGGAGAATGGACAAGGGAGTCATGTAGATTGAAAAGCCTCATCTATACCTCTTCCCACCCTGTTACTTGGAAAAACACTATCCCCCTTCTCTCAATCCTCCGTCTCCGCCGCATCTGCTCTCAGGATGAAGATGAGGGCGGGAAGGGATATAGATGAGGCTTTTCATTCTTGAGCAAAGGGGATGTCCTATTTCAAAGAAAGAGGCTTCCCTTCCTCCACCATCAATGACTCCCGCAACCATATCTCTTCCATTTCACGCACATCTGCTCTTACCCCATTCTCCCACCACCCTACCAGGGATAGAGTTCCTCTTATCCTCTCCTACCACCCCACCAGCCTCCATGTCCAGCACATAATTCTCTGAAGCTTTCACCATCTCTAACGGGATCCCACCATTAAGCACATCCTCCCCCTCCCACTTTCTGCTTTCTGCAGGGATCCCTATGTGACTCCCTTGTCTATTTGTCCCTCCCCACTGATCTCCCTCCTGCAACTTATACTTGCAGGTGCTACATCTGCCCCCCACATCTCCCTCACTATCATTCAGGGCCCTAAACAGTCCTTCCAGATGAGGCAACTCTTCATCTGTGAGTCTGTTTGGGTCAGCAACTGTATCTAGTGCTCCCGTTGTGGCCTCCTGTATATTGGTGAGACCCGTAGTAGGTTGGGAGACCGCTTCGCCAAGCACCTACGCTTCATCCACCAGAAAAAGCAGGATCTCCTAGTGGCCACCCATTTTAATTCCACTTACCATTTTTTCCATTCTGGTATGCCTATCCATGGCCTCCCCCACTATCATGATGAGGTTGAAGGAACAACACCTTGTATTCCATTTGGCTATCCAACCTGATGGCATGAACATTGATTTCTCAAACTTCCTGTAATGCCCCCCCACCCCACTCTCCTTCACCATTTCCTGCCCCCCTTTCCCTCTCTCACCTTATCTCCTTGCCCGCCTATTGCCTCCCTCTGGTGCTCCTCCCCCCTTTTCTTAGTTCCATGGCCTGCTGTCTCTTTCACCAACCAACTTCCCAGCTCTTTTACTTCATCCCTTACCCTCCAGGTTTTACCTATCACCTTGTGTTTCTCTCTCCCCTCTCCCCACCTTTTAAATCTACTCATCAGCTTTGTTTCCCCAGTTCTGTCGAAGGGTTTTGGCCCAAAACATCGACTTTACTTTTCTCTGTGGATGATGCCTGGCCTTCTGAGTTCCTCCAGCATTTTGTGTGTGTTGCTCACCTCTGTAATTGTCAGGTTGATTATAAGGATATTCTGTATATTTTTAAAATGACTTTATGTGCTCCATAGAAGATGAGATTCATGAAAATTTTTATTGAAATGCTTTATTTTAGATTTCTTCAGCTGATTATGAAATTAGTGATGTTGAACTCAAAAGAGATGGACAAAGCCTGGGCATTACAGTTGTTGGTTATGTTGGTGCTTCTCAGAGTGGTGAGTTCACAATTCAAAAAAATTATGGATGAAGACGATATAAAGCCATGGGTTTATTTAGATTAGAAGAAAATAGCCTGTGATGTGATCCAAAATAAATCACCCTGTCTCTTTTTGTTCTACTCTTTACACTGATTCAAATATTTCTCCACACTTCCTTGAGTGATACGTGACTGATATTTGTGATATTTATGAAAATTATCATATTTCTCTGGCTCTGAAAGGGTATGAATGGTAACCTAAAAGCTGTTGCGAAATTTACGTGATGATTGAGAACTTCATAGATGAGGTTAACACCACAGCTTTCTTGGCTTTTTCCGTGTATAGCTGTAAGGGAACTGATATTGTTGGCCTTTATTAATGGATTGCTTGCTCATGTTACTGTGTAACAGAGCAATTGCGGTCTTTCTACGTATTTCTTAAAGTGTCATAAAGTAATACAGGAATTACTCTTCCTGTTATAGGGGAATGTTGTCAGTGAATCAATGGATGGTGTGTTGGTTGGATGAGTGTGAGAGAATGCTCCCACTGAGTGAGAAATACTTGGGTCAACTGGTGAAGAAAAATGTCTACATGAGACATGTTTTTGTGTAGTGACTATGGCGGATTGTTGTTATAGAAAGCCTTTTGCAATAGTCAGTGTTTCTGGAACAAATTTACCGTGGAGATCTTTGTAAAGGCATGTTTTGTAAAACTATGAACCATGAGGAACTTTGTAGTGCAAGCAAATGCTCATGCATGCTCTAGTAGGCTGAAGGAAAAGTAGATGATGTCTTCATTCCTTTGACATCCCAAGAAGAAATTCAGAATGATGCAAAGGTTTGAAGTATAGAGTGACTGACCATGACCTTGATCTTTATGGACAAAGGACACATATCAGGTTATTTCTGAAGTTATAGGTGGCCACAGACCTCAGAGAGGATAATAAATACTGTTCGAATGTTGGTTCTTTGAAAATAGCAAGGTTTGGGAAAACAATGTTAACAAATCCTAGTGCTTATGTGAGTAAATAAGTACTGTTGTTTTGTGACTGCAAAAGAGTTGGAGCTGGCTTGAGAGGTTGAAAATCTCTCAGTAAGTGAAGTTTGTGTGTTGGAATATAAAATGGTTCAGGATCAGGCCCTTCAGCCCATTATGTCTCTGCCAACTAATTCAAACTAGTTTGGAGATATAACAGTTCAAGTTAATCTGCCTGTTTGTGCTCAATATCCTCCATTCCTTGCCTGTCCCTGTCCCTTTGCCTGTCCAAGTGCCTATTTAAATGTTGCTATGGTAAACTATTAGAATTGCTGGTGAAATTATTAAACAGTATAATTCAGGTTAGCTGGTGTTGCAGTGAGATCAGCACCGGGCTCGAGAACGGAGGTTCCTTAGTTCGATCCAGTGACAGGCCGTCCTGAGCGTGCTGTCCATCCGTGCCAGGTTGATGTCGAGCTCGCAACTCGGCCTCGTAAAAACACACTGCCACCCTGCACAATGTAGCCTTCCTCGGACCCTGAGAGACAACATTCATTCATTCATTATAATTCAATACTATAATTTACAGATACATCTGGAATTTTTGTGAAAAGCATAATACCAGGGAGTGCTGCAGAACAAAGTGGATGCATTCAAGTTCAAGATAGGATTATTGCTGTAAGTAACATCTTATACCTTGAATTGTAGTTCTTCTTATTTGTCAATATTTCTGACATTGGATTGTGGGTTATTCTTCATAGTCACCCTAATTAATAAAAACATCACTTGAAATACCCAGAGTGAGAAGCAAACTTCTCAAAGAACTTAGCAAGTCATGCTACATCTGTGGAGGCAAAGGGATGGGTGATATTTTGGGTGAAGACCCTGCATCAGGACTGAGTGTGTGGGGGGAAGATAGCCAACCTATGGAGTTGAGACAGTGGTTCGCAAGTGATAGGTAGAATGATCTGAGAAGGTAAGTGATTGCTGAGATGGAGGCAGATGGGGGAGGGGGAGGAATGGCTGCTAGGTAGAGACAGATAAGGTTAAAAATGTTCTCCCCTCCCCCACCTGACTGCATCAGTTCATCATCCTACTTCCTACCTTGTTCCAGCTATTGCTTCCCAGCCCCTGTGTCACCCTCTGTCCCACTGTTTTTCCTATCCTTCTTCTATATCTATCTAACTCTTGATGAAATAAATGATGAAATGAAAGAGAACACTGTTAACTCCTGATGAACGGTCTCATCCCGAAGCAGATCATTCCTTTGCCTCCACAGATGCTGCTGCACCTACTGATTTCCTTCAGTCGTTTGTCTTTTGCTCCAGGTTCTAGCATCTGCTGTCTGTTGGATCTCCAATAGAGATAACTGGCCTTTCAACCATTTTAGACATTAAGTTGTAAAAATTGCTCATCATTTCTTTTATGTTTTATCATTAACAACCATTCTGTTGGATCTAATTTGCACTTGCATATCACTTAGTTTATTATTAATACAGAATTCGGATTCTTTGACAGCTTTTGTTTAATTTTACAGTTCAGTTATACAAAAATACATCAAATAGAAGATTGTGTGGTTTGACGAAGCATTTTTTAAAACATTTTTCCAGCATGTTTATTGTCCTTGTTGATTGATGCCATAAAATCAAGAATTTACTTGGTTCTAAACTTAGGAGATAGTATTATTTAGTATTTTAATTATTTGAAGGCAATAGCTTTAGTTCTATATCCTCATGCAAGAGGTATTTCATTGAATGATGTATTTATTAAACAAATGAAATCATTGGTCAATATCGTAAAAATGATTATTTGTTTTATTCATTTTTGTTAACGGCTGAGACTGGGAAGAACAATATTTCCTGCAATTTCTATGTTTGTACTCACCAGCAATGAAGGATTTGCTATGTATTTTAACGTTGAGGTAGTGTGTGACGAATGGAGTAGGCAGATAGTGGTAATGCCATGCACCTGAATCCTTTGTCCTCTTTAAAATGATAGCAGTTGCAGATTAGAATGTTTTATGGGAAGAGCCAAAGTGAGTAAGTAGTCATTTTGTAGATGGTACACATTGCCGTCTCTGTGTGTCATAGGGTGTGAATGTTTATGTTACTTGTGAAACAGGCTGCTTTGCGCTGAATGGTGTCGAGCTTGAGAATTGTTGGAGTTGCACTCATCCAGACACATGGAAAGTACTCCATCACACCACCAATTTGTGCCCTGTTTAATATCCAGCCAGTGACCTTTTAATGTACACATAATTTGTGCCTTTTCCAGTTGAACAGCTGAAATAGCCATAGATTATGTGACTACATAATCTCTCAGGGTGTTGTCACTTGGTGATGGCAGTAAAGTCCATTGAGTCCATGCTGAGCTGGGAGATCCACTTCTCATTCTGCCTCTCACTTTATGCCAGCTATTGCTGGTGTTTGTATCAAGGGCCCATTCAATTGACTGAGGTTGCTGACTTTGATTGAAAAGTTAAGTGCCTATATTTTAATTAATACCGAGGTTTGAAATTTATTTAGTTCAACTAAAAGTGTTTCAATTTATTAATTTTAAATCATTTTAATTTTTTTTGTTTTTAATTAAATATATTTAATCAGATTTTAATTCCCTTCATTAACAGAGATATTTAGAAAAGCTGAAATTCTCTTGGCAGCATTAACCGTAGAAAGGCATTCTTGGGAGCTGGGCCTCAATTTGACATATAAAACCCAGTTGTCACCAGTTTCAGCTGTAGCTGTTCTGCAAAATAGTTGTCTGCCTGTGATGACCTGGTTTCAGATTGAGGTCAATTTGCCTTCTAGGATGGCAAAAAGTTAATGTGACTTGTCAGCATCATTTGGAGGGTAAATATGGGCACAGCAACACAGCTAGCAGACCTTCTGCCTGTGGCTTTAGGCTTCAGTCCTGATCTCTTGTTTGATTAATGTAGAGTTTTGCACAATCTCTCTATGCCAGTGTGGTTTTCCTGTAGTTGTTCTGGTTCCTTCTTGCATCCCAAAAGTGTGTTCATTGATATATTAATTGGCTGCTGTGAATTGCCTCTAGCATGGAGTTAAGTGGTAGAATCTTACAGGTGTTGGAAGTGAGGGGTTAATAAAATGGGATGTGGTGTAGATGTGAAAGGGTGCCTAATGGTTCCTGTGGACTTTGTATGCAAAGGGGCCTGTTTCTGAGTTGTATGACTTTGACTGTATAACTTCCACTCTAAGTGAGGCATTGTTGAAATGAGCATTATTCAGCCCATTAATTTATCTTCAGTTAGTTTACAGTATTTAATCCTTTGGTAGAAAATCACTTTAAATTGTTAGGTATTACATGATATGAATGAAATTACATAGTCTATGATAAATTATTGATCTGATAATATTTCCATTGATACTGTCAGGGTCTTGAAAATTCTTAATTGGAGGTCACTCATAGTTGTTCCAGTACTTATGCTGATATTCTGAGAATGGCATTCCCCTCCCAGCTGAATGAGCTGTGATGAATGACATTATGTTTCAGTTTGGAGTTTGCCTAGTGTTAGCCTTTACGTAAGCCAGACATCTTCACTAATGCTAATATTTAGTTAATAATTTCCTTTTTTATTCAAATATTGGAGAACATGACCCATGTTTTGAACAAAAAAATCAGGATGTTGCTCTAGCTTATTAAGTTAAAGTATCTCAAGCTTGTTATTAATACTTTTGAAGCATTTTAGGATTTTTCAGATATTTAACATTATTAATTAATTAGTTTAGGATTAGTCAAGGTGGATACTTGAAAAGACAATTTGCATTTCATAACTTGGAGGATATTTTCTAATGCTCTGTGTCTCTGACTTTTCATGTTACTTCATTTTATTGACTGTCTCAGAAACATTCAAAGCATTTAAATGAAAAAAAAGTGTATAAACATGGCAACTCTGGTCGTGAGTTAACCTCCTTTCAGAAGTTTTTGAGAGGATTTAGTTTTGACTGATCTATGTGATGCCATTTTCACATTAGGAACACCTCATGAGGTCTTGCTGTAGAAAATCTCCTAACATTTATACAAAGACGGTCACTGGAGAAGGTCACACATTTCTGACAAGACTTTTTTTCCTCTCAGAAGTTCGGTACCAATGTAAAAGAAAACAGTATACTTAATTTTCTTATTATTTTTAAATTCAACATATTTTGAAATACTTGTTTGAGAGGAGCATGGAATTGTCAATAGCAGCATCTGGATTTCAGTGGGTACTCCAGAAATTGTGTGGTTTGTGGTATAGTGGTGGTAAATTTGCTCACATTAAAACAGCAATGGCAAAAATTCAGGCCATTTGATTATGTTTGTGTGGTTTTGTTTTCTCATATGAAGAACTTTAATTTCTGAGTTATGTGGAGATTTATTTCATTTTCATTGATGTTTTTGTAGGTTGATGGAGTTGACATTCAAGGATTTACCAACCAAGAAGCAATTGATGCTTTACGAAACACTGGAAACACTGTCAACCTTACCCTAGCCAGGAAGAAAAGCGTTAATGTCTACGAATCTTTTGAAAAGGGTAATTTATATTGTACTTTCAACTTGAATAAAATTTAACTGCTTATGTAAAATTCCAAATATATTCACTGTTACTTTTCTAAAGAGATTGATTTGGACAAAATGATTATCTTTTACATTAAGTTACAATAACCAGATATTGTTAATGCTGGAAAAATAACCTAAAATCACATATAATCATTGAATCATTGTCTCAAAAGAATAAATTTGACTTCGGCTTCCCTTCAACTAATTGATTTGTTGGGTTTGGAAATTCTGCAGAAATGTGCCGTGCTTTAAGATGTTACATTTGTTTAATTATTTTGGTTTTCTTATGCTTGGAATAGAAAATATTTTGGAGTTCAGGAATTCTCTTTTATTATTGTCTCTAATGCTTTGTTGTAAAATAGAATTGTGTATACCCGTGGTTCTGATTTATCATTTGTTGTTCTTGCCTGGCTTATGAACAGCATTCACCCTTACCTAAGCAGATCCATTTATTTATGTGATGAATTAAGGAAGTATTCAAGAGTAATTGAAAGCAGAAAATGCTGGCAGTGCTCAGATGATATCTATGGAAAGGGAAGAATTGATTTCAGATTGGTGACCTTCACAACTGGGAAAAGCTAGAAAATAAGTTTTATGATGCAGCGAAAGGACAGAGAAGAAAAATAAAATGATGGTCCCTGATGAAATGGAAGGAAGGAGAAATTCAATTTATAGAGGAAAAAAGGGTTGGTAATGAGACGAGAAAAAGAACATTAGATAAGCATCAAGAAGCTGAAAGTATGAATAGCAGAATCATTATCTGAGGGATGCATGAAAGCAAACCTATCAGAATTGGAAAGGACATAGTTCAGGAGCAGTCAACTGTAATGGAGGGGAGTCCGCACTGGCAAAAGGAAGGCATAGGAACAGGTGTTGGATAGGGAAGCTGATAATAAGAGAAAATATTGGAATTCTTAAAAAGGGAATGGGGTAAGAAGAGGAATAAAGTTAGTTGTGAAATGGAGTGAGTTCACTGGAAGGTAATTACTGGACAGTTTACAGAAATGAAGATAGAGAAAATGAGAAAGAAAATCAATAAGTTAACATGGGATGAAGAAATGAAGCTTAAAATTGGCAGTAACGTTGATAATCTGTTCCTGCTTGGTGCAAGAGCAGGAAATATGCCAAGGAAACATTGGAGCAGATCTGTTCATGATTGTCACAGTGAAGCATAACTGCTAACCACCATAGCTTACATTGCTTAATCTTTTACTTGCAAGGTGTGAATGCAGTCAAAAGAGTAATTGTGCAATGTAGGAACAAGTTCAGTCGGGTGGAGGATGATAATGTTTGCAATAAACTTGGACTAGTTTGACCTCATTTCAAAAAAAAAACTGTGAGCCCTCAGACCGTTCTGTTTGAGAAAAGAGGTTTCTGAGGGATTGGACACTTTTGTTTTAAATTAGAATGTTTGACTAAAAAATTTTTACCATTTAAATTGATGAATTTGAAATGTTGTTGATTAAATGGGAAGAGGAATATATGTAAAAAAAAAGGTGGCAATATAGAACAAAATCCATGGGGCAAGAACAGAAACAAGCTGAAATAATTGCATTTACCATTTAAACTTTTCCAAATTTTTTCCAGTGGGTATTTACCACTTTTGTTAACAATGGTGTAACTTGTGGTTCAGTCTATAATCCCTTCATTGAAATTTATTGTACATTCAGTCCATTGTGCCCATATGGGCCGAGAATGGATTCTAGGTTAATTCTACGTTCCCGATTTTGGCCTGGAGCCATCATATCTGTTGTTTATTAGGTTGGATTATGGGGTTGCAGTAGTGTAGGATGTGAGTGGAAGCTAAAGATGTGAAGTACTCTACCATGAGTGATGTGGGAACAGAGGTACATCAGTACTTGTACCTGTATCTTACATCGAGCCCACTTTTAATTGTGCGATTCCATGCTATACTTACACCATGATTAGTTTAAACACCACCTTCATTAAAATATAAAATTAGAGGTTCAGATAGAAATGGAGCAGATGTACTACAAATCGGTAATTAATAAATTGATTTCATCTCATAAAAATTACAGCATTGTATGGGACTCCTCAAGATAATCGTGGGTACCGTCTGAATTGCCCAGGAATTCAGATATGGCATCAAACAGTATTATAAATAAAAATGATATTTCAAGGAAACATGGAAAGCACATCTTTTTAATTATGTATTATCATTGCTCATTTCTCGAATTAGCACATCTCTTTCCTTTAAAGAGAGAAATAATTTTAAAAATCATACAGCTTTTGTTTGCACCGTTAAGGCATCTTGCACTAAATGATATCACATGCAGCAGAAAATGTAGCTCAGCAGAGATGTGATAAAGAATGTGAACACATACCAATATAAGATTATTCTAAAATAGTCCAATAAGAAGAGATTCTTAATTTGGAAGATAAAAGTAAATATATTGTTTTTCTTTTTGACAGCAGAATTAGCACACATGACAAATGCACTCATCACTGAAAACAGTTTTTACTCTGCAGTTGAAGAGGAAGAAAATGCAGATGTAAAGAAGCAGGACTTCAAAATTGATGGTATGTGCAGTTTATCCAGATATGTAAGTACAGGCATCACAGTGCAGTATTGAAGAATACTGAGGGATATACATGTACTTTTCCACAATTTATTGTCACAACTGACACTATTGATAGTACCAGCACACTGTCAGAATATGTCAAGAGTGCAAACAAAGCACTTGAATTAACTTCCAAAGGAATACAAGTCAGAAGTAAACAAAAGAAGCTAAATTTATCAGACAGATTTATTTATCACATGTACATTGAAACATACAGTAAAATACTTTGCTTGTGTTAACAATGAACATATCAAAAATGTACTGGAGGCAGCTTGAAAATATCATGACATAATCCAGAGCCAACATAGCATGTGAGCCAGTCGAAGGTGGGTGTCGGGGCTTTGCTGGCCATTCATTACAGTGGACTCTTAAACTCCTTGCAGTAAAAGGACTGCAGTGCAGAAGAGCCACCAAGAACATTCCGGAGGCTGTTGAAACGGCCTTGTGGTGGCTGTGGATCCAGAGGGGGGATCAAGTCGGGGTTGCCCGGGCGAGCGTGTCTGATGATTAAAGACCCAAAACATCCTACGACCCCGGGTTCATCACTGAAGACATATCCAAGTAGCACCAGAAGGTGTATTCTACAACTACAACTACTGTCCACAATGTTTAGCAGATCAACACAAGCAGCAGCAACAATAACAACAAAACAAAGCAGTACCAACTAAAGAAGCACTTTTCCTAACCCCCCCTTCATACGCACAGACAGACCTCCAACCCCAGGACAGGCCATCATCGGACTAACAGTCCTTGTCCCCGGACTCTCAGACTCACAGACGTTGGGCCTCCAACCTCCAGCAAACAGCCCAGACTCTCAGATATTGAGCATCTGACTGTCCCTGGACTTGCCAATCATGGGACTCTGACCTTCGGGCCTCTGACTACTCCAGAACTCTCCAATTACAGGGCCTTGACCCCCAGGACTCACCAATCATGGGATTTTGCCCTTCAGGCCTTAATTTCCAGCCTCATTTGGATTTCAGACCCCGGGACTCACTGATATGGGAGGCATTGACCCTTGTGCCACCTGACCGCATGGACCTCTGACCCGGGATTTGTTGACCTGAGGATCACTGGTCTCAATGCCTGCCAACCCAATGTCGGGGTTTGCTGGCCTTTGACTGTGGAGCACTCCACATGGACTCCAAACATCAGCTCCTGCTGCTGATTCTTCATTTACTACCCCTGATATCTAACTCTGCCTCATCCCTTCCTTAAAACTTAACCTGAACCCTCACTCCTTAAAACCATTGCTATGGACCTAATTTAATTAGTCGTGCAGACAACATTCCCTCTATTTTTTTTTCTATGAGAACGCGGTCCAGCCATTGCTCTGAGTAGGAAATTTTTACATGGCCTGAAAGCTTTATATTAACATCATATAAAAGAAAATTCCAGCTGCACAAAACAAAAACAAAGGCAATGTGCATGGGAGCATTTTACTGCATGTGCACACGTAGAGCTTTGAGGGAACAGTGAATACAGAGTATACATAAACTTCACGCAGGTGGTTTTGTTATTAGAAATAGATATAGAAACACGAGAGAACTTTGAAACATTTAGAAATAGAATAGTGCCATCAATCTCATGCGAATTTCTGGCCCATGACTACTCATAATGAAGAAAAAGCATTTATGGTCGCATTGAGAACCTTCAATTCCTTCACTGAGCATTTGCAGAAATACAGCCTGGATAGCAGAAAGAGCTCACCATTTCAAAGCTCAAACTTCAAAGATCAGTTTATTGTCAAAGTACCTATATGTAACCATATACAACCCTGAGATTAATTTTCTTGAGAGCATACACAATAAATAGCAGTAAAACTGTAGAATCAGTGGAAGGCCACACCCAGCAGGAGGGACAAACAACCAGTGTTCAAAAGACAAGAAAGTTGTGCAAGTACTAAAAGGAAGAAAATAAACAAAGAAGCAAGCAATATTGAGAACATGACATGAAGATTCCTTGAAAGTGAGTCTGTAGGTTGTGAGAACAGTTCAGTGATGGGATGAGTGATGTTATTCCCCCTCTGGTTCAAGATCCTGATGGTTGATGGATAATAGCTGCTCCTGAACTGGTGGTGTGGGTCCTGAGGCTCATTTACATTATTCCTGATGGAAACAGTGAGAAGAGAGCCTGGCCTGGATAGTAGACTACCCAGTAGCAATGTCCTGGCTCAGTCTGGCAGATTCTGCAGATCTCATATTGGTGTTATCAACCACCTCAGAACCTACAGAACTAGGTTTTAGCAAGTCACCTTGGGGGAGAAAAAATTAATTGTACTTGTAAGCAGGAATTTTATAAAATGGATCCAAAAATGAAATATGCATATAGAGTAATCACTTGATTATAATTACTCGGATTTGGAGGGTTGAGACAGAGAGCTTCGAAAAGCCTAAATTGGAAATTTATTTGGTGAAATTGATAACACTTTAAAGAAATCATAAATTTATTTCCAACCTTGGCACTCTTATTACTAGTAATTACTGAGTGAGGAATTGGAGTTTCAGCCAGACCTGACTGGATAGTGTTGTTTTACTCTTTGAAGGCATTAGTTGACAACTTTCATGATGATTTTATGTGCAAAGCCCCAAAACAAAGGCAGATTTTTTTTTGGATAATATTTTTTGGAAAATACTGTAATATTTTCATTGTGAAATTCCAAAATTCGAAAATCATAGTCAGTAACATATCATGTAGTGATTTTTCCATACTTTTTTAGTTAAACACAAGAATAGCCAAACTGATAATCTTAGTTAATATTATGATTTTCAAAAAAAATACAGAGACCTGCACTTGAAGAACAAACGCATATATATATATATTTAAAATGTTATGAATCCTCATCCTGATTCTTGATTGGGATATCAGTCTTTTTTCAGTTGTGTTTGTTGTAACCATAGGTTTATAAAACAGAAGATTGTCTTCACAGATTACTTGGTGATGTAGCGTTACTATCTAGTAAATGTAGTTTATTTACATTGTTGGAAAGGTTTTGATAAACTTCTGAAACTTTAAAAAGCAGCTTAGTGCATATGCAGATTGTACATCAGATTGTTATGGCAATAGAAGTTTTAAAATGGATCATTGGAGTCTGGACTGTTGCATTTTTGCTGGGTCATTTGACAGACAACTGTTCTTGATTATTACAGTACATTTTTAATAGATAAGGGCACTTAAATTAGTACTATAAAACTTCCCAGTGTCCCAGAGTATCTCATGACAGGACTGAGGTAAAGGAGATAAATTTTTGTTAAATTTCAACCATCAATATTAAGCTCTTCTGTTTAAATATATCTATATAGAGATGAGCTAAAAACTCGTGGAACTGGTTAATAAAGATAAATAAAAAATAAACAATTATCACAGGACTTGGGCTGACCTTTCACTGAAAGCATCAAACCAAGTTGGTATTAAGCCTTCTGTAGAGGCAAATAAAATTCTAGTGTATTTTTCAAAAGAACTTAACTTCAAATTATCTCTTAAAGATTAAATCTACAATATTAATACATAACCTATACAATTTCATATGGTCATATGGTATTTTAGAGGCTATGGAGATAAAGATCACAGTGCAGCTACAGCACCATCACATGGTCGCAGCTTGCAACGACAGGTTCGCTGGGATGAATTAACATGGGGATTTTAAATTATGTTAATTTTTGGAGGTGTTTTAGACAATAAAGCATAGGAACAGAATTAGGCCATTTGGCCCATGGAGTCTGCTCTGTCATTACATCATGGCTGATCTTTTCTCCCCCATTCTCAGCCCCACTCCCCAGCTGTCTCCCCATAACCTTTGATGCCATGTCCAATCAAGAACCTGTCAAGCTCTGCCTTAAATACACCCAACGACCTGGCCTCCACAGCCACCTGCGGCAACAAATTCCACAAATTCACCACTGTCAGGCTGAAAAGAATTCTCAGCATCTCTTTTAAATGGATGTCCCTCTATCCTGAGGCTGGGCCCTCTTGTCCTAGACTCCCCTACCATGGGAAACATCCTTTCCACAGCTACTCTGTTTAGGCCTTTCAACGTTAGAAGGTTTTAATGAGATCCATCCTCGTCATCCTTCTAAATTCCAGTGAGTACAGACCCAGAGCCATTAATGTTCCTAGTATGATAACCTTTTCATTTCCGGAATCATCCTTGTGAACCTCCTCTGAACCATTTCCAATGTCGGCTTTTGAAATGTGGAGTGACATTTGCAGTTTTCCAGTCCTCTGGCACCATGCCAGAGTCCAGTGATTTTTTTTGTAAGATATTTACTAATGCATCCATAGACTCTACTGCTACCTCTTTCAGAACCCTCGGGTGCAGTTCATCTGGTCCGGGTGACTTATGTAACGTTAGGTCTTTCAGCTTTTTAAGCAACTTCTCCCTTGTAATAGTAGCTTCACTCACTTCTCTTCCCTCACACCCTTCAACACCTGGCACACTGCTAGTGTCTTCCTCTGTGAAGTCTGATGCAAAATATTCACTTAATTCATCTATCATTTCCTTGTCCCGTTATTATTTTCCTGGTCTCATTTTCTAGTGGCCCTATATACACTTTCATCTCTCTTTTATTTTTATATACAGTACTTGAAAAAGCTTTTGCAATCCACTTTGATATTGTTTGTTAGCTTGCTTTTATATTTCATCTTCTCCCTCCTAATGATTCTTTTAGTTGCTCTCTGTAGGATTTTATAAGCTTCCCAATCCTCTGCCTTCCTGCTAGTTTTTACTTTGTTGTATGCCCCCTCTTTTACTTTTACATTAGCTTTGACTTCCCTTGTCAACTACAGTCGTACTCTTTTGCCATTTGAATATTTCTTTTTTCAAATATGTCTATCCTGCTTCCTCATTTTTCTCAGAAACTCACACCATTGCTGCTCTGCTGTCATCCCAGCCAGCATCTCCTTTCAATTTACTTCCACCAACTCCTCTCTCGTACCACTGTAATTTCCTTTACTCCACTGAAATACTGTTACATTAGACTTTACTTCCTCCTTATCAATTTTCAAGTTGAATTCAATCAAATTGTGATCACTGCCTCCTAAGGGTTCTTTTACCTTATGTTCCCTAATCACCTCTGGTTCATTACATAAAACCCAATCCAGTATAGCTGATCCCCTAGTAGGCTCAATGAGAAACTGCTCTAAAAAGTCATCTTGTAGGCATTCCATAAACTGACTCTTTTGAGAACAATTACCAAACTGATTTTCCCAATCTACCTGAATGTTGAAATCTCTCATGACTGTCATAACACTGCCCCTTTGACATGCCTTTTCTATTTCCTTTTTCCTTTTTTAATGTTATATGTTGATAGTTAATATCTCCTTCCTTTTGTTCCTCTCTGATATTGTCTTCAGGCAAAAGAATCGTTTTCATTTGAAGTCAACGTCTCATCAGAGAAGACATCAACAAGCCCCCTATTTCCATTTATACTGTAGTGCCCTTTTCTCCTGCAAACCTTAGTGTAGACTTGACTTTACTGTTGAATACACTGATTTAGAGACAGTCTAACTGACTGTAATATTACATAAGTAAAAGATAAACATATGTTTATAATTAAAAGTATTTGAATTAATGTAAAAGGAGGTAATGTACAGGAGCTGTACAGTAGTGAGATGGATCAGCTAGTTGAGTGGTGTCACAGCAACAACCTTGCACTCGATGTCAGTAAGACCAAGGACTTGATTGTGGACTTCAGGAAGGGTAAGTTGAGGAAACACAAACCAGTCCTTGTCGAGGGATCGGAAGAAGAAAAAGTGAGCAGTCTCAAGTTCCTGGGTGTCAGCATCTCTGAGGATCTATCCTTGGCCGAATTATTCATGCAGTTATAAAGAAGGCACTGTAGGGGCTATGTTTCATTAGAAGTTGAGGAGAATTGGTATGTCACCAAAGACATTTGCATATTTCTACAGCTGTACCGTAGAGAGCATTCTAACTGGCTGTAGCACTGGTATGCACAGGACTGGAAAAAGCTGTAGAAATTGGAAGCTCCACCAGCTCCATAATGAGCACTAACCTTCCCAGCATTGAGGATACCTTCAAAAGGTGATGCCTTAAAAAGGCAGCATCCATCATTAAGGACCTCCAACACCCAGGGCGACCATCAGGGAAGAGGTACAGGAGCCTGAAGATCCACACTCTGTTTTAGGAGCAGCTTCTTCCCCTCCGCCATCAGCTTTCTGAATGGAAAATGAACCCATTCTTCAGTATTTTTCCCATCTCTTTTGCACTACTTATTTAATTTATCATTTTGTATATACTTAATGTAATTTGTCGTTTTTATTATTATATATTGCAATGTTCTGCTGTCGCGAAACAACAAATTTCATGACATATGCCAGTTTTAGTAAACCTGATTCTAATTTTGATTCTGAAACCTTGAACACATTTCATCATTTAAGGTGATTAATCTTTACCAAATTCCATCAATAATCCTCTTTCTGAATTGTTCAGTAAAGAAACTTTTTCTAGACTTTTACCTTATTTTAAGAAGTGTACTCAAACTTGTAAATTCTTGTTTATGACTCTTGTACAAGTGGAAACTGCCTCTCTGTGGTCCAGTTTATCATAGAACATACAACATAGAAATTTACAGCACATTACAGGCCCTTCGGCCCACAATGTTGTGCCGACCTTGTACCTACCCTAGAAACTGCCTAGAATTTCCCTAGAGCATAGCCCTCTATTTTTCTAAGCTCCATGTACCTATCTAAGAGGCTCTTAAAAGACCTTATTGTATCCACTTCCACCACTGCCACCACCAGTACATTCCAGACACCCACCACTCTGTGTGGAAAACTAAGCCCTGACATCCCTTTGGTACCTATTTCTAAGCACCTTAAAACTATGGCCCTTCGTGTCAGCCATTTCAGCCCTGGGAACAAGCCTCTGGCTATCCACACGATCAATGCCCCTCATCATCTTATACACCTCTCATCCTCTGTCACTTCAAGGAGAATGGCCAAGTACTCTCAACCTATTCTCATGAAGTATGCTCTCCAATCCAGGCAACATCCTTGTAAATCTGCCCTGCACTCTTTCTATAGTATCTACATCCTTCCTGTAGTGAGGTGACCAGAACTGAACACAATACTCCAAGTGGGGTCTGATCAAGGTCTTGTATAGCTGTAACATTGCCTCACGGCTTGTGATCTCAATTCCACGGTTGATGAATGCCAACAAACCATACACCTTCTTAACAACACTGTCATCCTGCGCAGCAGCTTTGAGTGTCCTATCGACATGGACCCCAAGATCTCTTGGATCTTCTACACTGCCAAGACTCTTACCATTCTGTCTTCAAATTTGACCTACCAAAATGAACTGCTTCACACTTATCTGAGTTGAAGTCCATCTGCCACTTCTCAGCCCAGTTTTGCAACCTATCGATGTCCCGCTGTAACCTCTGACAACCCTCTAGATTATTCACAACACCCCGACCTTCGTGTCATCATGAAGCAAACTCACGTTAGTAAGCAATCTTACTAACCCACCCTTCTACTTCTTCATCCAGGTCATTTATAAAAATAACAATGAGAAGGGGTCCCAGAACAGATCCGTGAGGCACACCACTGGTCACTGACCTCTATGCAGAATATGCCTCATCTACAGCCACTCTTTGCATTCTGTGGGCAAGCCATTTCTGGGTTCACAAAGCAAGGTCTACTTGGATCCCATGCCTCCTTACTTTCTGAAGGAGCCTTTCATGGGGAACTTTATCAAATGCCTTACTGAAATCCATATAGACTAAATCCACTGCTCAACCTTCATCAATGTGTTTTGTTACATCCTCAGAGTATTTAGTCAGGCTCATAAGGCATGACCTGCCCTTGACAAAGCCATGCTGACTATCCCTAATCAGATTATGTCTCTCCAAATGCTCATAAATCCTGCCTCTCAGGATCTTCTCCAACAACTTGCCCACCACTGACGTCACTGATCTGTAATTTCCTGGGTTATCAATACTCCCTTTCTTGAACAAGGGAACAACATTTGCAACTCTGCAATCCTCTAGTACTTATCCCATCCTTATTGATGATGTAAAGATCATAGCAAGAGGCTCAGCAATCTCCTCTCTCGGTAGCCTGGGGAATATCTCATCCAGTCCTGGTCCTAATTTAATGCTTTTCAAAAGCTCCAGCACATCTTAATGTCTAAATGCTGAAGCGTTTCAGTCTGCTGTAAGTCATCCCCACATTTGCCAAGGCCCTTTTCACTGGTGAATACTGAAGCAAAGTATTCATTAAGAATAAAATGAGGGCACGTGACTAAAAGTTTGGCTAAAGTGGGTATGTTTCAAGAAACATTTTAAAAGGAAGCAATGAAGTCAGAGAAGCAAATTTAAGAAGAGTTTTGATTTCAGAGAGTTGCGGTTAATGGTGCAACAGTTAAACGAAGATGGCAAAATGGCCAGAATTGGCAAGAATTAGCTTGGACAACTGGAAAAGGTTACTCTTGTTTTTCATTTTAAAAGCAAAGATGAAAATAATAATTTTAAGATATTGCTCAATCAGATGCAAATGTGGCTGTTAAACATGGGGATCAGAGTTCCTGCAAAGGGCAGAAAACGGATGGCAGCAGGAAGCTGACTGCAGTAACAGTAGTATGAAAGGCATGGATAAGACTTACAGTCGTCAAGTTGCTAGAAGTGTTCGAGATAGTTTATGTTACAGGGCTTGAGACCAAATAACATTTCTTTAGCTACTGTTTTGAAATTTCAGCTGAAAGTTATCTATGCTGATCATTATTAGAAGGAAAATCAGTCAGATTACTCACTTCCTAAATTCCTACGGAATCGTGAAATATTCTGTTCTATCTTCAATATTTTATTTGCTGTAAATATTTTTATGGAAACAAATTTGCTTGCATTTACTTTCTGTACAGTGATTCTATTAAGCTCAATAGAACAATAAACCCTGTGCACTAGAATTAATAAAACATTAGCTCTGTGTACTTGATTCGGGATCAATAGATTATCAATAGTCCATTGATCAATATTGGTAGCCTGTTTAAAATACAATGAGTATACATAATTTTGTGGAGCGCCCAGAATGCGCAGTGCTTAAGATAAGCATTACTAGATGAAGATAAGTGAAGCATAGTTCAAAGTTCAAAGTAAAATTTATTATTAGAGTACATGTATGTCATCACGTACAACTTTGAGAATCTTTTTCTGTGGGCATACTCAGCAAATCTATAGAACAGTAACCAGGCTGTAAACATCAGTAACTGTAAACAAACTCTGCAAATGCAGATATAAATAAATAGCAATAAATAACAGGCATGAAATATAACATAAAATAACAATATCATATCCATCAATATAACAAAGTCCTTAAATGAGTGTAGTTATCCCCTTTGTTCAAGAGCCTAATGGATGAGGGATAGCAACTGTCCTTGAACCTGGTGGTGTGAGTCCTGAGTCACCTGTACCTTCTCCCTGATGGGAGTAGCGAGTAAAGAGCATGACCAGGGTGGTGAGGATCTTTGATGATGGATTCTGCTTTTCTATGACAATGTTTCATGTAGATGCGCTCCATGGTTTGGAAGGTTTTACCTGTGATGTACTGGGCCAAATCTACTACCTTTTGTAAGATTTTCTACTCAAAGGCATTGGTGTTCCCATACCAGGCTGTAATGCAGCCAGTCAGCACACTTTTCACTACACATCTGTAGAAGTTTGCCATGGTTTTCGATGACATGCTGAATCTCCACAGACTCCTAAGGAAGCAGAGGTGCTGATGTGCTTTCTTCGCAATAATATTTATATGGTGGGTCCAGAACAGATCCTATGAGATAGTGACACCCAAGAATTTACAGTTACTGACCCTCTCCACCTCTAATCCTCCAATGATTACTGGCTGTGGACCTCTGGTTTCCTTCTCCTGGTCCTCAATCATTTCCTTGGTCTTACTGGCATCGAGTGAGAGGTATTTGTTATTATACCATTTAGCAAAGTTTTCAATCTCAATTTCAAAAGTGATTCCAGCATGGCATTGATAACCATACTTTTATTCTGCCTAGATGAATTTGCATACTGTTAACTAATTTAGTAATTTTGTTTGAATTCTCTAAGCTAAATCTAATGTGATATTTCAAAATTTTCGGTACAGGATCTGCTGCAACACGTGAAGAATTAAAGTGCAAATGGGAAAATCGTTTGGGGGCAGAGTATGAAGTGATGGTATGATTGTCTAATTCCAGTTCTGCTTCTAAAAACTGAGGATAAAAATAAATCAAGCAGTGGTATTCAACAATTCATTTATTATCCATTATAAGTTTTATTTGCATGGAGAGAGTAAAATTTAGTTTTCATTTCCAAATGAAAAGAAATCACTTTTTTTGCATTGAGTACTCCTGACAGTGAGAATGGCTTCTTTAGAAATTTAGTAGGATCAATGAAATGTGTTTCTGAACTAATGTTTAGTATGGTTATGTAATTATAATAACACAGTTTGTCACATTTTAAAGATACATTGAAATTTATGACAGACTTGTTACATATTTATCTGTTATGTTTATTTGTGGATGAAATGGTGATGTTTAAATGTAGTTTGCAAGTGGGAAGTAATCATAAGTGAAAAGATTTCATATACAGCCACTTTTATTGCTTTTGTTAATATTTGTAGGGTATCATTTTAAATTACCCAATCGAAAAGTACATTTTATGTTTGTCAGGTAATCCATCGGTGTTAGCAGATTTTCTTGGTTTAGTTGCGATTATGCTTTTTTTAAAATTTCTACTTCATTTGTTGCTTTATACACATTATTTTTGAATGCTTTGCATCATGCAGCAAACAAATTAATTGCTTTGACGATATCTCTGAGATATCTATGCTCACCCTTTACTTTCTGTGGTGATTTGAGTTTTCTTTGCCCTGTTATGATACCAGCCCCCTCCTTTGTGAGAATTGCAAGAGCCCTAGTAAAAGGGGGGTCAATGACCCGAGAGAGAGAGCAAGAGAGAGAGAGAGACAGGCTGAATGGACACAGGAAATGGAAAGACAGCAACGTGCTGGATACCGCATTCCACTGGGACAAAAGCTGGTGACTGTGGCATTGTTCTCAGGAGACACCTGGGAACTGCAGACGTGCCAACTCGCAGGGACATTGTAAAGCCCTCGGGCAAAGTGGGCTGGTTGAGAGAGAGATTGCATCACCTGCAACCTGATTGACACCTGAGATCCCGTGAGGCAGTATAAAGAAGGGTCTGAAAGAGGACGACCCTCAGACGCACCAAGGAGACACCAAGAAGCACGATAACGCTTCCCGTGGGAACGGGAAGCCATTTTGAAATAAGCCACGTGCGTTAAATTCCGAATGCGGGGTTTGTGGCTGGAACCAACGGAAGATCGCTTTTAACTAACAACGGGGAAGATCGGTCCCCTGATTCCACGGATGTGTTGGGCAAGTTTTTCCGTTTTATCTCTCTCTCTCTCCAACACGTGAAACCAAAAGCCTGCAGACTTCAGAGTGACTCTTTATATTTCCAATTGGACTCAGTATTATATACCCTAGACAACGAAAGAGCTTATTTCTGATTGATTACGGTTACACCGGTGTTTAGATTGAGTTTTGACGATTTGAATGTTTTGTATGAACCATACGTTTGTGCCCTTATTGAATAAAACGTTTGAAAATAGTAGCATCCGACTCAGCTGATCCATCTATCTTTGCTGGTAAGTTACCTGGTTACGGGGTTTTCGTAACAAGTGGGGTTCTCGTCTCGGGATTTGACACCAAAAAGGGGGAGGTCAGTCAATCGGGATTGTAAGTCAAAAAAAAAAATAATTTGGATCTGGTACGCAGGTAGCCAGACAGAAAAACCAGCAAAGATGGATGTGTCGGAATTTAGGAGAAACCCGACGGTAGAGGCGCTAGGGAAGGCTACAAAATCAGACTTAGTAAGTTTGGCGCAGGCCTTAGACCTCACAGCGGTGAAGCCAGCAATGAAAAAGCAGGAAGTGCTAAGGGTCATACAACAGCATTACGTTGGGAAGAAGGTGTTTACAGCTGAGGATTTGGAAAATATTCCCGAAAGGAGATTAGTGAGTGGGACAAATCAGGCAGAGTTGGAGAAAGCAAGGCTGGAACATGAGTTTAAAATAAAGCAGCTAGAAATAGACGCAGCTCAGAAGGCTGCAGAGAGAGAAGCCGAGAGGGCAAGAGAAGCCGAGAGGGCAAGAGAAGCCGAGAGGGAAAGAGAGCAGGTGTTCAAACTAAAGCAGCTAGAAGCAGAAGAGAGAGAGAAACAGAGGAACTATGAATTGGAGCTGGACAGGCGGAAACAAGAGCGAAGAACTCAAGGGGGAGAGAAAGAGGGGTTTGATATTAGTCGGGCGTTGAGGTTGGTCCCCCCGTTCGAGGAGACGGATGTTGATAGTTATTTCTTGCTCTTTGAAAAGGTGGCAGAGAATCAGCAGTGGCCCAGAGAGCAATGGGTGGCGTTGTTACAAAGTGTGTTACGAGGAAAAGCACAGCGGGTATATGCCGCGCTGCCCACAGAAAGGGACGGGAATTATGATCAAGTAAAGGAGGCCATTCTCCGAGGTTACGAGTTAGTACCTGAGGCGTATAGACAAAGGTTCCGAAATTTAAAAAGAGGGTGGAATCAAACGTATACCGAGCTAGCCCATGAGAAGGGTGTGCTCTTGAATCGTTGGTGCACAGCTGAAAAGGTGGCCGAGGACTATGGGCGTCTCAGGGAGCTAGTTTTGATTGAGGAATTTAAAAGCTGCGTTCCGGAAGAGATCCGAATGTATTTAAGTGAGAGGACGAATCAGTCCATCTCAGAGATGGCTAGGCTCGCAGATGAATATGCCCTAACCCACAAGACAAAGTTTTCCTCGCCAAAAAGTTACCCGAGAGACCATCGGAATGGTAGGGACAGTCCGCCGGCTAAGGGAGAAACTCCACCGGGAGCTAGCACAAAAAGTGAGGATAACAGACAGGAAACCTGGAGATCTCCTGGTTTAAACTGTTTTAATTGTGGAAAGGTGGGACATATTGCATCAAAGTGCTTTGCTCTGAGAAAGGAGCCAGAGAGGGAGAGAGCAGCGATCCCTATCGGGCGTGCAGTGGTAATCAGGACGTTGACAAGAGGGCCCCAGGTAGATGGAATACCGGAGGGGCGGGAGACATTTAGTTCCGAAGGAACCGTGTCTTTGAGGGAAGGGGACCCCCCCATCCCTGTACGAATTTGGAGAGACACGGGGGCGGAACTATCGTTAATTAGCCGTAATGTGTTAAATTTCGGCCCTCGGACGGGGGAGGTTGCCCTGAGAGGAATCGGGAACCAGATCACGGTCGTGCCTTTGCATAGGGTCTTTCTCGATTGCGAGTTGGTGTCGGGACCTGTGGAGCTAGGAGTCCTGCCGGAGTTACCGGGGGAGGGCGTGGACCTCCTGTTGGGTAATGACCTCGCGGGTGGGAAGATGGGAACCGCCCTGATAGTTGAGGCCCCGCCCATGGAGTCCCCGAGCTATCGCGCATGCGCGGTCACTCGCAGCCTGTCGGAAAAAGCGGCTGAGAAAGAGGACAGTTTAAATGAAGCCAGCGGTGATCTGGCCAAGATGTTTTTACCGACCCTGTACCATGAGGGTTCCGAGGGTGGTAAAACAGAAAGCAGTAAAGTAAAAGGGGGTAAGGGAGAGGAAATAGCCCTGCCCTTAGTGAAGAGAAAGGTCCTAGAGGTAGGAACTAAAGTTGAGAAACGGATAAAGTTGTTAAAATGTCCAGAGTTGGACATGGTTAATCTGTCTGGTTTGGCAGAATTGTTTGAAGAAGTTCAGAGTTCTAAAGGTGTTCTCGATTGTCCCGAGAGTGAAATGAGGGCAGTCTTAGAGAGGAAGGGTATCCTTGCTGTGGAGAAGTCAGCTGAAATGGCCGAGGAGGTTGTTTCAGCTCGCAGGGTTGCGCCTTCCCCAACAGGGGGCTGCCTAGAGAGTAGCTGGAAGGATCGGGGGACGTTAGAATTTGAAAAAGGTACGGGTATTGAAAGCCTGGAAGGGGCCAATGTCCCGTTTGAGTGTGTCCAAGATGGGGGCGCACGTGGTGCTGAACCTGGTAACAGAGCTCAGAGGAAGTCTGAGGTGTTTGATTCAGGGGGACGGGGCGGCCGTCTTCGTGGATCAGATAGGGTTGGTTCAGTAGGAAAAGGGTTAACCTTGGTAACCGTGGGAAGTGTGAGTTCCACGGTGTTTGTATTCGAGAGTGGGGCCAAGGTTAATGCCGAATTTAAGGGGGGAATGAGGATTGTTATTGAAGGAAACGGAAAGTCTGTAGTTCCCAAGTCGAAGGAAGAAATTTTAAACCTGGCAGATCGCTCACAGAGTGAGTCGGGAAATAGCGGGGCCCCCCACTCTATTGTTACGCCAGGGTGGGGTGTGAAGAGGTTGCATTCGAAATGCTACCTGAAAGAGGAGTTGGAATTAAAAACAAATAGCCTGAAGGGTCTTGACAGTCTGTGGCATGGTGTTGAAAAAAAATAGCCCCGATGAACGAGGCGGGCGGGAGTTCACCACGCCAAATTACTCAAAGTCCCAACGGGGGGACTCGCCAGAAAAGAGGTGACGGTTAATGGGGATGCCATTTTTTTTAAACAGCAAAGCAGGTTTTACGGGTTGCGCCAAAGCCTGTGAATAATAAAGACGACCTTTGGAGACCTGCCGGCGAAGTAAACCGACCGAAACGATTAGTATTCGCATAAACTTTTGTAGATGCACCTAAGCTAAGATCACACCTCCTTAGTTATGTTGCTGAAGAAAGCAAATAAATAAGCTGGTTATTGAGCTGAAGTCTGATGCTGCTAGGCGTTAGCATGGCACGTGAGGTTAAGGTATTAAAGGAAAGGGGCACTGTACTTGTTACCTGTTTAGATGCTGACTTGAATGTATAACTATTACTCTGTAGTGAAAAGAAAAGCTTCTGTATTGTGTTAGATTCAAAATTTCTGTAAGACTGTACCACTCTGGGTTTTAACCGCTGGTAAAAACCTTTTTAAGAGGGGAGGTGTTATGATACCAGCCCCCTCCTTTGTGAGAATTGCAAGAGCCCTAGTAAAAGGGGGGTCAATGACCCGAGAGAGAGAGCAAGAGAGAGAGAGAGAGACAGGCTGAATGGACACAGGAAATGGAAAGACAGCAACGTGCTGGATACCGCATTCCACTGGGACAAAAGCTGGTGACTGTGGCATTGTTCTCAGGAGACACCTGGGAACTGCAGACGTGCCAACTCGCAGGGACATTGTAAAGCCCTCGGGCAAAGTGGGCTGGTTGAGAGAGATTGCATCACCTGCAACCTGATTGACACCTGAGATCCCGTGAGGCAGTATAAAGAAGGGTCTGAAAGAGGACGACCCTCAGACGCACCAAGGAGACACCAAGAAGCACGATAACGCTTCCCGTGGGAACGGGAAGCCATTTTGAAATAAGCCACGTGCGTTAAATTCCGAATGCGGGGTTTGTGGCTGGAACCAACGGAAGATCGCTTTTAACTAACAACGGGGAAGATCGGTCCCCTGATTCCACGGATGTGTTGGGCAAGTTTTTCCGTTTTATCTCTCTCTCTCTCCAACAGGTGAAACCAAAAGCCTGCAGACTTCAGAGTGACTCTTTATATTTCCAATTGGACTCAGTATTATATACCCTAGACAACGAAAGAGCTTATTTCTGATTGATTACGGTTACACCGGTGTTTAGATTGAGTTTTGACGATTTGAATGTTTTGTATGAACCATACGTTTGTGCCCTTATTGAATAAAACGTTTGAAAATAGTAGCATCCGACTCAGCTGATCCATCTATCTTTGCTGGTAAGTTACCTGGTTACGGGGTTTTCGTAACAGCCCTCAATTCATCATCCTTCTCTCTTGCTGCAATTTATTTTGCCAAGTAGACCTCTGGTACCAATATTCATTGTCATTCATTTGCTTCTGCCATCTCCTAATCTGCTATCTGAAGATTAAAAAACATTAATCAGAAGAGGATATTAGAAACAAAGTGTTTTTCAAGAAGATGTCAAAATTTTCCTTGTTGCGGAACAGAAATGATACTAAATGCTTTGACATGGAGAGATAGTGTCATTAGGTTAGGAACTGACTCAACACATCAATTAATTGCAACATTATGGAGTACTTTCCTTCTCTCCAAACGGAGCCCAACAAAATATTTCATAACAGTTGAGAAAGTTTCCTGCATTCTATAAATGATGATTCTTAATTTACTATGTTTCTAAATTGCCTCTTAATTTATGATCAGGATGTTAAATTGTAGCATTAGGAACCATCAGATAGTTAATAGTTGAGTGAAAACACATTGATCATGTGCTACATTCATTTCATAATTTTTATTCCTTATTTGTAATCAGGTGCTTAATGTGGAATCTCGGATCTGTGATGATGCAGATATGCTGAAATATTCGAAGGTAACACAACACAGTGATTGTAATGAGTGGGACTCAATTTGTTTCTAGGTTGGGGCTTGCAACAGAATGTTAATTATTCTGGTGTGTTAGTTTGGCATAGCATTCAAGTTTTTAGCTCTGTGTCATCACTTGTGTTTCTTATTTTTAAAATTTTCTTAAATGCCTGCAATGTTTCCACTGTTACCAGTGTTATTGTTTGTGAAGGGGTCATTGAGATGTTATTCCTTTTTTTCCTTGGCAATTTTTACTGAAATTATGAAATAGGATGAGTAAAATCTGGTTTAGAATGTTTTCTTTGCTGTTTGTAATTCAGAACATATGAACAGAATTGGGCCAATCAGTTCTTTATGCCTCTTTAACTATATAGTTGAATCAGGGTTGATCTGTGTATCAACTTATCTTTTCCCTTGGTCAACACAAACCTGAGGATCATAGAAAGAGGGGGAGGGGTGTGGAGCAGGTAGAAAGTGCAATGTCTACTTTCCCATTTTAATCCAAGGAAACATTTCATGATTTTACTTCTAAATAATCTCTTCCTAATTTTAAGACAATACTTATCTGTTCTCCATCTCCAAACAAAGCAATTGAATCCTATTGTCATTTTTATGCTAAAGTAGGGTGTTTGGTCAATCCCAGTCTCTCTGAGCTTTTCTGTGCTTCAAATATTATTTTTGTAATTTTTACTTAAATGCTGCAGTAACCTCTGCCTCCGGTTTCAGTGGTGAAGAAATCTGAACTCCAAAATAAATTTTAAATTATATCTCAGTAAACTGTTCACTTTACAACTCATGGTACAACAATCTTACCAGTGAGAAGGATCCATTCTGGTAAAGGATTCATTAGTCGGGTAGCCAGTTTAGGCCTGCCCACTAAAAGTGGATAAACAATCTGACATCAGCAGAATCAAATCCTTACATTAAGCCAGATGTGTTTCTGAATGTCTCAATAACACTCAAGCAAAAAATGAAACAAAGATAATGTTAAAACTTAAAAATTTTAAGCTGATAAAGTATTTAAAACCATTCACTGTAACAGAAAATAAAACAAGAATGCTGAAAAAATTAAAAACATAAAATGCTGGCAGAACTCAGCATCAGGACTCCTGATGAAGGGTTTCGGCCTGAAACGTCGTCACTACCTCCTCCCATAGATGCTGTCTGGCCTGCTGAGTTCTGCCAGGATTTTGTGTTTTTATTTATTTCCAGCATCTGCAGATTCACTCGTGTTGATCCTGAAAAAATTCTTGTTTACAAGAAGTATAATTTCTTGCTGAATCCCTTGCAAGTCATTCCCTGCCATTCAAATCATTATAGAAATCTTAACCTCTTCTGACCTTGCACAAGGACTTTGAGGGACGTCTCATTGTTAGTCATGGGACAATCACTGCAATTACGTGATCCCTCTTCAAACTCCCAGCTTGGAGCAGAACTTAATGCCAAGCTGCAAGCTACTAAAAGCAACTTCAGAATTTCCATGTTCACTTCATATGCAGCACTAAAAATTGTGTGGATTCATTTTAGTGAATGCTGACAGTTTTATCTTCAGTATCCCACAGATATATGTTATGATTAAACACAGCAAATCAGGATGGCAAATCCAGATCGGAGCACATGTTTAACTATCCAATAATGATCTCTGTACTCGTGTCTTTTAGAGCTATAGCAGGTGCTTTGAAGTACTGTTGAGGTGAATGCTAATGTTTTTTTCCACAAAATTCTCCAAATGCACTAATAGTTATGCAAATAAGCATCATCCTTCCCTGTGTCAACTTAGATTTATTACATCTTTTTTTGAGAAAGATAAACTGGCATGGATTAGAATAGAACTAGATAAAATAGGAGAAAATACACCAGAAGATTTTATATATAAATGGGAATCTAAATGGATACAGGAAAAGAAAGAATCTCCTATATTAAAACATTTGATTGACTTATGGAATAAGATAAATGTTGACGATGAGACAAAGAAATCCTTATTAGCAAAGAGATCTTTAATTCAAAATAGACTTATTCCTTTTACAATGGATAATCAACTTTTATATAATTGGTTTCAAAAAGGGATTAGATATATAGGAGATTGTTTTGAAGGAGGTATATTAATGTCATTTGATCAATTAAAGAATAAATATAAAGTATCAAACAACACTCTTTTTTGTTACTTTCAACTAAGGGCTTATTTAAGAGAAAAATTAGGTCAAACAATGTTATTGCCGAAATCTAATGAAATAGAAACTTTAATTCAAAAAGGAAAGATTAAAAAATTCATCTCTTGTATGTATAATTTGATTCAAAAACAAGCAATTAAACAAGGAGTCCATAAGTCAAGACAGAAATGGGTAATTGACTTGAATATTAAAATTGAAGAAAAAAATTGGTCAAGACTATGTCTTGAGAGTATGACAAATACAATAAATGTCCGGTTAAGATTAGTGCAATATAATTTTTTACATCAATTATATATTACACCACAAAAAATAAATAAATTAAACACAAATTTATCCGATCAGTGTTTCCGATGTAACCAAGAAATTGGTACTTTTTTACATTCTACTTGGTCTTGTTCTAAAATTCAACCTTTTTGGACAAATTTAAGAGTTTTATTGGAACAAATTATTGGAATACAACTTCCACATAATCCAATATTACTTTTACTAGGTGATATTGAAGGGATAAAACCGATACCCAAATTGAATAAATATCAGAAAGAATTTATAAAAATTGCATTGGCAGTAGCCAAAAAGGCTATTGCAGTTACTTGGAAATCGGATACATATTTAAGTATAGATCGTTGGAAGAAAGAAATTTATGGCTGTATTCCACTTGAAAAAATTACTTATAATTTAAGAGATAAATATGAAACATTTTTGAAAATTTGGCGCCCTTATTTACAAAAGACAGGATTAAATATATAGGTGCTCCGAAGATGAAATAATTGGTTATTTGGGGAAAGAAATAAATATATATACTAAAGTTATTACGAACTCCATGGAGCATGTGGGGATCTTCCAATATCCAGGCACTCTTTCTTTTTTTTTTCTTTCTTCTTTTTTTTCTATAGGGATGTTAGGGGGCAGGGGGGAATGGGTAATATACTTTTTTTTCATATACTTTTATTCTCTAATTACTTGAAAACACAATAAAAAGAGTTTAATAATAATAATCCTTCCCTGTGATGTTATTGGGCTTGCTGACAGCGAAGTTCTAAACTCAAACGAAGATCGTAAGTCCTATCCAATATAGATAGCTATGGATGACTTCAGAATTGCAGATGATTTAGTTAGAAACATTGTTATAGGAAGCTGTCTCTTCTTTTTCTTTGCATCATCAAACAAATCTTGCAGTGGTTGTAGGCATGTTGTTATCCCTCGAGTGACATGGAGGCTTTGTTCCATTGAAGGATCGAACAATAAGTGCTGGAAGAGCACTTCTGGGTTTTCTCGATTCGTGGTTGGTTGAATTCGCGCCTGCGGAACTTGTGGATAAGGAGGGTCCACTGCAGTTTAAACTACTATGTTGACTCAGGCCTAGAGGGCCGGTGTTGTGCCAGGTCAAGTACTACCTGTCTCGAGTCGGGTTGTTGGCGACTCAACTGGCACACCCCCAGGTGCAATTTGGTTAACCAGGGAGGAGGGGGTGTAGCCCCCCAGCAAGACTAAACACAAAACCTGTCAAAGGGCGGATGAACTCCTTGTGAGAGTCTGTGTGAGCAGTGGCACGTCACACAGTCTTTCGTTTTGCGCCTTGTAAGGCATAAGCAGTTTAAGCACAGTTCATTTATTTTCAGTGATATATGTTTAAATTCAAATAACATTCTTAAAGCACAGTTAAAACTCACAGAATATTTCTATTTTAAAAAATTTCCAAACTCTGAAGCATACAGGAATCCCAAAACATAGCTACATTTTTTATAAGCCATACCGACAAGCCGCAGATGTACCAGTTGTCAGTCTCAGAAACTGAAGGCAGAGGAATGTATCTAGTTCACCCAGTGTTTCTGTCATTCTTCTTGGTGTTTCTGGGCCATTCGTAGAAAGCCCGAACTGCTCTCTACAATTACAGTGTTTCTCTGCCACTTGGACAACTTCGCACACATGATATTTTCTCGGATACGTTTTAACGCAAATGGTCTAAAAGGTTCCAGAGACAGAGATCACGGGCACCGACAATTAATGCTGTGAAGCTGCATCCCTGAAGTGTACAAACCTTCCAGCTATTAAAGGATCAGCTATTTGATGTGATAAGTATCAAGCTTCCTTGAGCTAAACAACTTAGCCAGCGCTGTCTCAATTGATGCAAGCTCAATTAAATAATTCATTGTCTTATATGGCTCCACATGAGCAATAAGCCCAGGTGCTGTGGGCCAGCTTCTCGTTCCCTATAGATAGTGCTTGTTTGCAAAGCTGACTTTATAACATCAGAATGATTATACTGCATGTCGTTTACAAGAAGGACTGAAGATTTGCTCCTGTTTATGACAAGAAGCTAAACAAAGAGTATTGGTTGGAAATTTAACTTACTCAAAAACAATGATGCTTAGAAGCTCATAGCTGTTGTATTTATAAAGCAGAGCTTGACAAGAAAAGCACAAGGCTTCCTGGCCTAGGACAATGAATATTCGACACATTTGTAGGTCAGCATCTCCAACATAAAGCCTCCAATGATAGGACCACATGCCTGATGCAAACATTCTTCTTCAAGCTCCATCATGGCAGAAGTTTACCAGGAGGGCAGAAGAAATGCCTCAACAATGTTTCAAAATCCCCCCTTAAAAATGTAATATCTCTGTCAGCCCATCAGAATCTGGTAGAGAAGGGTCAGACTTTGTCTCAGAACCATATGAAAGTCATTCTTGACACCAAGGAGTAGTGAAAGGAAAAGCAGATTATTGCTTCCCAAGTTATTGTGAGCATGAATTATCTATAAAATCAGAGAAAAATTGAAAGCAAAGTATTTCTTCTTTGCTGAATTGCAGAGCCTTTCAGTCTGCCAGCAAAACTGACAAGGATTTTTCTCAGAGAGTGAATGGATCCTTCTGTGGCTGTAATGAACATATATAATATTTTATTGAAAAAATTGCAATTAGGATTATTGTGCCAGTCTGGAACAATGAACTAATGATTTCAAATGGTTGAACAGAAAACTGATTAAACTGATTGTTGTGAAGACTAAAGTGCCATTAAGAACACAAAACTATCTGAGTATACAAACAATGATTCTCCATTAGGAAAACCGTATTTTCCCATGCATATCTTTTTTTTGTTTACATCATTATTTAATTGTGTTATTACAATCAATTTTAAGTAAGTAGTTTAATACCAAAAGTTTGACTACATTCAGTTACAATATGTTTTTTTAAATTGCAATTTCTACTCGGAAAAGAGGAGGATTTACAGAATGGTGTTCATTCCAAAGTGCTTAGCAGCTAATGAGGAACTTTCTGACATGTAATTATTATTACAATTTAAGAAACAAACTCACAAACAGAAAGGTCTGCAAATGGAGTTTAAATAATGTACAAATATTTCAAATAGAATTTAAAAAATACCTTCAAATACAATTAGAAGAATTAATATAAACTTGGGATTCTTCAAAATGTCATGAGGGAGCTGTTATTTCCACCTTGTTAGCAGAATTGGCCTTTAATTAACATTGTCTCTGAAAGCCTTTGCAGCCGTCCCTCAATACTGTAGTGTAGTTTGACTGATATTATGAACATAAGCTTCTATGGTAAGGCCTCCATCTCCTTGGTGAGATTTCAACCCTAAATCAAAGTTGGTACCTATGTTGTTCTGTGGCTTCAGGTGTTCATATTGTTTATCAACAGAAGGTGGTGCAAAAGAGATCGTTTTAATATAACTGGATGAACAAAGATAATTTTGCAATCAACCTTTTTTTTCTGTTTAAACTTAGCTGTTACCAGTTCATACATTGAATCTTGGAGTGGAGCTGGACTCATTTGATGGTCATCATTACGTATCATCGATTGTGCCTGATGGACCAATTGGCCAAACTGGAATATTACAAGTACAAGATGAAATTTTAGAGGTATGCCTTTAATAAAAACAATATTCGTTACAAGTTTAAATTTATTTTTATTTAGAGATGCAGCATGGTAACAGGCCATTCTGGCTCAAAGAGCATGAGCCAACCAATTGCACCAATGCTTCCAATTAACCTTCCAAGCTGTACATCTTTGGAACGTGAGAGGAGCACCAGGATGAAACCCCGTAGTTACAGGGATATCGTGCAAGCTCCTTACAGACAGTTGTGAAATTGAATCCAGGTCATTGGTGCTGTAATAGCGTTACACTAACCGTCACACTACATGAGGTGCCCATTCATCACTATTTTGGTTAAAATTAAACCTTTTTGGACAAGTTTATTTTCTGATTGAAATAGTTCATAGAACCATAGAACATTACAGCACAGAAACAGGTGTCTTGGCCCTTCTTGGCTGTGCCAAACCATTTTTCTGCCTCGTCCCACTGACCTGCACCTGGGCCATATCCCTCCAAACCCCTCTCATCCATATACCTGTCCAAGTTTTTCTTAAATGTCAAAAGTGAGCCCGCATTCAGCACTTCATCTGGCAGCTCATTCCACACTCCCACCACTCTCTGTGTGAAGAAGCCACCCCTAATGTTCCCTTTAAACTTTTCCCCCTTCACCCTTAACCTTATGACCTCTTTTTTTTTCTCCCCTAGCCTCAGTGAAAAAACTGCATATAACAACTTAAATTGTTCATATAACAACTGCATGGGAACAAGATTAAGTATTCATTATAAAATAATTTTATGATTTCATGTTTCTCAGTTTTTGAGGATGCTGGAGCATAGAACAGTGCAGTTCAGGGACGGTCCCTTAGGGCCATGATGTTGTGCTGAACTAGTTAAACTAATAATTGAAAGCCAGACTAAACTAGTACCTTCTGCCTACACAAGTCCATATCACTCCATTCTCTGCATTTTCATCTACCAATCTAAGAGCTTCTTAACCTTTATTAAATGTGTCTACTCTATCACCCAGCGGCATCTCTCAGGCACTCATCACTCTGGGTAAAAAAAAACAACAACTTGCCTCACACATCTCACTTGAACTATCCTCCTGTCATATTAAATGCCGCCCTCTCCTAACCTTAGACTTGTTGACACAGGGAAACAGATACCAGATGTCTACTTTATCAGTGCCCATCATAATCTTATTTCAGGTCTTCCCTCAGCCTCCACCTCTTCAGAGAGAAAAAAAACAACTTTAGTTTCTGCAGCCTCTCATACCACATTCAGGCAGCATCTTCGAAAGCCTCCACGTCCTCTTATAATGTAGCAACCAGAACTGAATGTGGTCTGACCAGAGTTTTATAAAGCTGCAACATAACTTTGTGACTCTTGAACTTGATGGCTCAACTAATAAAGGCAAGCTTGGAAAATGCCTTGACTAGTACAGCCACTTTCAGGGAGCTATGGACTTGGAACCCAAGATCCTTCTGCGCATTATCATTGCTAAGAATTCTGCTATTAACTATGCACTGTCTGTTTACATTGAATCACGCATAGTGTGATACCTCACACTAGGCCAGATTAAACTCCATCTGCCTTTTATTTGCCTATATAAACCTCCTGTACCTAATAGCATGGCCAATTAGTGGTATGTTCATGGTCTTCTGCTGTTGTAGCCCTTTCACTTTAAAGTTTGCCATGTTGTGTGTTCAGAGATGCACTTCTGCACTCCAGTATTGTAACGAGTGGTTATCTGAGTTATTGTTGCCTTCTTGTCAGCTTGAACCAGTTCGACATTCTCCTTAACGAGGCATTTTTGTCCATGGAATTGCCGATCACTGGATGACTTTTGTTTTTCATACCATTCTCTGTAAACTCTATAGACATTGTGCATGTAAATCCTAGGAAATCAGTTTCTGAGATACTCAAACCACCCTGTCTGGCACCAACAATTTGCCACAGTCATAGTTCTTTACATCATATTTCTTCTCCATTCTGATGCTTGGTCTGAACAACAATTGAACCTCTTGACCATGTATGATTATGTTTATGCATTGAGCTGTTGCCACTTGATTGCCTAATTAGCTGTTTGTATAAACAAGTGTGCAGGAGTACCTAATAAAGTGGCCACTGAGTGAGTGAGTGAGTGAGTGAGTGTGTGTGTGTGTGTCTGTGTGTGTGTGTGTGTGTGTGTGTGTGTGTGTGTGTGTGTGTGTGTGTATATATCTGTGTACAGTACTGAGAAAAAGTCTTAGGCACATATATTTAGCCAAGTTGCCTAAGACATTTGCACAGTACTGTATTTGTCAATCTGAAGCAGAGAATGAGTGTGTAAATCTGTTGGGAGCAAATAATTTTGGGAACGGTGAAAGTGGAGCACTGTGAATGGAGGGTGGTGTGGGTGTAGGACAACCCTGGGACACCAGGCAAGGTAATTTGATTCTAAACAATTGGTTTATTGATCAGTATTGAATGTCTCTCTGGTGCTTCCCACTCCCTTCCCTCTTCCTTCCCCTTCTGCAAGGATCCCTTATCTTGCCATTTAGCATAATTCATGTTCACATTCTTAAATCAGAGGGTCTTACAATAATAAGTAGAACTGATTTCAGATTCTTCTGCTCTATTCATTCTGATGCAGTTTGGCACCTATTTATGGTATTATTTTGACTTTTTCTCATGTTTGCCTTTTTTTTGCTATAATTTATGGTGTATAGTTAACTTTACTTGTATGTATGCAATTCACTTGACAGAATATATGTACATAGAGAACTGTTGTGTGACTGATAGTGATGAGGACCTTGAGGTTGATTATTAAAAACAACTTAAATTCTGCTCTAAGTATTAACTGATGTAAAGGTGGATTTTGGCCAGTTACCATTTTACATTATTAATGAGTTATGGAGTGAAAAATTTAAAGAACATACAGTAAGCAAATTATGTAGGTAATTGAGGAGTATTAAGTGAAACACTGCTGCAGTAGGAAAGTAGTTTATACAAATAAGGATGTGCAAGAAATACTGGTCTTGCCTACATTGATTGGCCTTATCTCAAACAATAACAAGGTGGCCTACAGGGAATAAGTAATCTCTCTGACACAGGGTGTCAAGAAAACAACCTCTCCCTCAATGTCACCAAAACAAAGGAGCTAGTTGTTCATTACAGGAGGAATGGAGATAAGCTTACCCTTATTGACATCAATGGATCTGGGGTTGAGAGGGTTAACAGCTTCAAGATCCTCGGCATCCACATCACCGAGGACCTCACATGGTCTGTACACACCAGCTGTGTTGTGAAAAAGGCACAACAGCGCCTCTTTCACCTCAGATGGTTGAGGAAGTTTGGTATGGCCCCCCAAATCCTAAGAACTTTCTACAGGGGCACAATTGAGAGCATCCTGACTACTGGTTGCATCACTGCCTGATGTGGGAACTGTACCTCCCTTAATCGCAGGACGCTGCAGAGAGCCCAGCGCATTCGTACTTGTGAACTTCCCATGATTCAGGACATTTACAAGGACAGGTGTGTAAAAAGGGCCTGTAGGATCATTGGGGACCCAAGCCATCCCAACCACAATCTATTCCAGCTGCTACCATCTGGGAAACAGTACCGCAGCATGAAAACCAGGACCAACAGGCTCCGGGACAGCTTCTTCCACCAGGCCATGAGACTGATGAACTCACACTGACTTGAGTGTACTCTATATCACATTGACTGTCCTATTTATTGTAAATTATTATAAATTACTATGATTGCACATTGCACGTTTAAATGGAGATGTAACATAAAGATTTTTACTCATGTATGTGAAGGATGTAAGAAATAAAGTCAATTCAATTCAGTGAATGACAATGTCCTGTAAGTGGGTTTAAAGTTCTGGACCAGGTACCTAAATAAAAATTTCAGGTAATACAGTCAGCCTCCTAAATAATTTAGTGAGCTACACTTCCACACAAGGCACTCAAAAATAAAAAATGCATAATGGTATAGGAATTTTTGCAAGTAGAACTTCCAAATTAACTTTTATTAATTCTGGATAATAATTGTTTAAAACACCTTGGATTAACCCTAATATTCACATTCTTTTTCAGGTGAATGGAAAGGAGTTGTATGGAAATTCATGGCAGGAAGTAGGTTTACTTCTGAAAGACATGTCACCTCCATTTACTGTGGTCTGTTGTCGGCGACTGTTTGAAGAGGGAAATGAAATGCCTGTAGATGAATTCAGTGTCATGGAAAATGAAGCTTCTCAGGTAGAGTTTGGGGAGTTAAAAGGGAAATATACTGATATGTTTTGGTCTATGGAATTATTCGATATGATTCTTAGCATTTGGTTGAGATATTTGGGAGTTGAGTCAAAATTTTCCTTGATCATGCTATCCATCGAGCCCATTCATTCAAATGTACTTAATGGTCATCTCAGCTGATAAATACATTTTCTTCATGCAGTTATTCTTGAAGGCGGAACCGATATGTTTGCTGCGTGAAAATAGAATACTCCATAGCGATGAAAGTTTTATTTTCTATTGTAAAATAATTGACAGCTGTACTAACTCTTTGGTATCATTGTGTGTTGCTGTATTCTTTATGTTATGAATATATGGAAGGATATATCTATCACAACAACATAAGGAGTAAATATTTATGTTAAAAATTATTTGAGAGTAGTTATGATTTCTTAAATGAATAATCCATCTTCACTTTTCTTTTTAAAAATGCAATTGGTGCCTTCCCTACTTTGTTATATACCCCATAAACCCCTTTAGTCTCTGTCACATCTAAATTCTAGAGGATCAGCTTTTCTGGATTGGGTGTTGTGCAATCAACCAGAATTAATTGGAGAGCACAAGGTAAAAGAAACCTTAGGGGAAGTGATTGAACTCACCCTGAAATTTGAGGAGAGGCTGAAGTCAGATCTATTAGTATTACAGTGGAGTAAAGGGAATTACACAGGCATGAGAGAGGAGTTGGCCAGGATTGATTGGAAAAGAACACTGGAAGGATGACAGCTGAGCAGCAATGCCTGGAATTTCAGGAGGCAGAGGATATATACATCACAAGGAGGTGAAGTATTCTAAGTCAAGATGATACAACCGTGGCGAACAAGAGAGGACAAAGCCAACATAAAAGCCAAAGAGAGTGCACATTAATAGAGCAAAAATTAGTGGGAAGTTTGAGGATTGGTAAGCTTCTTAAAAACCAACAGAAGGTGACTAAAAATGTCATAAAGAGGGAAAAGATGGAATCGTAAAGTAAGCTAACCAATAATATTAAAGGGGATACGGAAAGTTTCTTCAGATACATAAAGTGTAAAAGAGAGGTAGTAGTGGATATCGGACCACTGGAAAATGATGCTGGAGAGGTAGTAATGGGGATCAAGGAAATAGCAGATGAACTGAATAAGTACTTTGCATCAGTCTTCACTGTGGAAGACACTAGCAGTATGTGGGAAGTTCCAGGTGTCAGTGGTCAAGAAGTGTGTGAAGTTACCATAACTGGAGTAAGGTTCTTGGAAAACTGAAAGGTCTGAAGGTAGATAAGTCACATGGACCAGGTGGTGTACACCCCAAAGTACAGAAAGAGGTGGCTGAATACATTGTGAAGGCATTATTAATGATCTTTCAAGGATCACTAGATTCTGGAATAGTTCCAGAAGACTGGAAAATTGCAAATATCACTCCTCTCTTCAAGAAGGGAGAGGGACAGAAGAAAGAAAATGATAGGCCAGTTAGTCTGACCTCGGTGGCTGGAAGTTGTTAGAGTCAATGATTAAAGATGAGGCTTAGGGTACTTGGAGACACATGATACAATAGGCGTGTAGCCAACATGGTTTCTTCAAGGGAAAATCTTGCTGACAAATCTGTTGGAATTCTTTGAAGAAATAACAAGCAGGATAGACAATGTCAACTGATTCTCTTTTGTAAACTTGGATTTTCAGAAGGCCTTTGACAAAGGCCACACATGAGGCTACTGAACAAGCTTTGAGCCCATGATATTACAAGGAAGATCTGGCATGGATAAAGCAGTGGCTGATTGGCAGGAGGCAAAGAGTGGGAATAAAGGGAGCCTTTTCTGGTTGGCTGCGGGTGACTAGTGGTGTTCCACAGGGGTCTGTGTTGGAACTGACTCTTTTTACATGTTGTATCAATGATTTGGATGATGGAATTGATGGCATTGTTGCAAAGTTTGTAGACAATACGAAGATAGGTGGTGGGGCAGGTAGTTTTGAGGAAGTAAAGGGGCTATAGGACTCAGATTAGGAGAATAGACAAAGAAGTGGCAGATGGAATGCAGTGTTGGGCAATGTACTTTGTCATGCACTTGGGGAGGAGAAATGAAAGGATTGACTATTTTCTAAACGGAAAAAAAATGCAAAAATCTGAGCTGCAAAGGGACTTGGGAGTCCTTATGCAGGATTCCCTGAAGGTTAAATTGAAGATTGAGTTTGTGGTGAGGAAGACAATTGCGATTTTAGCGTTTATTTCAAGAGGACTAGAATAGATAGATAGATAGATAGATAGATACTTTATTCATCCCCAAGGGGAAATTCAATGTTCCTCCAGTATGATATCACATAACACAAGACAGACCAAGACTAACTGACCAAAAAAACCACATAATTATAACATACAGTTACAACAGTGCAAAGCAATACCATAATTTGATAAGAGCAGACCATGGGCACGGTAAAAAAAAAGTCTCAAAGTCCCAGATAGCCCATCATCTCACGCAGATGGCAGAAGGAAGAAACCTCCAACGTGGCAAAACTTCCCGATGCAGCCTCTGGAAGCACCCGAGCACAGCCAACTGTGAGTCCGTCCGAAAACTTCCGACAACTTCGTGCCTCCGACCAGCCCTCCGACACCGAGCACCGAGCACCATCTCTGCCGAGTGCTTCAACCCCGGCTCCGGCCACCAAGCAACAGGCAAAGCCGAGGATTCGGGGCCTTCCTCTCTGGAGATCTCTCCGATCGCTCAGTAGCAGCGTCAGCAGCACAGGCATGTCAGAAGTTTCGCCAGATGTTCCTCCGTGCTTCACACATCCGTCTCAATCAAATCAGGATTGTGCACGGCCCCTACTTACAGATAACGGATATTCCTTACTGGAGTGGCCGCTGCGCCCTGCGTCGTCGCGCCGCCATCTTGATGTATAAAAGCAAGGATGTAATGTTGAGACTGGTGAGGGCTTACTTGGAATATTGTGAGCAGTTTTGGGCCCCTTGCTGAAACTGGAGAGATTTCAAAGCTGGTTCACAAATTTCCTCCTCATCCCTATCCAGGATTGAACAGCTTGTCATATGAAGTGTGTTTGACGGCTCTGGGCCTGTAATTACTAGAATTCAGAAGAATGAGGGGTGACCTCATTGAAAACTGTTGAATGGTGAAAGGCCTTGATGGAGTGGATTTGGATCTCCTATGGTGGGAAAGTTTAACACCAGAGGACACAGCCTCAGAATAGAGGGGCGTCCTTCAAGAACAGAGATGAGGAGGAATTGCTTTAGCCAGAGAATGGTGAATCTGTGGAATTTGTTGCCATGGGCAGCTATGAAGGCCAAGTCTTTGTATTCAGTATATTTAAGGCAGAGGTTGATAGATTGTTGATTGGTCAGGGCATGAAGGGACACACGGAGAAGGCAGGAAAATAGAGCTGAGAGGAAAAATGGATCAGTGATAATGAAATAGTGGAACAGACTCGATGGGCCAAATGGCCCAAGTCTCCTCCTATATTTTATGTTCTTACGGTCTAAATTCATTACTTGCAGGTGATGGTATTCCCATTTCCTTGATGTTGTTGTGGTTGTGTGTTTGGGAGGTCCTGACAGTGTAGCCACGTAACTGCAGTATTTTGTATTGGTGATTAAGTGAATAAATGCTGAGGGCAGCAGATGAAATATAAGTCAAGCTGACTACTTTGTAATGGATGGCATGAAAGTTCTTGGAGGTTATTAGTGATACACTCCTCTAGACAAGCTGAGTGTATCATATTATACATCTGACATTTGCCTTGAAGACATGGATGATGGTACAACTGAGAACCTGGAAATACCATGCCTGAGTATTACGTAGAATTTTGGTCTCCATAACTAAAGCAGATATTCTTGATGTAGAGCATGCAGTAAAGTGAATATGTTAGGCTTCTGATATTTAGAGCATAGAAATGTAAAAAGCGATCTCTGCAATTTCTATCTTTCCAGAAAAATTTGAGAATTGCACCTCTGTGATCCCATGTATTTAGCTTTACAACTACTGGTTCTTATTAAATTCTGCTGAGTTATTATTACATAAAATTTCATGATTTATACTGGAGCTGGCTGATTCTGGAACAGCATTTGCTTTTTGGTTTATTTATTGAGCCATTGACTTGTTATGACTTCCTTGAAACAAAGAAATCAATCTCATCAGCATTACCATGAATCCAGCATAAAGGACTACCAAAATTTATACCTAAACCGTTTAGTGTAGAGCTGCATGATAAATGTTTCTGTTAGGGCTTGAGGAAACAAAATTACTTGCTGACACCTTTGGCCCTTATTGGAAAAAACCTGCACTTTTATATTCAGATGTGATTTCTAGGTACTTTATATTTTAAAATTATCTCAATTTCTGTTCTGTTTTGAAATTTATCCACAAAAGTAATGCTTTCACAAGTTGAATTTCATTCTTTTTTTCCCAATGTATATTTTCTCTGTGAGATACAGTAGATATTTGAGAAAAGTTTAAGTTTTTGTAATGCAGTTTATGTTAGATTTGTAACTAATGTTCTATGTATATTCAACCACCTGTTCTTTTCTAAAATCATTGTCGGCCGTATAGGAATCTGCTCCAGTCTCATTGAATATTTGTATGGTCTGTTTTTAGGTTTCAGAGAAGTATGAATTGATAAGGCCACCATCTCCGTGGAATACTGAAAATTTTAGTCACCAGGTAAATTTAACTATTGAAATGAGAATCAAATGGAATGTATATGTGTTGTGGATATATCACATTGTTTTTCTTTACTTCAATATACAAGATATTTAGCTGTTGTCCCCATGATTTTCATGTCATCCTTAATTATAAAATCTGTAAGCATACAAGAGCAGAGCTTGGTCTCTGCCTTTTTTTTAATGATGATCTTGAAACTATTGTATGGGGACCAGTGGCTTTGGATCTCACCAGTGGGCTATATCATTGAGCCAACAAAAATAAAGTTGAGGACAAATTGTACTTTACGTTTTGGCATCTCACAAATTGCATTTGACTGTTGAATGATATGCAGAGCATGCAGAATTATTGCAGCCAAAGGAACATCTGTTCTGAACTTAGCTTTACAGAGTATTGGAAAGAGTGGTTTTGCACTGTATTGAATCTATACCAATTACACTGTGGTAATTTACACAGATGTGCACATGATTTTAATGTCACTGTAGCAATCCCAAATGAATAGTTTTGGCAATTAAAATTCAGAGAATTGGCCTTCATACAAATATGTTCACCATCTTTGACACAGATTGATGCAATGTTGGCAGAATTATGCAGACTTGCATAAAAATAACAGGTGCAGTACAATTGCAATCTTGATGGACAGAATTAGGAAAATAGAATGTCTGAAATACAGAACAGAAATCTAAAATATTTTACAGACAAATTAGCTCTTATGATTTTAGAGAAATTAATATTGAAGTCATAAGTTAATATATTTTTAAAGGTGGACATGGATACTGAGACAAATGCAAAAGAAGATGAAATTGGGGAGCTGGCTTTATGGACATCAGATGTAAAAGTAATTGAGCTGCACAAAGGTTCAGAAGGTTTAGGTTTCAGCATCTTGGACTATCAGGTATTTTCCAATTTGTATAATGTATTCCTTTAACAATTGACTTAACAACATTCCTTGCAGATTGCAACAAATTATTGTTTTTAACACAAGTTTTCAAATATATTTGATAGAATAAACATATTCAACAAAGGCTATATCTCCATAAGTGCTAATAACAATTTAGCAATGTCATTTATTTATTTTGTAATTGTTTTGTAAATTTTGGTTGTACAACTTTTAGCTTTCCCTTTCTCTAAAAGCTATTTTGGATCATTTTCATTTGCTTGATTAGTAACAGTCCAAAACACAATCTATCATTTATAGTCACATCAATGAATAAACTCACAGGAGGAGTTGATGTTAAGACCATCAAGCCTGTGTAGTAGTAGTCCAGCAGGTGATGGCTGAGCACCAAGGCAAGTACTTACAACCAACTTCAGTCATAAGTAACAAGGTTTCTGAAGTTCTTCATAGAATATATTTTAAGCCATTTCAATTTGCTTCACATGATTTCAAGAAGTGGCTGAGAGAACTAGATATAGAAAGTGCTATGGGATCTGACAACATTCTGACTGTAGCATTGAAGGCCTTTACCATAGAAATGTGGAGTGGGAGATCGCGGAGTGAGTTGGACTTTATGCGCCAGTTTTAAAAAAGTGAGCAGGGCCTGTCAGAACTTGTCTGTGGAGCAGGAGATTATGGAGTGAGATGGAGACAGTTCCTTGTGGACTTTACATGCCAGTTTTAAAAAGTGACTTGGGCCTGTCAGAACTTGTCGGCAGAGCAGGTCATTGCTTGGTTTAATAGTAACTTAGCAAGGGCCAATTAAAAAGAAGTGAGGTTTAGGCAGAGCGACCATTGTGGGAGCAGTGATTGTTGGAAAGGATAGCGCTAGAATGGTCATGCTTTGGCTCACCGAGTGTGTGTGTGAGAACAGGCGCAGGCTGGAGTTTCTAAGTTTGAGAAGTTAGAAAATATAACGTGTTGTTAGGATGGTAGGTCAGGCAGTAGAATGCTCCTCCTGTGTGACGTAGGATTTCAGGGTAGAGGTGGCCCCCGTCTTTTGAACGTTTACTTTACGACAGCTCGCTGTTACGAAAGACCTACATTAGTACCTGTTTTCGCTAACCAAAGAGGATTTTCACTTTTACGAAAAAAGACGCCCGCTTTATACGTGTGTTTACCCCAAGAAAGACTACCATGACCGTGAAACCTTGTGTGGTCAGTTGTGTGTGCATGCGTGTACGTGCGTAGGTGTATACGTGCACATGCGCGTACGTGCCGATTTTTTTGGCTCGCTGTCTTCCCGATTTTGATAAGTGAAACTACACCATACATACAATATTTCTACTTTATATAGCTGTGTCTTTATTATATCATTCCTGCTTTTACTATATGTTTGCCTTATTTTAGGTTTTATACGCTATTTGGTATGATTTGGTAGGTTATTTTTTGGGTCTGGGAACGCTCAAAAATTTTTCCCATATAAATTAATGGTAATTGCTTCTTCGCTTTACGACATTTTGGCTTACAAACAGTTTCATAGGAATGCTCTACCTTCGGATAGCGGGAGAAACCTGTACCTATGGTCTCCCTAATGACTACATCTGTAGGAAGTGCACCCAACTTCAGCACGACTAACAAGGTCAAATGACTGGAGCAGGAGCTGGAAGCACGCAGGATGATCTCAGATGCTGAAAGCTTCATAGGTGAAACTTCTATTGAGGTAGTCACACCCAGATAGTAGATTGGTGACCACCAGGAGAAGTAAAGGGAGTAAGCCATCAGTACTGGTTTCCCCTGTGGCTATTACTCTCAGCAACAAGTGTACTCCCTTGGATATTGCTGGGGGTGGGGTGACCTATCCGGGCACAGCAGCAGCAGCCGGGTCATTGAGACTGCAGCTAGCTCTGAGGCTCAGCATGGAAGGGTGAAATCAGGCAGATAGTTAGTGATAGGAGACTCGCTAGTTAGGCAGATGGACAGCATTTCTGTGGCTGCAAAAGAAAAGCCAGGATGGTGTACTGTCTCTCCGGAGCTATGGTCCAGCTGTCCCAGAGCGGCTGCATAAGGTTTTCAATAGGGAGGGTGAGCAGCCAGAGGTAGTGGTGCACATTGGCACCAATGACATGTAGAAAGAGGGAAGAGGTTCTGCGTAGTGAGGATAGGGAGTCGGAAGAGGCTGAAGAGCAGGATCTCCAATGTACTAACCTTTGGATTACTCCCAGTACCATGCACAAGTCAGGGCAGGTATTATATGATAGTGCAAATGTATGAATGGCTGAGGAAGTGCTGCAGGAGGGACGGCTTCAGATAACTGGATCATTGGGATCTATACTAGGGAAGCTATGACTTATACAAAAAGCACAAGTTACACCTGAACCTGAGGACGATTAATATCTTTGTGGGCAGGTTTGCTAGAACTGTTGGGGAGGAAGGTAAACCGGAGAGTAGGGAGGAAAGAGAGAGTAATCGGGAAGAGGTAGACCTGTCCTTAGCAAGAAGAGAGTTTGTACGGAAACAGAAAGGTGACGAGGAGCTGGTAGCCTTGAGAGAGTCGGTTCTCTCTGAGACTGAACTGGAGGCAGAGCCAGAGGGTTATTATCTCCAGGAGGGGGTGTTGATGAGGAAGTGGAGACCCCCCGCCGTGCCGGCCGATGAGGACTGGGCGGTGATACATCAGATAGTAGTCCCGAAAGTATATCGGAATGAAATTCTAGACTTAGCCCATAAGGGACCTTTAGGTGGGCATTTAGGAATGAAGAAGACAGTGGAGCGGGTTCAGAGAGAGTTCTATTGGCCAAACCTGAGAAAAGATATTACTGAGTATTGTAAAAGATGTCATACATGCCAGGTGGTGGGTAAGCCGAATCAAGTTATCCCTAAGGCCCCCCTCCGACCTATCCCCGCATGTGAGGAGCCTTTCTCCCGAGTCATTGTGGATTTTGTGGGACCCTTACCTAAAACTGCGAGTGGGCGGCAGTATATCATGACCCTGATGTGTGCAGCTACACGATTTCCCGAGGCTGTGCCTCTGGGTAGTATTAGGACTTCTGCGGTGGTGAAGGCCCTTATTAAATTCTTTACCACTGTGGGGCTGCCCAAGGAGATACAATCAGACCAGGGAAGTACATTCACGTCTAGCACATTTTGGCAGCTGATGACACGGTTAGGGGTAAAGCAGATTCTGGCCTCTGCGTATCACCCGGAGTCACAAGGAGCGTTGGAAAGGTTCCACGCTACCCTAAAGACCATGCTAAAAGTTTATTGTCAGGAGAACGTTCAAGACTGGGATGAGGGTTTACCCCTTTTGTTATTTGCCGTAAGAGATACAGTCCAGTGCTCCCTGGGGTTCAGTCTGTTCAAGCTGGTTTTCGGTCACAGGCCCAGGGGACCCCTAACCCTACTGAAAGAAAAGTGGTCTAGCCCGACCGTCCAAGTCAGTGTGATCGACTATGTGCTGAAATTCCGGGAAAGGCTGCGTAAAGTATGCGCCTTGGCAAAAGAAAACCTTAAAGCCTCCCAGGAAAAAATGAGTCAGTGGTATAACCGGAGAGCGAGAGAACGAGAGTTTCACGTGGGCGACCGGGTCTTGGTCCTATTCCCGGTAGCTACCCACCCCCTGAGGGCGAGGTTTCAAGGACCATATACAGTGCGTAAGAAAATAGACTCGCTGAATTACGTGGTCGAAACCCCCAACCGGCGAAAGCCGACCCAGTTAGTTCACGTGAACATGATAAAAGGGTATCATGAACCCACCCCCGCGGTGGTTGGTGCGGCCATGAAAGCCGATGAGGTAGAGGGGGATGGTAAGGAGGGACCAGAACGGTTTGACAAGATAGGTATAGTCCCCACCAGATTAGAGAACTCTATCGTATTGGCGAGCCTTGCGGATAAAGTTGGCCACTTAAAGCCTGAACAGCGGGAGCAGGTAATACAGCTCGTTAACCGGCATGCAGACTTATGTCCAGATGTTCCCCGAAGGTGTAGTGGGACGCAACATGATGTGATAGTTACCTCAACCCAACCTATAAAACAGGCCCCTTATTGGATGAATTCTGAAAAGAGCCAGCTAGTAGAGAAGGAGATTGAACATATGCTAGCTGCTGGGATAATCCGCGAATCCTCTTCCGCGTGGGCTTCTCCTTGCGTGGTTATCCCAAAGCCAGACGGGACCATAAGATTCTGTACCGATTACCGGAAGGTCAACGCGGTTACCCAGACTGATGCTTACCCTATTCCCCGGGTGGATGATTGCATTGATCAAGTGGGGAAGGCAAGGTACATCACAAAAATTGACTTGTTAAAGGGGTACTGGTGCGTTCCTTTAACGGACAGGGCTCGAGAGATTTCAGCCTTTGTCACCCCGTCCGGGTTGTACGAGTACAACGTTATGCCGTTTGGGATGAAAAATGCCCCAGGGACATTTTAGCGGATGATAGACGCTGTGATAAAGGGGTTAACCCACACCAAGGCTTATCTTGACGATGTGGTAGTTTGGAATGACACCTGGGAGGAGCATCTGGGGGCTGTAGAAAGTTTGTTTACCCGAATGTCGGCAGCCCACCTTATAGTAAACCTCGCCAAGAGTGAGTTTGGTCATGCCATGATCACCTATCTGGGGTATGTGGTGGGAGACGGGCAGTTGGCCCCTGTGCAAGCGAAGGTCCGGGCTATTTCCGAGGTCCCTGTACCCTACAATAAAAGGGCCCTGAGGAGGTTTCTGGGCATGGTGGGATACTATCGGAAATTCTGTAAAAATTTCGCGGACATTGCGCTCCCCCTTACAAAATTACTGCAGAAGGAGGAAAAATTTGAGTGGGGTCATTCTTGTCAGAATACCTTTGAAAAGTTAAAAGCCGTACTGTGCCATGACCCGGTGTTAAAAGCGCCCGATCTGTTAACCCCCTTCTCCTTGGCCACGGACGCCAGCGATGAGGCGGCAGGAGCAGTCCTATTGCAGTAAGCGGGGGATGGAGTGGAGCACCCGGTAGCATATTTCTCTCGGAAGTTCAATAGACACCAGAGGAATTACTCTACCGTGGAAAAGGAATTGTTAGCGCTTGTGTTGGCGATACAACATTTCGAAGTGTACATTTGTCCGGCGCAAAGACCCCTAGTGGTCTATACCGATCACAACCCGCTGGTATTCTTGGACAATATGAAAAATAAAAACAGGAGGTTATTAAGCTGGAGTCTGATGCTGCAGGAATTCGATATTAAGATCCAGCACATTAAGGGGAGTGATAATGTGCTAGCGGATTGTTTATCTAGGTGCTGAATTAAATGTAAAATGTATGGCTCTGTAGTTAAAACGAAAAGCTTGTGTGTTGTGTTAGATTCAAAAATCCTATAGGACTCATTGAGCTGAAGTTTGATGCTACCAGACTTTAGTACGGTACGTGATGTTAAGATATTGAAGAAAGGGGCACTATAATTGTTACCTGTTTAGATACTGACTGGAATGTATAACGGTAGTACTCTGTGAAGAGAAAAGCTTGTGTAGTATGTTAGAGTCCAGAAAAAAAAAATCCTGTACCAACTTGTTTTTAACCGCTGGTAAAAAACTTTTAAGAGGGGAGGTGTTATGACCTCAGCCCCCTCCTTTGTGAGAGTCGCAAGAGAGAGAGAGAGCCTTACGGTTTGGAATGTGGGCTGGTCGCTCAACAAGACAAAAGCCTCGGACATAGCCATTGTCTTGGGAGACACCTTTGTGGGATAAGGAACTGGCCTACGTGCAAACTCTGAGGGCAATGTGAGATGGGTGATGGGGGAAGGATTGCCTCGCCCCCCCCCCCCCCCCCCCCCACCCTGATGGACATCTACAACCCTGCCAGTCCAGATAAAAGGTGGACTGCCGAGGCGGGGCCACAGACGCACCAGAAGACACGCTAGAAATCCTGCGACAGCGTTTTGATAGCGACAGCCGGTGGTGGGGTTCGTGTGCGTCTTTTCCTTGCCTGGGATTGGCGACCTCACCACGGAAGAACGGCCTAGCTACAGGGGAGGCCACAGATGAGAGTCCATTCCCCCAACGAGACTTCCGACGAACTCCTACAGGTTGGAAAACCTGTCGGGTAAATGTTTCATTCAATCTCTCTCTTTCTAACAAAAGTGCACCAACGCGACACCACAACGACGGCAGCTGGTGGAACTGCAGTGACTGCAAAAGACTTTTAGATATCCAGCAAACAATATATATCTACATTACCCCTAGACAACGATAGAGCTTATTTCTGATTGATTATTACTATACCTGTGCTTTAGATTGAGTTGTGACGACGTATATGATCTGAATGTTTTGTATTAACCATACGTTTGTGCCCCTTTATAAATAAAAACGTTTGAAAATAGTAGCACCAGGCTTCAGCGGACCTATCTATCTTTGCTGGTCAGTCACCCAGTTACTGGGGAACGTAACAGCAGTCAGTAGCATGGAGGCAGAATCAAAAAAGATGATGAGTATAGGACCTAAGGTGTTATATTTGAAGGCACACAGTATAGGGGATAAGGTGGGGCAGTTAGAGATTGGCAGGTATGGCGCTGTGGCCATTACTGAGTTGTGGCTGGAAGAAGATCATAGTTAGGAGCTTAACGCACAAGGAAATGCCTTGTATCTAAGGGCCAGGCAGGTAGGCAGAGGGGGATGGGTGGCACTGTTGTTAAAAAATGAAAGCAAATCCTTAGAAAGAGGTGATATAGGATCAGAAGATGTGGAATCCTTGTGGGTACAGTTAAGTATATGGAAAGATAAAAGGCACTAATGAGAATTATATACAGGTCCCCGAACAGTAGCCAGGATGTGTAATATAAATTTCAACAGGAAATAGAAAAGGCTTGTAATAAGGGCAATGTTATGATAGTCATGGGGTATTTCAAAACACAGGTAGTTTGTGAAAATCAGGTCATCCATCATCCACTCTCACCTTTCCTTTACTCCTTATATATCTGAAATCCATCAAGATGGATCTTTAGAGCAGCTTGTGATTGAACCCAATAGGGAAAGGCAATTCTGGATTAGGTGTTGTGTAATGAACCACATTTGATTCGGGGGCTTAAGATAAAGGAACCCTTAGGAGACAGTGATAGAATTCACCTTGCAGGTTGAGAGAGAGAATATACTGTCAGATGTATCAGTGTTACAGTGGAGTGAAGGGAATTACAGGGGAAGCTAGCTAAAGTTGATTGGAAGGGGACACTAGCAGGGATGAATGTGGAACTGCAATGGCTCGCGTTTCTGGGACCAATTCAGAATGTACAGGCTAGATAAATCTCAAAGATTTTCAAAGCTTTTAAAAACCAACAGATGGCAACAAAAAAAAAACACATAAAGAGAAAAAAGATGATATATGAAGGTAAGGTAGACAATACTACCAAAGAGGATACCAAAAGTTTTTTTTTCAGATATATAACGAGTAAAGGAAAGGTGCGAGTGGAAAATGACTCTGGAGAGGTAGTAATGGGGAACAAAGAAATTGCGAATGAACTGGAGAAGTATTTTGCATCCGTCTTCACTTATCAATATGCCAGAAATTCAAGAGTGTAAGAGGAGAAAAGTGAGTGTGGTTGCTTTTACAAGGAGAAGATGTTTGGGAAACTGAAAGGTCTGAAGGTAGATAAATCACTTAGACCCGATAGACTACACCAGGGATGGCCAACCTATGGCACATGTGCCAAAAGTGGCGCATTGGATGATTAGAAGTGGCGCATTGCACCCCAGTGATAATAATAAAAAAGTAAGCCTACTCATGCAAAAAGTATTAACCAAAAATTGATTTGTAGAAAAAATAATCTATAACAGGAATTCAAGTAGCATAGAGCTAGAAATGGGTTTTACTGGGAATAAATCTAAAACTTAGCAATTATTTTTAGCGATTTTATTATTTCATGCATATCTTTTGGCGAATGTTATCTTCTTTCACATTGATCTGTTTTCAATTAAAAAAAAATGTTCAATGAGTCAAACTAGGAAAGAAGGACTTTTGTTCTGCAGTCGTTCCATAACTGTTCAATACACGTTTGGTACTTGTTTGATCCTGAGGCGCCGGGCGTCTGCACCAGCGGTGCGTCACAGGTTTTTGCCAGTCAGTTTACAATTGACACCCATGTGCTACAGAGTTGTGCTTTGTACGTCCTTTGTGAACATTTGCAGTTTTGTACTTTTTCGAAAATTTAGCCTTGGTTTTACATTCAGTTACCCATCACAGTGCAAAAGAAAATGAGCAAAAGAAAAGCAGAAAGTGATAGTAAGCATGAATTCAATGAACAGTGGGAAAATGAGTTCTTATTTATAGTGGATCTGTCAGGAAAACCGGTGTGCATTGTTTGTGAAGACACTTTCTCAGATAATAGAAAACATGATCTTAATAGACACTATAAAACACAACATCAGACTGAACTAGAAGGAAAACTGAAGCTAGTGCTTGGGTCTGAGTTACGGAAAGAATATGTGATTAAGAAAAAAGATGAAATCAAAAGACGACAAAATATATTTGTTAAAAGTCTCATTAAGGTAAGAAATGTGTATCTTGTTTTTATATTAAATCAATATATTATGTAAAAATGCTAACTATGTCTATATTAACATATTTTTACAAGAATCGTGTGTGAAAAAATTAACGCATGGAATGTAAAAGGTTGGCCACCCCTGGACTACACCATAATGTTCTGAAAGAGGTAGCTGAAAAGATTGTGAAGGCATCAGTAATGATCTTTCAAGAATCACTAGATTCTGGAATAGTTCTGAAGACTGGAAAATTGCAGGATGTCACTCCACACTTTAAGAAGTGAGAGAGAATTCAATGATTGGGAAGATGTAGTCCATTATTAAGGATAAGGTTTTGGGATACTTGGAGGTGCATGACAAAGTAGGCCAAAGTCATCATGGTTTCCTTAAGGGGAAATTTTGCCTGACAAATCTATTGGGATTCTTTGAGGAACAGGCAGTATAGACAATGGAGAATCAGTGGATGTTATTAACTTGGATTTTCCGAAGACCATTGACAAGGTGCCGCACATGAGGCTCTTAACAGGAATGGGTATTACAGGAGAGATACTAGGATGGGGAGAGAATTGGCTGTCTGGCAGGAGGCAAAGAGTTTGGAATAAAGGGGGCCTGCTCTGTTTGACTGCTGGTGACTAGTGGTGTTCTGCCAACATCGGTATTGGGACCGCTCCTTTTCATGTTATATGTCAACAATGTTAATGTATTAGGAATGTTTGATGGCTCTGGACCCGGAATCACTGGAGTATAGGAAAATGAAGGGGAGGGGGGAAGAATCTCATTGCAACCTGTTGAATGTTGCAGTCTTTGATAGCGTGGATGTTTCTTGTAGTGAGTGAGTCTAGGACCAGAGGGCACATCTTCAGAATAGAGGGACGTCCATTTAGAACAGAGAGGAGAGGGAATTTCTTTAGCCAGATGTTACGATGAAGCAGTTCATAGGTTTGGTAAGTGAGACAGAAGACACCGATTGTAAATAAGCACATTAATTATTTATTTACAAACAGTGAAATATTTAACCAAACATCTAAGTCCCTTTAAGTTACACAACTACAAAATTAAAATTGTGTGGGCACTTGTAGAGGAAGAAAAGAGACCAAGCCTCTTGCACGTGCTATTTTTATACCCCTAAGGTGCCTGAAGCTGAACATTGGTGTCATGAGACACAGGATAGCCAATGGGAAAGAGCTGCTGCATCCTTCAAACAGACCAATCGATAACCGGCACAGCAGAAGCAGCTTTTGAATAACAAGTAAACTAACCCCCCACGTGACACCAGAGGGTGGTGAATCTGTGGAATTCATTGCCACAAGTGACTGTGGAGACCAAGTCATTAAATGTATGTACAGCAGAGGTTGATAGCTTTTTGGTTAGGCTTGGCTTCAAGGGTCGCAGTGAGAAGGCAGGAAAATAGGGTTGAGAGGGATAATAAATCAGCCATGATGGAATGGTAGCACAGAATTGATGGGCTGAGTGGCCTAATTCTGCTCTTGAGTTTTATGGTTTTATGGTCTAACTAGCCTTGCTTACTAGTGAACCTTGCCATGTTCTTAAGTGGCAGACGTGGTCCAAGGGTCCTGCATTCCTGCTTGAATTTGTTATGTTCTGCTGTCCTTGTATAAAGTGTTCCACGACAGTTTTAGCATGGCCAATTTAATGCATTTCCTGCCTATGTCCATGCGCACAAATAGCAAACACAATCTGATAGACCATTTGCTGCTTATTAGTGTTCTTGATCATTAGCAAAGTGTTGGATGATCTTGTCAACTCTACCAGTGAACAGCACTCACTGCTAAATGAAAATAAAAACACTGCAGATGCTGGAAATGTGAAGCTAAAACAGGAAATGTAAACACTCAAAAGGCTGCTCCACATCTCAGGAAAGAGAAGCAATCAATTTTTCAGATATATTTCAGATATATATTTTTCAGATTTTTCAGAAGGTGGCTTTGACTCAGCCACCTTCTGTTGGTTTGTTAATGGCTTACCTACCTTTCACATGATCTGTTCATGCTCACAGCTTTTCAGAAGATGTGTGGCCATGTGGATAAGTCTGTTCCTGATGATATTTTGACATGAATTACCTCGTGCTAAATTTCATTCATGCCATTGATGTGCCATGCAGTGACCGCTTCCAGAATAGAACCATAGAACACTACTGCACAGTACAGACCCTTCAGCCCTCCATGTTGTGCCAACCCACATAATCCTTAAAAAAAAATGTACTAAACCCACACTACCCCATAACCTTCCATTTTTCTTTCATCCATGTGCCTGTCCAAGAGGCTCTTAAATACCCCTGATCTTTAGCCTCCACCACCATCCCTGGCAAGTCATTCCAGGCACTCACAACCCTCTATGTAAAAAAACTTACCCCTGATGTCTCCCCTAAACTTCCCTCCCTTGATTTTGTACATGTGCCCTCTGGTGTTTGCTATTGGTGCCCTGGGAAACAGGTACTGACCATCCACCCTATCTATGTCTCTCACAATCTTGTAGACCCCTATCAAGTGCCCTCTCATTTTTCTACACTTCAAAGAGAAAAGTCCCAGCTCTGCTAACCTTGCTTCATATGACTTGTTCTCCAATCCAGGCAACATCCTGGTAAATCTCCTCTGAACCCTCTCCATAGCTTCCATATCCTTCCTATAATGAGGTGATTCAGAATTGAACACAATACTCTTAAGTGCGGTCTCACCAGAGATCTGTAGAGTTGCAACATGACCTCTCTACTCTTGAACTCAATCCCCCCTGTTAATGAAGCCTAGCAACCCATAGGCCTTCTTAACTACCCTATCAACCTGTGCAGCGACCTTGAGGGATGTATGGATTTGAACCCCAAGGTCCCTTTGTTCATCCACACTCTTAAGTAACTGACCATTAATCCTGTACTCAGTCTTCTGGTTTTTTCCTTCCAAAATGCATCACCTCACACTTGTCCAGATTGAACTCCATCTGCCATTTTTCTGCCCAACTCTGCAGCCTGTCTATATCCTCTTGTAACCTTCGACCACCTGCAGCTCCATCCACAACTCTTCCAATCTTCGAGTCATCCGCAAACTTACTCACCCATCCTTCCGCCTCTACATCCAGGCCATTTATAAAAATCACAAATAGCAGGGGTCCCAGGACAGATCCCTGCAGCACTCCAGTAGTCACCGACCTCCAGGCAGAATACTTTCCTTCCATAACTACCCTCTGCTTTCTTCCTTTAAGCCAATTTTTTATCCAAACAGCCAAGGTTCCACTTATCCAATGCCTCATGACTTTCTGGATGAGTCTCTCATGAGGGGCCTTGTCAAATGCTTTGCTAAAGTCCATGTAGACCACATCCACTGCCCTACCCTCATCAATTTCTTTTGTTACCTCATCAAAAAACTCAAATCAGGCTCGTGAGGCATGATCTTCCCTTCACAAAGCCATGTTGACTATCCATGAGTAGATTGTACTTCTCCAAGTGCTCATAGATCCTATCCTTAAGAATCCTTTCCAGTAGTTTGCAGACCATCGACGTAAGACTCACTGGTCTATAGTTCCCAGGTTTCTCCCTATTACCTTTTTTAAACAAGGGAACTACATTTGCCATTCTCCAGTCCTCCGGCACTTCCCCTGCAGCCAAAGAGGATTCAAAGATCATAGCTAATGCTCCTGCGATCTCTTCTCTCAATTCTCACAACAACCTGGGGTGTATCATATCTGGTCCTGGGGTTTTATCAATCTTAATGTTTTTAAGAAGATCCCGCACGACTTCTTCCTTAATCTCCACATTGTCCAGCACACAGGCCTGCTCTACTTCGACCTCATCCTGATCAAGATCCTTTTCGCTTGTGAATACTGAAGCAAAGTATTCACTTAGGACCTCCCCAACCTCCTCCACTTCCAGGCACATGTTACCCTCTTTATCCTTTAGTGGTCCCACCTTCATTCTTGTCATCCTAATGAGAAGGGTTAACTCGTTTGTTTGAGGGAATCCTGTCTGGCTAATTTGACTGACCTCTTCAAAGGGGGAACAAAATGTGCACAAGTGTGCAGGGCAGTCACTGTCAATGTCGTTTTTAATGGACTCCACTGAGGCCATTGATGTGGTCCCACATGGGAGTCTGATCCAAAAGGTTAGAGCCCATGGAATCCAGGGCAGAGTGATAAATAAAATCCAAAACTGGATTGGTGATAGGATAGGGGAATACTGGAGAATTGATTTTATATTTGCATGTCTGTGACCAGTGGTGTACGATAAATAGTGCTGGGACTCCTACTTTCATAGACAATGTAATCTGGTTAATTGGGCCATCGGTTAATTGGGACAGCCGCTTATTTGGGACAACTCTTAAAGAACAAAATCCAATCAAGAAAATAGCCTGGATTCCCTTTGTTTATTTGGGACATGATGCCGTTTACTTGTGACAGAGAACTGATGCCGAACAGTCTCTAACTGACATCACTTGAATCAGAATCAGAATCAGGTTTATTATCACCGGCATGTGACATGAAATTTGTTAACTTAGCAGCAGCAGTTCAATGAAATATATAATCTAGCACAGAGAGAGAAAAAAATAAACAAGTGTATCAATTATGTATATTGTATAGATTAAAAAAGTGCAAAAACAGAAATACTGTATATTAAAAAAAAGAGTTAATGTCCAAAGATTCAACGTCCATTTAGGAATCGGATGGCAGAGGGGAAGAAACTTTCCTGAATCGCTGAGTGCATTTGTCTTCAAGTGAGTGCACTTGCGTGGATGTTAGACACTACACCATGCTTTGACAGTTATTTAAATAGAAACATAGAAAACCTACAGCACAATACAGGCCCTTTTGTCCACAAACTTGTGCTGAACATGTCCCTTCCTCAGAAATTACTAGGTTTCCCTATAGCCCTCTATTTTACTAAGCTCCATGTACCTTTCTAAAAGCCTCTTAAAAGACCCTATCGTATCTGCCTCCACCACGTTGCCAGCAGCCCATTCCATATTCACCACGCTCTGAGTAAAAATCTTACAGCGAACCTCTCCTCTGTACCTACTCCCCAGCACCTTAAACCTGTGTCCTCTTGTAGCAACCATTTCACCCTAGGAAAAAGCCTCTGACTATCCACACAATCAAAGCCTCTCATCATCTTGTACACCTCTATCAGGTCACCTCTCATCTTCCTTCGCTTCAAGGAGAAAAGGCCAAGTTCACTCAACCTGTTTTCATAAGGCATGCTCCCCAATCCAGGCAACATCTTTGAAAAATCTCCTCTGCACTCTTTCTTTGGCTTCCACATCCTTCCTGTAATGAGGTGACCAGGACTGAGCACACGACTCCAAGTGGGGTCTGACCAGGGTCCTATACACCTGCAACATTACCTCTCCACTCCTAAATTCAATTCCATGATTGATGAAGGCTAATACACCGTATGCCTTCTTAACCACAGAATCAACCTGCGCAGCTGTTTGGAGTGTCCTATGGACTCGGACCCCACGATCCCTCTGATCCCCCACACTGCCAAGAGTCTTACCATTAATACTATATTCTGCCATCATATTTGACCTACCAAAATGAACCACTTCACACTTACTGGGTTGAACTCCATCTGCCACTTCTCAGCCCAGTTTTGCATCCTATCAATGTCCCACTGTAACCTCTGACAGCCGTCCACACTATCCACAACACTTCCAACCTTTGTGTCATCAGCAAACTTACTAACCCCTCCCTCCACTTCCTCATCCAGGTCATTTATAAAAATCATGAAGAGTATGGGTCCCAGAACAGGTCCCTGAGGCACTCCACTGGTGACCAATTTCCATGCAGAATATGACCCGTCTACAACCACTCTTTGCCTTATGTGGGCAAGTCAGTTCTGGATCCACAAAGCAATGTCCACTTGGATCCCATGCCTCCTTACTTTCTCAATGTCTTGCCTGGGGTACCTTATCAAATGCCTTGCTGAAATCCATATACACTACACCTACTGCTCTTACTTCATCAATGTGTTTAGTCGCATCTTCAAAAAATTCAATCAGGCTCTTAAGGCACGACCTGCCCTTGACAAAGCCATGCTGACTACTCCTAATCATATTATACCTCTCCAAATGTTTATAAATCCTGCCTCTCAGGATCTTCTCCATCAACTGGACTATAATTTCCTGGTCTATCTGTATTCCCTTTCTTGAATAAAGGAACATTTGCAACCCTCCAATCCTCCGGAACCTCTCCCATCCCCATTGATGATGCAAAGATCATCGCCAGAGGCTCAGCAATCTCCTATCTTGCCTCCCACTATAGTCTGGGGTACATTTCGTCTGGTCCCGGTGACTTATCCAACTTGATGTTTTCCAAAAGCTCCAGCACATCCTCTTTCTTAATATCTACATGCTCAGCTCTTCGGTCTGCTGCAAGTAATCACTACAATCATTAAGATCCTTTTCCATAGTGAATACTGAAGTATTCATTAAGTACCTCTGCTAATTCCTCCGGTTCCATACACACTTTCCCACTGTCACACTTGATAGCTCCTATTCTTTTACATCTTATCCTCTTGTTCTTCACATACTTGTAGAATGCCTTGGGGTTTTCCTTAATTCTGCTTGCCAAGGCCTTCTCATGGCCCCTTCTGGCTCTCCTAATTTCCTTCTTAAGCTCCTTCCTATTAGCCTTATAATCTTCTAGATTTCTAACATCACCTAGCTCTCTGAACCTTTTGTAAGCTTTTCTTTTCTTCTTGACTAGATTCATTACAGCCTTTGTACACCACGCTTCCTGTACCCTACCATAACTTTATTGTCTCATTGGAACATTCCTAAACAGAACTCTACACAAATATCCCCTGAATATTTGCCACATTTCTTCCGTATTTTTCCCTGAGAACATCTGTTTCCAATTTAATTACACCTATCCAGGATCTGTTTTCTTATCTGCTCCTGGATATCCCTGTTACTATTGGGCGGCCTATAAAAAACACCCAGTAAAGTTATTGACCCCTTCCTGTTCCTAACCTCCACCCACAGAGACTCCATAGACAATCCCTCCATGGTGTCCACCTTTTCTGCAACTGTGACACTATCTCTGATCAACAGTGCCACAGGTCCACCTCTTTTGCCTCCCTTCCTGTCCTTTCTGAAAGATCTAAAACCCGGCACTTGAAGAACCGATTCCTGTCCCTGAGCCATCCAATTCTCTGTAATGGCCACCACATCATATCTCCAAGTACTGATCCATGCTTTAAGCTCATCTGCTTTGTTCACAATATTCCTTGCGTTAAAATAGACACATCTCAAGCCTTCGGTCTGAGTGTGTCCCTTCTCTATCACCTGCCTATCCTCTGTCTTGCACTGTCTACAGGTTTTCTCTATTTGTGAGCTAACCTCCTCTTCCCCAGTCTCTTCAGTTCAGTTCCCACCCCCCAACAATTCTAGTTTAGACTCACTTAGCAAACCTCCCCGCCAGGATATTGGACCCCCTAGGATTCAAGTGCAACCCGTCCTTTTTGTACAGGTCACACCTGCCCCAAAAGAGATCCCAATGATCCAGAAATCTGAATCCCTGCCCCCTGCTCCAGCCCCTTAGCCACACATTTATCCTTCATCTCATTCTATTCCTGTACTCACTGTTGCGTGGCACAGGCAGTAATCCTGAGATTACTACTTTGCGGTCCTGTTTCTCAACTTCCTTCCTACTCCCTGTAGTCTTTTTTCAGGACCTCTTTGGTTTTCCTACCTATGTCATTGGTACCAATATGTTCCACAACCTCTGGCTGTTCTCCCTCCCACTGCAGGATATCTTGGATGTGATTCGAAACATCCCGGACCCTGGCACCTGGGAGGCAAACTACCATCCGAGTTTCTTTCCTGCATTCACAGAATCGCCGGTCTGACCCTCTAACTATAGAGTCCCTTATCACTACTGCTTTCCTCTTCCCTTCCCTACCCTTCTGAGCCATTTAAATAGTGTCATTTATGTTTGTGTTCAAAATGCAGTGATTCTCGTCACTGATAGTAAGACAATTCAGAACTGCTCACTGTGGTTTCAAGCATTCAGGCTTGGAGATGCCATAAATGACTGAGAGCAAAAAGAAAAGATTTCACTCACTCAACAAATTAGCAGCTACATAGAAGTTGAAGGTAATGACAATCATCTGGAATACTACAATGAAAATGAAGATTTGGAGGCTAAAAAAAACATTGTATGAAGGCAGTATGAAGATATTTGCACTAGGTCACTGAGCTGATTTTGTTCATTTGTAGTCACTCAAAAAATAACAGCATACACTGGATGAATTCTGACAATAACTATAAGAACTAGTAGACAATTTTATTGTACTGTACTGGTCTTGATAGTATTCTACTTCATTCTGTATTTCATCTAAATACATAATTTGTTACCAAGTTAAATGGTAATTTGTTTTTTTAATACCTTTTTAACTATTTCCATGAAACTTCAGCTACTTGCAGCAGCTGCTTAATTGATCATGATGTGTCTCAATTAACTGAAATACACTGTATATTATTGGTTTCGATATGACTGTAGGTGTTATGTTCACTTTGCCTCCAACTTCCACCCTGCCCTCAAATTCACCTGGTCCATCTCTGACACTTCCTTTCCCTTTCTCGATCTCACTGTCTCTATCTCCAGAGACAGCTTATCCACTAATGTCTATTATAAACTCTCACAGCTACCTGGACCATACTTTGTCCCACCTTGCTACTTGTAAAACTGCCATCCTCTTCATTCAATTCCTCCGTCTCCACAGCATCTGCTCTCGGGATGAGGCTTTTCATTCTAGAGCAAAGAAGATGTCCTCCTTTTTCAAAGAAAGGGGCTTCCCTTCCCTCACCATCAATGCTGCCCTCAACTGCATCTCTTCCATTTCAAGCATGTCTGCTTTTATCCCATCCTCCTGCTACACTACCAGGGATAGGGTTCCTCTTGTCCTCACCTACTACCCCACCAACCTCTGCATCCAGCACTTAATTCTCTGAAACTTCTGCCACCTCCAACTGGATCCCACCACCAAACACGTCTTTCCCTCCCCCTTATTTTCTACTTTCCGCAGGGATCTCTTCCTACGTGATTCCCTTGTCCATTTGCCCTCCCCACCGATCACCTTCCTGGCATTTATCCTTGCAAGCAGAACAAGTGCTACACCTCCTCTCTCACTACCATTCAGGGCTCCAAACAGTCCTTCCAAGTGAGGCAACATTTCACCTGTGAGTCTGTTGGAGTCACATACTGTGTTTGGTGCTCCTAGTGTGGCCCCTTGCATATTGGTGAGACCCAATGTAGATTGGGAGACCGCTTCACCGAGCATCTATGCTCCGTTTGCCAGAACCAGCGGGATCTCCCAGTGGCCACTCATTTTAATTCCAATTCCCATTCCCATTCCCATTCTGACATATCAGTCCACGGCCTCCTCCACTGTTGGGATAAGGCCACACTTAGGTTGGAGGAACAACACCTTGTATTCCGTTTGGGTAGCCTCCAACCTGATGGTGTGAACATCGATTTCTCAAACTTCCAGTAGTGTCCCCTCTCCCCTTTTCCATTTCCCATCCCCTTATCCCTCTCTCATGTTACCTCTTTGCCCTCTGCTGTTTTTACCCCCCCCCCCCCATATCTTTCTTTCATGGCCTTCTGTCTCTTTCACCTATCAACTACCTAGCTCTTTGCTTCATCCCTCCCCCTGCAAGTTTCACCTATTGCCTGGCATTTCTCTCTCCCCATACCCCACCTTTCAAATCTACTCCTCAGCTTTTTTTCTCACCAGTCCTGCCGAAAGGTTTCTGCCCGAAACCCTCCAGCATTTTGTGTGTGCTGTAGGTGTTATGATTAGTAGGGTTGGAGATGATGTCAAGATTGGCCATGTTGATGATGACTGGGATAGTCTTAAGTTGAGGAAGATATTGATAAGTTGATAAAATGGACAGAGAATTGGAAGATGACATTTAATCCTGATGTCTGCAAGGCAAAGCATATTGGGAGGACTATTACAGTAGGACAGATAGAATAAAAGGCTCCAAGGATTATTCTGGAACAGCGGGTCCTTGGCATATACATCCATGACTCACTGAAGGTGGCAGCACAGCAAGCTAGGGTGGTGATAAAAATGTATGGGTTGCTGGCCTTCATTAGCTAGGGACTGGACTTTATGAACAGGGAGGTTATGGTTCAGCTTCAGTAAACATTGGTTAATTTATTTGTCGCATCAGATAAAAATACCCAAATACATTATTGTATCTTTGTTCAATTTAACTTGATTAAACAATCTCCTTTTTATTTGCTATTCCTGAAGCAATGTCTCACACAATGTTCAGCACTTTTTAATGATCTTCCATAGCTATTACTGTGGATTTTTTTTTATTCTCCATGACAATTCTCAAAATGGAGATATAGAGAGGAACAATAGAGAAGTAGGCCTTTCACCTCACCAACAATCAGACACCCATTGACACTAATTCTACATGAGTCTCATTTCTCATTTCCCCCACACTCTCAACAACACCCCCAGATTCAATTACTGATCTACACATAAGGGGTAATTTACAGTGGCCAATTAACCTACCAACCCATATGCATTTAGCGTGTGGAAGGAAATTGGAATGTTCAGATGAAAGCCATGCATTCACCTGGAGGACATACAAACTCCACATAGAGAGCAATGGCAGCAGCTCTACTAGATGAGAATCTGTACCACCCATTAGCCATTGAGAGTCTCCCTGAATTTTCAATGAAGTTAATCAAAAATTAAGCATTTTGCTACTTAGCCTCATTAGGTTTCTACATATAGTGGATCTTCAGCAACTTAAGAACAAGCTCACTGGTGTCTTAGTCCATTATGCAGAACTCATTAATGTGACACAAAGCGAGCTGCTTATGCATCACCTGCAGTGTGTGCCCTATTTGTGAAAAGGGAACATGTAAGTTACTGTTTTTTGAATTGTTTGCATTCAAAGGTGTTCATCAAAAATATTATGCAGCAATGTTATTCCATTGTTTAGCAATCTGCCAAATTTGAATACTGACATAAATGAGTTGACTTAGTGGAAGGTCATTAATTATATTTATAATGCTTGCATTGTACTATTAATGCTTGGTGCATTGACATTGTAAGAAGATTTTTTTGTGATAATGCCAGAAGATCCTAATCTCATACACTATTCTTGTGTCTTAAATCTGAGGCTGCAAATGAAAAGCAAAATCATAAGGAAAACTTACTTGTTAGAATTAGAATTAGCAAATACATGTTGTGTCACAAAGGGCAATAAAGGCAACCTAAGAATTGAAAGAAAAGATAAGATATTGTTATCTTTCTCTGGTTTCTGTGGATAGTTATTTTAATACTTAGATTTTCTGGGATAGAGATCTGTGACCCATACCAATGTTTTATTTGAATCTTGCAGGTAATGTATTGGATAAAACTGATTAGATGTGAAAGATATTGGTTTTCATCTTAAACTTCTAATAATACAAATTTGATTCTAACCAGCTGAGTTGTCCAAAATCCCAGAATGTCAAGTGTCACTGGGTTGTTAAATATTGAGCCAAGATCTTTTTTCCATTCTTGGGGAAAGGATTTGATTTCTCACATCTGCTTTTAGTTAATTGTAGAAAAAATGCCAAGAAATTGGATTACATAGTGCTATTTATCTGTGCTTTACATGATTCAATTTCAATTAAAAATATTCAGTTACAAAGAAAAAATTAAAGATTCATTGCATGTTTTAAGATGTCATGGACTTCCTTCTAAGTTATTTGTACATCTAAGGTGTCTTTGCACAGATGTACTTAGTTAAGTGCATATCTGGTTGCAACTTCAATGAATTGAACACATGGGAGGCTGGGTGATAGTTTGGGACATTTGTACAGAAGCAGATTGTCACAAGAATTGTGAGGTGTGCTTCATCATTACAGAAAAAGTTCCACATCGTTTACTTTGGTGAGTAACCCTTTGTTCTTTTATAATAAATTGTATGCCCTCCCTCATGTTGCATACCCCAACTATATCCATGGATCTGATGGCTTTGTGGCCAGGCTTGCGATGATAAAGATAAATGGAGCAGCACGTAGTTTTGAGGAAGCAGGGAGTTTACAGAAGCACTTAGGCAGATGTGGAGAATGGGCAAAGAAGTGGCAGGTGGAATTATAGTACAGGGAAGTATATGGTCATGCACTTTGGTGGAAGGAACAGACTAAACATTAAGAAAATCCAGAAAATAGAGTTGCAAAGAAGTTTAGGAGTCCTTATAACATATAACAATTACAGCACTGAAACAGGCCTTCTCGACCCTTCTAGTCCATGCCGAACGCTTATCCTCACCTAGTCCCACCTACCTGCACTCAGCCCATAACCCTCCACTGCTTTCCTGTTCATATACCTATCCAATTTTTGTTAAATGACGAAATCAAACCTGCCTCTACCACTTCTACTGGAAGCTCATTCCACACAGCTACCATCTGCAATTTTCCAGCTGATGCAGCTGCTTCTGCAAGCCATGATAGCCTTACTTACCGTCCACTGCACGCCTGATCTTGGTGTCATCTACAGATTTGCAGACCCAATTAACCATATTATCATCCAGATCATTGAAGTATACGACAAACAATAAAGGACCCAGCACCGATCCCTGCGGCACAACTCTAGTCACAGGCCTTCAGTTAGAGAGCCAATCCTCTACTACCACTCTCTGGCTTCTCCCACAAAGCCAATGTGTGGTCCAATTTACTACCTCATATTGAATGCGAAGTGCCTGAACCTTCTTGGCCAGCCTCCCATGTAGGACCTTGTCACATGCCTGACTAAAGTTCATGTAGACAACATCACTGTCTTGCCTTCATCCACTTTCTTAGTAACTTAGGATTTTCCTTCACCTTGTCTGCCAGAACAATTTCATGCCTTCTTTTAGCATTTCTGATTTCTTTCTTGACTGTTCTCTTGTATTTCTTGTACTCCATAAGGACCTCATTTGTTCCTACTTGCCTATACTTGCTATGCACCTCCATTTTTTCTCTTAACCAGGGCCTCAATATCTCTTGAAAACCGAGGTTCCCAACACTTGTTCTCTTTTACCTTTTATTCTGATAGGCTCATGGAAGCTTTGTACTCTTTGTACATTTTTGAAGGCCTCCCACTTTCCAAATGCACTTTTGCCAGAATGCAGCCTCTCCCAATCCACACTTGCCAGATCATTTCTGATACCATCAAAATCGACCTTTCTCCTGTTTAAAATCACAACCAGCGGACCAGACCTATCTTTTCACATATTTAGTTTGAATCTAATGGCGTTGTGGTCACTAGATGGAAAGAGTTTCCCACACAAACTTCTGTCACCTGCCCGGTCTCATTCCCTAATAGCAGATCCTGTATCGCATGCTCTTTCATTGGGACTTCTACATACTGATGAAGGAAACTTTCCTGAGCACATTTGACAAACTCTATCCCTTCTAGTCCTTTTACAGTATGGGATTCCCAGTCAATATGTGGAATGTTAAAATCACCTATTATAACAACCTTATCTTTCTTGCAATGGTCTGTGATCTCTGTACAAATTTGTTCCTCTCAATCCCTAGGGCTGTTGGGTGATCTGTAATATAGTCCCATTAACATGGTTATACCTTCCTTATTTCTCAGTTCTACCCATAACGCCTCACCAGACGAGTTCTGCAGTCTGTCCCGATGGCACACTGCCGGGACATTTTCCCAGACTGGTAACACCACCCTGCCCCCTTTAATCCCTCACACTCTATAAAGTCTAAAACAATGGAAACCCCGACTATTGAGCTACTAATCTTGTCTCTCCAGCAACCAAGACTCACTAATGGTTACGACATTGTAATTCTAGTTGATGATCCATACCCTGAATTCATCTGCCTTACCTACGATACTTCTTGCATTTGAATATACACAGCTCAGGCCACTAGTCTCATCATGCTTAACCTTTTTATTCTTGACTTTGTCTTGAGTTCTTGCCAGCATCTGCCTCTGCAAACTCTCCAGTTACTGTTCTGGCACTCTGGTTTCCAACCCCTTACAACTCTAGTTTAAACCCCACTGTGCAACATTAACAAACCTTTCGGTTGGATATTAGTCCCCCTCCAGTTCAAGTGCAAACTGTCCTTTCGGTACAGGTCCCACCTTTCCTGGAAGAGGAGCCCAATAATCAAAAAATCTTATGCCCACCCTCCTGTACCAATTCCTTAGCCACGTGTTAAACTGTATAATCTTCCTAGTTCTGGTCTCACTAACACGTGGCATGGGTAGCAATCCTGAAGGTCCTGGCCCTTAACTTAGTTTCTAACTCCTTGAATTCCCTTTGCAGAACCTCGTCACTCGTCCTACCAATTGCCATTGTTCACCCTCCCACTTATGTATGCTGAGGACTCAGTCTGAAATGTCCTGGACCCTGGCACCCGGAAGGCAACATACCATCTGGGAATCTCGTTCTCGCCCACAGAACCTCCTGTTTGTTCCCCTAACTAACAAATCCCCTATCACCACAGGTCATCTCTTCTCCCCTTCCCTTCCGAGCCACAGAGCCAGACTGTGCCAGAGACCCGACTCTGTCACTTTTCTCTGTTTGGTCATCTCCCTCTCCCCTCCACCCCACCCCACCCCCAACAGTATCTAAAATAATATACCTGACATTGAGGGAATGGCCACAGGAGTACTCTGTATTAGTTCCATAACTCCTTTCCCCTTCCTGTCACCTATTTTCCTGTGTCCTGCTCCTTGGGTTTAGCTATCTCTCTATATGTCCTATCTATCACCCTTTCAGCCTTCCGAATGATCTGGAGTTCATCTGTTTCCAGCTCTAACCCCTTAACATGGATTGTTAGAAGCTGCAGTTGGATGCACTTCTCGCTGTTGTAGTTGTCAGGGTACCTGAGGTTTCCCTGCGTTCCCATATCCCACAAGCGGAGCGTTCAACTATCCTGTCTGGCATCTCTACCGTCCTAACTGAGCAGATGTAAAGAGTGGAAGGGGGGACAAATTTAATCTACAGCTTTTCTTTGTTTTCTGTGACTGAAGTTTCTCTTCGCAGAAGCCTCGAAGAGTTGAAGCCTCAAGATCACCACTCTGACTCTGTCCATCCAACAACAGCCTCTGTGCTTGCTGCACCTTCTTTTAATTTGCACTTGCTTATCAATCCCAAACGTGAATTGGTCGCTGGTCATAGCTTAATTACTCTGCCGCAGTCTGCTGCTGCCTTTTCCTACTTGGGCAGTGGACCTGAGTGAAATCCCCCTTTTTCAAATTTCTGATGTTCAGATTGGTCATTGGTCAAAGCTCTAGCGGGTAAGGAAGGTAAATGCAATGTTAGCGTTTATTTTGAGAAGAGCTAGAAGATGAAAGCAAGGATGTAATTCTGAGGCTTTATAAGGCATTGGTCAGACCACATTTGGAGTATTCTGAGCAGTTTTGGACCAATTGTGCTGGCATTGCAGAAGGTCCAGAGGAGGTTCACAAGAATGATGCCAGGAATGACAGTGGATTTGGAGAAGATGTTTCCTGTTTAGAACAGAGATGAGAAATAATTTATTTAGCCAGAGGCTGATGAATCTATGGAATTCATTGTCACAGATGGCTGTGGAGGCCAAGTCACTGAGTATATTTAAAGTGGAGCTTGATAGGTTCTTAATGAATAAGGATGTCAAAGGTTATGGGAAGAAGACAGGAGAATGGGTTTGGGAGGGATAATGAATCAACTGTGATGAAATAGCAGGGCTGACTTGATAGGGCAAATAGCCTAATTCTGCTCCTATATCTTATGGTCTTCTGGTCCAATCTTGTAACGCTACCCCTGCCTCATCTTCCATGACACCCCATTCCAATCATCACCACAGACTGGATGTAGACCCTCTCCAACATCACAATCTGCAGATTAAACAGACTCTGGAACAAACCCTACCCCCTCCACTGACTGACACCCTGGACAATTATCTTCTACCCTGCAAACCCTAATTTAACAGATTTTCTTTGTGCGTTCCACCAATAAGTGAAGGCTGTTGAAGCTGTGTGGGCCACTTAAACCTTAGGGACACTTAAACTAATTCTTAATTGGTTGTTGTGTGTGGAATGCATTGCACAACAATGCATCTTTGAATTTCTGGTCCAATATATTTTAGGGTCTAAAGTTGATCTGCAATTTAACAACAATCAACAGTGAATCTGAGTTGGATTTCAGAATGCATCCCTTATCAGTTGTGACTTGTTAGCTTGCATATGATCCTCAAGCCCTATTTGATCCATGTGCTAGCCAGAGTAGTGATAGGCAGATAAGGCAAAAGAACGTGTGGCTAAAGAGCTAGTGCTGCCTTCAGCCACTTGGACCATTGAGATCTTTTATGAAGCTGAGGTGACTGATACATGAGAGATAGGTTGCACCTGAACTGGAGTGGGACCAATGTTCTTGTGATTAGGTTCACTTTGGTAGGGTGTAAACTAGTCTAACAGAGAGATAGGACTGAAAATGGTAGTGTATTAGATACAAGCACATCCAATAGGCAGTCCAGTCAGGGCAGGAAGAGGAACATGAAAGGTCTGATGGGCTAAAGTGCATTAATTTAATGCAAGAAGCCTCCCAGGTAAGGCAGGTGAACTCAGCATAGATAGGCACCATTGGATTGTGATGCTATAGCGATTACAAGAACGCAATTGAGGACCGGTAGCTCATGTTCTGCATATTAATTCTTCTGGTGTGAGAGAGGTTGAGGTAGGAGAGGAAAGGGATTTGCAGTATTGATGGGGGAGGAGGAGGATCGTTGAGTGTGGATATCCTCTGGGGAATGCCCAGCAATGCTTTGAAATAAAAGCTAGGCAATCACTATGATGCCATTATACTGTAACCCCCCCCCCCCCCCCCATAGTGACTAGGAATTATAGGATTATATAAAGAGATGTGAGAATTATAAGGTTGTAATATCTTAACTTCCCTAATATTAATTAGAATCAGCTTAGTGCTATAGGATTAGATGGGGCAGAATTTATGAAATGTGTTCAGGAGAGTTTTATGAAGTAATATGTTGATGATCCTACATGAGAATTATGGTTGGCCTAAGTGTGGTGGGCCAAAGGGCCTGTTTCTGTACGGTATATCTCTATGACAAGCTGGTAAAACTAATCATTAATTTCCTGTTATGAATTTGACAGTGAATGACTTGTTATCTCTGCTGTTAACCTACACTAAAAGTCTTCAAATGAAGTGAATAGGGCAAAACTGCAATGAAATGTTGAAAAAATAGTCAGTTTTCAATCAAGAAATACCTATACTGGGACATCTGTTATCTTTTTTGAGACTTTTATTTTTATAAGTATTTTAATATTATGCAAACATTTAACTATTGTATAAGATACAATATTCTGAATGGATTCAAACAAACCATAACAAGAACAAATACATTTTCTCTTTTGTTCTGGCCTAAGTACTACAAAATTAAAAACATCTGGAAATTAAGAAACGGTTTAATTTAAAAACATACAAAACTTACTGCAATTGCAATGAGAAAGATGTCATTTTTAATGCAAGGTCCCTTTGTATTATTGCCAAAATAGTTAATGATTTGCAAAGGTCACATTGTTTTACAATAATTTATTAACTGGATAGACTTCAGTCACTGTCACAAAATGAGCTTAAATGTTGACAGCTTTATTGAAACATCTAAAACTTTCCCTGTTGCAAGAAATACATTCTTATATGTTAACAATGCAGTATAAAATTATTTTAAAATCTGGTATCAATTCAAGATTGATATTGAAAGTTTTTGCCTATACTTTTATCTCTCTATTCAGACATTTGACCATAATGATATATCAGAATGGCAGGCATATGACTTAAGGTTGATACATGAATATTTTTGATGTTTATTTAATCTGTTATATTCCTAAATGTTTACATTGTTAAATATTTGCAGCTTGATCATAGTGATGAGGCAAGCTGCACAGCTTGACTTAGTCACTTTGTTGATTCAATTATTTTAAAGAGAAGATTAAAATTTTTGCCATTAAGATCTATTTTTTTGTTGCAACTCTGTTGGGGTGTTATGTTTGGCCTTTCGGACATTTCTTCACATTTGCAATAAAGACATTTAAAAACATGAAGAGCTCAATATCTATTTAGGAAAAGAAAATAACCCATCATGCGAAGTTACAGATTTGATTCATTTTCATTTGAATTGCTACTGAGCGTCTGCTATAATTGGTTTCGTTGAGTTGTTCTCCAATCTTGGCAATCCATTTGCAACCAATTTCTCACCATATGAAGTGACGTCATCAGCGCACTGTTCATTTGTGGTGTGTCCTTTGAATGCTTGGCTCTTATATGTTTATCAATCAGTTGAATGGTCGTCATTACAGTAACTCAATTGTGACGTAGGGAGAGGGTCGACTCTCTGATTGGTTGCATGACGACCTGTGTGCATTGTTTGGAATTTTTCCTGCATTGATTTATAAATGGGATTGAAGTCTACATGTCTGTTTATAGAATTGTTGGCGGAAAACCGTGCTTCTAGGAATTCTCTTGCATGCTGCATGTTTGCTTGCGCCATGACTCACTGATGCCCAGTCGAATTTGTGCCGCTCTCGATCTTCCTGGGTAGTGACAAGGGAGAGTTGGTCATGCTGCTTTACAGCCAGTTGATGTTCATGGATCTTTGTGGATAGTTTTCTCCTAGTTTGCTGCGGTCCCCGCATTGGATTTTGGTCTTGTCAAATAGGTCGGTTTGTTCTTTGAGTCCGCAGAGTACTCTCCTCAACGTTGCTGTTGGTTTGTGCATGACTGAAATTCTGTGTTCTTGGAGCAGTCAGGCTGTCATTTCCAAGATATTTTGAATGTATGGAAGGACAACCTGTTTGGTCGCTTCCTGGATGTTGCATTGTTGACCTCGTAGGCATCTTCATATGAAGTTATGTGGGTATCCATTTCGTGTCAATACTTTGAAGAGATGTTTCTCCTCAGTGTGTCTGCTCTTTGGAACAAAGTTTTGATACTGCTGTTGTGTGAATTTAGATTGTTACTATGATAGTTTAGGACCTGATCTGTATGTGTTCCCTTACGATAAACAGATGTTTCTAAAGTTCTGTCTGTGTTTCTACTGACAAGCACATCCAAGAACACCACTTTCCCCTCGGTTTCTGTTTCCATCGTGAACTTAATATCATAGAACACATCATTGCCTAGTTTATAAGTTCTTTCAGTTTCACTGTGTTTTACTAGAACAAAGGTATCATTGATGTAATGGACCCAAATTTTAGGGATTATTAGTGGCAATGCCGTTTTTTCTAACTTTTGCATGATGGCTTCCATTATGAACCTGGAGATGGGCAAGCCCATTGGTGTCCCTTTCAGCTGTTTGTAAAGTGTGCCGTTAAAATTAAAGTAGGCACATAAGCAGAATTCTACCAGTCTGCATATGCTACCTTTGTTTGGTCTCCCATCATTTGGTTCTTCATTGGTGAGTAGTTCTATTAGAGTTTCTTTCCTAGGATAAGATTAATGGAAGTGAGCAGATAGGTAATGGCTGAAGAGACCATTGGTTTGCCATCACCTATGCGGATGTTGTTCAGGAACTGTAGAATTTGTTCAGGAACCTCATATGGTGACGAAATGTTTGCAAAGATCGGAGAACAACTCAACCCAACCATCAACCACCTGAGCTACACATTTTCTAAGTTATATTTGCCATAAATTTTATTAAAGATCCTGCAAGAATATTTATTAGCAAAACTTTAAAGAATTAACTGAAGAGATGTGGAACATTTTTCACAATAATCAGCATGGTTTATGCATAAAAGCCTGGAAATATTAAGTTGTTGCAGCACATCTAATCAGTGTAGGTAAGGCATAACCGATCAATTTTGTATTCTATTTTGCCACAGAATATGTCTTTCTTTTAATACAGATGAACTTTGCATGTAACTGCATGTTGCCAGATGAAATGCTGCCTTTCTGTAAACAGATATTTTCTCCAGACCCTAGAGACGGTGATTGACACCAGCTGTCTTACAGAACTTATGTACTTTCCTTTTTTATTTTCCAGCTGCATGATAAAGTATTACATTACCTGAAAGAAACATGTAAAAAAATTTGCAAGCCTTATTAAAAATATTTTTTTAGAAACTTCTTCACTGTTTTCCTTCTCTTGAGAATTATTGCAGAACCAGAACTACTCTAATGAATTTTCAATAGATTGTAGCCTGATATGTGTTTACTACTTCGACAATTTCTAAAGCACTTTGTTGTACAATTACAACAGACTGCCTTGATTTTTCAATTGTTTTACCTTGGGCTTTAAAGTCAGTAATGGGAGGTGCAATCAGTAATTGTTAACGGATGGAATTTCCCGGATTGCACGTATGATGGTGAATTTCTGAGTTCATTCTTCACCTCCAGATATTTTTTGTAACACAGATTGCTGGAAGGGTAGGCAATAATAGAGCATCTGGAACTTGCTAAACAATGAGAGCAAGAAATTTTAACGCCTGACATTTAAGGAGAGAGAAATAGGAAAGGGAAGAAGCAGGGTGCATTAAAAGCAAATTAGTAGGAAAGTGAGGAAAGAGCAGATTGTGAGAAGCACAAAGGGGTAAAAGAGAAAAACCTGTTAGAAAGAGCCAAGATTTTAGAAAATTGTAAGCATAATTGCTAACTGCTGGCATGAGACTTTACAGTTCCAATTGTTCTCAGTCTGAGCTGAAAGACTGAGTGACATGCTAGAAACATAAATCTTATCATTAAAGGGATTAAGTTTAACTTTGTACCTCTCCGTAGCAAATTTGATTTGTTTAAGTGCAGTAATTTCTTTAAACATTATGTTGGTATTCTCAAATAAAAGACTCAATGGGCTGAATGGCCTAATTCCACTTCTATATTTATGGTCTTATTGTCAGTTAGCTGCACATATCATTCTGCATTTTCTGCAGATCTGCAACTCTCACACTTTCTTTGCCTCAGGTTTCACTGTTATTTTACTCGCTTATAACTGGAAATGCTAAACTTCTCTTTTCATTCTCCATCAAATTCTGGGCAAATATGTTGACATGTTGAATGTGCATTTCAAAGTCAGTAACTCAGTTGAAGGAAGGATAATTACAGTTCATATCATTGATGGAATTTAGTTTATCTGAAAAGCACCATTTTGTGCACAGAGAGAGAAGAAGAAAATTAATTGCAGTGACTTTAAAACTTAAAAGTTTTTCAATACTTTTACTGTAAAATATGAAGTTTTACTTTGGAACATCAAGATCATGCTTTACGTTTACAGCAAAAATTTGGTGTTAGAAATAACTTTTAACAGTGATTTTTAAGCATTGTCAACTTTTATTCCAAATATTGGATTGAAAGTTTGAACAATGTTTTTTTGTGGCATCAAAGTACAATGAAATTCTAGTATTTCGACTGACAAAAAAAATTACAGTGAGGCTTCAATATGCTTTTTCTGATTGATTATTATCCTGTTATGGTCATGAATTCAGTCTGAGTATGAACTGATCATAAGTCTTTTTAACCAATTGTCCACAGGTTTCCAAAACTGTTCCCATTATTTTGGGGTTTGGTGAGCTGTGGGGCACAGAATTGGAGCTAGTGATAAGCAGGGACTCAGGCCTGCTCTTGTATTATACAAATTGAGTATAATATGAAGTAATGAACATAGGTGAGCCCAAGTGAAAGTCATGTAAATTCGTCACCTGTCCTTTCTAGAATATTCTGTAGCATTTGATCTGTGAGTTTGTTCAAGTTTTAATAGCCCCTTAATTTTTGCTATCTTTGGTTTTATAACAGAGTTTCTCCACTTTGAACCAATCACTTGTTTTGTTGCTGCAGGCCTTTCAGCAATAATGTGGAAATTAGTTTACAGTTTTGAAAGTCCTGAGTTGAATGGCATAATGTTCAGTGCAAGATTATTGATGAGCAGCTTGAGAAGGAGGTGATGTTGCTCTCATAGAATCCACCTGGCTGAAAGTGTGTTTAAAAGTTCACGTGGACAAACTGTTGTTGCTGAATTGAGAAAAACAAAGCTGCAGTTTGGTAATGCATGAGAATCTACACCAGGCAGCACAGTGTGTTGTGCCATTGACATGTCCAGTTTTTGTAGATTGTGATTTGCATAAGAATTGTTTTACCCTATTGTATCTCCCGGTTTATTTTATTTATTTAGAGATACAGCACAGTAACATGACCTTCTGGCCCAACAAACCCATGCCATCCAATTTACACCTTTGTGACTAATTAACCCACTAACCCGATGTCTTTGGAATTGGGGAGGAAACCAGAGCACCTGGAGGAAACCCATGCGGTTACAGGGTAAATGTACAAATGCGATAACTGCTACGCTATTGGGCTGCCCCAGTTCATTTGCACAGAAGTCTTTATAGAGTAAAAATGTTATCTTTCAGATCATCAACATGATGTATCTCAGAATTTAACAATACCTGTAAGCCACTGGATCTGAAACACCGAGCGTAATAAAGTAGCAAGATACTTCTATGCTACATTTGGCAGGTTGCCAGTGTCAGCTTTCATCATATAGAGTGGTTTGGAATGAAGGGCATGTGCTCTTCCCAGATGGGAAATTTGATCAGATAGTTGTTGTAGACCATCTTTGGTATTATTAACCACTTTGTGAATCTGTCTTGCCACTTTATTCTGATTTTTTTCATAACAGCAAAATCCTGACAGAAAATCTTTTCTTTTCTTAGTTGGAGATATTATATGATAGAAAGTAAAAGAAAATGAAAAATACATTTTATTGAATTATTTTTGAGTAAACATTCATTTATTAGCATTACTCATTGGGGAAGCCAATGTTTTTAAAAAAATCACGAGGCTGATTGATTAACAAATTGCAGAGTATGAAATTGTAGAATGGTTATGGAACAAAAAACTGCCATTTAGCCCTTCATTTTGTACTGTCTCCACCCAACCATTTTCACTAGTTTACTAGCCATGTTTGTGTTGTCCTTCAAATTTTACTTCACAAGTTCTTTATCCATTCTCTTGCTGGATGGTGGATTTTAACTCCACCACATCTGCTTGAAGTGTATTCCAGATCACAAGGTTCCTAATTTCACTCTTAATTATCTTCCTCCTTATTGTATACCCATGATCTCTAGTTGTTGACCCCTCTGTTGAATGAGTACAATCTTCTTCTATCCTCTCTAGACTTGTCACTACTTCATCTACTTGTATCAAATTTCCCCTCATCCTTAACAAGAAAAAGTCCTAGCCTCTTACATCTTTGTTGTCCCTTACCTCAGGAGCTGTTCTTGTACTTCTTTCCGAACCTCTTTCTAATACCTTTGCATCCTCCTTATGTGAAAATAACATTCTAGCTGAGGCCAGACCAGAATTTGATCAAAGCTCAGCTTGATTTCCCTGCTTTTATACTGCATGCCCGTACAGTACAATGTTGATGTGTTGGTATCGTGGGCAGAATAATGGCTGGAAAATGAGATTAGTATAGGTGGATTCTGGATGTCTGGCATGGACATGATGGGCTAAGGGATTTGGATTCATGATAAAGTGAAGAATTCTGTATGCCTTATACCCACTTTCACGACCAGCCTCTGCCACTTATACTGATTTATACGTAAATGCCACCAGGTTCCTCCGCTCTTCAACATCCTTTAGAATTAAGTTTGTTATTCTAAACTGTGTCTCCTCATTCTTCCTCCAAAAATACATCACTCATATTTGCCTGTCTTAAAATTCAGCTGCCATGCCCATTCCACCAGCCTTTTGATAATCTGCTACACTATATCAATATCCTCTTCCAAGTTCACAGTACTGTTGAGTTCTGTGACGCTCACGAAAAGTGAAATTCAGGCTTGCAGTCACAAGCCTATACAAGTAATAAATGTTTTAAAAAACACAGTGATTCTAGCATGTAGCTCTGTGGAATGCCTGCTATTCAATATTCCTCTATTCTGAAAAACACCTTTTTTCTATGACTTGTGGTCTGTTACATTGCCAGTCACAAGTAAGGGAAGATCTGCAGATCCTGGAAATCCAAGCAATATACACAAAATCCTCGAAGATCTCAGCAGGCCAGCCTTCATCTATGGAAAAGAGTAAACAGTAGCTGTTTCAGGCCGAGAGCCTTTGTCAAGACTGGGAAAAAATGCCCCCCCCCACCACCACCCATTTCCTCCGGGGGGGGGGGGGTGGTGTGTGTGTGTGTGTGTGTGTGTGTGTGTGTGTGTGTGTGTGTGTGTGTGTGTGTGTGTGTGTGTGTGTGTGTGTGTGTGTGTGTGTGTGTGTGTGTGTGTGTGTGTGTGTGTATTATTACGTTGCCAGCTTGGATTTGTCAACAATCATGTGGTAGATTTAAACATCCTTTGGCATTTTTTGCTGTTTCACTATGTATAAATGAAGCATATTCAAGAACAAAAATATTATAAATGAAGAATATTCAAGAATATAAATATTATAAAAATAATCATTTTTAAAGAATGGTATGCTTATGTCTTATGTGGAGTAATGTGAGTATTTAAGAATGCGTTTGAATTATTTTAATTGATAATTCTGTTTTTCACTGTATTATATTGTCAAATATACCAATGCCAATTTCAGTCATGACTGGTCAGGAACTCTATACTTTAACTTTATACTACTGTTGGTTTGGGGGGAGGGGGCGGGGGAAGGATGGAATTCTGACCACAATATACTTTGTCAATCAATTCTCTCTAAGTTTTCGTGAGGATTTGCTTTCATCCTCTGGCATTGCTTCTTTTTAAAGCAGGCAACTTTTACTGCAAGACAGGGCATGGATCCAGAATAGGCAGGGCCATGCTTCTTCACATCCTTTGCTGTGGTTGCTTCGTGGTCAGAGTTTGCAGCCAGCGGGGATTTGCTTCAGCTGATTTATTAACTTTAATCTCCATTATTTTGCAACTCAAAAATCTTAATGAATAAATGTACTTAATTTTTGAAATAGAATTTTATAGTTCATTCTCAGCTTTACATAATTTTCCTTGTGTGTGATGTACAAAGTCACTTGGACATTGCTGTCCTGGTCTTTCAGGTTGATTGTAGTGGTGAATGGGAGGAAGCTGACAACTGTGTACTTCCCCTTCCCCTTCCCCATCCCCATCTATCCTTAAAAAAAAAAGTTTTAAAAAAATGTTGCGTTATGGTTAAAGGCAAATTGCACGTGAACTCTGTGTTGTCTTTCATTAACACTGTTCAAATAAAGTGGCATCTCAGTTTTGCACGTATTTTCTTTAAAGCTGTTTAACTTTGATTAGTAAATGTTGGTTGACTTTTTCAGAGAAAATTCAAACTAAACCTCTGGAAAATAGAATGTTTCCAAGTAATATTTCTGGATTAAAAGTTATATTATAATTTAAATGCTTTTGGGATTAATGAATGTGATAGGTTTATGTGCTGCATACCTTTGTCTAAGCTTGCTACGGATCTTTCTTTGTCTAATCTAATCTACTTCTTATGGTCTCTGGCTCCCTCTGCAGGATCCTTTAGATCCCACACGCACTGTTATTGTTATCCGCTCTTTGGTGGTTGGTGGGGTTGCTGAATGTGATGGCAGGGTGCTACCTGGTGATCAGCTCATCTTTGTCAATGACCAAAATCTAGAGAATACTGCTTTGGCGGAAGCTGTTCAGGCTTTGAAAGACGCTCCACCTGGCAAGGTCCGCCTTGGCATCTGCAAACCAATGGTGGTAAGCACCAATGTTGCTCGTGAAATGTAACCATTTGATAACGTCATAATTTGAAGCGATCTCAAGCTCTTGGAAACTCAGCAAAAAAAAGCACTAAATTTATTTATTTTACAGTAGAAGTATAAATTTTGTTCCTCAATATAAATGTTATTTTTTTTGTGTTATGCCACAGGTTTTCAACAAATGTATTTGATTTAAATCTAATATGGGTTGATATAGCTGAATATTTTATTGCAAAATAATATAAAAAGTAAATTAGTAATATGGATTTCTCATCTTTAAGAAGTCTGAGTTATACATTTGAGCACAGAAGTTAGAAAATGAGCAAATTCATTTTACATAGGTCCATGAATTTTACTGAAATTGTTTTTTTTTGCCATTAGACATAATGTGTTTGTGTTTATGTCGTGTGTGATAATCACTCATCCTGTAACTAAGCTGCTATGGTAGGTTTGTATGTGATTTTGTAAAACAGCATGGTCTTCATATTAGATGCTTTTGTTGCTGTCTTAGAAATTTGCAATGTCACTATTAAGGGAAACCAATAATCATGCATTTCATAGGATTTGTATAGATATGTCATCAATTCTGTAATTGATCTATTTTGAAAAGGACTTTATGGAGAAGAACACAGGAGTATAAAATTGATGAAAGACGTGGCACCATGACAAAAACATATAGCGCTTCACGTGTAGAATGTTGAGAGGAGGCAGGGCAAGTTAATAGTTCTTTATTAAAGAAGCAGTGTTCTTGGCTTAATAGGTGAAGCCAAAAAGTCTAATAACTGTTTGTCAATAACTGTTAAGGCCTTAAGTCAATTAGTGCTCAAATCCAGACTTGACAATTTAGGAGAGTGTAGATGCACTGGATATCTATCAGAATGAAGCACAAAACAAGGAGAAATGATTTTCTCTTTCTTAAGGAATTTCTGAGAGAACTTGGTTTAAAAAAACTATTTACTATGATAGAATGATTAGTAACCAGGAGATATAGATTCAAGAACATTAGCAAAAGAACTAGATGAGATTTTCTTTTTTTATGTATCAAATCATTTTAGTTTAGAATGGGCCATCTGGATTAATGATGAAATAGGTATGGTAATATTCAAATGAAGATCCTACACATAGTTGTAAAGAAAAAAGAATACTGCAAGGCTGGTTGGAATGCAGAGAAGAGCTGAAAAGCTAAGCTCATTATGCAGATTTTTTCAAAAGTATACACAGACACGATGGGGTGAATGATGCCCAGCGGTGCTAAAAAGTTTCAAGAAGATCTCCTGCCTCTCTACAAAATCCTACAGTACATCAGTTAGTATATATTCTGTAGAATCTTACCACATTTTTCTGCATCCATGGCACTATAGAAGTAGTTCTCAGACATGATATGAAGCATGTTTTCACTCAATATCTTTATAAGTAGCTTCAGAATGGATCAGAAGCAAGAATCGGGTTGAGCTAGTTTACCTTCTTCTAACAGAGGTTGACTGTAATTCTATTAATTGCTTTTGGTTAAAAATGAATTCTTGTGTACTACGTAAGGAGTCAGTATAGCTTTGCGTGCCCCAGATTAATAACATGCTATGCTTTGGCTCACTGTTAGATGGGAATCCTTTTTTTAAATAAAATACAACTAAGGTTCATAACATTGTTATTGATACATAGGCAATTCAACTGAATATGATTTCTTTAAAGACTTGAATGATTGTCATATTTAATCAACACAAATGACATGAGCATTGAGATGTATAGAAACAAAATCAAATAAGAAAGCTTATTAGAGGCATAATAATGTCTCTACATGTACAGTATATTGTCACCTGCATATGCTAATGAGAATATTTTGTCCATACATGTGACCGTACTGATCACCTCAATAATAAGTTGATGTCTTTATCAAGGGAACTATATTTTAGTATAAATGTTATATAGATATTTCATTGGTCTTTTTACATATGTTAATATCCTTACGCACTATTGGAATTTGTAGAAATAATTGAGAGAAAATGAAAAATAGTTTAAAAAAAATTTTGCTGAAGATATGGTAGTAAATGGTCATTTAATTTGAAAATAACACAATTTTTTCCAGATTGACGCAAATGAAAATACCATTTCCGATTTTGCTGGCTCAATTGCCTCAAGAGAAGATATAAAGCATGATTCAGATATATTAAATTTAGCTTACTCTACAAACCTGCCTGTGCCCCATGTAAGTGCCTTTAATATTAGTCCAAACTTGTTTTTAAAGTATTTCTACATTGGTATTTATGATGCACGTAGGAAGTGTTGTGGTTATTACTGGAGTACTAATCTGGAAGTTGCACCCCTCCTTTGATCTGGAGATGTGAGCCAATTGCCATAACTGAAACTGGTAATTCATGAAATAAATCTGAAATAAATTGCAGCAGCAACAAGCAAATTATTTGATAATTATTAAAATATCTCATTCACTAATGAACCTAGAAAGAATTTTTTTTTTCCAAATCATAGAAATGCAGTTATCCCAAATGCCAACTGTACTGTAAAAGCATTGCAAAATATTCAGTATCAAAAGGTATCATAGCATGCAACAAAAGCTAACTCAATTGACCTCTTGGGAACAACCAAAGCACAGGAATTTACAAAGACACAACAGTTCCAAATAACAGTCCAAAGTCTTTGTCACAATATTTTGGACATCTGCTATACTGCAAGAATGTCTTGAAAACTAGTTGCATGTATGAATCTGTATCTTTGACCCCACTATTATCATCATCCTTGTATATTTCCATTCTGTCCAATAGAGAAAGCCAACAAGAGGTATATATTGATGTACATGCAGAAGGAAAGCCCTCCGAAGTCCTTAATATGGTTTCAAAGTTCAAAGTAAACTTATTATCAAAGTACATATATGTCACCATACACAACCCTGAGATGTGTTTTGTTTTTGCAGGCATACTCAATAAGTCCAATAACCATAAAAAAATCAATGAAATACCACACCCACTAGGGTGGACAACCAGTGTGCAAAAGTAAGGAAACAGCAAATACAAAAAAAAAGAAATAATAATAAAAAATAAATAAACAATAAATATTGAGGCCATGGGGAGAAGAGTCTTTGAAAGTGAGTCCACAAGGTTATGGGCACAGTTCAATGATGGGCCAAGTGAAGTTGGGTGAAGTTATCCCCTCCGCTTTAAGAGCATGGTAGTTGAGGGGTAATAAACCTGGGCCTGGTGATATGAGTCCTGAGGCTGTTGTACCACCTTCCTGATGGCAGCAACAAGAAGAGAGCGTGACCTGGGTTGTGGGAGTCCCTGAAGATGGATGCTGCTTTCCTGTGACAACTCTCCATGTGTACGTGCTTAATGGTGGAGAGGACCTTACCCATGATGGACTGGGTTGTACCCTAAATTTTTAAATATTCCATTTCTAAACATCATGAATTATTTTAGTGTCAGCAAAGAAGCCTGCTACCGAATGCAGTTTAACTCATTTCTTCAGCTGATAAATCACCATTTAGAAGAAGTATAGAGGGTGTGTTGCCTTTAAGGCATTTGTTTAGTTTATTATATTTTCGCTTTAGTAATTCGTTTGTTATCATTTTCTAGTTAAAGTTAAGATTGTTTAAAGTAAATTCGTTGTCTGTGATATATTGCTGCATGTGATGACGTCACACCCGGTTTCTCCGCATCTTGTGGGAAAATACCGGTTTGGAGAAATGGGAAGGAGGGGGCTTATGTGTGCAGGATCAGCGCGAGAAAAGTTTTCTTTCTACACACTAGAAACATTAGAGAAGCAACGCCGCAAGTTCATGAGATAATCGATATGTTGAATTAAAAATGTTAACGCTGATTCTGTTGAAAGTAATGACGGTTGATAAAATTTATGTTTTTTGTTATTTAAAGAGTTGTGGATAGTTTGTGTTGAAATGTATTTAAAGCCAGTCGATGGCGTAGGTAGATTCTGACTGTATGTTGCACTTTAATGTAATATAGTTGTTGTAGTTTTACTTTTGCAAGTATTTATGATGTAAATGTGATGTCAAGAAGGAAACAAATACTGTATATATTTTGTATTGTTTTATCAACAGTTTTCACCATATGTTAATGTGGAAGAGTGAACAGTAAACGGTTAATCTTACTGGGATCGCCTTATTGATTGGTTTATGCTTGGTGTTTAGTTCAGAGTTCTTTTACACCTGTGCGAGAACACTACAGTGAAAAGGCGGCATTATCAGGTGTTTCAAGTGCTGCAATGACAACACGATCCAGCATCAAGTCGTTGCCATCCAGCGACAGGGGCAGTAGGGCATCATCAAGTAAGGCTGCCCAAGCAAGAGCTAAGGCAGAAGCCGCCAAGGTGCGAGCGTTGTACGCCGAACAAGAAGCAAAATTGAAAAAGGAAGCGGCTGCCAGAGAAACCGAAAACCAAAAGGAAGTGGCTGCCAGAGAAACCGAAAACCAAATGGAAGCGGCTGCCAGAGAAGCCGAAAACCAAAAGGAAGCGGCTGCCAGAGAATCCGAAAACCAAAAGGAAGCGGCTGCCAGAGAAGCCGAAAACCGGTTGGAAAAGGTAAGGATAGAGTCAGAGTTAGAAGTGCTGACGCTACACCGAGAAGCAGAAGCTGCCAGGGTGGAAGCAGAGATATTAGAAAGTGCTGAAGAAATGCATGTTCTGGTTGACGTAAAATCTACTTCAGAAAAGACCAGATTGGAACGCACAAGTGACTATGTCCGATCTCAAATGGACTTGAAGATTCGTTCTTCCTCTCCATACTTGTATGCTAACATCCCACCTCTCGAGGAGTCTCAGAGAGGCCCAATTGCATCACATTCACCTGAGGAAGGCAATTTACCCTTGCAATTCCGCGATGAATTCAAGAATGAAAGTGCTGATGACAAATACTTCTCGACACCAAACTTACCAGATTTGGCAAGAAGAGAGGCAAAGGCTGAATTCAGAACAGCAAATTCCATAACAAATGTACACCCTCAGTCATATACCCGCCGACATATTCCCTCAGCCAGCATGCCACTTGCAGTTGAACCCATGGCACAGTATTTAGCACGACGAGATCTCGTCACTTCAGTACTATACCAGTTTGACGATAAACCTGAAAATTACCGTGCAAGGTACTCCTCATTCGCCAACGCTATCCACGGAGTCCAGCTCGGAGCAACCCAAGAGTTGGATCTTATGACAAAATGGCTGGGAAAAGAATCATTCGAACAGGTGAGATGCATACGTTCAGTGTACATTAACAACCCCAAGCTAGCCTTACGCAAAGCATGGGAGAGACTTCGGGATTGCTATGCGGCCCCTGAAATTATTGAAACGGCACTATTCCGACGTCTGGAAAATATTCCTAAGGTGTCAGCCAAGGACCACACTAAGTTAAGAGAGCTCGGAGATTTACTCATGGAGATTCAAGGTGCCAAAGAAGATGGCTATTTAACTGGTCTATTATACCTAGATACTTCATATGGGATTAGACAAATTGTGGACAAACTTCCATTTGGGCTGCAGGAAAGGTGGGTGTCTGTTGGGTCAGAGTACAAGGAAGAGAACGATGGTCGATTTCCTCCCTTTGAGTATTTCACTAGGTTTGTGTGCAAGGAGGCGAAGAAGCGAAACAACCCTAGCTTCATCAGTCCAGGAAGCAGTACAATTTACACCAAGCCAGTTAAATCCACTTCGAATAATTTCAACATTAATAAACCTGTCTCAGTGTGTAAAACTGAAGTCTTTACAACTAACAATGACCCTAGCAAGAATTGTCCATTGCACAACAAACCCCACCCCCTCAAAAAATGCAGAACGTTTAGGAAAAAACCCCTTGAAGAGAGAATGGCCCTTCTCAAGGAGAAAAAAATGTTTTAAATGCTGTTCCTTTACCTCTCACCTTGCTAGAGAGTATACAATCTCCGTGAAGTGCCCGGAATGTAATAGCACTAATCACGATGGGGCCATGCATCCCGGCCCGTTACCGCAAACCGACAAAGCTCCTTCACCCTCACATCAGGATGGCGGGGAGGGAGAGGCTCAGTCCAGGACAACTGTTGTCAGCTCGAGCTGCACAGAAGTTTGCGGTCAAGCTCAGTTGAGCTGTTCTTGTTCAAAGATCTACCTCACTAAGGTGTACCCTAAGGGAACCAAAGACAAGGCCATCAAAGCCTACATAATTCTGGACGATCAGAGCAATCGCTCACTAGTCAGACCAGAGCTCTTTGACTTGTTCAACATTGAGAGTAATCAGTTCCCATACTACCTTAGAACTTGCTCAGGCAGCGTGGAAACTTATGGAAGGAAGGCAGAAGGCTTCCAGCTCGAGTCCCTGGATGGTAAAGTCGTCATCTGTCTCCCTCCACTCTTAGAGTGCAATGAAATTTTGAATAACCGCACTGAGATCCCGACGCCAAGTGCAGTGCTACACCAGCCACATCTCCACCATATTGCCAAACACATCCCAGAACTGGATCCAAAAGCAGAAATACTCCTGCTATTAGGAAGAGATGTTCTCCAGGTGCACAAGGTTAGGCAGCAGGTCAATGGACCACACGACGCCCCCTTTGCCCAACGCCTGGATCTGGGCTGGGTGGTGATAGGAGAGGTGTGCCTTGGCAATGTACACAAACCGACAGTTAACACACTCAAGACCAATGTGCTAGAGAGTGGCTGCCTTTCAATTTTTCAACTCTGCACAAGTTTCTTGTGTATCAGGGAAGCACGACAAGGCTTTAACAAATGTAAGGTAACCGACAAGACGCTGGGTCAGTCAGTCTTCGCTCAAACTGAGCATGATAGTAAACTTGCTCCATCAGCTCAAGACACCATTTTCTTAAAAATAATGGACACCAAGGTCTTCAGAGATGAAGCAAATAATTGGGTCGCCCCACTACCTTTCAGAGAACCACACCAGTGCTTGCCAAACAACAAAAAGCAGGCAGTCAAGCGGTTCACGTCCTTGCAAAAAACCCTGAAAAGGAAACCTGAGATGCAGCAACAATACGTAGCATTTATGGAGAAGATCTTCACTAATGGACATGCTGAAGTAGCACCGCCATTGAGGGAAGGCAAGGAGTGCTGGTACCTCCCAACGTTTGGGGTTTACCACCCACAAAAGCCCAATCAGATCAGGGTGGTCTTTGACTCCAGTGCTCAGTGCGCTGGTATCTCCCTTAATGACGTGCTCCTTACAGGCCCCGACCTTAACAATACCCTTCTCGGGGTCCTGATGTGCTTCCGGAAGGAGAAGGTCGCAATCTTAGCGGACATCCAGCAGATGTTCCATTGCTTCTTAGTAAAGGAGGACCATCGCAATTTCCTCCGTTTCTTATGGCACAAATATAACTTACCTCGCACTGTGGATGAATTCGCCCAGGCAAAGGACGTTATCTTTAAAGCAACTCAAAGAGCAGCTTTTGCAAGGGAGTTTTCGGCTCTCCAAGCTAATAAACCAATACCAAAGGACAGCCCTTTGAGGAAATTCAGCCCGATCCTGAAGAACGATATCATCTGCATTGGAGGCCGGTTAATACACTCCCAACTTCCAGCTGCAGAAAAGAGTCCAGTAATCCTGCCCAAAGACAACCATGTGTCCTTACTGCTCACTCGCCATCACCATGAACAGGTAAAGCATCAGGGCCGTCACCTGACGGAAGGAGCAATAAGGGCAGCGGGACTGTGGATCTTGGGAGGTAAAACACTGATCAATTCAGTACTTCACAAATGTGTAACCTGCAGGAAACTGCGAGGCAAGTTGGAAGCTCAACGTATGGCGGACCTCCCACCAGAACACCTCGAAGCCTGCCCTCCTTTTACATATGTGGGGCTCGATGTATTTGGTCCCTGGACTATCACTACTAGACGCACCAGAGGAGGACAAGCAGAGAGCAAGTGGTGGGCCATCATGTTTAGCTGCATGAGTTCAAGAGCAGTACACATTGAGGTAATCGAATCTTTGAATACATCCAGCTGCATTAACGCTCTCAGGCGCTTCTTTGTGCTAAGAGGCCCTGCAAAACAGTTAAGGTCTGATTGCGGCACAAACTTTGTTGGAGCGTCAAAGGAGCTGGGGATGGACAAAACGGTGCAAAAGTACCTCAGTCAGCAGGGATGCAACTGGGAGTTTAACACACCACACGCCTCTCACATGGGAGCAGATGATTGGTATCGCCAGAAGAATTCTTGATTCAATGTTTCTGCAGCAACGCACCCAATTGACCCACGAGGTACTATGCACACTAATGGCAGAGGTCACAGCCATTATAAATGCACGACCACTCCTACCTGTGTCTTCTGACCCGGAAAACCCCTTCATACTCTCACCATCAATGCTCCTTACGCAGAAGGCAGGAGCTCCCCCTCCACCTGGGGACTTCTCTGATAAGGATTTGTACACAAAGCAATGGAGACAGGTCCAGGCTTTGGCAAATCGGTTCTGGTCTCGTTGGAGACATGAATATCTACCTTTGTTGCAACACAGACAAAAGTGGACAGAACCCTGCAGGAATCTTCAAGTTGGAGATTTAGTCCTGCTCAGGGACAAGCAAATCGCCCGCAACAGCTGGCCAATGGCCAGAATCACTGCCACATTCCCTAGTAGGGATGGACATGTCAGGAAGGTTGAGTTGAAAACTTCTGACCAAGGTGATGTGAAAATTTACCAAAGGCCAGTTGCTGAAGTCATTCTACTTCTACCCAAGGACTGATTTAGAGACTGAAGTTTTGTATTATGTTCATTGTGACCTTACGAAGGTCAGGCGTGGAGTGTGTTGCCTTTAAGGCATTTGTTTAGTTTATTGTATTTTCGCTTTAGTAATTCATTTGTTATTGTTTTCTAGTTAAAGTTAAGATTGTTTAAAGTAAATTCGTTGTCTGTGATATATCGCGGCATGTGATGACGTCACACCCGGTTTCTCCGCGTCTTGTGGGAAAATACTGGTTTGGAGAAACGGGAAGGAGGGGGCTTATGTGTGCAGGATCAGCGCGAGAAAAGTTTTCTTTCTATGCACTAGAAACATTAGAGAAGTAACGCCGTAAGTTCATGAGATAATCGATATGTTGAATTAAAAATGTTAACGCTGATTCTGTTAAAAGTAATGACGGTTGATAAAGTTTATGTTTTTTGTTATTTAAAGAGTTGTGGATAGTTTGTGTTGAAATGTATTTAAAGCCGGTCGATGGTGTAGGTAGATTCTGACTGTATGTTGCACTTTAATGTAATATAGTTGTTGTAGTTTTACTTTTGCAAGTATTTATGATGTAAATGTGATGTCAAGAAGGAAACAAATACTGTATATATTTTGTATTGTTTTATCAACAGTTTTCACCATACGTTAATGTGGAAGAGTGAACAGTAAACGGTTAATCTTACTGGGACCGCCTCATTGATTGGTTTATGCTTGGTGTTTAGTTCAGAGTTCTTTTACACCTGTGCGAGAACACTACAGAGGGCAATGCTGAGCTGTACAGAGGAATGCACTCATGTTGAGGACTTCAATATCCAAGACCATTTGCAACTTGTTGGATCAATGCTCTTAAGGATCCTGCCATTTACTTGACTCAAAGAGTAGCATTTCATGCTTGTCTGAATTAAGCTCTAACTGCCATTTCTCTGACTATACTGTAGGTCCAACTGACCTACACTAGATCCTGCCATATTCTTCACTGTCCACAACTCTTTCAATTTTTGTGTTGTCTGCAAACTTTCTAATCAGTTCACATTTTTGAACAGATCATTATACTATATGTTACAAAGAGCAGAGGTCCCAATACTGATCCCTGATATTAGTTATCAGAAAGAGAAACAATAGACCTTTACCATTGGAACAGATTCTCCTTAGGAAATGACGAAGAATCTTATGTATAATGCTTTAAAGCATTTCTCTTTCCTCAGTCTACATTACTATGCATTGAAAAGAATTAGGGCTCCATTACTCATTAAAGAACATACAAAATTAGGAACAAGAGAGGCTCAATCAACCCCTAAGTTTCTCCACCATTAAATAGGATCATGTTATTTACAAAGTCTATTTACTTTGGCTAGTTAATGTACTAACCTGTACACCTTTGCGAGATGGGATGAAACCAGCACACACAAGGAAGCCACATGGTCACAGAGCAAACGTGCAAACTCCACAAAGACAGGACCCAAGGCTGGGATTGAATCCAGGTCTGTAGCTGTGAAGCAGCAGCTCTACTACCTGTGTCATTATGTATCCCTTGCAAACTCTACGGCACAGGTAGAACCTGAGGTCACTTTTGAACCTGGGTCTCTGGCATGGTAAGAAGAATTTAAAATAAAATGTCTAATATAGATTAATAGACATTCTGAGGAGGCCTCCGTCAGTCAGAGTTGACCATGGATATTGCGCCCTAGCTGTCTAGATATGCAAGCCTGGGCAGTACGATATGGAGAGCAAGCTGTTGACCATGTAGCAAGCTCCCTCTTCACACAACTGTTGAACCCAAAGGAACGGCAGAGACTGATACAGTTTGGTACCAGCAGCATCGCAGGAGTTGGCAGCTAGCGTTGAATTCAATGTAGGACTGTCTTAGGGACTCCTGCTCCAGATTTTTCCCTTGGGGTTTACTCCTGAAGCCATCCCCATGAGTGGGTATAGCCACAATGCAGTGGAGGTTTGAAATCAGAGTTTTCCTTTTCCTAGGTGAGCTGTCAACCATGGTTGACAAGCCCCCATCTGCCCTAAATTAGTGCATAGATATTAATGCAGGGATGTGTTTCAGATAAAGTTATTGATATAATCAATCTCTATCCTCCCAACCTCCAGGCTGAGACTCCCTATTGAATAGAATGGGAACTGTTCCCTAGTGTAATACTGAGGAATCTCAGCATGACACTGATCAATTGTCACACTCTGTGTGAACTCCAGTAGCAGAGTGGAGTGATGAATGTTGCCAGCATTTGCGTCTCAACACGTTCCAGGCACATGGTAGATCTGTGCAAGTCCAGGACTTGCTCATCATATAATGGGTGCATGATTGAATGTTAGGATTAATTAAGTTCTATGGAATATTGTTCTGGTTAAAATAGGTTATTGTTACAATTTTATTTGAAAGAACTGAATGATTTGTCTTTGAAAGCCAAGGAATAAATATATTCTACTTTTTAAGTGAACTAAAACTGACAATAATATTTCTTCCTATTGTCAACAGGAATTTGATGATGTTTCATTTTCTCAAGAAGAACTAGTCGATGAACCTGTTGTGAATTTAAAGTTACTGAACTTAGATCCCAGTAATGTTGATGATGCCGCTGAATTTTTGATGATGGAGTCATTGGCAAGAGATCAGTGGACCCAAAATAATGAACAGCAGCAAATATTGGTGGGTGATGAGCAAAAGGTGAACCCAGGAATTTGTGAAACGATTCATCAGCACAATATAAATGATCAGCTGGAATATTATGAACCTTTGGCCCCAACAGCTACAAGTACAATGAATAACCAACTTCTTAATACTTCACTTTTATTTCCATACAATACAAATGATGTAAGTATAATATTACTGATATTTTCTTAAATAGAATCTCTAAACTTTACGGGTCAGACTCCCAAGTTTATTCAACCTGGTTTGTAAGCATACAATAAACTTAAGTAATATTGCTTGGTTTTTAGTCATTTTTTGTCATCAATTGTAAGTGTTCTCAGTTACTTATGTAGAGAAGTAAAAAATAGGATCTCTAGAACACAGGAATTGCTGGATTAATAAATACAATTGCTTTCTTTCTGTCACAAGTACAGCAATAAATGTTGTTGACTAAACGTGACAATCACTTGGTTTCTAATAGTTTTAGACAAGAGGAAGAAAAGCCATATTGGAGGAAATCCACCTAATCATACTATGCGCACGTATGTTTCTGCTGAATGCGAGGCAAGTGGTCCTGGATTTGAATCCGGCCAGCTCCATGCACCCTTTCCATCATTGGTGGTTGAGCACCCAGCTAGCAACTTGGCCTTGTTAAGAAAAACAGACAAAAATGCTAAAGAAATTGCAAGGTTGCTATCAGATGCACCACAAGGCACAGATAGGAGAAAGGGAAAAAGAAGGCATTAGCAACATTGTTTGCAGAAAACTTTTCTTTGGAACTTTTAAGATTGTTTTAATGACTTATAAAATATCGCACATTTGTCTCTGTTCATGCAACAGCTTCTTTCTTGGTCATGAATAAACAAAACTAATCTTTGTATGTTGTTATACTCAATATTCCTTCCCCTTTCTCCTCTTTTTCCAAGGCAACATCTCATCTCATTACTATCCTCTACATCCTCTGCTTTTTTTCTTAAGAGCTTGACTCCATTCAGCATGCTCTTGTCTGGTATAAAGATGAGGGAACAGATGCAATGCATCTGAGCTCCAGTTCATCTCTGACTTGTATGTTCCAATGCACAAGCATAGAAGTCAGAAATGAGTTAACTCTCAGTGAATTCATCCCTTATGTTTCACTAAGGATCTGCTGGCTACAGGTGAGTATGATACAGCTGAACAACTAGGTTTGTGTACAAAACAATATTTTTGTACTCTTGTTAGAAGATTTAAAAAAAAAAGTTCCTTGCTTTGCATCGCACGTATCTATTTAAGGAAAAGAAAGTTGAATGAATGGAGGAGGAGAAGATAGAAGCTAAACAATGCAGCATCAGCAATGCAGACCACATTGAACATGTGTTAATAGCTAGCTATGCCACATGATCAACAGAATGCAGAATTTCTGTCTGGATTTTTCTTATTCAGCTTCCTGAATTATATTTTCTCTACTCATTGAAAAAGACCATAAGATTTAGGAGTAGAAGTAGGCCATTCAGCCCATTGAGTGTGCTCTGCCATTCAATCATCAGCTGATCCAATTCTTCCAGTCATCCCCACTCCCCTGCCTTCTCCCCAAACCCTTTGATACCCTGGCTAATCAAGAACCTATTTAGCTTTGCCTTAAATACACCCAATGACTTGGTCTCCACAGCTGTTCGTGGCAACAAATTTCACAGATTTACCACCCTCTGACTAAAATAATTTCTCCACATCTCTGTTCTAAATTTACGTCCTTCAGTCCTGAAGTCGTACCCTCTTGTCCTGGACTCCTTTACCATGGGAAATATTTTGCCATATCTAAGCTGTTCAGGCCTTTTAACATTCAGAATGTTTCTATCAGATCCCCCCTCATTCTTCTGAACTCCAGGGAATACAGCCCAAGAGCTGCCAGACATTCCTCATATGGTAACCTTTTCATTCCTGGAATTATTCTTGTGAATCTTCTCTAAACCCTCTCCAATGTCAGTATATTCTTTCTAAAATAAGGAGCCCAAAACTGCACACAGTACTCCAAGTGTTATCTCATGAGTGCCTTGTAGAGCTTCCCTGCTGTTATATTCTATACCTCTAGAAAAGAAAGCCAGCATTGCATTTACCTTCTTCACCACCAACTCAACCTGGAGATTAACCTTTAGGGTATCCTGCACAAAGACTCCCAAGTCCTTTTGCATTTCTGCATTTTGAATTCTCTCCCCATTTAATAACAGTCTGCTCATTTATTTCTTCCACCAAAGTGCATGACCATACACTTTCCAACATTGTATTTCATTTGCCTCTTCCTTGCCCATTCCCCTAAACTATCTAAGTCTCTCTGCAGGCTCTCTGTTTCCTCAACACTACCCGCTCCTCCACCTATCTTTGTATCATTGGCAAATTTAGCCACAAAACCATTAATCCCATAGTCCAAGTCATTGACATACATTATAAAAAGCACCGGTCCCAACACTGACCCCTGTGGAACTCCATTGGTAACTGGCAGCCAGCCAGAATAAGATCCCATTATTCCCACTCTCTGTTTTCTGCCGATCAGCCAATGCTTCACCCATGCTAGTAACTTCCCTGTAATTCTATGGACTCTTATCTTCTAAGCAGCCTCATGTGCAGCACCTTGTCAAATGCCTTCTGAAAATCCAAGTACATCACATCTACTGAATCTCCTTTGTCCACCCTGCTTGCAATTTCCTCAAAAAATTGCAGTAGGTTAGTTAGGCAGCATTTTCCTTTCAGGAAGCCATGCTGGCTTTTGCCTATCTTGTCATGTGCCTCCAGGTACACTGTAATCTCATCCTTAACAATCAATTCCAACAACTTCCCAACAACTGATGTCAGACTAACAGGTCCATAGTTTCCTTTCTGCTGCCTCTCACCCTTCTTAAATAGAACATTTATAAATGTTCTTTTTAATACCCTTCTTAAATAGTAACATTTGCAATTTTCCAGTCATCTGGTACAATGCCAGAATCTTATCGATTCATGAAAGATCATTGCTAATGCCTCTGTGATCTCTCCAGCTACTTCCTTCAGAACCCGAGGGTGCACTCCATCAGGTTCAGGAGATTTATCCACCCTTAGCCCAGTAAGCTTCCTGAGCACCTTCTCAGTCGTAATTTTCACTGCACATACTTCACTTCCCTGACACTATTGAATGTCCGGTATACTGCAGGCGTCTTTCACTGTGAAGAATACGCGTTCATTTCCTCTGCCATCTCTGCGTCTCTCATTACAGTATCTCCAGCGTCATTTTCTATTGGCCCTATATCTGCTCTTGACTCTCTTTTACCCCTTATATTTCTTTAAAAAGCTATTAATATCTTCAGAAAGAGCCACCTAGCTTAATTTTGACTTCCAGCACTTCATCTGTAGCCCAGCAATCATAGTTCTTCAAGTCCAGACTCAACTGTATTTTAAATGTGGTCAAGATTTTTGGCTCTGGCAACTTTTCAGACAACATTCTCACAGATTCTTGGAAATCCCTTTCCTTTCATTGTTCAAAGTTGAGAAGGAACATTTGAGATAGTACTGAGAATTTTGTGTCCATGCTTTAGGAGCAGCCAAAGGCACAACATAAAAGGCTGAGGCAGTAGGTCATTTCATAAGCTGTCTACCCTTTCAGGCACCTTGTGTCATCTGTGACAGTTTTACAGTTCACGCAGTGACCTTATCGGTCAGTTCCCATCCCACAAACTGGTGTGGAAGTAAATCACACTCAGTCACGAGGGACTACATCAGAAGAAAAAGAATGGTTAAAATCTCTATCACCTTTTCTATACAGAGAACAAGGACCATCATCATTTTACAACACTCCTTTTCTTTTGTTATTCCAAATCCCAGCTTCTCTAATCTTTGAACATATATACAGTTTTCTAGTTCTACCAACTTTTTTTGGAAAGTTCTGCTATATTATGGTGACAAAGACCATTGGTCTGACTAGTGTTGTATACCATTCATATATACCTTGTTGCTCTTAATGATGAAGATAGAAAATATAAAGGAAAGTACCCCAAATACTTTTTGAACCACTAATTCATCTATCTGCTACCTTAAAGAATCTTTGGACTTCCCTCTGTACCTCTGAACTATTCAGTAATCTCCCATTCATTGTGCATCCTGTTAGATTATTGTGCCTCCCAAATGCATCGCACATGCTTGCCTAAGTTAATTTCCTTTTCCCATTTCTCCATTCAACTTACTGGACTACCTATAGCTTCCAGAGGACCAAAGCTTTCCTCTTCAAAGTCAATAAAAGCAATATTTTCATATAATCCGTTAACTCTTTTCTCTCACTGCTCTCAAACTGATGATACAGTATTATGTTAATGAAACTCTATTATGATTTCTGAGGCAATTATAGATAGCATGAACCTATTTCTAAGGCTTGTTAACATACAGCATTTTATGTATGTAGTAAAACATGTCTTGGGGAGATTACACATCTGTTATGCCCATTGTATATGCATTTAAATTTCATATTAATCCAAAGCTATCGATTTAAATGTTACTTAATTGTTGTATTGAAATGCATGTTAAACTTGCTACACAGAACTTCCATTAAGAACCCGAGGGTAACGTTAAAATCAAATGAACAATGCCACACTAACATTGAGAATGATGAATCTTGTTTGAATGTGCGTGTTTGTATGTGTGTGTGTGTGTGTGTGTGCGCTAATTAAGATTCTGTGATTTAGTGGTTTGCATAATTATTTAAACTATTTCACTATTCATGTTTCAGTAATATAAAATGTATATATGCTAAAGGTACCAAGATTGTGAGTCATGAGTGAAGTGACTATCACAAGTGCTATTTTAAATTTATATATTTTACAGTATATACGTATATCAATGATTTGAATGATAGAATTAATAGCTTTGTGGCCAAGTTTGAGGATCATATGGAGATAGGTGGAGGGGCAAGGTAATGTTGAGGAAGCAGTGTGACAGATTAGGGGAATGGGGAAAGGAGTGGCAGATGGAATAGAGTATGTGAATAGTATGGAATAGTATGTGTATGGTTATGCCATTTAGCAGAGGAATAAGGTCATGGACTATTTTTTGAGTGGGGAGAAAATTCAAAAATTAGAGGTGAAAGGGGACCTGGGAGTCCTTGTGCAGGATTTCTTGCAGGTCGAGTTGTTGATGCAGTGTTAGCATTCATTTTGAGAGGACCAGAATATAAAAACTAGGATGCAACAATGTGGCTTTATAAGGCATTGGTGAGGTCTCATTTGGAGTACTGTGAGTACTGTTGGGCCCCTTATCTACGAAAAGATGTGCTGGCATTGGAGAGGGTCCAAAACGAGGTTCATGAGAATGAATCCAGGAATGAAAGGGTAAACACCTGAAGAGTGTTTGATGGTTCTGGCCCTATACTCGCTGAAGTGTAGAAGAATGAAATATTTAATTGAAACCTTTTGAATATTTAAAGGCCTAAATAGAATGAATATGGAGAGGGTGTTTCCTATAGTGGGGGAGTCTAGGACTAGAGGGCACAGCCTCAGAATAAAGAGACATCAATTTAGAACAGAGATCAGGAGGAATTTTTTCAGATAGAGAATAGTGAATCTTTGAAATTGATTTCCACAGATGGAGGCTAGGATATTGGGTATATTTAAAGCAGAGATTGATAGGTTCTTGATCAGTCAGGTGTCAAATGTTACGGGCGAAATCAGGAGAATGGGGTTGAGAGGGATAATAAGTCAGCCATGATGGAATGGCAGAGTAGATTTGATGGGCTGAATGGCCTAATCCTGCTCTTTTGACTTCTGGTCTTCATGTTGAAATGATCCAGATTGAAGTGTTGAATTTAGAGTTACAAACAGTATGTTCATTTGATTGTGAAATACCGTAATATATTTTGTCTTCTTTTAGAATGAAGAGAAGTTCAATGGAAATTCATTGTCCTCTGCAAGTGATACAGACATTGTCCAAGCGATGGTGCCAGAAGATTATGAAAGAACTGTTACCATAGTGAGAAATGGCCATGATCTAGGTATGACTGGTTTTAAATAATGCATGGAATTGTGGAAGATTGCTAACCAATTTCTCATTCAGTTGAATATTTTAAAATCATGCAAGTATTTTCAGATATTTTCAACAGTTTTGCTGTATCTGCAGCTTCAGGAGTATATCAAGTAATACCCATCTAGAAATTGAATTAATTTGACCTGGTTTTCATGAATAGTTTGTCTGTGCTTCTTGTTATCTCCTTCATCATGTTAGACACAATTGAAAACTCACAAAACATCTCATCAGGATGTTTTGAAAGTATCACAATAATCAGCCTCATTCATGCTCTTTGAGAAGGGTGGATTTCTGGAGCCTCCCTCAGGCTTGTTCCCTGCATTTAGAGCCAGACTACAGCCAGTGATACATTTTGGGCTGTATTATTATCATTATCAATCAACTCCAAGTTTGATGAAGTACCCTGGCCTGAAACATTGGTTGTTTGTTCCTGTCCATGGATGCAGACCAGACCCTCTTGCTGAGTTAGAAACATAGAAAATAGGTGTAGGAGTAGGAGCCATTCGGCCCTTCGAGCCTGCACCGCCATTTAGTATGATTGTGGCTGATCATCCAACTCAGAACCCTGTACCTGCTTTCTCTCCATACCCCCTGATCCCTTTAGCCACAAGGGCCATATCTAACTTCCTCTTAAATATAGCCAATGAACCGGCCTCAACTGTTTCCTGTGGCAGAGAATTCCACAGATTCACCACTCTCTGTGTGAAGAAGTTTTTCCTATCTCGGTCCTAAAAGGCTTCCCCTTTATCCTTAAACTGTGACCCCTCGTTCTGGACTTCCCCAACATTGGAAACAATTTTCCTGCATCTAGCCTGTCCAATCCCTTTAGAATTTTATATGTTCCAACATTTTGTGTGTGTTGCTCAGGATTTGCAGCATCTGCACAATCTTGTGTTTGCCAGATTGTTCTTTCACCTCTTGTTTCTCCTGTTTGGTGTTTTCCTTTGGAAATGGGTTCTGTTGAGACTTTACAAAGTCAAAGCAGAAACTCCATACACTTGTAACCCTGACCTGATCTAGCAACAGCAGAGATGGTGATGAAGGTTTCTATTAATGATCGCAGTGAAACTTGAATGGTGAAGATTGCAGACTGCAAGGGTTTGCTCTTGTCTGGGATTTAATGGGCACTTTACCTATAAGGTTCAACATGGCCATCTTTATATTGGCCAGGAATTGCACAGGCAAGTCCCCTTATTCCCCCCCTTATCCTGTTTCTTGCTGTGTTGGACTTTGGAGATGAAGGTGTTTCCATATTCTTTTCATTATCTTATGTATGGAGATAATTTCTACTGTGGGTACTGGAAGGAAAAAAAATCAAACATAGGGTCAAGGCGGGTTATACAATTGTTCAGATCGAGTCACAACTGATTTCAGAGTGTGAACAGGAGAATTTCTTTTAAGCTCACTTGCCATATCAAGATTCAAGATTCAAAAACATGGGCAATGTCAGAAATACTATATTACTGTGACCACCTCCTATCAACTTCTTGGAAGGCCAACTTTAATGAATCTCTAGTCCGCTGGTGCATATGATCGCCCTCCTTTTAACCATGACTTTGATATCTCCTGAGTGGAACAAGTCACTGTGCCTTACTCTGTTGCTCCCCATCTCACCTCCACTCTCTCTCTGTCTGTCTCTCTCTCTCACTGAGTCTCCCTGACACCCTCTCCAACTCTGTCTCTCTGTGTAAATCTCTTTTCCTCTGCCTCCCGCTTCCTCGTTCTCCCTCTGTATCTGTGACTTGTCACTTAGCATTAGGACGGGTAGCTGCCTTCTAAAATGAGAGCTTGCCCCATTAAATTTATAAATTTAGAGCATCATCTCCAATAGCAATAACATGTGAAAGGCGGAAAAATGCAAGACAAGCCCCACTTCCATGCAATATAAAAGCCAGATTGATTAATTTTTTGAAGCTTTACTTTTAAGATTCTGAAATGATTATTTACACGACTTAACCCTTAACAAATTTACATCCCAAGATGTTAAAATTATATTAAAAAAATACACAATCTGTAAATCTGGAGAATTGGTGAAGGCTTCACCTCCTTCCTTACAGTAACTTTCATTTCTCCATGAAGACTATCTAAGCAATATATGAATAAAACCCTGAAGGCCAAAGGAATGAAAGCTTTAGTTTTGCATTCTACATTTGCTTGTGTTCCAGAGGGTGCACTAATGAGCACTGCATTTCAAGAAAACTAATTTAATATCAGAGTAAGGTGTATTTTGCATTGGCCCTGACTCAATGAAAGACGTCTTGGAAATGCATCTGCATGTTGGCAAAAAACAAACATAAAATGATTTAACAAATTTTGTACATATTTCTGGGAGAGTTAATCCTTTCATGTCACCAAAACCATATGCTGTGAGGATATGAACTTCCTGACCAAGAATTTATTTATAATCCGCCCAAGTTTACAGATGGCTGATTTATGTACAGCCTGTGCATAAGAGCAAGCATTTGGAAGACCATTGGGATGAATTTGCCAGCTGCTGTGGAGCTGCAAAAACCTTCTACTGGGTGGAAGCACAGTTTGTGGCATTAATTTGACTACTAGAAAAAATTGCAATCCTTTGTTATGGATATGAAAGTACAATATAAATATGCAGCAGTAAATAATTGCTAGGTCTTCAGTAAGCTCTCTTAACTACTTTTTAAAAATAAATTTAATGGAAATTTTTGGGTGGCAAGCTAGCACAATCACTTTACAGGTCACTGATCAGGATTTGATTCCCACCACGGTCTGTAAGGAGTTTGTAAGTTCTCTTTATGATCACGTGGGTTTCCTCTGGTTTCCCCCTTCATTTCCTCTCAAAGTCCTAGGGTTAGTAGGTTGTAGCCATGTTATGTTGGCACCAGAAAGGTATGCTTCAATGTACATATAACAAATAAAGCTAATATTTAAATCTTTAATCTTTTACATCAGTACAGTATATTCCGTTGCGGGATGTTAATAATTAATATTGGAAATAGTTAATCTTTAATTGTAATTTTTAAAGTTTAATCAAAGTGATTTTGAATGGAAAATTTGATTGGCAATTACATACAGTGGATTCTGGTCCATTGGGACATCTCCGGACCAGTACGTTTTGGCCCAATTAAGAGGTTGCCCCAGTTAGCCAAAGTTTCATGGCAATAGTATAAAGAAGTAAAACTGCACTTAGCTGAGTAGCAAGTTATGTACTTAAATGAAATACAGAACATATTGGAACACTACCGATATTACTGCAATGCTATAAAGCCTAGCAGTTTTTGGCAGAGGAATTCATACAGTGAAATATACTTCTGATTAACTAAATGAACAAAATCAGCACAGACACCACGTACAGATAATAGATTGCCTTCATAGAGTCATAGAACACTACAGCACAGAAACAGACCCTTTGGCCCATCTAATCCATGCTGAATCATTAATCTGTCTGGTCCCATTGACCTGCATCTGGAATAGAGCCCTCCATATCCCTCCCATCCATATACCTACCTAAATTTCTCTTAAGTGTTGAAATCAATCCCACATCTACCACTTGCACTGGAAGCTGATTTCACACTCTTATCAACCACTGTGAAGAAGTTACCTCTCATATTCCCCTTGTGCATTTCATCTTTCACTCTTAACCTATGACCTCTAATTGTAGTCTCACCCAACCTTAGTGGAAAAAACCAAATGCATTTACCCTATCTATACCCCTCAAAATTTTATATACATCTATCAAATATCCCCTCAATCTTCTTGGGAATAAAGTCCTAACCTATTGAACCTTTCCCTCTAACTCAGGTCATCAAGTCTGAGTAACGTCCTTATAAATTTTCACTGCACTCTTCAATCATATTTACATCTTTCCTCTAGGCAGATGACCAAAACTGGACACGATACTCCTAATTACACCTCACCAACATCTTACACAACTTCAACATAACATCCCAACTCCTGTACACACTACACTGATTTATGAAGGCCAAAGTGCTAAAAGCTTTCTTTATAACCCTTCCAGCATGAAATGGTTTCAAAAGTCACTGCTTTTTAATTCAGCCTTGGTCAACGTCAATGAATATTATAACACAAGCATGCGCAACAGACACTATGCAAAAGCTGCGCAATCTAAGCACAGTATTTTGTCTAATGGCCGCACAACTGCATGTGACTGATACTAGTTAGAACGTGTTACATCTTCCAAATCTTCATTTTTATTGCAACGTTCAAAATTATTTTCGATATCTTCAAATTCTTAAAAGATCCTAACTTGCTGAAGAAGTAAAATTGTTTCATTTTCACTCCTGGCTGTTTCTCGCATCTCCAAGGTGAATACTTGGAACCACAGTGATCGAAACACTTCTGAATTGTCTTACTGCTTATCAGTGGGTGGTGTAAATCACTGCTGTTTGAATGTAAACACACACAACTGACACTATTTAAAAACTGTTCACTGTAAGCATGGTGTAGTGGCTAACTGTTCTGCAAAAGTCTCTTGTCCCAATTAAGCAATATTATGTCCCAAATAAGAAAGGAAATTCTGGCTGTTTTCTCGTTTAGTTTTTGTTCTTTAAAAGTTGTCCCAATTAAGCGACAGCTCTGATTAACCAATGGCAGAGTTAACCAGAATCCACTGTACATGCAAAAAAATGAATTAGTGTTTATTTACAGTTTTCAATTTCAACTGTTCCTGAATATCTGGTATAAATTTAGCCATCGATTGAATTATATAAATAGGTCATCCCATTGAAAAGTTACTTTATATCAGTAATTAAGTTTGTTAATGAAGAAATTATTTATGAAAATGGTTTAATCTCAGATTTTTGCAAAAATTATTTTTTCTTCCTACCATGAAGAATTTCAAATCATGTCAAGTCAAATTTATTGTCATTTAACTATATACATGTATATAACGTATATAATCACATAACGTAGATAGAAATGAGACGTTTCTTCAAACTAGGGTGTAAAGCATAGTAGTACACATAACACACTTAACACATGATAACTTATGAGGGTAAGGATAAAATCTGCAGATGAATCACATAACTAACAAACTAAACTGCATTAATATTAAATATTGTAATGTACGAAACAGGTTAACCAGTGACACTTTGAATACAGTGTGGCAGTGATTTCAGAAGACTAATTGCCTGGGGGAATATCTGTTTTGCATCCTGACTGTACTTCTTTTAAATGCATTGTACTCTCCTCTCTGATTGTAGAAAGCCAAAGAGGGTGCTGGATGGATGGGTGGGTGGGCCCTGCATATACAGTGCTCCTGATAAATGTCCCTGATGGATGGTAGGGAGGCCCCTATGATCCTCTCAGCTGTTCTCACAGTCCTTTGTAGGAACTTCTGGTCTGATGCTCCTGTAAAGCACAGTTAAGATGGGGGGAAGTGCCCTGCTTTCTTCAATCTTCTTTGCAAGTGGAGGGGCTACTGTGCCGCCTTGTTCAGGGAGGTGATATTAAGGGAGCAGATGAGGTCATCTGTGATGTGAACTCCCAGGAACTTGGTGCACTTAACCTTCTCTGTGGAGGACCCATGTATTTCTGGGGTGTGGTGGTGGTGGTTTGTCTGCACCTTCCTGAGGTCCATGGTGATTTCCTTGATCTTCTCTATGCTCAGGCTTGGGTTGTTCTTCTCACACCAATCCACCAGCCACTTCACTTCCTCTCCACACTCTATCTCGTCATCATTCTTGATGAGGCCAACCACTGTTGTGTCATCCTCAAACTTGATGACACAATTTGAGCTGGATCCTGCGACACAGTCATGCATCAGTAGTGTGAACAGCAGCAGCCTAAGCACACAGCTTTGGGGAGCACCAGTGTTCAGCATAATGGGACAGAAGACATTGCTGCCCACTCAGACTGTCTGTGTCCTTACTGTTAAGAAGTCCAGTTTCCAGTTGCAGATGATGAGACCCAGAGATGACAGTTTCCACACCAGTTTTTGGGGTATGATGATGTTGAATGCCGAACGGAAGTAAGTAAACAGCAGTCTGGCATATGAGGCCCCATTTTGTAGGTGGGTCAGGACAGAGTATTGGGCAGAGGCTGTTGTATCGTCAGTGGTTTGAGTGATAAACAAACTGGAAAGAGTCCAGTGTAGCTGGGAGAAAGTCATTAATCCCCATCATGACCAGCCATTCAAAGCATTTCATAATGGTTGATGTTAATACCACCAGACCATTATCTGTTACTTGAATTTTCTGTTACATGAATCTTGATATACCAAAACATCATTCAAGGTAAATAGCTCATAAGCTGGTATGATTAATTTTCCTTTTTTGATGACAGCAAGTATCCTAGCCAAGGTCATGTTAATAACCACGGTAACCAGCAAAAAATTGTCCATATATTCTCTGTTTTGGCTCCCAACTTTTAAAACCTATTTTATTTTTCCCTGCCTATGAGTTCTCTGCAAAATTTTGCTTGCCAACTGTAATGTGTTGAATTAATGTTGATTTTCTTCACTGTAAAGTAGGCTTTACTAATAGGTTTCCACATTTTACCAGTCTACATGGCGTGGAATTTACTCCATTTATGGAAATTCAAATTCCATGAATCTGTGTCCTAAAACTCTGGATTGGCATCTCCATGGTAACTAATGGAAAGAATAGAGAAGCCTTATGGGATGGAATATGATGTTGCAAAATTGATCTTACAGTTCTTCTTTCCTATTTGTGTAAATAAAAGACATATCCATGATCATTTTTATTCTATCTGTAATGAGCTTTATTGCAAAGATCTCAATTCTTATTGCATTTAGTCATTTTACAAATTTGTTGGATATTTTTGTTAGTTCCTTTTATAATATCCAGTAATTAGCCAATAGTAATGCATACTTCATCAAAATCAGTGGCAAATGATTATCTGCAAGGTATCCTGTCACTCAGACAGAATGGGTAAGGAAATTGTTTTCTGGAGATGTCTCCCCAGCTCACTCTTCATCACATCCACTTCTGGCATTTTATGCTAAAAGTGAATTTAGGATGTGTTTGGCAAATTGAACGAACGGGAACAAAGAGTGATTAAATTAGTAAGTTGATGCTTGCAAACAATATGTTTGGTATTTGATATCTTACACTTATTGGTATTGCAAAGGAAGATGCTAAATATAAAAACTCCTCTGAGATCAGACAACATAACTTCAGTTTCCCTGAGCAGTTTGCTGCTTTCACAACCACCCTCTAGAATCTTTGTCTGTTTTCCTCCTAATGACTAACTGATGGGAAACATCCTGCCTCTGGAATTTTAGATGTAATGGCTGCTGAATGAGCACCAGATTCAACAGAAGCAAAGTTTTCTTGCCCTAATATATTTAGCTTACTTGCTTTTCCAGCTGCTCTTAAAGAAATCGAGAGCCTAGATTTATTCATTGTGATTATTTAACTTCTGATGTTGATAGATTTATTTGAAATGGGAAATTATGGTGTTAAAATTATGCTGATTAGATCTGACCCATCTGCTCATGTTTCATGTAAAAGTCCCGTATTATTCTTTACAACCAAGTAATTGTTCTTGCGACAAACCATAACTTGTGCCTTCAGTAATATACTAATGTTTGTAGTTTGTGGCCATATACTTTTCCTAGCCATTTACAATATCATTAAGTCATAGGGATATACAGTATGGAAACCAACCCTATTAGCCCACCAAGTCCACACAAACCATCCATCACACAGTTTGAATATTAATTCAATCCTAACTCATTTTATTCTCCCCATATTAATGTCAACTCACAGCCAGATTTTACCACATACCTAGACACAAGGGGCACTGTAGAGTGCTTAATTAACTTACCAATAGACATATTTTTGTGATGTAACAGGAAACGGGAGCGACCAGTGCAAATCCACACCATAATATTGAGAATGTACAAATTCTATACACACAATACCAGAGGTCAGGATTGAACCTGGAAGAAATTCTCACAGTTATTTTTACCATTATTTTACTTGGGCTAGGGTTGAGCATAAAAGGTGATCACAGAGGACCTGGAGCAATCATCAAAAACATTGAGAATGAGGGAGCTGCTGGAAGAGATGGACAACTCCAGAAGGGGGATTATATTGTTGCTTTGAACATGGAGCCCATTAGTGGTCTAAATTCAACTCAGAAGCAATTAATTTTTGCCAGTCAAGCCATCAATGAGGAAATCATGTGAGTATTTCCCCTATGTTTGTTGTGCATTTTTTATGTTTCACCTTGCTAATGTTTTTTGATTTGATTATTGTAGTGTGTACTATCCCAGTTTTGCAAAGGTTTTTTATAGGTTGAGCACCCCTTATGCAAAATTCCAAAATCCTAAAACCTCCAAAATCCAAAGTTATTTTGAGCGCTGGCATGACATCACAAATGGAAATTTCCACTAGGTGCTGGATAGGTTCCAGCGTGCAGGTCTTTGCAGACCATGGACAGTTTTGAGAAGTGATTTCACCTATGTGGTGAACAGAAGTGAAACAAAAATAAAAAACTCTGCCTAAAGTGGAAAATGAAGATCTCGATAAGCATTGAAAGAGTGGATTTATCAGCGACAGAATGAACATATGCCACTTAATGGTATGCTGATCATGAAACAAGCTAAGTTCTATCACGACAAACTGAAAATTTAATGTAAAGCTTCTGCTAATGATGAACCAGCAGAGAAATTCGTTGATAAATTTCCCAAGATCATAGCTGATGAAAATCTAACATACTGAACAGCTGCGTCACTACAGATGTGTGATGAACAAGAATAAGAAAAAGACTGCTTATCGGTGGCACATACTGTAAATTCAGAGTCAGGAATAATGACGAAGCCAAACAGCCACTGACTGTCCAACTGGGCAGCCGAGGTAGTGATAGCTTATCTTTCTGATAGTTCAATATACACATTATTGTTTTATGCACAAAATTATTAAAATATTATATCAAGCTACCTTCAGGGTATATGTACAAGTTGTAAATGGATTTCTTGCTTAGACTTGGATCCCATCCCCAAGATATTGCATTATTTTGATGCAAGTATTCCAAAATCTGAAATCCGGAACACTTCCAGCCCCAAGCATTTCAGATAGGGTTTGCTCAATTGTGATTTTGTTATTAACCTCAGCTATTGACCAATGTCAAAGGGGTCTGCCTGCAAAATAGTTTATTTTTGTGAATTATTGCTTTCCTAATCATGACTTCCTATAGAACATTTTTGGTAAAGAATTTTTTCTGTCAATAAAGTGAACGCATGTGCCAAGTTCACTAAACTTCCAGTGTAGATTTAAGTTAGAAGCAGCAAATATGAGTCGAGTGTGTGGAGTTTAATTTAAAAACTGACAAAGATGCAGTATTGCTAATGGAAGACCATCATGCATTATTCTTTCTGTGTTCAGGATTTTTTCTGAAGTTTTGAAAAAGGTAATGTTATTTGTGATTTGTTGGATTGTTTCGGCTGCATCTGTTGGAACCACTAGTGCACTGCCAATGAACTTGCACTAAGTTATGGATTTCCACATATGTTCTCTAAGTCATGAAAATCTGGTGTTGTAGTTACTTGAAGGCTAATTTGGCCAGTTAAGTCCACCGTAGGATTCCTTATGACTTTCTTGTGGGAGGCTCCAGTTTGCTTGCATACCCTGTTTTTTTTTCTCTCTGTGATCCTTTACAAGATTACACTTGACACAAGATCAAAGACAGTATTGTTTACATTGAGGATGGTGGGACAAAAAATTTGATGGAATCATGAAGGTCCATTTGTTTTATTAACCTATTTTCCTGAATTATAATGTTTAGTTACGTCGTTTTAATTTTTTTAATTGTTCTAGAAAAACTTAACTTCCAATTGCAGTTTTTGCTGAAGGTCAGAGTCAAGAGTGTTTTAGGGCAAAGTCCTGTCATCATCCACATTGTGTTGTTAGACTTTGAGGTGCACAGTGTCAACATGATAAGTCCTGCACATGGGTAGACTACTTGCAAGTATTTCACACTTGGACACTGGGCAGTTTCAATGTGAACTACTGTTAGTTTAATGTTACAGCCAAGGGCAAATGCTGTTGAAGAAGCAAATGTCCTTTAAAATGGAATTCTTGTCAATACTGAAGCTTGTTTCCTGAGGCCACCATTTAAATAGTGACTTTTTTTTCAAGCCATGAGGTTGCCTTCTCCAAAGGGAAAGTTCTTTCGCTTTATCTGATTGTTGTTATGTTTCACTTCAGGCAAGATGACAGTTAGCATTGTCAACTAACTCAAGCCTCAAATAGACAAATTCCCCACCTACTTTAGTATGTTTTTCGCTCTCATTTACTAATACCCCTTACTGTAACCTTGACAGACTCTACAATTATTCTTTTTAGCTCAGTATCAATTTTTGTTGAAGTTCATTCCTGCTAAGTATCCTGATAAGTTTCTCTGTTAAAACTTTTATATTAATACATCATCATATTGTTATAGAGAAGTTCATTTACTTATCAATTGTCTTTCTCTTTAGTCAATAATAAATATTGGCCTTTAAATTACTAATTCTATAGTGCTGGCTGCATGCAATTGTGTTGAAATAATGCATGTTAAAAATCCATAAGGATAAAAAGAATTATTTATGGATGATGTTGAAATGTGATAATCATGTATTCCTTACTGCTTGTGAATACCCAGAAGGACTAGTCCACTTTTGCCTGACAACATTTTTCCTGTTCCTTGCTATAAATGCTGACTTTACCCTGTGATTTATAAACTCCAACTCACTTTCAGAGTTTTGACTTTCCTCAAGTGAGTCCTGCTTAGTTACGAGACCTGATATCGGTTAAAGGGAATGCCGTGGTTTATTACAGTGCAGTCCACTTCTGTATACCTTTTCAATGAGTTAATACTCAAGGGGAAAGATGCTAATTTATTTCTCCACCATGATTTCCGGGTGCTACTTTAAATCTCAGTCCATCAACCCCACCTGAAACTGGGGATTCATTGTGACAGTTCTGTATGAAGCATCTATTTTGTAACTGACTCTAAGCTCTTTATTTAGTGGAATTTGTGGAAACCAGTACAACTGGCCAAGGGAATGTTGTTTCTTTCTCATAATCGAAATTGACTTTTAAATTACATTTCTGTTTTGGTTGTGGGGAATTTAGGATTACTTATATACCAGCAAAGGATGTGGATCACTATAAAAGATTTTTTGCTTCAAAGCAAACCAATTCTAGCAGTGCTGCAAAATTGGCAACAGAAGTCAGGATGAAAGATGCTGCAAGGTATTTACATTGCTTCTTCTATGTATTATTAGTTCACGTTTTAATACTTTTGGATGGATTTCCAAACTAAAAATTGTAAGCAGTTTTCCTCTGGGGGACAAAAGTTTTGCTTTTGGGATAAATATATTCAAACGAACAAAGTGCTGTCAGTATTTACAATTTGACAATGGTTGGAAGGTTCACCAGTAACTTCTAAATGTATATTTATGGAAATGTTTGACCAAGTTAAGGATAGACATAGAGAGCAAAGCTGCACTAGTATATCCAGTTATTATGTCATTATTTAAGCTTATGTGTTTATTCCAATTTTTAAAATGTCATTTTAGAAAAGGTTTAAGGAGTCTTATATGCTCCGAAATTAGTAAAGGTCCTGAAAGACTATGATGGTGTGTTTTTTTTTCTTGTTTCTCATTGAGAAGGACCACCAAAGTGCAGCAACTTGCTGGTGTTTTCCACTACATCTTGGTGGCTGAAGTCAGATCTAATTTTACAAAAGTAAATTCTTAGAAAGCAGGTGGCTTAGATAGGGCATTGTTGGGTTCTGAAGTCATGAGCCACTGTCATTGCCAACATCTTCAACCTCTCACTTAAGCGGTAGTCTACTCTTCCCATTTGCTTCAAGGAAACATCCATCTCATTCATATCCCCAAGAAAATTAAAGTGTTCTATCACAATAATTCCAACCAGTTGTGCTACCATTGATCATAGTGAAGTGCTTAAAGATATTGGCAATGGCCCACAACAGTGCTAACCTTCCAGACAATCTAGACTCTCTGCAATCTGCATTCAGTTTTAAAAAAAAGGACTACGGTCTACCATCTCCTTTTCAGTACATTCTGCTCTGGATCACCTCGACAATAAATATACATCGAATACATTCAGTGGCACTATTCCCTCTAAGCTGCATGGGTACGCGACCACACAGTAACGGAATTGCTCCTGTGCATATAGCTTTTGTTGCTGTGACAAAAGAAAAAATAAATTTTCTTTTATATAATGTTTTATTAAAGTGCCATGTAAAAATATCCCACTCAGAGCAATGGTTGGTCCACACAATTGCAAAAAAATATTAGCGGGGAAGTTATTCAGTGCTCACTTTATTATGTATGACAGACAGACAGACATACTTGATTGATCCCGAGGGAAATTGGGTATGGAAGTGGAACCCGGTGTGGTCTGCTGCTGCTGTAGTCCATCCACCTCAAGGTTCAACATGTTGTTAAGTTCAGATATGCTTTCCTGCACACCATTGTTGTAACACATGGTTATTTGAGTTACTTCTGCCTTCCTATCATCTTGAACCAGCCTGGAACTCTCATTAACAAGGTATTTTCATTCACAGAACTGTTGCTCACTGGATTTTATTTTTTATTTTGCACCATTCTCTGTAAACTCTAGAGACCGTTGTGTGTGAAAATCCCAAGAAATCAGCAGTTACTGAGATACTCAAACCACAATGCCTGGCACCAACAATCATTCCACAGTCAAAGTCACTTAAATTACATTTCTTCCCCATTTTGTGATATTTGGCATGAACAACAACTGAACCTCTTCACCATATCTGCATCTTTTATGATTGGTTGATTATATATTTGCATAAAGTGGCCTCTGTGTGTATGTTAGGGTGTTACTCATTGATTAGAGTTCAGTCGTCAACACTATGATGCATGATAAGGTGCAAGGAATTTCACTGCACATTGATGTATAATGACAATAAATTAACCTGAATCTGATAGAAGGAACTCCTTGTCAAATTAAATCCTTTCCTATGAGGCCAATCATTAAATATAACCATTGCTGATTGAATAATAGGTCTGGTGATTAACAATGGTGCACATATTAAATACTTCTTAATTTGTTAGATTTTAACATTTAAAATCTATATTTGTATATTTTTTGATTGGTATAGTATAAAATTAAATGTAAACTTTGAATTTAACACAGTGTTATTCTTTTATTATCAGTGAACTGCCGGAAAGAGAAGAAGGGGAAGGGGAAGAAACCCCTATTTTGAGTCATTGGGAGGCACCACGAAGGTACAATAGCATCAGACAGTTTAATTATTGCTTCCTACTTTATTGCCTATTCTGTTCCCTTCAAGTTTATTTACCTTTGTAGAGACACATCATCTAAAAACTTACATTGAAATATTAAAAAAGAAATTCTTTATCATACAAGATGTGCCTAGACTTTCAAAGAAGCTCTTAATGATAAATGACTATTATTATTATGATTGCATTTTTTTGATTGAAATGTAATAAAGTTGATGTTTCCTTTAGTACTGTAAGAAGTTTCATAGAAAACTTGTTGCTTTTGGATGATTTTCTGTTTATACAGGTTAAAATCAGAAAACATGAGTTTTGATCTTGCGATATAAGTACTAATTATAATAATACATTTGAATTTTTTAACAAAGATACAAAGAATGATTTATTTTCTCTCCATTTCATATACACTTATCTTCTTCATAGAGTTGAGCTTTGGCGAGTACCAGGTGAATCACTCGGCATCAGTATTGTTGGTGGTAACACAGTAATAAAAAAACTGAAAAGTGGTGAGGAACTGAGAGGAATTTTTATTAAACATGTCTTAGAAGAGAGTCCAGCGGGAAGATCAAATGCTCTGAAAACTGGGGACAAAATTATTGAGGTAAATTATTTTGAATTACATTACCATTTTATCAATCAATCTGTTCTTACTTAATAACAACCTTAGTAACTTCTGCTATAGTTGATGTTTGAGGATATCTTGGTATTGAATATTTTCTTGGGATAAAAGACAAACATGAGCATTAAGGTGTTCCACCAAATTGATATGAAGAATCTTCAAACAACTATTTGTTTTGCTCTTTAAACGCCATCCTAAATTTACTGATTTAACATTTTTTTCAAAAATCTGATTATCGAAGATAATTAATACAATGGAAAATTATGTAGTTATGATGTTTAATTGGCAAATATATTTTAAAGTGTAATATGGAATCCAGGTCTCTTCCATGCTTGCCTTATTAAAGACCTTCCCCCAACTAGGACAGTGGTTCCCAACCTTTTTTATGCCATGGACCAATAGCATTAAGCAAGGGGGTCTGTGAACCCCAGGTTGGGAACCCCTGTAGGACATGCCGTCTTTGTCTTCCTGCCATCGGGGAGGAGGTAGAGGAGCATAAAGACACACGGTCAAGAAGAACTGCTTCTTTTATTCCCCAGTGAGATTTCAGAATGGTCTATTGAACCCATGGACATTTTATAATTTGTACTCATTCTTTGTCTTGCTCTGGACTGCTGCCACAAAGCAACTTTCATAACAACATCAGTGATAATAAACCTGACTCTATTTCTGATGTATATTTAAAAACGTTCTCTTAAAGCTTTTCGGGTAATCACTTTCATGGCTGTATAATTCACCTTTTTATACTTAATATTGTTCTGGAGATTTTGTAAAGTATGCAATATGAATTAACGCGGTAGATTTGTGTGAGATGGGGGAGTAATCCGACACTGAGAAATTGCATTTTAAAATTGACTCATTTTATCATAAAAGCTTATTCTAATATCTTAAGGTCACATTTTTATTTCTTTACACTTCATATAGTTGGATGCATCATTACTGAACTGCTTCTTAAATAGATGCCTCATTCCTGCTAAACCAGAGAAAAGCCATAACTGCCATATTTAGGTTAATAGTACAGATTGTGGTTTTATTCAAGCCTAGCATCGGGGTTTCATTTCCTTAGTATATAGAACATTAAGAATTAGTGCAGGAAAAGGATATTTGTACATAATCTGTTACTCATCTTTAATGAAGTAAGTCACTTTACCTCTGTGTTAAGTAATGATGTTCTATAATTTTAGAATCCCCCATGAGAGAAAACTTTTTATAATAATAGGGAAGTGAGAGTAATAGGCCACGGGGATATTTTTAACCTCGTCAACCTCCCCCATCACCCCAGATTTTTTTGCTTTAATAAATTAAGACCTCTCAGTCTTCTAAACTCCAATGAATAGTAGGCCAACCTACTCAATCTTACTCATTACTTCATCCTCAGTGTAAACCAAGCAAACCTTCATGAACTGTTCTAGTGCAGATATATCCTTCTTAAACAAGGAGATTAAAATCGTGGTATCTCCAATGTACACCATTGTCACACATTTTACCTACTCTTCAAAATTTCTCTTCAGCTTAGTACAAAGGAGCCTGTCCTTTTTTGTTTAATGGCTTTTTTTCTATACATGCTAACCAGGAGAAAATTCCCCTCTATTCATAGCCTGTTAAGCTTTAAAAGAATTTTGGCAGTTTCATAAAAACATAGAAAATCTACAGCACAATACAGGCCCTTCGGCCAACACAGCTGTGCTGAACGTGTCCTTACCTTAGAAACTACCTAAGGTTACCATAGCCCTCTAATTTTTGGAGCTCCATGTACCTGTCCAGGAGTCTCTTAAAAGATCCTATTGTATCCGCTTCCACCACCATTGCCGACGGCCCATTCCATGTACTCACCACTCTGCATAAAAAAACTTATCCCTGACATCTCTTCTGTACCTACTTCCAAGCACCTTAAAACTGTGCCCTCTCGTGCTATCTATTTCTGCCCTGGGAAAAAGCTTCTGACTATCCACACGATCAATGCCTCTCATCATCTTTCAATAAGATTTCTTCCCGGTCTTCTAAAGTCCAGACGGAAGTTCTGCTCTTACCTGCTATCCCTGGATTCAGTCTGTTTGATCTTTATGCACTCTCTCTGTGGCAAATTCATGCTAGATTCCGAGACCGAAACTGTACACATTAATCAAAGTATGGTCAACCAAATCTCTCTTCAATGCAGTAAAACTTGTGTATCCTTGTATTCAAATTTTCCTGTTATCAATGCCGACATTCTTTTTGAATTCCTAATCACTTGTTGTACCTGTGCATGGACTTTCAGTGACCCATGCATAACCCCACGTGTATAGTTCCTTTAAAACATCTCTACTATCCAATCTGCACTACCTCCCCCACCCCAACCTCCCAGGGATTGGAAACATCCGCTTCAAAGCACCCTTTTGCATGTGTTGCAGAAGTAGAGAAAATAGTCCACTATTGTTTGATGACAACAACTCTGTTGCAAATGGAGTGATCATAGAAGGACCCCCTAATGTTGCTTCAGTTTAACATGCATTAGGGACGCTAATTCTAATCTTAATTGAATATTATTTTACAGGTTTCTGGTATTGACCTGCAAAATGCCACACACGATGAAGCCGTAAATGTCATAAAAAATGCTGGAAATCCAGTTGTTTTTGTGGTTCAAAGTTTATCACCTACTCCACGAGTGAGTAAACACTAGAAAATAAAATGAGATTACAATGCAATCCTTATCTGTGTATTGTATCAGCATGTGAATGTATTTGATGGGCTTTAAAGATTACAGTGTACCTCCAAATTACAACAGTTGGGTAATGGAAACTCACCCTTACAGAATTCACAAAGCACAACCAAAATATTGAAATATGGAATAAAAATTCCCAGGGGGAATTTATGTAAAAGAAAAAATCAAATTGAAAAAGCATACCAAGAGCTGATATAGTTTACCAAGGACAATAATCAGAGGGAGTTGGTTTACAGTGTCAAATTTGACAGTCTCTTCTACTGATTCTTGTACAACGATCACAGTCTGCTGGCTCACTGTGAGAGCTCTCTAAAAAGATTTGCTTCGGAAACTGACAAGGCTATTTTATTGAAATTTGTACAATGATATTTATCAATCAATGTAGCATTCTTTTCTAGTTAATTAAAACAACAATGGTTTCCCTTCTACCTACAGTACAATCAGAATTCCCTTTCACACTCATATTCCCTTGCAGATTACGTACCCAAGGAATCAGTACGGTTAAGAGAAAAATCCCTGCAAGAGTACATCTCCACTTATAATAAGAGATTCAATGGGGAGATAAAAGGTTTTGCATTATGGACAATTGTGAAACAGACACATTGATACGACATATCCCCTTCCTAATATTGGGGTACCGTGGGTTACAGAGTTTGCATATTTATAAGGTTAGGAAATGATGCAGTAAGATTATTGATAATAATTTATAATGCATTTTGACATCCAGTTTCAATATCAAACCTGTTTTACTTCAGCTTAACCAAAGAACTGTCCAAACTGGTTTATTGTTTCTTTGCTGTTAATTTAATTTTAAGGGACATTTATTTCTGTGCATTATTTCCCTCTCAGCCTTTATACTGTTACTAACACTTAGAGAATTCTCCCTTTCTCTGAATTTTGATTCCTTCCCCCTCATCTGCCAATATATGAATTATTTAAATGCAGTCTGAAAAAAATAAATCTCATCATCTAAGTCCAATCCTATTCTCGCCAGTGGTCTCTTTGCCTCTTCCATTATCAGAGGTTCAGTCAGAAGCCCTATAACACTACGTTAATGCGCCTGATTAAAGTATTTAAGAGTTTCTGTTTCAACTCCACTCAATATCTGTAAATTAATGAGGCAGCGATGGAGCCTGATGTGGAGCAAAAGAATCAGTTGTTTAGGTTCGTACTAAGATCAAACCAAGAAAAATCTGACACCTGCAGGTGGGAGCGGGCTGCATCCCCTTTTAACTACAAGCCATTTACTTTCTCCTTTTGTACAAAACATGCCATTTTATACACATTCAGAGAGTTGTTTCTGTCATTACCTTCCCTGCATGGTCATCATATGCCTTACAGACTTTTACCTTTGCTTCTGCTGGTTCATGCCTAAAGCATCCCTTTGTTTGGATAAGACCATGTTTACTATGGTGTCAGTCTCTTTATCCTAAGCATTGATGAACAGAATTTCCAACATGAGTCTGTCGTTCCTTAACTTCAAAACTGTAGGCGGTATATGAAAACACTGCAGAAGGTGGAAGCCTGATTTTAAAAAAATCCAGAACACACTGAAAGCACTCCACAGGCCAGGCAACATCTGAGGAAAGACAAACACAGTTAACGTTTCAGGTGAAAGCCACCTTTGAGTTGATGAAGTTTCTTTGACCTGAAATATTAATTTTGTTTCTATTTCCACAGATACTACCTAACTTGCAGTAACACCATTAGTGAGTTATGTGAGGTCTCACCAGCACTAGATGTAATAGTAGCTGACCTTCTGTGCTTTTATACTCCCATCTTCAGCTCCATTAATCAATATTCCATTTGCTGCCTTGATTACCTGTTGCTTACAGCAACATCCTGCAACTTCTTTCATTTTAAACAAAATCTGTTTTCCTCTTCTTCCTACTAAGTAGATAGTCTCACACCTTCCATCTGTTCTTCACCCCATCGCCTAACCTATCTGTATCCCTTTGCATACTCTTTCCTTTTTAAGAGTTTGCTTTCCCACATATGTTTGCATCAGCAGAAAATCTGTATATGAACTTTTTTCATCAAAATCATTAGTGTTGTAAGCGTATAGGCCCCAATAGTCACTTATTAGTTTTAGATTACCAACCTGAAAATGACTCATTTATCCAGATTTTTGTTTCAATCATAGAATTAAATTGAGTCTGTATTTTTTTTAAAAATTGCAATATATTTTCTGAAAATTTGAACTCTTTTTCTGTGCTGATTTTTAAGAAGTTGAAAAACTATAATACATTCTTTGAAAATGTCAACACATTTGTTTCAATATAATTAGATTTTATTACAATTCTAAAAAAAAGCTGATTTTATATTATTTTGCATATATATCTGCTTTCTTTTTGAAAAGTGATGAACTATTAATCATCTTGGCTGGGGCTAAAGACCGAATCCTTGTGAAAGTTGAGAACAGTGACCTACAAGTTCATAAATTACATTGCATTTTAATATATACTCTGGCAGCAACTTAAGGTTGTGTAGCAAGAAGAAACTATCTACGTGATTCTACTTGAACTATGAAATAAGTAATTATTTTGTATTATATGTATAAAGTTCACCATCCCTCCCTGATTCATCACTTCTTTAAATTCTGATCAGTTTAAAGCCGTCACTTTTAAGAATGTTCAAAAACCGATTTGATTTAGTCTAGGGAGTTAATGTGTTCATTTGGTCATTAACTATAGTGTATTTCTGGAGATAATTATATTCTGATCCATGATCCATAAAGTGTCAGTAATGCACCATGCTTCTGTGTGTAATATGAATAATTAAGTTTAGTTACTGCCTGTCATTTAGGTATGTACACAAAATAATAACCTGGCTTTTAATATGCAATGGAAGTTGCAGTGATGTGGACCATATTCATGAGTGTTTCCCTAACTTAAAATTGGATAACTTGTAGAACAAAAACTAAGCTGATAGTGTAAAAACAAAAGTGCCGTGCACTTCTATATTTCATGATTACCCAGTAACAAGCTGGCGAGTAGATGAAAGCAGTATCTGGGAAGTTTAATGAGGAAAGTAAAGGAGGAGAAGGAAGGCAGAGAAGCAAGGGACCTAAGGAATTAATCATCTCTCTTGGAAAACAGAAGTCATATCAATTGGAACCAGAGGAGTAAAAACAAAGAAATGGAGCTTTCAAGATGAAGAAAGCGGTGAGGCTGATCTTTCAGTTGAGCCTCAACTGGATGTTAAGCTCTCTATTTTCACTCTGCTTCATCCATGTGAAAAACAGTCTTCTAATAATATCATGTCTTAATATGAGCACAGGCCATAATGGAGGCTCGTGACATCTTGGCATCTCTTAAAGGGTGGCAAAATGTTCTTCTGTTTTGTTCTGTATCCTATACTTGTTTAAGATTCTTACCCTTTTAAGAGGAATATGCAAACAAAGCAATGCAAATTAAAGTTTAAAAAAATTAGTTTCCATTATCTTCTTATCTGAACAAAACCCTCCAGTTAAAGCCAAATTTCATTAATTACAGTCATGGAGTTTCATTATCACCACTGGGTACTCAGGTACATTGAAGTACACAGAAGAGGGCTCAGTTGCAGGGCACAAATGCAAATGCAAAGTTGTACCAGAGACTCAAGAGATGCACTAAAATTAAATGCTACTCAGGATTAGGGACTGAAATAAGTTTTGCTGGTATCACAGGCATGTTTTTTTGCTTTCACCCCTCTCCAACTCTGCAATTCAGAATACACTTCCTTTCGGACAGAGTCATTAACCTAAAATGTTAAACACGTTTTTCTCTCCAGAAATTTGAATTTTTATTTCAACTTGCCTTTGCTGTTTTGCCACATTCCCTTGCAGATGCTATGGTTGATATTTGCAAAATAATTGGTTATATGGGTATATTTGGGCAGTGTGGGCTCATTGGGTCTGTATTCCTAAATAAGTTTAAAACAAGCTTTTTTGTACTCTTGCTTAGAAACTCCCTGTACTTGTAATGGACTATATTTAACATTCTGTGTGTTTTTTCAGTGAATCTTTTCTAATCTTTTATACAACGATAGAAGAGGATGACTGGAAAGAAACATGCTATCTCTGTTGTAAATTGCTATGGTTTTGCAGTATTTTTCATGTGGTAAAATGCTAGCTGCCATTATAAAAATGAACTTGTATCACAATTCTGTTCAACAGCCATATTCTGTATATCAAAGCAAAACTGAGCAAAAACAAGAAAAAGAAATAAAAACAGTAAGTAACTTCTTAAAGATAATTTTAATTATAACTAAGGTGGCAACAATTGTTCTGCAGGTGCAATACAGTTATAAAGTAATTTTCCCTTTTTATATTATATCTTTTGGTCCTCTTTCAGGCTTTGGCCCCAAATAGAGCTGGTCCACCACCACCCATGCGATTGCCTCCACCTTACAAAGAACCTGCAAGTGTGAGGTTATCAGAATTGGTGAAGCCAGTGGAATTTCCAGATAATGGCAAGATTCCAAAGGACGAAAATGAGAGTGACCGTAAGTTCAATAAGATATAGTGAAATCAGGGTCAGTTTTTGATGTCATTATGAGGTGTGGGCATTGCTGATAAATCCCACAGTAATAAGTCTTTCAACTTGCCTTTGAGTATGTAACCCATGATAATTAAACCCAAAGATGTAATGTTAGAAAGCTCCACTTGTGGAGAGAGAAAAACGAGGTTTACGGAATTAAAAAAAAGAACTTGTAAACAGAAAGCTATGCGAGAATGAGGCATGGCTGATGCAGCGCAGGAAAGCAAGAGAAACGCAGCAAGCTATTAGAAACTAAATATATAAAACTGTTAGAAGTGGAATTAGTAGTAAGTATCTCTACCCTACTTGGAAATCTCAGGGTGAGACCCGTGGAGGAGAGATGATAGTGATAAAAGATCTATTGAAGCTACAGCTATAACAAGCAGCAGCTGTAATGAGTGTAATGAGACAATATCAGCAGAGATGAGTGTCCAAGATCTCTACCAGGTAACCTGGAATTAGTTCTGTTAAATCATACCAGAGGATTTGGTCAGGTTCTTTTTGTATAAGTTTGTGAACCGACTTTCCATTGGTGATCAACTTTTTCATCCAACAAAACAAGAAACAAGATGATGCAATGTTTAATGATGTAGAGGATTTGATATGGTTGGATGTATAAGTTTGTTTTCATTCGAAGAATCTGAATTTGATTTTATGCAAGAACTGATTATTTTTGCAAAGACTTTGATAAGTTATTGAACGAAATTTACTTTGTTTATAAGTTGTGATGTTGGAGAATTGACGTGAAAGGAGTTAAGCTGTATATATATATGTGTAATATTTGAATTTGTAGATAATACTAACTGAAACTGAAGTTAACTATAATACTTAAGAATAGGAATTCAATAAGAATAATGCTAGATCTAATTAGTTGGGAAATTGGAGTAACAGAGGTTATTCTAATGAAATTCACTGATTTCAATTAGAAATGAATTTGTTTTTTTTTTGATATTGAGATTAGGAACCTAATCAGAATGTTGGAATTTTGACTTGTTCTGACTCATGTAAATATTTTGTATATCTTGTTTTTTTTTATATAAACAAAACTTACGTTTAGAAGTGTGTTTTTTCTGTTGACTTCCAATACCTAGGGTTTCTGATGGCCTACTAGCACCTATTGTAGTACTATGTAATTTGATTTTTCTCATAAAGGCTCCAACGACAAGTCACACGAGATAAGACCAGCGCTACACAGGTATCAGATAAAATTTGCCCAGCCAACCAGGAGGCAGTGTATTAGATAACCATAGAACACTGATTAGTATACAAAGCACTAAAAGAATCTTATTGTTCAACCTCAGTTGTTCAGTTAAGATATACAGTGAAAGAAAATTGAAGTCATAGAGGAAAAAGGTGTCAACATTCTAAATGCTATTTTAGTCAATGGCATAGCAAGAACAGAAAAAGATGACGAAGTACTGGACTTCTAAAAGAATATGTTCAGTTGCCGGAGTTATTCCTCTAACTGACCCCAGTGCAGAATTTCCTAAGTCCCTCATAATAGAGTAAAAATTTGTTTCTGCCGTGCAAGATCTCCAGCCCCTGCTACCATACACTCAATAGGGAAGTAAGTGGTGACCAAAGTATTTCCTACCATGTAGCTACTTTAGCCAGTGTTTAGACTCAGAAAGTTGGAAAAGGCACCACTCAAGTTTACCTAGGTGAGTTGAAAACCTTAGTGAAGTGGGAAAGCTTATGATGAAATACTGAGAGATGTATTAACCTAGATCAGAGAAACACTTACTATCGAGAGTAAGGAAACAGTAACTGCTGAAACTTCTGAAGATGTGCTTAGCAAGATCATGACTCTTCAATTCAGAGCAGACACTTCTGATACCATACCAACAGTTTTGTAGAGGATGTTGGGACTACTACTCCTCAATGTTAGAGCTGCAACTGGAACAGGGAAAACAAAACCTGCCATTGTTTACTGAACTATTGACACTTTCTACGCTCCGAGGAAGGCAAGCATGCTTCCAGAACCGCATGCATGAAGCAGCATTCGGGGACAGTCAAACAACGTGCTGTTATACAGTCTCAGGCCACAGGTACCTGTAAAGAAGATGATTTAGCACAGCTAATTCCGGTTACTTCTCAACCAACTAAATGGATCACTGAGCTTCAAAGACAACTAGCTGCTCTGCAAGCTACACAACAGCAGAAGGTAAAAGCGAGTCGGGCAGCATCCATTGAAACGAGCAGTCAGTTTCCGGCCGAGACCCTTCGTCAGGATTGAAGAAGGAGGGGGCAGGGGCCCTATAAATAAGTTGGGGGGAGGGTAGAAGATGCCAGGTAAAAAAACCAATCAGGGGAAAGATCAAGGGGTGGGGGAGGGGAAGAGGATAGGCAGGAGAGGTGAAGAAGGAATGTAAGGGGAAAGCACTATGAGTAGTAGAAGAACGCAGAATCTTGAGAGAGGTGATAGGCAGCTAGAAGAGGAGGCAGAGTGAAAGTGGGATGGGGGAAGGGAGAGAGAGGGAATTACCGGAATTTGGAGAATTCGATGTTCATACCAAGGGGCTGGAGACTACCCAGACGGTATATGAGATGTTGCTCCTCCAACCTGAGTTTGGCCTCATCATGGCAGTAGAGGAGGCCATGTATGGACATATCCGAATGGGAATGTGAAGCAGAGTTGAAGTGGGTGGTAACCAGGAGATCCTGTCTGTTGTGGTGGATGGAGTGGAGGTGCTCGACAAAGCGGTCCCCAATCTGCGTCAGGTCTCGCTGATGTAGAGGAGGCCGCACTGGGAGCACCGGATGCGATAAGTGACCCCAACAGACTCACAAGAGAAGTGTTGCCTCACCTGAAAGGACTGTTTGGGGCCCTGGTACCACCATCAGGGCCCCAAACAGTCTTCCCACCCTCCCCCCACCTTCTTTATAGTGCCCCTGCCCCCTCCTCCTTCAGTCCTGATGAAGGGTCTCGGCCCAAAACGTTGATTGCTCATTTCAATGGATGCTGCCCGACCTGCTGAGTTCCTCCAACGTGTTTGTACGTGTTGATTTGACCACAGCATCTGCAGTGTACTTTTGTGTTTACTGAAGGTAAAAGCGAGCTCTGAGACTGCAGGTGATGCCACCAAACTGTCTTAAAGGTGGCAAAGATGAGCACATAGCCAGCTGTTGCTCCCATGAACCAAATCTGGCATTAGTAGTGGAAAAGTGAAGACAGCTTGGGAAGAGACAGTGTGAGTGGGAGTCACATCATGATACTCCTAAGCCTCCTTTTAAACCAGAAGCAGTTCCTGTTTCAGGACAAACAGGGACTGATGTTGGCAAAGCATATCTCAAAAGCTTCAAGATGTTTGCTCTGTGAAACAAAGTCCCAGAAAGAATGGGATCACATTTTGAAGTTTGCTGAAGGTCATCTGGTGAACTCGGGAGATGCAGGTGACGTTAGCGCTGATGTCGTGCAAGCTGTATGTGGGAGTCGTCTTATCCAACTAACAGAACCTGCCGCAGGTGTCGCCATTGCATATTTTCAATCCTTAATGATGCATTCAAGTGCTATGCCTGACAGTTACACACAAGAAGATCAGTGTGGGGGATTACCAGTTATTTCTCATCTCTCTGATGCTGAGATTACAGACTCCCAGTTAACTGATCTATGCATAAGGGAAGTCATCAAGCAGATGGAAACTGGAAAAAAACCCATCCCCTTCAGTATGGAACGCAATTCCCAGACTACCCCACCTTCTTAGAGGATGAGAAGGGGACTTTCTTACATTAGAACTTGATCAAAGTAACACAAAAGATGTGTTAGTAACAACTTATCATGTCACTAAATATGCTTTGGCTTTTTCTACACCTAACCAAAAAGCCAAGACAGTTGCGAAGTGCCTATGGGAGCATTTCATCTCAGATTATGGTTATCCTGAGCGCCTACACAGCGAAGAAAGCCCTGACTTCGAATCCCATTTGATTAAAGAATTGTGTGAATTTAAAAAGTCAAAAAGTGAGAATGGAATTCATAAAGTCAGAACTACACCATATCATTCCAGAAGAAACCTTGTCGAGAGGTTTAACAGGACCCTCTTAAATATGTTAGGAACCCTGGAGATGACATATAAAACTCGTTGGCAAGAATTTGTGAAATCCCTAGTCCATGCTTATGATTGTACTAGGAATGAGATGATTGGCTTTAGTCCATATGAATTGGTGTTTGGACGACAACCCAGACTTCCAGTTGACTTAGCTTTCAGACTCCCCTTAAAAGACAAATAAGGTAGATCACACTCTCAGTATGTACAAAATTTGAAATCTCATCTTGAGGAAAGCTTCAAAATAGTTACAGGGAACTCACAGAAAATGGCAGACCAAAACAAGACCAGATATGACAAACATGTGACAGCTTCCGAGTTCTGAGTGCTAGTAAGGAATCTGTGCCTACGAGGTAAAAATAAACTTGCTGATAAATGGGAAGAAGTAGTCAATGTAGTGGTGAGCCAAGCTGGTGATCTGTCTGTCTACAAGGTGTGTCCTGAGAAACCGGTCTGCTCCCTTGTGGATTTCTTCCTTCTGAAGACAGTGAACAACCTTCTGCCGTCCTTGTTCACAACTACACAACTCACAGGAGTACTAAGAATGAACAGTTGGTTGAAGAGGAAGAAAATCTAATTGACTCTGAAGAGGACAAGGATGAGGTTTATGACCTCAGACCAAGACTTGACATTGTAGATGAGCTTTCTAAGAGTCAAGAAACTTGTGAACAGTTACACAGAAGAATTGTGTGTTCCAACCCAAGCCCAAATCAGCCACTTACAACCACTTTGGTTGTAGACCAAGTGCTGGAATCCCAAAGAAATGCAAGTTACTTACGGGATGTAGCGGAATCTACTGTAGAAAATAACTTACCTGTCAGTCCTGAAGAAAACCCAGTGGAAGAATCAACAATTGAGGAAATGTGTAATCAGTGTATCCCACCTGATGGCAGAAGTCTGGAAATTTTGTCAATCCCAAATGAGTCTAAGATTCAACAAGAAAAAGAGACGTGATGAAGTGTTGACTAGAAAAGATACGACAAATGAAAATTCTCACTAAGAAGAGTCTGAACTCAGAAGGTCATCTAGACACAGAGAAAAGCCTAGATCTCAAACCTATCCTGAGCTAAGAAATCCTATAGTGACAACAGTCCAGTCCCTTTTCCAATTTCTGAGTTTAGCCGTCATAGAGTCTCTTCCAGATTTCACATATGTTGAATACCCCAAACCCATTACTGTGCAACCTGTATCTGTATGCAAAGGAACTTGCATAAATTCAGGTGTAATCTAGGTTAATTAAACCCAAAGATGTAATGTTAGAAAGCTTCACTTGTGGAGGGATGAAAACGAGGTTTATTGAATTTAAATAAAAGAACTTGGGGAAAAATAGCTGGCTGACACTGCACGGCAAAGCGAGAGAAACACAGCAAGCTATTAGAAACTAAAGATGTGAAACTGTTAAAAGTGAAATTAGTAGTGAGTATCTCTACCCTACTTACTTGAAAACCTCAGGGTGAGACCTGTGGGGAACAGATGATAGTGTAGCTTCTATTGAAGCTAAAGCTATAATAAGCAGCTGTAATGAGATACAGTAATATCGGCAGAGATGAGTGTCCAATATCTCTACGGGGTAACCTGGAATTAGTTTTGTTAAATCATACCAGGGGACTTGGTCAGGTTTGTTTTTGGTACAAATTTGTGAACTGACTTCCTGTGGATGTTCAACTGTTTCATCCAATGAAACAAGAAACAAGATGGTGAGCCACCCAAGATTGAAGAACAAGCGCGAGAATTAAATGTTTAATGTTTAAAGCACGGGATTTAATATGGTTGGATGTATGTTTATTTTCATTCAAAGGATCTGAATTTGATTTTCTTCAAGAACTGATTATTTTTGCAAAGATTTTGATAAGATACTAAACGAGATTTACTTTGATTAAAAGTTGTGATGTTGGAGAATTTGTCATAAAAGAGTTAAGCTGTGTATATATATATATATATATATATATATATACAAAATTTTTGCATTTGTAGGCATACTGACCGGAATTGAAACGGAAATTAACCATAATATTTATGAATAGGAATTCAATAAGTTTTCTAACTAACTAGGGATAAATAAAAAGGAAAGGTTAGTCTGTAAATCTTTAAATAGGAAATAACACTAGATCCAATTAGTTAGAGAAATTAGAGTAACAAAGGTTATTCTAATGAATCTCTGATTGTACTGTAATTTAAAAGTAATTTGGTTTTTGTTTGCTATCTGAGATTTGGAACCTAATCAGAACGTTGGAATTTTGAATTGTTTTACTTACGTAAATATTTTGTATATCTTGTTTTTTCATAAACAAAACTTAGAGTTAGAAGTGTGTGTTTTCTATTCACTACCTCCTTCTGATACCTAGAGCTTCTGATGGCCTCCTTGGACCTAGTGTAGTACTACGTAATTTGATTTTTCTCATAAAGAGTGGCGACAAGTCACAGAGATAAGACCAGTGCTACACAGGTGTTAAAAGTAGATTCAAATTACAGGGTAGCATGGTAGCTAAGAGGGCAACACGATAGCATAGTAGTTAGCCCATCACTCTACAGCACCAGCGATAGCTAATCAGGGTTCAATTCCCCGTGCTGCCTGTAAGGAATTTGTAAATTTACCCCATGACCACGTGGGCTTGCTCCAGGTTACATTCCAAATATGTACAGTTAGGACTGGTGAGTTTTGAGCAAGCTTTGTTCGCACCCCGGTGACACTTGTCCAGCACAATTCTTACTGATTTGATTTGACACAAACAATGCATTTCACTATATGATTCACTGTACAAATAAAGCTAATCTATTACCATAATCTGAAATGCTGTATGAGTGTAAGTATGGTTGAAACACCAATAGGTAGGATTTCCCCTAGTAAACATGTTGAGTCTCTGAACTTCATTAGTTCTGACCTCAGTGGTTTTCATAGATGCCTCACTGATTTGTTTCCAGAATTTTCTGTTTATCTTTCATATTTAAAGTATCTACAATTTTTATTTGATTTTCATTCTCTAACCACCAACTCGATCTCTGTCCTAAGCAACCATCAGAAATTGAACCAGACAGTTCCTAACTTTGCTTTCAAATCCGTCATGAGCTGATCCATGCAACCACTTAGACTACATATTTTTCAAATCCACTTCTCCAGACTATTGTTGGCCCCTCCTTGGAGAACTAAATCTGCCATAATAATCACAGCCTAAAATTCCTGTGGAGTGGAACAAACTAAGCTCCTAATTCAGATCATGCATGGCCAAAGCTTATATCCATCCCAGTCATTGTTACCTACAGGCTTAACTATTTCCTCATTCAATCCTTTAAGAGCTTGAGGTGACCCAAACTCTGTTACTTGTGATTTTACAATAAGCCCTGATCACCCATTCCACCTCCCCCACCCCCGTGTATGGTGATCAACTTGTCTCAGATACTTCCCTCAATTTAAAGATTCTTTTTTCCCCAATTCTTTTCACAGTCTAATCCATTCCTATCTCATCCATCCTACAGTTCAAAGGTTTCAAAAGTTCAAAGGTAAATTTAATGTCAGAGAAATGTACACAATATACATACTGAAATTCTTTTTCTTTGCAACCATCCCTGAAAACAGAGGAGTATCCCAAAGAATGAATGACAGTTAAATGTTAGAACCCCAAAGCCTCCTCCAGTCCACCCCCCCATGCGTAAGCAGTGGCAAAACAACAATTCCCCCTCCCCCAAAAATGCTGATTAGATATCAGCATTTTTTCCATTTGTGCCTTCTTGCTTTTCCTCAAATACAAATACTCCATGTGGTAGCTTTCTCTTTAACCAACAAGGCCGTTAGCTCTGAGATTCTATGTTAAGCCTCTTAGTCCCTCTACCATGTACGACCCTCTTCAAGTTTTTAATTGTTTTTCCCCAAATACCTAAGCCAAAATTTCATAATTATGTGATGGTGAAGAATCTTAGGATAGATGTGCTGCTGTATAAATGCATATTTCTGTATATTGTGTGTCAGATTAATCAACCTAAGCTTGAATGCTGTCAGGATGTTGGTGCATTTGAGCATGGAACACTCTTTTATTAATAAAATCTGTTGATTATTCAATTCTTCATTGAATGTCTGCCCTCTGAACCGCAAGTGGGAAGCATTCTGACAAATTGAATCGTTGAAAAAGTTTTCTTTTTCACATCGACATATACTTAAGTTATCAACTGGGTAAAGGTTGAAATATTTTGTAGGGTCATCTTTATGAAATGGTATTGAATTTTTTATGATGTCAATATTTAGCCTATTTATCAATGTTGGAAAACCATACTGTGCAGTTAATGAAAGTGAAATTCACTCCAGAGTCAACAACAAACAATTGCTTGGATGTTTATTCAAGCTGTCTGATGGAACCAGCGAGAGTTTGGAGCAGTGGGCAAGCCCTTGTTTCTAAGGCTTAGATACAGTGTTTGAGTTGGTTGGTGGATACAGTGAGTGAAGCACTAGGGGAGGGGCGCTGACTGAAGAAGTGAGGAAATGGTGAGGAAACAGCAGAACTTCGGCATTTTTGTCTTTAAACAGGACTGAAAATATGTACACAGGTACTCTGCATAGCACTGTCCACAGAACCCTCAGACATTCTAGTGCTTTTAATTCTCAAGTCTGAGTACTCATGAGTATTGAGCATTGAATAGTACAGTATAGGAATTGGCCCTCCGGGTCACCATGTCTATGTCAATAATGCTAATCTAAACAATCCCATCTGCTTTACACAGTAAATGGTCTGTGTCCCTCTATTGCCTAATCCCCTACTTGTTTATTTCCCTGTCTATGTGTCACTGAAACATTTGTGTGCTCAAGCTGTGCGATAGTCCCTGAAGAATCAGTCAATGTGCACCCTATCCTCTTTCCCCATCGCTTCACAGTACTGTGCTGGAATCCGAGTGAGCCCTCTGCTTCTCTCACAACAAATGATCAGTGAAAATGAGCTATCTGCGAGGAGCGGTGTTGGATGGAAGCTCAGGACAAAGGAGAGCTGTGCAGAAAGAGGAGAGAGAGTAGCTTCCGTCAATCAGTCATTTGGAAGTGCTAGGAGTGAAGTTACTATGCTGGCAGGGTGCTGCCCGGCCCTCACAGGTAGCTCTGGCACAGTAACACACAGCAGCAACAGAAAAGGCAGGGATTGCTTGTTCCACACACAACAGTGCTGTAATTATCATTTTGCTGAATGCTCAATAAAACATTGACACAGGTTACCACAGATTCCATTAGCACTCTCGTTTCTGGGAATAAATTCTGAGCACCCAAGTGAGTTAACCAGTGTATCTGGTTAAAATTATGCTCATGAATGATCCACAGAACTGGTTAGAATTGTGACTTCACTTGCAATGTCTTCCTTCTATTTCAGCGTCCTGGCACAGCAAGCTGTGCAGCATTTCATTCTCATGAAAGTTAGTGTGCAGGTCTGTTTAAATTAGTTAATCAGTAGAGTAAGCTTAATAATGAAACTGTTTCACATATCATTTACTCTGGGGAATGGACCTGGAAAAAACTGTTTTCAGTTTTTATATCTTGCTTAGATTTGCAGTTTTCATGCTGAAAGAACCACTTAATTTAACCAATATTGTATTCAACAAAAATGTTGTTTGTTCCTTTCAGTGTTTTGTGGGCTCCTAAAACTGGTCAGAAACAGTCTCTTATTTCATAACAATATAAGTATGAATAATAAACAAAAATTTAACCATATAATTTAATACTGAAATTCAGTACTTCTCAGACTCATCCTTAGTGTTTTCATTTTGCCCAGAAAATACTGTTGAAAGGACAGGATTGATTAAAACAATTAGAAGGGGTGAGGTGGGGAGGGCAGACTTACTCCAGAGATTGTACGTCTTTTCGGCTATTTCACTGCTTGCATTTGTGATATTGACAAATTTGTTACTTGTACAGTTATCTCATTCCAATAAGATGTTGTGTTTTCTTTTGTTGCTTGATGAAAATGTAAAGCTAGTACAGAGGAACAGATGTCCAATTTAAAGACTAGTACAAAGTTCTTCCTGTGAAATATAGGAAAATAGGGAAATCCTGGAAACACTCAGCAGGTCAGGCAGCATCTATGTAAAGAGAAGCAGTTAACTTTGAATCCTATGTCCCTTCATTCACAATCCCTCCATCTGCAGTTTTTAAAAAATGTTTCCTGCAATCCTCTGAGTTGTCAACACTAATTCACAACTTTAAAGTGCCAAAAAAGTCCAAAGCAATTCACCACAATATTATCTAATAAGAGAGAAGAGTCCAGGAGGGATCTTAAAAGAAATCAGGAAGGAGGAGAATTAAGGTAAAGTATGAGACTGGACTTGGTTCTGGAGCAGCACTGACACATATGCAGGCAAATAGGCATTAGTCCATTGTCTTGGGGATTCACCTGGGATCTTTTGAGTTTCGAGCATGAAGCAAGACAGATAAAAACAGACGATTACATTTGGGAAATTAACAGAGCACTAGGGCAAACTTTTATGTGTATCAGAAGATGAGTCAAGTAAGTAAAATGTTTCACTGATGTGGTAAAAGTATACCTTGCTTGCAATTAACAAAGGAAATTTGTGTTAATTGAATTAAGCAGCTTTAATTATAACTGTTAATCTGCTGTGGGATAAAGATCAAAAATTGTATTTGGCCAGCTGTTTTCTTGATCCACTTTTACAAAAACTTTGGAGAGATACATAGTTAGTGTGGTGTGGCAAAATTATGCATTTCAGAATGCCAGATGATTTCATCGATAAACTTTAGGGTTATGCTATATTATAATGTTGTCAGTATGAAGACTTAAACCCATTTTGGATACCAGCATTGTTTGAACTAGTGTATTTCCTTGGAGCAGTGAGACCTTTTGTTCACCACTTGCCTGACAGCTAAACTAGATCTTACCGTGAGTGGATCCTCTTCAAAGCAAGTTGTGGCTGATTGGCAAGCCCTGCCAGGCACAGAGCCTTTCTTTCATATATTTCATGATTAAAAGCTTTGACACCTATTTAAGTCATATCCCTGTACTATATACTGGCTGTAAATCAGACTTGTCAAACAGCTTAAATATTTATGAATTTCAGAAGTAGACACAAAATATATTACTAATAAATATGCTGTTGGAAACAAATTGCTGAAAAAAAGTAAAAAATAAAATCCAAAATCACTAGAAAGCAATTAAGCAATTATTCCATAAGATCATCAGATATAGGAGCAGAATTAAACCATTTTGTCTGCCAAGTCTGTTCCTACATTTCATCATGGGTGATCCATTTCCTGCTTTCTCCATGTAACCCTTCATGCCCTGACAAATCAAGAGCCTATCAAACTCTGCCTTAAATATATCCAGTGACTTTGCCTCAACAGCTGCCTAGGGCAACGAATTCCATAGATTCACCACTCTCTGGCTCATGAAATTCCTCCTCATCTCTGTTCTAAATGGGCATCCCTCTATTCTGAGGCTGTGTCCTCTGGTCTTAGACTCTCTCATAATAGGAAACATCCTTTCCACATCCAGTCTGTTGAGGCCTTTCAACATTTGATTAGTTTCCACGTCTTTCTCCCTCACAGTCTCTCTTTAAAAATGAATGCCATCCAGGCATGGATAGAAGATTGGCTGGCAAACAAAACTGAGTCAGCATTAATTACTCTTTTTCTGGTTGACAAGTGTAACAAGTGTTAAACCACGGAGACTGATGCCTGGGCTGCAACATTTTACAATTTATAAAAATGTCTTGGTTGCTAATTATGCTAATGACACAAAGGAAACAAGGAAAATAAGTTTTGAAGAGATATAAGGAGGATACAAAGGCACATAAATAGGTTTAGTGATCGGGCATGTATTTGAAAAAAAGATGTTTAAAATATGAAATCATTCATATTGGCTGGGGAAAACTGATGGGATATTATTAGGAGGATTGAATTCAAAAGTGGTGAGATATTTCAGGAATATAGGGCATTGTTGAGATCACATCTTGAGTACTTTATTGGTCTTATTATTTAAGGAACAATGTGAATGTATTAAAAATAATTAAGAACAAATGTACCTGGAATGGGTGTGTTGGCACATGCATAAGGTTTTGACAAAATAAGCTTGTGTCCACCACAGTTTAGAAGAGTTAGAGGAAACTTGATGGAAATATTAGTGCTTCTGGGAACCTTCACAAGGTGGACGTGAAGATGATACTCTTGTGGCAGAAAATAGAACGAGGGTTCATCGTTTAAAATAAAGAGGTTGCAACTTTAAATCAAGTTGAGGAAAGTTGTTTTTCTCTCTGTCAGAGGGTTGTAAGTCTTTGGAACCTCCTTAAAGAGGGATGGGAGTTGGATTTGTCAAGATTTTTAAGCAGAGGTAGATAGATTTGTGGAATTACATGTGCAAGAAATTGGGAATGCAGAGCTGAGGCTACATCTTATTGAATAATCGAGGAGACAGCCTCTTTAAGACTGGCAACAGCTATAACACTGGCTTAAGTAGAGAAAAGAATTTGCTCTGTCTACAGCCTGTATAGCTGCATTTATGCAGGGTAACTAAAGTTAAAATTTGTGCTTGTATATGTCAACTGCTTAGTTTCATTCTTCCCTTGAGTGAACGTGTCTCCTGTTATGCAATGTATTATGCTGCAATAAAGATTTGCTGCAGTGCCAATATTTATTTATTTATTTTCATTCAAAATTACTGCAGTGGTCTTCAAAGATTTGCTATTTGTATATAAATTCTTATCCAATAGCTGATCATTCATAGACTGTAAAAATTGATTATTGAAGACAATCATTTAAAACCCCATGATTCTGCGATGGTAAAATGTCCAAGATAATATAATGAGTTAAAATATAATTTTTATAAAAGATATTTTATTAAAATGCATATTTTGTTTGATATGATAGTATGCTTAAGATTGTCCCTCACTAACCTTGTTTGGGCACTAGACATTAAATTCTCTGATCTTGATCAGATTGCATCAACATTTAAAGAAATATTAGATTTTCCTAAATTAACATGTCAGAATTATCTGACCCAAGTTTTATATATATTTTTTTTATCAAAAATAACTGCTATTTGATACACAGTTAGATAAAAAAAATATAAAAGATGCAAGTTACAGGTACTTACAAAGCAGGAGTACTGGCCATGAACATCATATAAAATACAGCATAATATGACATCATTGTTTGTTTGAGAATACGAATCAATCTAGAGATCTGAAAAGAGCTGTTAGTGTAACGTTGTGAGAACAGACTAGGCTGGCAGGCCTTAGAAACACTCCTTGACTGGATAAGTGCTGGTGATCATTGCAGCACTCTGATGCTGCTCTCTCCCACTGTCCTCTGCTTGTTTCATTAACTTGGTACACAATTAAATGTGCTGGCATGCCATGTCGCTTGGTATTAAATTAGGATAATTGATTGTTGGTGATAAGCGAAGAAGACATGACGGCTTGCCCTGAAGGAGAACACTCTCACGAGATTTCTCATGAGTAATTGGAAAGCAGAGGGACAGACTTTCAGACCTCAGTAGCAACTGCACATTTTATGTCAGGAATGCAATTGTCTGACAAATAACTGGAGCAGGCATGGTGCAAGGTGGGTTTCCAGGTAAGAGAATTGTGCATGTCATGCTGAAAAGATGATTGTTTAAATTGGGGTCGGGGGGGGGGGGGGGAATCTCTTATAACATATATAATTTTGATCTGAGGAAATCAACATCTGTTATGCAAGTGAGGAGTAATTTTCAAGCAAATTTGACCATTAAGATTGCAAAGCATGTTCAATATTACATTATTGCTATATTAACAAGTAATAAAAAATGTCATTAAGAAATTAATGATTTTGTAGACAGGAAAGGTGTAATAACTTGAAATTAATCACTTGTAATATATTTTTATCAGGATACCAGTTACACCACCAGAATCAGTCCATCTTTTTTTTCTAAAGGAAAGACGGGCACTATTATTTTAAAGTTTTTATTTTTATACCAGAATCCTACTCAATGCAGAGGTACTTACATAATCTCATTGACATTCTTTCTTGTGATTCCAGGCTGTTATATAGATGGAATTAATTAGCTTAATTTTCTGCTAGAACAAATAACAATGCATTAATAGCATTAATGAGCAGATGCTCTGAAGATAAATTTGAGTAGTGTTTTCTAGTAAAGCAACAACATTTTATTATCAGCTTAAGTGAAAACCCATATTTGGCTTCAACAGTATGAATCCTTTAGTGTGAAAATCCAGTCAGGAACAAATTGAACTCTTTAACACAAATTCAGTGTTCACATTATTATTGTGCAAATGTTACTCTGTTTTTGTGTTCTTGTATTTTAAGCTACCAAATGTATGAGATGTATTAAATTTGAAACTTTAATTGTTAAATCATGTATTTAATAGGCTCATATTCATACAGCAGGCTGTTAGTAGTCTGTAGATGTTATTATTGTGTTATGAATAGTTAAATACTAAATAGACTTTATAGAAAACAGATAACATTCACTTTTCACCCTTTGGTATTTGTCAACTGTGTTTGGGTCTGCTAGAAATGTGATTATGTCTTGCATGCAATGTATAAACTGTAGATTTCATACTTAGAAATGCTTTGTGTGTATTCATGTTCTCAGTCATTAGCATTTGCATCATGTACATTACAATACATTGGAGAAAATATTAATTAGCATGATTAATTTTCCATGATATTATCACATCTTTTTGCCACGTGTGTTACCACATTCCTGGGAAAAGGCCTGTATTTGAAGTTCATCCTCACTCCATTTCCATCAGAAGTGGAGAGAGTGAGCAGCTTCAAATTCCTGGGTGTCAAGATCTCTGAGAACCTAACCTAGTCCCAACATAGCGATGTAGTTATAAAGAAGACAAGACAGTGACTATATTTCATTAGGAGTTTGAAGAGATTTGGTATGTCAACAAATACACTTAAAAACTTCGATAGTTGTACTGTGGAGAGCATTCTGACAGGCTTCATCACTGTCTGGTATGGGGGTGGGGGGGCCACTGCACAGGACTGAAAGAAGCTGCAGAGGATTGTAAATTTAGTCAGCTCCATTTTGGGTACTAGCCTACAAAGTACCCAGGACATCTTCAAGGAGTAGTGTCTCAGGAAGACAGCGTCCACAATTAAGGACCTCCAGTACCTAGGATATCAAGTCAAGTCACTTTTCAAACAACACACACAAAATTCAGGTGGAACACAGCAGGCCAGGCAGCATCTATAGGGAGAAGCACTGTTGATGTTTTGGGCTGAGATCCTTCGTCAGGACTAACTGAAAGGAAAGATACTTAGAGATTTGAAAGTAGGTGGGGGAGGGGGAAATGCAAAATGATAGGAGAAGACCGGAGGGGGTGGGATGAAGCTAAGAGCTGGAAAGTTGATTGGCAAAAGTGATACAGAGCTGGAGAAGGGAAAGGATCATGGGACGGGAGGCCTAGGGAGAAAGAAAGGGGGAGGGGAGCACCAGAGGGAGAAGGAGAACAGGCAGAGTGATGGGCAGAGAGAGAGTAAAAAACAAACAACTAAATATGGCAGGAATGGGGTAGGAAGGGGAGGAGGGGCATTAACGGAAGTTAGAGAAGTCAGTGTTCATGCCATCAGGTTGGAGGCTACCCAGCCAGTATACAAGGTGTTGTTCCTCCAACCTGAGTGTGGCTTCATCTTGACAGTAGAGGAGGCCATGTATAGACATATCAGAATGGGAATGGGACGTGGAATTAAAATGTGTGGCCACTGGGAGATCTTGCTTTCTCTTGCGGACAGAGCATAGGTGTTCAGCGAAACGGTCTCCCAGTCTGCATTGGGTCTCACCAATATATAAAAGGCCACATGGGGAGCACCGGACACTGTATACCAAACCAGCCGACACACAGGTGAAGTGTCGCATCACCTGGAAGGACTGTCTGGGGCCCTGAATGGTGGTGAGGGAGGAAGTGTAAGGGCATGTGTAGCACTTGTTCCGTTTACAAGGATAAGTGCCAGGAAGGAGAACGGTGGGGAGGGATGGGAGGGGGGTGAAACGAGTGGACAAGGAAGTCGCGTAGTGATCGATCCCTACGGAAAGCAGAAAGAGGGGGGGAGGGAAAGATGTGCTTGGTAGTGGGATCCCATTGGAGGTGGCGGAAGTTACGGATAATTATACATTGGATCCGGAGGCTGGTGGGGTGGTAGGTGAGGACAAGGGGAACCTTATCCTGCGTGGGATGGCAAGCGGATGGGGTGAGGGCAGATGTGCGGGAAATGGGAGAGATGCGTTTTGGAGCAGCGTTGATGGTAGAAGAAGGGAAGCCCCTTTGTTTAAAAAAGGAAGACATCTCCTTCATCCTGGAATGAAAAGCCTCAGCCTGAGAGCAGAGGTGGTGGAGATGGAGAAATTGTGAGAAGGGGATAGCGTTTTTGCAAGAGACATGGTGGGAAGAGTCACTTTTATTGTCATTTTGACCATAACTGCTGGTACAGTACATAGTAAAAATGAGACAACGTTTTTCAGGACCATGGTGTTACATGACACAGTACAAAAACTAGACTGAACTACGTAAAAAAGCAACACAGAGAAAGCTACACTAGACTACAGACCTACACTGGACTGCGTAAAGTGCACAAAAACAGTGCAGGCATTACAATAAATAATAAACAGGACAATAGGGCAAGGTGTCAGTCCAGGCTCTGGGTATTGAGGAGTCTGATAGCTTGGGGGAAGAAACTGTTACATAGTCTGGTCGTGAGAGCCCGAATGCTTCGGAGCCTGTTTCAGACAGCAGGAGGGAGAAGAGATTGTATGAGGGGTGCATGGGGTCCTTCATAATGCTGTTTCCTTTGCGGATGCAGTGTGTAGTGTAAATGTCTGTGATGGCGGGAAGAGAGACCCAGCTGATCTTCTCAGCTGACCTCACTACCCGCTGCAGGGTCTTACGATCCGAGATGGTGGAATTTCTGAAGCAGGCAGTGATGCAGCTGCTCAGGATTCTCTCAGTACAACCCCTGTAGAGTGTGATGAGGATGGGATTGGGAGCTGGACTTTCCTCAGCCTTCGCAGAAAGTAGAGACGCTGCTGGGCTTTCTTTGCTATGGAGCTGGTGTTGAGGGACCAGGTGAGATTCTCTGCCAGGTGAACACCAAGAAATTTGGTGCTCTTTACGATCTCTACCGAAGAGCCGTCGATGTTCAGCGGGGAGTGGTCGCTCCGTGCCCTCCTGAAGTCAACAACCATCTCTTTTGTTTTGTTCACATTAAGAGACAGGTTGTTGGCTCTGCACCAGTCCATTAGCCGCTGCACCTCCTCTCTGTAAGCTGACTCATTGTTCTTGCTGATGAGACCCACCACGGTCGTGTCCTCGGCAAACTTGATGATGTGGTTCAAGCTGTGTGTTGCAACACAGTCGTGGGTCAGCAGAGTGAACAGCAGTGGACTGAGCACGCGGCATGCCCTTTTCTCACTGTTACAATCAGGTAGGAGGTACAGAAGCCTGAAGGCACACACTCAGTGATTCAGGAACTGCTTCTTCCCCTCTGCCATCCGATTCCTAAATGGATATTGAACCATTGAAAACTACCTCACTTTTGAATATATATTATTTGTTTTATTTGCACGATTTTTAATCTATTCAACATATGTACACTGTAATTGATTAATTGATTGATTTTCTTCCATATTATGTTTTGTATTGAACTGCTACTGCTAAGTTAACAAAATTCATGACACGTGGTGATAATAAACCTGATTCTAATTTGGATATTTTGGGTATCCTATTTTGGATACTCATTGAATTTTTTCCATGGCTCAGAAGGAACTGTGAAAGTAGATTCGGAATCAGGTTTATTATCACCGGCATGTGATGTGAAATTTGTTAACTTAGCAGCAGCAGTTCAATGCAATACATAATCTAGCGGAAAAAAAAGATAATAAATAAAAATAAAAAAAATAATAATAAGTAAATCAATTACGTATATTGAGTAGATTAAAAAATGTGCAAAATCAGAAATACTGCATATTTTTAAAAAGTGAGGTAGCGTCCAAGGTTCAATGTCCATTTAGGAATACAGAAGTTAATGCCTGGTTTACTCTGTTTCAGATTCTGTTTTCTTTGCTTCTGAAACAGAAGCAGCCAGAAATAACATTACTTATTGAACAGTTTATATACATAGTTAATTTTAAATGCTGTCACATTGAGGTGAGCAATTTGGTCCAATTAGATCATTTGAATAGCAGTCTTACTCCCATGGGCCTATCCTATTGTCACACCTCTTCAAGCATTGGCCTTCCTTAGTGGAAGTTGGTGTGCTGTCTTCTTTCAGCACTACAGAATTAGAATCTGGTTTATTATCACTGTCTTTTATAATGTGAACTTTATTCTTTGCAGCAGAAAATTGGTGCAAAAACATATAATTACTATAAATTGTGCAATAAATAAATAGTGCAAGTGAGCAAATGATGAGATAGTGATCATGGGTCCGTGTACCATTCAGAAATCTGATGATGGGGAAGAAGCTGTTTCTGAATCATTGAGTGTCAGTGTTTAGGTTCTTGTACCTCCTCCCTGACAGTGATAATGCGAAGAGAATCCAGTAATAGCATCCAGTCTCTGTGTTAAAAGAGGACAACTTTCTCCTATTTCCCTTCTTAATTTGGTGTGTGTGTGCGCACACACATTTATGGCCTTGTATTTTTTCTTATTGTGTCTAAAAATTGTTAGCTTAATCAGAAGACACAGAATGTGCTAGACAGCAAGATGGGTGACAGAGCCATAATAGGTGTCCCAGCTACTATGGTCCCTTCACTCATATATTCTACGTCTCGTAGAAGATTCTTGAATGTAAGCTTATCTGTCAAAGTCTTGATGGCATTCTTAACTAAATATTCTCCCATTTTATAGCCAAATCACAGAGGTCTTCAATCAAAATTCAGGAATGCAGACAAACTGTAGAACTTCTGGATGTCTGTAACTAGAGCAGTATATACACTCAGCGGCCAATTTGTTCAGGTTCCAGAGTGAAACCCAGTGTGGTCTTCTCCTGCTGAAGCCCATTCGGAGACGCACTTCTGCACACCACTGTTGTAATGCGTGGTTATTCAAGTTACTGACTCCTTCCTGTAAGCTTGAACTAGTCTGGCCATTCTCCTCTGCCCTCTCTCATTAATAAGGCATTTTTGTCCACAGCACGGCTGGATTTTTTTTTTGTTTTTCACATCATTCTCTATAAACTCTAGAGATTGTTGTGCATGAAAATCCCAGGAGATCAGCAGTTGCTTCAATACTCAAACCACCCTGTCTGGTACCGACAATCATTCCACGATCAAGGTCACTTAGATCACATTTCTTCCCCATTCTGATATTTGATCTGAATAATAACTGAACACCTTGGCCATGTCTGCATGCTTTTATGCATTGAGTAGCTGCCACACGATCGGTTGATTAAATATTTGCCTTAACCAGCAGGTGTACAAGTGTACCTAGTGGCCATTGAGTGGATTCCCCATTTTTATTGGGCTTGGAAAGATGTTTGCTGAGCCCATTGACAAAGATACTTACTGGTGCTACAAAGGAATTCCAGGATTTTAAGCTGTTATCATTCCCTTGGAGGAGAACTTGAAGGTTCTAGAAGTTCTTGATCATCTGGATGGTGGAGGTTTCGGAAGTGTTGCTGGTTTAAGATCTTCCAGTTTATCTTCCGGTTTAAGATGGTGCTGGTGAAGCTCAGCGACTGCTTGCTGATGGCAAATGAAACAAAGAAAACAATTAAATATTTCATTAATTCCACTTTTTCTGCTTAGTGATCACTGCAATCAATAGACTGTAACTTCTCTGTCAAAGTTGAGCTTTTGAGCTGCTTGTATGACCTGGCATTTTTGCAGTGGGAACTGAAGTCTCAAAGCTGCAGGACAGTAGCAGCGTGGTGAACGCAGGCTGAATCAGGGCAGCAGGGAATGAGCCAATATTTGGCTGGTGCAAACTTGGAGACAGTTCGATTCGGCTGAACTAAGGCAAGGAGAGTGGATGCAATGCAAAGTCAAGGCGGTGGGGCCTGGACCCGCACCTGAGAGCAAGGAAGGGCCTTTGGTTTGATCGATTTAAGTGCTAAGCTGAATTTGAAAAGCTGGGTAAGGGCCAAATTAAGTTGGTGGGACGAGAGCACTGGCCCGAGAGCATATCGAAGTGGCAGGGTCCAGGTCAGAGAGCAAGATCTAGATGATCTAAGTGCCAGGCCAGATTGAAAAGGACAGGATGTTGGGGCCAGTTCAAATTGCTGCTTTATGCGATTTTACTCAACTCTGCACTGAATTTCAGCTTGTTGCTCCAAAATATGGCTGTGGCCTGCAACTATCACAATGTGGTCTTATGTGAGCTACAGATCTGAACGCTTTGCTTACTTTTTTGTTTGCTTTTGTTTACTTTTTGTTTGCACATTTTTTTTGACGGTTTTCTTTTGCTTTAATGAGTTCTATTGAGTTTCTTTGTTTTGTAGCTGCCTGTAAGAAGATGAATCTCAAGGTTGTATACAGTATACATACTTTGATAATAGATGTACTTTGACTTTGTCACCTTGGCAACTTACAGCACCACATCTAAAGGATAGTACTTCAGCCATGATGGCTGAAGTGGAGAAAATAGATGTTTAGATTGGTGGATCATCTACTGCTAAAGTAGAGTATAGGCATATTACATACACTTATACACATGCATGTGTGCCAGCTACTATTACTTTTCTGCATGGTTGACTTCACAGATATGTTTGGTAGGACCATAGGTATTTTGCTTAGTTCTGCAATATACTTTCTAAACTGCTGCCTACTGCTGCCCATAAAGAAAGTAATTGTTTAGGATAGAAAATTGGACGACTATCAGACAGGTTGCTGTGTTCTGATGATGTTTTACATTTTGAATGTGGTTAATACTCACTTTCTAGGTTCCTGATCTTTGATGATGGGAACTTTGTTGGAAGCTGCAACTCTCATCTTTGCTCATAAACATGCACTGGATTCTATTTGAATGGAGGGAACTAGATCATTGATGTCATCACATATCAGATATTCTATCACTTATCTGTTATACACACAGTACAGATGAAGGATACTCTATCCTTGGCATTCCTTGACTTAGTAGGTGTTGTATCTCATTGTAGCGAAATATGGCAGGAGCTCTTGGTGAAAGGTCAGAGATTCTGCACATTATGGGAATCTTGAGCAACATACACAAATTGCTGGTGGATCTCACAAGTCAGGCAGCATTTATGGAGGGGAATAAACAGTCAGCATTTTGGGCGGAGATGCTTCATCAGTCCTGTTGAAGAGTCTCAGCCTGAAGCATCAACTATCAGAATCAGTTTTATTATCAGAAGCAGAGACAGGTTTAGTATCACTAACATACTGTATTATTCTGAAATTGGTTGTTTTGCAGTAGCAGTACAGTGCAATAGATGAATATACTATAAATTCCAGTAAGAAATACATACAGAAAATCAAGTAAGTAGTGCAAACGGAGGACAAATATTGGGAGGCCCTCTTCATGGGTTTATTGACCATTCAGAACTCTGATGGTAGAGGGAAAGAGACTTCCTAAAACATTGAGTGTGTGTATTCAGGTTCCTGTACCTTCTCCTTGATGGTAGCAATGAAAAGCCGGTATGCCCCTGCTGGTGGGAGTCCTTGATGATGGACGCTGCCTTTTTCTGAGGAACCACCTTTTGAAAATATCCTCGATGGCGGGGAAGCTGGTGACCCTGATGGAGCTTTTTGAGTCTGCAACCCTCTTGCAGCTTTATCTGATCCTGTGTAGTGGCCCCTCCATACCAGACAGTGATGCAGCCAGCTAGAATGCTCTCCACAGTACATCTGTAGAAATTGGTAAGAATCTTTGGTGAAGTGCCAAGTCTTCTCAAACACCAATTGGAATCTGTCTGCTGGCGTGCTTTCTTCAGAATTGCATTAATGTGCTGGGCTCAGGATAGGTGTTCCGAGATACTGACATACAAGAACTTAACTGCACACCCTTCCCACTTTTGACCCCTCAATGAGGCTGATGTGTGTTTCCTCGACTTTCCCTTCCTGAGGTTCACAATCAATTCCTTGGTCTTACTGATGTTGAATGCAAGGTGCTGGTTGTGACAACACTCAAACACTCAACTGTCACACTCATCAGCTCCACTCCCCAGCTTTTCTCCTCGTAACCTTTAATGCCATGGCCAATCAAGAACCTATCAATCACTGCCTTAAGTGCACCCAATGACCTGGCCTCCAAAGCTGCCTGTGGTAACAACTTCCACAAATTCACCACCCTCTGGCTAAACAAATATTTCCCTATCTCTTTTAAATGGAGTGCGCTCTAACTTGAGGCTGTGCCCTCTTGTCCTAGACTCCCCCACAATGGGAAACATCCTTTCCACATCTACTCTGTTTAGGCCTTTCAACATTTAAAAGGTTCCAATGCGATTGCCCCTCATCCTTCTACAGGCACAGATAATCAAATGTTCCTCATATGATAACCCTTTCATTACCGGAATCATCCTTGTGAACCTCCTCTGAGCCCTCTCCAATGCCAGCACATCTTTTATTAGATGAGGAGCCCAAAACTGTTCACAATTCTCAAGGTGAGGCCTCACACGTGCCTTATAAAGCCTCAACATCACATCCCTGCTCTTATATTCTATACTTCTTGAAATAAATGCTAACATTACATTTGCCTTCCTCACCATTGACTCAATCTGCAAGTTAACCTTTAGGGTGTCTGCACAAGGACTTCCAAGTCCTTTGCAGCTCAGATTTTTGAATTTTCTCCCTGTTTAGAAAATAGTCTGCTCATTTATTTCTACCAAAGTTCTTGTCCATTTCCTCAACACTTCTGCCCATCCATCAATTTTTGTATCATCTGATGATCAAACTCGGCAATAAGGCTATCTGTTACATCATCTAAATCATTCATATAAAGCATAAACAGAAGCAGTCCTGACACCAACCCCTATGGAACACCATTAGTCACTGGCAGCCAAACAGAAAAGGATCCTTTTATTCGCCCTCGCTGCCTCCTACCACTCAGCCAGTGCTTTAATCATGCCAGTAGCTTTCCTGTAATACCATGGGTTCTTAACTTGGTAAGCAGGCTTATGTGTGGCACCTTGTCAAAGACCTTCTGAAAGTCCAAATATACAACATCTACTGCATCCCCTGTATCTATCCTACTTGTAATCTCCTCAAAGAATTCCAACAGGTTTGTCAGGCAAGATTTTCCCTTAAGGACGCCATGCTGACTTTGTCCTATCTGTGTCACCAAGTACTCCAGAACCTCATCCTTAACAATTGACTCCAACATCTTCCCAACCACTAAAGTCAGGCTAAATGGTCTATAATTTGCTTTCTGCTGCCTCTCTCAGTTCCTAAAGAGTGGAGTAACATTTGCAATTTTCCAGTTCTCCAGAACCGTACCAGAGTCCGACGATTTTTGGAAGATCATTGCTAATGCCTCCACAGTCTCTAACACTACCTGTTTTAGAACCCTAGGTCGCAGTTTATCTGGTCTGGGTGACTTATGTACCTTTAGGTCTTTCAGCTTTTTGAGCACCTTCTCCCTTGTAATAGTAACTGCACTCACTTCTCTTCCCTCACACCCTTCAACACCAGGCATACTGCTGGTGTCTTCCACAGTGAAGACTGATGCAAAATACTCATCTAGTTCATCTGCTCTCTCCTTGTCCCTGTTATTATTTCTCCGGCCTCATTTTCTAGCAGTCCCATATCCACTCTCATCTCTCTTTTGCTTTTTATATACTCAAAAAGCTTTTTCTATCCGCATTGATATTGTTTGCTTGCTTGCTTTCATATGTCATCTTTTCCCTCTTAATGATTCTTTTGGTTGCTTTCTGTAGGTTTTTAAAAGCTTCTCAATCTTTTTTCTTCCCACTATTTTTTGCTTTGTTGTATGCCTTTCCTTTTACTTTTACATTAGCTGTACTTTCCTACTATTGCCACGGTTGTCAGCCACAGTTGTACACTTTGTCATTTGAGTATTTCTTTGTTTTTAGAATACATCTATCCTGTACCTTCCTCATTTTCCCAGAAATGCAAGCCATTGCTGTCCTGTGCCTTCCCTGTCAGCATCTCCGTCCAGTTTTCTTTGGCAAACTCCTCTCTCATACTACTTTAATTTCTTTTATTCCACTGAAATACTGCTACATCAGACTTTACTTTCTCCCTATCAAATTTCAAGTTGAACTCAAATCATATTGAGATCACTGGTTCCTAAGGGTTCTTTTACCTTAAGCTCTCTAATCGCCTCCAGTTCATTACATAACACCCAATCCAGTATAGCTGATCCCCTGGAAGGCTCAACAACAACCTGCTCTAAAAAGCCATCTCATAGGCATTCAACAAACTTACTCTCTTGACATCCATTACCAACCCGATTTTCCCAATCTACCTGCATGTTAAAATCTCTTGACTATCATAACCCTTTAGACGTGTCTTTTCTATTTCCTGTTGTAATCTGTAGTTTACATCTCAGCTACTGTTTGGAGGCCTGTATATAATTGCCATTAGGGTCCTTTTAGCCTTGCAGTTCCTTAACTCAAACCACAAGGATTTAAAATTTTCTGATCCTATGTCACATCCTTCCACTGATCTGATGCCATTCTTTACTAGCAGAGCCATGCCACCCCCTCTGCTGACCTTTCTATCCCTCCAATACAACATGTAACCTTGGACATTCAGCTCCCAACTACAACCATCCTTCAGCCACGATTCAGTGATGGCCACAACATCATACCCAATAATCTGTGAAAGTGCAACAAGATCATCCACCTTATTTCTTAGACTCCATGCTTTCAGATATAACAATTTGAGTTCCGTATTTGCTACCCTTTTTGATCCTGTATCCCTAACTCACTGATACTCACTCTGCTGGCTGCAATTTTGTCCTATCTTCTGCCTGCCCTTCCTGACAGTCTGACTGCACGTTGTATTTGCTTTTTTACCGTCTGTTCTATCCTGAGTCCCTTTACTCCTGTTCCTATCCCCCTGTCAAATTAGTTTAAACCCACCCCAATAGCCCTAACAAACCTGCCCACGAGAATATTGGTCCCCCTCAGGTTCGGGTGCAATCCGTCCCTTTTGTACAGGTCATACCTCCCCCGGAAAAGAACCCAGTGATCCAAGAAACCGAAGCCGTGCCCCCTGCATCAGCTTCTCAGCCATACATTTATCTGCCAGATCATCCTGTTTCTACCCTCACTGGCGCATGGCACAGGCAGCAATCCAGAAATTACTACCCTGGAGGTCCTGCTGCTCAGCTTTCCGTCTAGTTCTCTGAAGTCTCTCTAAGTTGTGGAAGGGAGGTACTGAGGGCCTGTATTTGAAGCTTGTTGATCAGTACTGAGTGGACCATGGTATTGAATGCTGAACTGTAGACAATAAACAGCAGCCTGATGTAGGTATTGTTGTTGTCCAGGTGGTCCAAGGCAGAGAGCAGAGCCAGTGAGATTGCATCCACTGTAGACCTGTTGTGATGGTAGGCTAATTGCAGTGGGTCCAGGTCCTTTCTCAGTCAAGAGTTAATTATAGTGATAACCAACCTCTCAAAGCACTTCATTGCAGTAGATGTGATTGTAACTGGGTGATAGTCATTGAGGCAGCTCACTCTATTCTTCTTGGGCACTGGTATGATAGATGCCCTTTTGAAGAAGAATAGAACCTCTGGCTGCAGCGGTGAGAGGTTGAAGATGTCGCTGAACACTCCAGCCAGTTGTTTATTCCCCTTCATGGATGCTGCCTGATTTGCTGAGCTTCATATGTGTAGCTGAGTAAGCCTTTAATTCTTTCCTTTCAACTCGCTCTCTATATTTTTCTTCTATCTTCTAAATGTTATTATTATGTGACTGTGAAAATGTGACATGCATTTAAAAAGATGCCAGCTTGAAGTTTATGTAGAGAGTAAATGTTCCCTGTGGGGGAAATCACAACTGAAACCAAGGCTATCCCTGCCAATGTATATCTCCATTTTCCAGTGGTGATAATGAGTTGATTAGGAGCAGAGAATCCTCTCTGTATTTTCCCTTGTTTGCCCAGGAACCATAAGCTTACTACCTCGTAGTCTGAGATGAGTTGACTCTTCATTGACTGGCAAACATGGGGAAGCATTACATGCCTTAGAGTGCTCAGAAATGTATTTTACATCTTATAAATTCATAAGAAGAATAAATTATAATATAAGTCAAAATAATGATGCCTTATTTGTAATTTCATTCTTATTAGATTTTACAAAATAATTTGAACACCTAGAAACAGTAAACACTTCTAATGATCAAATATTTAAAAGTTCCATAAGGGGATAAATTGTACGTGACCAATTAGGTAAAGACTTCTATTGCCAGCCTGAGTCAGAATGCATAAACCTGTTATCCTTCTGTATATAAAGCATTGATTTATGATAGAACATTTCCAATATGAACATATATTTTAGGAGAAATTATTCAGTCAAAGAAATTTATACTGTAGTAATAATTTATAAGAGAGGTGTAAAAGAATGAAAAATCCTAGTTGGAGGAAAGAAGCTTATACTAGGCTGCCCAACCTGAAGATACTGTACTCAATCTGAAGGTACGAAATAGTGTATGTCAGATTTTGGTTAGATCAGCTACAAATAGTTGAGCTGGGTCATATTGAACTGGCCATCTCCTTAAAAATAAATTCACTGAGCATTAATATCTTATTTTAAAATGGGCTACCTGATCAGAAACTGAACAACCATTTGTGGAAAGGTTTGAATGGGTCAGATATCTGGGCTAAATTTAGATTTTGACTACTCCTGACCAGATTAAGATCAGGTTTTAATTTTTTTTTTTGCCCAGCTGAGTTTCTTCCATATGACTTTTTAAAAAATCCTGGCTGATATATTCCCAGAAGATTTATTCTTATTCTGTGTGGTTATCCTGTTTAACTACCTGCATTTTATATCATAAACTGAGAGCGAGCTACTGTAATTCTAGCAAAACTGCAATGCCTTGTGTTACGTCTCTGTAACTTTAAGCTTTTTTATATTTTTGGACATTAATACATTTGCAAGAACACAGGCAACGTGTGCAAAGTAATCTGGGATTTCCATGTAAGACTGCATTTGTGAAATAGAAATGAAATCTGTGGGCTTAAGAGAATGTGGCTATTTTGCAATGTCAGTCTTTGTATTCTGCCGCTGACAGCAGTTGAAAGTAGATGTAGGAAAACACTGCTTGCTGCAGCACAGTCTCTTGGGTAGGAGCATTCTATGAAAGGCATGCCTTGCTTCAGCACCACAGAAATGACTTGTTACCTCGGTAAGCAATACTCAGCAGCTGGGCTTTAAGCTTGGAATCTTCCAGCACAAAGGTTTGAGACTAACGAACATGGAAAATGTTGCCAGGTCAGTGTATTTTAAGACATAGTGCAGAAAATACATCTGTACTTTTAATATGCATTGTTCATCATTAGGTAGAAAAACAGACATCATGCTCTGTAGAATGATAAAATTCTCTGTTAACATTTATTTTACATCTGCTCTTCACAAGATTAGCATAATGGTATTTTAAGTTTATCTGAAGTTCTGGTATTAATATTGTTTGAAGTTGTATTTTTTTAATCAATATATTTGGCCATCACATTTAAATTATGTCATACTTGTATGTTTTAACGAACCTGTTTTTATTCTACATTGAATCCCATTAAACAGTATAAATGCTATTATCAATTATTTAAATATCAAGATATTTTCTTATTTAAATTCTGTGCTCACAAAATTTAGTATAGCATACCATCTGCCAGTGAGTGTGTGACTGTGTAAAATAAGCAAGAAAAATACAAAGGTAATGAAATTGTTACTTGCAGAATATCATAATCACTGTCCTATCTGAAGGATTTCTGAAATTAACATTTCAGTGATTTATTTGGTTTTTAATTAAAATTGCTTTGAAGCATTGAATCTGAACATTTGAATATATAAACAAATGTCTAATTCCTAGTTCTCACTGCCTACGTGTACTATTTCATGTATGATGCTTTTACCGATGTAAAGTGTTCTGGTGAATGTTCATGGTGATAGAAGTATTGAATGGATTACTGAAGGGTTTCAGGTTGTTTCAATTTCCATTCTTCACTTCAGCAACATCCAAATTCTTGTTGATGCATGACACTACTCTGTTTTTGGAACAATTCAGTCTTGCGTGTTTGTTGAAACTCAACTGTATTCTTCCATATTTCTTAATATTTATATGTTTGAAATAACTTGGTAAATCTTAATTAAAATATAAAAGCAAAAAGACAATATTGCCTTTCAAACATTTTGAATGTGCTGCATTGTGACTGAACTGATGATGATCATGAGCATTCCTGTTCAACTCCCATCAATCATATAAATATTAGTCTTACTTTCCTGTCAAATATATTTGCTTGGGGTAATAATCTGTGAGACACATAATTTGTAAATTGGTCGCACACGATTTAAATAGGTTCATATTCAGATTAGTTTTGCTTTGATTCCGAACCTGATCAATTTACTCTTAAATCTAACCACTTATGAAAATTTCTTCCAGCTACTTTAGAACCTTAATATCAGTTTGACATATTGTGATAAAGTGCTTAAGTTAATTTTGAACATGAATGTTAAATCTCTCAGTGGCTTTGCGTTATGTGTCTCCTTACAGTTAGTACTGTTGTAGTGCCATATTCAGTTTAACCTCAGAAACAATCAATCAGAGGCATTAGCACCAGCAGTAATAGAATACTGTGGATGGCCATCTTGAAAGGAAGATAATTATTCTTCGAGTGTTTTAATGAAGAAGTAAATAACAGCAGATAAAGAGTAACCAATGAGTGTGGTATATTTGGGTATTCAAGGACATTTGATGAGGTTGTCAGATAAAATAAAGATTTTTTTTGGGTTGATGGTAAAGGGGGGGGGGATTAGTTATAAAATAGAAAATGGAGAGTAGGAAGATTTATTTTCAGCTTGGCAGGCTGATTCTGGTGAGGTACCACAAGGATCAGAACACATATCAGCTATATACAATCTATAAATGAAACATGAATAAGGTCAGACTGTCATGTATCCAGGCTTGTTGATGTTACAAAGTTAAATGAGAAAACAGGTCGTGAGCAGGAAGAAAATAATTTTGAAAGCGATTCAGATAATTTTAATGAGAAATCAAGATACAGTATTGGAAAACTGAATATAATGTTGGAAGGTCTGCAGTTTGTCACTTCATTGGAAGAGAAGGGAACCAATAATTTTTAAATGAGAAGAATTGGTTGGTGTATGGAGAAGTGTTGATGTACTGTTGCACAAAAGTCAAAGTAAACATGCAGGTATAACAAGCAAATTGGTCATGACTGCAAGGCATTTGGAGTATAAGAGTGAGGAGGTCTTAACGCAGTTCTACAACTTTGAAATCATTGGTGATTTGATACAGTTCTTTAATAGTTCACTGGTTCAATTTAATGTCAAAGAATGTATACAGTATACAACCTGAAATCCTTCCTCTTTGTAGACATCTATGAAACAGAGAGAAAAAAACCCCGGAAGAATGAATGACGGGAAAACGTTAGAACCGCAAAGCCCCTCTCCCTGTCCCAACCACAAGCAGCATCAAAACATTGTCTCCCTCCTCTGCCTTCTCCTCGCTTGTCACAGCAGAAAGCATCGGCCCCACTCCCACCACCCACCATGCAAGCAATAGCAAGCCCCAAAGACCATGAACTCTAGTCCATCAAAAACTACTGTTCATCCCAACACCTTGACATCTCAATAGGCCCCCTCTTTCACTACAATGGAGAAAGATAAATCACTCCTACCACAGTGGGGGTACAGTGCAACAGCTCACTGTTTCGATGCCTGCAGCATCACTTATTTCAAGCTCCCCAACTCGAGAATCATCAAATTCTCTCTCGGTGTCAAACAAGAGAGAGAGAGAGAGCGAGTGCTGGACAGCAGAGGTATCCAACAGCTGTGCCCACTGTCTTGATGTTCCAATCTCCCACAACACTTCAGTCAGCGACATTGGCAAGAAATCAGGTTGTCCACAGACTGCATCCCTAAGGCGCATGTCTTCCAAGCCGTTTCTTGAGATACCGAAGCGCAGGCTGCTCAGCAAGTTCCAAAGAGCAAGAACCCACCATTAGTGAAGAATGTAGTTTGAGTGCAGCTGTAGATCATGAACTCTGTCAGGACCTCAGCCACTTGAAAGGGTAAAAAGCAGACATGAGAACAGGAGATTTAAGTTGTTTCGTAGATGAACTCAAAGAAGCTGCCCAAGTCCGTAAAAGCCTCTGGCACAATCTTTATCTCCTCCTAACTACACAGTACTTGTACTGTGTGCACTTTTTGTCTCTATCTTAAGGAAGGAAAAATGCCTCAGAGGCACTTTTTACTAATTTGATTCCTAAGGTGGGTGCATTAAAAAGAGCGAGATATTTAGAAGAATGAGAGGAGATCTCATCACAACATCCAATGAGCAGAAATGACAGGTTGAGACACATTTCTGAGGCAATGTCTAGGGGGCAAAGTAGCTGGCCATTTAGATATGAGATAAAGGGTTACTCAAAACTTGCAATATTTTTTCAAATTCTTTTACCACAGAGGTTGATTGATGTTGAGGCATTAATTACATCCAAAGCTGAGTCTAATACATAGATAAAAACACAAAATGCTGGCAGAACTCAGCAGGCCAGACGGCATCTATGGGAGGAGGTATTGAGGTAGGTCGGGCATCTGTGGGAGGAGGTAGTGAGGTAGGTTGGGTCGAAACCCATCATCAGGAGTAGATTATTGGACACTGAGGAATTTAAGAGTTAAGAGAATTCAGCAGGAAAATGGATGAGGTAGGTTATCAGCCATGCTGTTATTCACGATGCCTATATGTCCTACTATTGCAGTCCCATTTCTTAACCCCCACCTCTCCAGTCTTTTTATATGTATTACTCTTCGAGATCTGGGTATCACTGGTAACGACAGCAGCTCATGGCTATTTCTAATTGCCATTGAGAAGCTGGTGATAAGCCACCTCTTGAACCACTGCTGTCCTTTTGGTAAAGTTAGTTCCACAGTGGCACTAGGTATAGAGCTCTAGAATTTGGACCCGATGACGAAAAGAAAGCCATGGATATATTTTGAAATCAGACTTAGTAGGGAACCTGTAGAAAATAAATAAAATGCAAGTGTTGTATCATCATTTCTAAGCATCCTCTTTACTTTCTCCTCTGCTTCTTCAGGTCATCCTTAAATTATCCTGTGCTGTTTGCCTCGACTACTCTATGTGATAGCAAGTTCCACATTCTTAGACCACTTGTTAAACATTTCCTGAGTTTCCCATTTTTAACGGCCCTTGCAGTTGTTACCTCACTGCTCCAAAAACTAGAGTTCAAACCTGAGCTCAGGTGTTGTCTGTGGGGAGTTTGCAGGCTCTCCTTGCAGCAATATGAATTTCCTCCCATATCTCAAAGAGGTGCAAATTGGTGGATCAGTTGGCTGATTTAAGTAGGTTTAGTTTAGTTTGAGTGAAGGAATCTGGATGGAGTTGATAAGGATGTGGGGAAATGGGATTAATATAAATAGCTACTTGATGATCAGCATGAACTCAGTGGAACAAAGGCTCTAATTCCATGCTGAATCATTACAGTTCTGGACTTCTCCCAACACTGGGAGCACTTACAGCCGTTCAATCTCCACTGTATATTGATTTTAAGTCTACTTTCAGGTCACTTCTTAATCTTTCTTGAACATGAAACATACTTAGTTGCTCCTCCTCACTTAATAAATATACCCAACTGTTTTGATATTATTCCCATGCATCTTTTTACACATCTTCTCATGACATTATCTCTTTTTAAATTGTTAATTTTTTTTAGTATTTAATTTGATTTTAAATCTGTGGTGCAGTCGACATTTGAATCAAGCTTAATATAACGGGACTGGTTTTCCTGCTGTTCTTCTACAAGTTGATCCCATTGCTTCGAAGGCAACGGTCAGTGATCTCCATTAATTTTGGTGGGTGGTGTATCTTTACCTTTTGTTCCCTTGCTTTTACTGTTTTTATGCTTATATGACTGGAGTATTATGTGCCTCCTTTAAAATATATCAACTTGCATTTATTTATTTGGGAATTGCCATTTATACTTGCACTTATACTTGCCCAGTTTTTATTTTTATGCCTTGCAAATTTAAGTCATTTCTCGGTTTGTCACTATTATTCCTGCCATGCTCAAGGGAGCCTGTGCAAACATCCTATTCTAAGTCTAAGCCAGAGCATAGAACCATAGAACATTACAGGCCTTTTGGCCCTTCTTGGCTGTGCCGAACCATTTTGCTGCCTAGTCCCATTGACCTGCACCTAGGCCATATCCCTCCAAACCCCTCTCATCCATATACCTGTCCAAGTTTTTCTTAAATGTCAAAAGTGAGCCCGCATTCACCACTTCATCTGGCAGCTCATTCCACACTCCCACCACTCTCTGTGTGAAGAAGCCCCCCCAATGTTTCCTTTAAACTTTTCCCCCTTCACCCTTAACCCATGACCTCTGTTTTTTTCCTCCCCTGGCCTCAGTGGAAAAAGCCTGCTTGCATTCACTCTATCTATACCCATCATAATTTTATACACCTCTATCAAATCACCCCTCATTCTCCTATACTCCAGGGAATAAAGTCCTAACCTATTCAACCTTTCTCTGTAACTCAGTTTCTCAAGTCCCGGCAACATCCTTGTAAACCTTCTCTGCACTCTTTCAAACTTATTAATATCCTTCCTGTAATTCGGTGACCAAAACTGCACACAATACTCCAACTTCGGTCTCACCAATGTCTTATACAACCTCACCATTACATTCCAACTCTTATACTCAATACTTTGATTTATAAAGGCCAATGTACCAAAAGCTCTCTTTACAACCCTTTCTACTTGTGACGCCACTTTTAGGGAATTATGTATCTGTACTCCCAGATCCCTCTGTTCTATTGCACTTCTCAGTGTCCTACCATTTACCTTGTATGTTCTACCTTGGTTTGACCTTCCGAAGTACAATACCTCACACTTGTCCGCATTAAACTCCATCTGCCATTTTTCAGCCCATTCTTCCAACTGGTCCAACTCCCTCTGCAAGCTTTGAAAACCTTCCTCACTGTCCACTACACTTCCAATCTTTGTATCATCAGCAAATTTGCTGATCCAATTTGCCACATTATCATTCAGATTATTAATATAGATGACAAATAACAATGGACCCAGCACTGATCCCTGTGGCACACCACTAGTCACAGGCCTCCACTCAGAGTAGCGATCCTCCACTACCACTCTCTGGCTTCTTCCATTGACCCAATCTCTAATCCAGTTTACTACCTCTCCATGTATACCTAGCAACTGAATCTTCCTAACTAACCTCCCATGCGGCACCTTGTCAAAGGCCTTACTGAAGTCCATGTATACAACATCCACTGCCTTCCCTTCATCCACTTTCCTGGTAACTTCCTCGAAAAACTCTTAACAGATTGGTTAAACATGATCTGCCATGCACAAAGCCTTGCTGACTTTTTCTACTAAGTCCCTGTCTATCCAAATACTCGTAGGTCCTATCTCTTAGTATTCCTTCCAATAATTTACCTACTACCGATGTCAAACTTACCGGCCTATAATTTCCCGGCTTACTTTTTGAGCCTTTTTTAAACAACGGGAATACATGAGCTATCCTCCAATCCTCCGGCACCTGACCCGTGGATATCGACATTTTAAATATTTCTGCCAGGGCCCCTGCAATTTCAACACTAGTCTTCTTCAAGGTCCGAGGGAATACCCTGTCAGGTCCTGGGGATTTATCTACTCTGATTTGCCTCAAGACAGCAAGCACCTCCTCCTCTTTAATCTGTACAAGTTCCATGACCTCCCTACTTGTTTGCCTTGTTTCCATAGACTCCATTCCAGTTTCCTTAGTAAATACAGATGCAAAAAACCCATTTAATATCTATCCCATTTCTTTTGGATCCATACATAGCCGACCACTCTGATCTTCAAGAGGACCAATTTTATCCCTTACTATCCTTTTGCTCTTAACATACCTGTAGAAGCTCTTAGGATTATCCTTCACCCTGACTGCCAAAGCAACCTCGTGTCTTCTATTAGCCCTCCTGATTTCTTTCTCAAGTATTTTCTTACTCTTTTTTATACTCAAGCATCTTATTTCCTCCCTGTTGCCTATACATGTTATACATCTCTCTCTTCTTCATTATCAGAGTTCCAAGGTTCCTTATTCTTATTCATTTTACCTTTAACCCTGACAGGAACATACAAACTCTGCACTCTCAAAATTTCTCCTTTGAAGGCCTTCCACTTACCAATCACATCCTTGCCAGAGAACAACCTGTCCCAATCTACGCCTTTTAGATCCTTTCTCATTTCTTCAAATTTGGCCTTTTTCCGGTTTAGAACTTCAACCCGAGGACCAGATCTATCTTTATCCATGATCAAGTTGAAACTAATGGTGTTATGATCACTGGAACCAAAGTGTTCCCCTACACTTCTGTCACCTGCCCTAACTCATTTCCTAATAGGAGATCTAATATTGCATGCTCCCTAGTTGGTACATCCATATATTGATTTAGAAAACTTTCCTGAACACATTTCACATACTCTAACCCATCTAGATCTTTAACAGTATGGGAGTCCCAATCAATGTGTGGAAAATTAAAATCCCCTACAATCACAACTTTCTGTCTCCTGCAGTTGTCTGTTATCTCTCTGCAGATTTGCTCCAATGTAAGCAATGTAAGTTTTGCCATTATTTCAAAAGAAGTTAATAACCCCAAAAAACTTTGGATAACTATTAGTTCTTTTAGAACTTTTGTGGTTGATAGTCTTCGAGAGTTATAGCCTTTTGGCCCCCTGAGTCTACATTGATCATCAACTGTCCATTTAACGCTAATTCTATGAAGACAAAAGAGATGGTATTGTTAAAACACAGGCAATGTTGTGGGTAACTGACGGACATATACATTTACTCCTTCTGAACTACTCTCACTTAATCTGTAGTCTACAATTCCCCTTCAAGTGATGTACTTTTGAACCATCTTGATGATTGGACTTAACTCTCATGAATGCAGGCAAGGCACCATGACAGAAAGAGAGGAAGGAGGGGATGACGCCAAACAAGACTAAAATGATGGGGTATGAAAGTTTCTCTACCTAGTATCTTGTTAGAAAATGTACAGTCACTAGAAAACAGATTGAGGACCAAAGGGCAAGATTGCTGTATTGGAGGGAAATGAGGAATTGCTGTGTTTGGTGTTCCACGGAGACATTGCTCACACAAGACACACCAGATTTGTTGCTTATACCCAAGGGCATCTGAATGGACTGAACTGCTGATTCGGAAAAGGCAAAACGTTGGGGGGTGGGGGGGGGCTCTGCGTTTCATGTTAAACTCTTTGCACTTGAGATGGCTTTGTAGTGGTCTTGTTGCACTCTTGTTTCCCTGACCTGGAACATCTAATGATTAAGTGCCAATTGTTCTACTTACCAAGAGAGTTCTGCTCCATGATCCTGGCGACAGATTACATCCCACCAATATTAAAGCCAATGTTAAGTGGGCGCTCGAGTGCCGCCATCAGCAGACAAGAAACAGCCAACTCCAACATCTTTCAAATAATTTCTGGGGACTTCAGTCAGGCTCACTTGAAGAAATCTCTGCCTAGTTATCATCAACATATCACCTGCAGCACCAGGGGGCCCAACACATTCAACCATTGCTACTATAAGGAATGCCTACCATTCAATCCCTAAACCGCATTTTGGGAAATCTGATTCTTGTACTTGCGTACAAGCAGAGGCTAAAGAGCAAGGCCCCAAAAGCAAGGGCAACAAATGGGTGGTCGTGAGAAGCAGAGGAGTGGCCATGGGATTGCTTCGAGTCAGTGAACTGGGCCGTTTTTAAGGACTTATCAGAAGATCTGAACGAATTCGCCATGGTTGTCACAAAATTTATAAAAACAGTTGTACACAAGTGTGTCCCCACAAAATCATTCAGAGTCATCCCCAACCAGAAGATCTGGATGATTCATGAGATCTGCTATCTGCTGAGGGCCTGATGAGTGGTGTTCAGGTCTGGTGACCAAGTGCAATACAAGAGATCCAGGAACAATCTCCAGAAAGCCATCTCAAGTGCCAAGGGGCAATTCTGGAAGAATATTGTTTCACTGTAGGATACTCAGCAGTTGTGACAGGGCTTGAATACTACCACCTCCTACAAAGTGAAACCAAGTGACAACAAGGCTTCGCTTCCAGATGAGCTCAATGATTTCTCGCTTTGACTGTCAGAACATGGAGACACCTTCCCACAGCCCTCGATGACCATGTGATTTCAGTCTCTGAGGCTAATGTGAGAACATACTTCAGGAGGGTGAACCCACGGAAAGCATCCAGCTCAGATAGGGATACCTGGCCAAGTACTAAAGGCCTGTGCTGATCACTGGCTAGAGTGTTCAATACGATCTTTAACCTCTCGTTAAATGTCTGATGTACCCACCTGCTTCAGGAAGGCTTCAATTGTACCGATGCCTAAGAAGAACATGGTAACTGCCTCATACACTATCGTCCAGCAGCTCTAACATCTACTGTGATGAAGTACTTTGAGAGATTGGTGATGAAACATATCAACTCCTGACTGAGACGTGACTTGGATATGCTTCAATTTGCCTACCATCACAACAGGTCCACAACAGTTACTATTTCATTGGCTCTTTACTCAACTCTGGAACATCTGGATAGTGAAGGTGCATACATCAGGATGCTCTTCATTGACTACAGCTCAGTATTATCTGCTCACATCTAATTAATAATGCTTCAAGAGCTAGGCCTCAATTCCTCCTCGTGCAACTGCATCTTCAATTTCCTCAGTTGAAGACCCCAGTCAGTTCAGATTGGCAATATCTTCTCTTTCACAATCTCCATCAGCACAGATGTACCACAAGGCTGTGTGCTTAGCCCCTGATCTACAGCTTTACACTTATGACTGTGTGGCTAAGCACATTTCTAATGCCATAATTAAATTTGCTGGCAACACCATTGCTGTTGGCCAGATCAAGGGTGATAACGAGTCATATATAGGAGGGAGATTGAAAATCTGGCTGAGTGCTGCCACAGCAACAAGTTCTTAGCCAATGTCAGCAAGACAAAGGAGCTGATTATCGACTGTAGGAGGTGGAAGCCAGAGTTCCATCGGCATTCCTCATCGGGGGAATCAAAGGTGGAGAGGGTCAGAAACTTTAAATTTCTCAGTGTTAGTGTTTCAGAGGATCTGTCCCAGGCCCAGCATGCAAGTGACATCATGAAGAAAGCATGGCAGTGCCTCCATTTTCTTAGAAGTTTGTGAATATTCGGCATGTCACTTAAAACTTTGACTAACTTCTATAGATGTGTATTGGAGAATATATTGACTGGTTGTATCATGGCCTGGTATGGAAACACCAATACCCTTGAATGGAAAGGCCTGCTAAAAGTGGTAGATACAGCCCAGTCCATCATGGTTAAAGCCCTTGCCATGTCTACAAGGAGCACTGTTACAGGAAAGTAGCATTCATCATCAAGGACACCAACCATCCACACCATGCTCTCTTCAGATTGCTGCCATCAGGAAGGAGGTACAAGACCTTCAGTACCCACAGCACCAGATTCAGGAACAATTATTGCCCCTCAGCCATCAAGCTCGTGAACCAGTGGGGATAACTTCACTTGCCCCATCATTAAGCTATTCCCACAACCTATGGACTCACTTTCAATGACTCTTCGCCTCATGTTATTGCTTGCTTGCTTGCTTGCTTGCTTGCTTGCTTGCTTGCTTGCTTATTTATTTATTTATTTATTTATCTATCTATCTATCTCAGCTCAAGCTGGTAAAATCTGAGGTATGCAGCCAAGCACTCATTTCTCAATTGCTAGGAACTTTTGGACTATTCTAGTGGTGTTTAGTATTGTGGCTTTCTGGAGATTTACATAAATATTGCTGTGTAGGCCTAATTGTTAACATGTGGTGTCTTTGGGATGAGACCAATTGTAGATTGGGACATTGTATACACTTTCATGTTCCATAATCTTTCAATTTCTCTTTTAATTCAGCACATTTCTTTGTGATTTCTGTAAGTTATGTGTGTTTGAAATGACTGTATCTATTAAGTAAGTTCTTGCTTGTTCATCCTGTAATATTATATCCAGGTGGTTATTATGGATGTCCTATCCTATAATAGATCGGTCGTAATATGACTCTAAAACTGGATCAGGCTTGTGTTTGTAGTAGGGTATGGTGTATGTTATGAGTTTGTATTTTAATGCAAGATTTTGGTGAATAATGTTTGCCACTTGATTGTGCCTGTGTAGGTAATCAGAGTGAGTTAAGCTGCTGCAGGATCCTGTAATGTGTTAGATTGTTTTGGGTTTCTCTGGCATTTTCTGCATTTATTGTTTTCAATGTGTTGGTCTTTTGATATGTATTGTTGATAAATTTTTGTGTGGAAGGAAAGAAATTGTTGACATTTCAGGTAGAAACCTTGCATCAGGACTGAGAGTGGTGACGCGAAGTGGGCAGCTAGACTGGAGAAGGAGAGCAGCATTTTTTGACGATTTCTTTGACGATTTTTTGATTGAGATGGCTTTCCTCCCACTGATGCTGCTCGACCTACAGATTTCCAGCAGATTGTGTGTTGCACTAATTCAAAAACAGAATTAGGTTTATTATCACTGGCATGTGTCATGAAATTTGTTAATTTAGCAGCAGCAGTTCAATACATGATAATGTAGAAAGAAAGAAAATAAAATAAATAAGTAAATCAATTACAGTAAGTGTATATATATGTAGATTGAATAGATTGCAAATGGTGCAAAAGCAGAAATAATATATATTAAAAAAAAGTGAGTTAGTGTTCATGGATTCATTGTCCATTTAGGAATCGTATGGCAGAGGGGAAGAAGCTGTTTCTGAATCGCTGAGTGTGTACCTTCAGTTCTATACCTCCTTCCTGATGGTACCAATAAGAAGAGGGTATGCCCTGGGTCCTTAATAATAGACGATACCATCCTGAGGCATCGCTCCTTGAAGATGTCTTGGGTACTATGGAGGTTACTACTCAAGATGAAGCTGACTAATTTTGCAACTTTCTATAACTTCTTTTGGTCCTGCACATTATCCCCATGCCCATTCCCTGCAGTGCTGCAGCCTGTCAGAATGTTATCCATGGTACATCTGTAGAGATTTTTGATTGTTATTGCCTTTTTGAAGCAAGCGGGAACTTCTGCCTATAGCAGTGAGAGATTGAAAATGTCCTTGAATACTCCCACCAGTTGTTTGGCACAAGTTTTCAGAGCCTTGCCATGTACCCCGTCAGGGTCTGCTGCCTTGCTTGGGTTCACCCTGTTTAAAGACAGCCTAACATCGGCCTCCGAGACGGAGATCACAGGATCACCAGCTGCAGCAGGGATCTTCACAGCTGTAGTTATGTTCTCCCTTTCAGAGTGGGCATAGAAGGTGTTGAGCTCATCTGGCATTGAAGCGTCACTGCCATTCATGCAATTGGGTTTCGCTTTGTTCATTCCACATCAACTGTCCCCAGATTCTACCACAGGACCAGTTTACAGAGGCCAATCAGCCTACCAAATAACACATTTTTTTGATTGGGAGGAAGCCAGAGAACTCGGAGGAATCCCACATGGTCTGAGGGAGAGATATAACCCTAGGTCAGAGTTGAATCTGGGTTTCTGATACTGTGAAGCAGCAGCTGTTTCAGCCATGCCACTGTGCCACAATTAAAGCCAAGCAGTGGCTATTTTATGTACTTTTAAGATGTTTTAGTTTTTTTAATAAATTTTAATAGTTCTATTGTTTTGAATATTTTTCCAATGCTGAAGGCTTCCACAGATATTTGCTGTTTGCTGTAGGTTGTGGTAGAATGGGGTGTTTAATACCTTTTTTTTATCAATTAGATGTATTTAGGACTTCTTACGTGATCTTAGTGTTAATGTAATGCTCTTTCTGATTGGTATCCATTTCACAATCCAACACAATATCTTGTTTTCAAGATTGCTCAAGTTGTATGTGCACTTTATCTGGAAATCAGCCACAAATATATGCAGCTCAACTGTAACAATGATTTTTTTCCCAGATTGTCACCTTGTAAATTTGCACATTCTTAGTTACTAACTGTGCTTCTCAAGTAAGTGAAACACTATTTCTAGACATTGTACTTTCAAATCCTGATATTAATCCATTCTATGTAGGCGTTAAGTATCAGAGCCAATGCCTGGCTTTTCTATTCTGATGTCATAAGATACCAATTTAGCTCTAGTATACAGTACAAAATCCTTAGTCGCAAGAAAAGAAGTACATCGTGGAGATGTGGATATGGAAGGAGACAATATCAGGTATTACCTTATAACCTTCAGGCTCCTGAACCAGCATGGATAACTTCACTCACCTCAGCTCTGACACTGGAATAAAAGCTGTGTTGGACAGGGAGGAAGTAGAAGAAGAAAGTAGAAAGAAGGTAGTAGAAGAAAGGAACATATTCTTCACAAGCATCATCTTGTGATGAAGTCTGATCATGACAACTACCAGATTCTTTGGATTTGGAATGGTCAATAACCTTTCCCCAGAAACAGATTGGAGAAGTTAAAGAAGAAAAGAATCACAGATAAATCTGTGAAAATAGGTGACAGGTCATTTGGAAGAGTGTTAATGAAATTCTTTCCAGTTCATGGCTGGAGCAGGAAATAGCGTCAATGCTACCGTCAATGTATTTTGAAACAGAATTTGAGGGAGGGGGCATCAAAGTATAGAAGAATGAATATGTAGATTAGTGAGGACACACCTGGATTTTCATAACAAAACCTTTCAGTGGAGGAAGTGACCTAAGTCAAAAGTGATGTTTATTATACAAACAAGTTGAGCCTGTCAGAGCTGATTGAGCCTCCCTTAAAGGAAGATCGGGGAACTCGCCCCCAACATGGTTGTGATGCAGTGATATGTTAAATTTTGAGTGCAATGCAATTCTTTTTTAGAACATTGAAAGAATGGTAACAAAACACATCAGTATCGAGGGATTCTGTAGTTTTTTTGTTTGGGGCAAAACAATTGAGAGTGATGGGGAAGTGGATGAATCATTGAGTGAGCCGATAAATTTTGAAGCCCAGACTACAGAAGATGCTGGAATTAAGCATGTATTTCTGTGGGGGAGAAGGAAAAGTAATGATTTAGTGAATACTATTAAGAAGATAGCAATAAATGGAAAATGAGTGTGCAAAGCACATTGAGAGAGAACAGTATTATTCTGTTATCTTGGCAATCCCCACTCTCCTCCAGCTGTATACTAGTTTTATGGTTACATAAAATACAATGGATTCTTGAAAGACGAACTGCATCCTTTCTAAAAATTAAATATGAAAGCTGTAATTGGAAAATATCTTTGATTTATTAACATTACACTTACTCTCTCTAACAAATTAATTTTTCAATGATACATTGGAGAAGCCTTTACAATAGTAAATATATGGAAATAAAACAAAATGAATCCATATATTGGAAAGGTTAACAGCAGAATTTCTATGTGTTTTGTTTTGGTATTTGGCTCTCACATTCAAGAACAGATATCAACTCAGACAATGTGAAAGACTGGTAGAAGAATTAATTACACATGCGTTTCATTGATATATATTAAATAATATGCCAATAATTTAAGGGAACATTGCATGTGGTTTATCCAATTGCAAAAATGGTCTTGGTAGATTAGTTATAGGAACAATCCCTCCTTAAACGATGGTACATTTAGATCCCCGCTCAAGGGCAGTGTCCTCCCAGCATCTGTCCTATTAAAATTCACTAGAATTTTAAATGCCTTATTAAAGACACTTGCTAGTTTATTTCTTTTTGAAAATCCAGTGATTCTCAGCTTCCCTTAATCCCAGATATCACTGGCATATTTTAGTTACAGAGTGCACAAAATTGTGGCCATGTTGTATGTCCTACATAACTGCTGTGAGGTTTCTTGGACATTGTGCTCTAACCTTTTAATGGCATTAACACTGCAAAGTGGGTCACTCTGAGGGTGTCTGTGAACGTCACATAAAAAGCAAGAAATTCTGTTGATTACTTTTTTCAGTGTAACACTATACTAAAATTTACATTGTTGGCTTCTGCCTGACATTCTCAACTGGTATGGTACAGCTTTTCTCAGTTGTAAGAATTTAACGCAGCAGGTGTCAACTTACCAGCCAATTGTTAAGTTACGTATTACAGCTACATGGGATTGAATGGATGCTGTACTTACTGAGGAGAGAAGGGCTGGAGGTATGTGGAGAGAATAGTGATGAATGATACTCATGAGAGGCATTTTGTCTTGAAAAAGGGGCCACAGAGATACTCTAGGTACTCCTGACGAGGTAGGGTCATAGAACCCCTCAGCTCAGAAGCAGGTCCTTTGATCCATCTAGTCCATGCGGAACTATCGGTTTGCCTGGTGCAATCAACCTGCACCCAGATCATAGACCTTCAAACCCCTCAATGTACCTATCTAATTTTCTCTTAAGTGTTGAATATGACCCCACATCCACTGCTTGCGCTTACAGCTCATTCCACAATCTTACCACCCTCCGAGTGAAGAAGTTCCCCCTCATGTTCATCTTAAACATTTCACCTTTCACCCTTAACCCATGAACTTTAGTTGTAGCCTCACTCAACCTCAGTGGAAAAAGTTTGCTTACATGTATCCTATCTATACCTATCATAATTTTGTACACGTCTATAAAATCTCCCCTCAATCTACTATATTCTAGGGAATAAAGTCCTAACCTATTCAACCTTACCCTATAACCCAGGTCATCATGTCCTGCTAACATCATTGTAAATTTTCTCTGCACTCTTTCAATCTTAATTGCATCATTCTTCTAGAGAAGTGACCAAAACTGTACACAATATTCCAAATTAGGCCTCACCATCTTATACAATCTCAACACGACATCCCAACCACTGTACTCAGTACAAACAAGAGAAAATATTCAGACGCTGGAAATCCAAGCCTCGCACACAAGGTGCTGGAGGAACTTAGGCCAGGCAGCATCAATGAAAAAGAGTGCAGTTGACATTTCAGGCCAAGACCTTTCATCAAGACTGGAGAAAAAAATTGATGAGTCAGAGTATGAAGGTGGGGAGGAAAGAACACAAGGTGATAGGTGAAACCTGGAGGGGAGTGGGGAAATTGACTGGTGAAAGAGATACAGGGCTGGAGAAGGGGAAATCTGGCAGGGGAGAACCATGAAAGAAAGAAAAAGGAGATGAGCACCAGAGGGAGGTGATGAGTATCTAAGGAGATAAAGTGAGAGAGGAAAAATGGGAATGGAGAATGTTGAAGGAGAGAGGAGAGGCATTACTGGAAGTTCAAGAAATTGATGTTCACGCCATCAGGTTGGCAGCTACCCAGATGGAATATAAGGAGTTGGTCCTCCAGCCTGAGTGTGGCCTCAATGCGACAGTAGAGGAGGTCATGGACTGACACGTTGGCATGGGAATGGGAGGTAGAATTAAAATGAGCGGTCACTGGAAGATCCTGCTTTTTCTGGCGGACAGAGCGTAGGTGCTCACAGCATTGATTTATGAATGCCATTGTGCCAAAAACTTTCTTCACAATCCTATCTGCCTTTGATGCCACTTTCCCTCTGTTCCACCGCACACCTCAGTGCCCTACTGCTCACCACGTAAGACCTACCCTGGTTGGTTGTACCAAACTGCAACACCTTACATTTGTCTGCATTAAATATCATTTGCCATTTTCCCAGCTGGTCTAGATCCTGCTGTAAGCTCTGATAGTCTTCCTCACTGTCCACTACACCCTAATCTTGGTGTCATCCACATATTTGCTGATCCAGTTTACCGCATTATCATCCACATCAGTGAATAGGTGTCAAACAACAATGGACCCAGCACTGATCCACTAGTCACAGGCCTCCATTCAGAGAGGCAACCATATACTACCACTCTCTGGCTTCTCCCATAAAACCAATGTTTGATACAATTTACTACCTCTTCTTGAATGCCGAGCAACTGAACCTTCTTGACCAACCTCCCATGCGGGACTCTTGCTAAAGTCCATGTAGACAGTATCCACTGCCTTGCAGCTTCTTCCCTTCTGCCATCCAATTTCTAAATTGGGATTGAACCCGTGAACACTACCTCACTACGTTTTTTATTTCTGTTTTTGTACTACTTATTTTAATTTAACTATTTAATATACATACATATACTTGCTGAAATTCAGTTTTTGTTCTATATTTATCATGTATTGTGTTGTACTGCTGCTGTAAAGTTAATAAATTTCATGATATGTGCCAGTGATATTAAACCTGACTCTGATTCAACTTTCCTGGTAACTTCCTCGAAAAACTCTATAAGATTGATTAGACATGACCTACCATGCACAAAGTCTTGCTGACTATCTCTTACCTGTCCATGTCTATCTAAATACTCATAAATCAGGACCCTGAGAATACCTTCAGTATGTTTCTCACAACTGATGTCAGGCTCACCAGCATATAATTTCCTGGCTTATTCCTAGAGCCTTTCTTAAATAATGGGATACATCAGCTAGCTTCCAATCTACCGGCACCTCACCCATGGCTCAGAATGTTTTAATTATCTCTGCTAGGGCCCCTGTAATTTCTGCACTAGGCTACCACAGTGTCCGAGGGAATACTTTGTCAGGCTTTGGGGATTTATCCAGCCTAATTTGCCTCAAAACAGCAAACACCTCCTCCTCTCTAATCTGAATAGTGTCCATGACCTCACTGCTGTATTGCCTCACTTCAATAGATTCTGTGTCTGTCTGCTGAGTAAATACAGATGCAAAAAAATCAATTATGATTTCCCCCATTTTTTTTTAGCTCCACACATACATTACCACTTTTATCTTCTAGAGGACCAGTTTTGTCCCTTTTTGGTCTCAATATATCTGCAGAAGCCCCTATGATTCTCCTTCACCTTGCCTGTTAAAGCAACCTCATGCCTTTTTTTAGTCCTCCCGATTTCTTTCTTAAATGCTGTCTTACATTTCTTGTACTGTACTTCTAAAGTACCTAATTTTTTTCCTGCCTGCCTATACCTGCTGTAAGTCTCCTTTTTCTTAACCAGTGCCTCAATATCTCTCGATAAAACAAGAGCCCCTAAACCTGTTATGCTTGCCTTTTTTCTGACAGGGGCATACAAACTTTGTAATCTCAAAATTTCACTTTTGAAGGCCTCACATATACCAATGACAACTTTGCCAGAAAATAACTTGACCCAATTCACACTTGCCAGATTCTTTCTGAGATCATCAAAATTGATCTTTCTCCAATTTACTGCTGAATCTCAACTCATTGACCAGAACTATCCTTTTACATAATTACCTTGAAATAGATTATTTAGTGATCACCAAAACAAGGAGAACAGGAAAGACCATTTTTGTACAGGAACAGCTACACCTCAGTGAATTTTGTTGAGAGGCTGGATAGTTACAGGAATTAAGCTCAGAGGTGAGGTGTAGTCCTAGTGGTGATGGACTTGTAATGTCTCCCTCATGGCATTTTGGGGGAATAAGTGACTGCTAGGGTGGAGTTGGTAGTAATTTTTTTCAGCTCTTTTCTTTGCTCTGGTGATGAACAGGTCTTCTAAAGTTGGTAGCTGATGGCCAGTAATCATCTCCACTGGGTGATTTTCGTTCAGTTGACCATTCACTATAACCTGTACTTGGAAAGGGTGAAGGTGGCAAAAACCAAACATGATATAGATGGTCACAACACTCTCAATTTTGGTTGAGTCAGAATTCATCAGGATACATCCTGAGCTGTTAAGTTTCTTAAGCTGGTATAGGAGGAACAATCTCCGCTGGGCTTTCCTAGTGATGAGCATAGCATTTTTGTCCTCATTCATTGGATTGGTAATGGTAGTCCCCAGGAATTTGAGTGACTTGACCACAGACACAGCCCAACCATTAATTTCCAAGGAGGGGCAGGTAGGGAGTTGTTGGTATAAGTCAATCTGCAATTCCTCTCTTCATAGCATTAAGGTGCAAGTTGTTACGGGCACACTATGCTGCTAAACAGCTCTCTCTGATAGGTTACATTTTTAGAAATTATACCAACTACAGTCATATCATTTGCAAACTTTGGGATTTTAATGGATTTCTCTGTGGAGATACAATCATTTATATAAAGTGAGAATGGGCAGGGGGCAGGAGGCAAAAGAACACAGCCCTGGGAGAGCCTGTGCTTATGGACATTGTTCTGACAAGTAAGAGTCCAGCCTTGCATACTGCTTCCTTCCTGTCAGCAAATTTGTAATCCACGGGCAGATTCTGTAGGCTTAAATAATGGGATACATCAGATTCAACCTGCAAGTTAACATCTAGAGAACCGTGCATAAGGACTCCCAAGTCCGTTTGCAACTCTGTTTTATGAATTTTCTCCTCATTTAGAAAATAGTCTGTACCTTTATTCCTTCTACCAAAGTGCATGACCATAGACTTCTCTGTACTATATTCCATTTGCCGTTTCTTTGCCCATTCTCCCAATGTAAGTCCTTCTGCAGACTCCGTGCTTCCTCAACACTTCCTGCCCCTCTACCTATCTTTGTATCATCTGCAAGCTTGGCCACAAAGCCATCAAGTCCATTATCCAAATTATTAACTTATGTAATGCCTGGTTACCTGAAAAGGTGCCCTATATTCCCACTTCTTTCCTCCTGCCAGTCAGCCAATCTTCTATCCATGCTAGTATCTTTCCTGTAATAACTTGTTAAGCAGCCTCTGAAGTAGCTTTCTGAAAATTAGGTAAACAGCATCCACTGACTCTGTTTTGTCTGTCTTGCTTGTTTTGTCATCATGGTATTCCAACAGGTTGCTAAGGCAAGATTTCTCATTTTAACTTTGGCCTATTTCATCTATTTGATCATCTGAAAAAATACCTCTTCCTTTTGTAAGGTCCACCTGTATGGTAGATTTTCAATTGACCAAACTAAAATTAAGACAAAAGAGCATTCAAGGCAGTCAGGGAAATAGCAATAGAGAAGCACCAATCTGGGGAAGGGTGCAATACCATCTCAAAGGCACTGAAGGTACCTTGGAGCTCAGTGCAGTCCATTGTGAAAAAGTGAAAATAATATGAAACCACAGCCACACTGCTGAGAACAGGCTGCCCCTCTAAATTTAGTCACAGGATTAAAGAACACTTGTAAGAGAGGCTACTGTGTCACGAACATTCACTCTGAGTAAGCTGCAGAAGTCAGTGGCTTCAGCTGGAGATGAAGTTCATGGCTCCACGATCTCTAAGGCCTTGCACAAAAAGGGTGTTTCTAGAAGAGTGGCAAGGAAGAAGACCTGGCTAAAATAAAAGCATATCCTTACCCATAAAGACTTTGTAAAGCATCACTTAGAAGATACTGTAAAGATGTGGAAGAAGGTCTTGTGTCAGATGAGACTAAAGTGTAACTTTTTGGCCTTAATACGTGTGGTTAAAATCTAATACTGCGTATCAGCCAGGTAACCCCATCCTGACCTAAAAGAATGGTGGAGATAGCATCATACTATGGGGATGGTTTTCAGCAGCAAGGACTGGAAATCTGGTCAGGACTGATAGGAAGATGAATGCTGCTAAATACAGAGAGATCCTGGATAAAAACCTGCTAACCTCTGCCAGAAAGCTTAAACTGGGAGGAGGTTCATCTTTCAGCAGGACAACAAATCAAAGCACTCTGCCAGTGCAACCATGGAGTGGGTTCAAATGCAGAAAATTGATGTCTTTGAATGGCCCATATGTTTCACAAATCAAAATTCTCACTTAAATTGATCAAAATCCCTGGTTGTAATACTCATTTATGCGAACAAAAGGCTGGAGCTTTTCTATGCTTCTATTTTACTCACCCTCTTAGTAGAAAGGTTTTTCCTCTGAGCCTCTCTAAACCTTTGCTGTTTGCTCTGATTTGGGCATGTTTTCTACTAATCTGCCAGATCTATGGCCCTCATAATTTTGTCAATGACAGGAGGAAGCAGGTGAGAGTCTATTGGGGAATCGTCTTAAGCTCTGAAATATTTTTACACTTCCTGTACTCCGTGTTCTTCAATAGGTGCATGTTGAATATTTCCTCTACAAATAAGTCCAATGAGGGATTTAGGAGGGCTTTTTTAACTGGGGGATATTTAGAGAAAAGATCGGGCTCTTACCATCTAACATCAGGGAGGAGCTACAAAATTCTGAAGGCTTGCATTCAATATTTTAGGAACATCATATATATTCCTTATTATAATTTATAATATATTTTATGTATTGCCCTGCTTTGCCCTATCATCTACCTGTCCTACCTCACAGTTTCATTACACACTGCATCTACATGTATACCAACTGCCCTATCACTCTGGTTTCCATTCCCCTGCCAACTTAGTTCAAACTCTAAACTCTTCCCCAACTGCTCTGGCAAGCCTGCCCCAAGGATATTGGTCCCACTCAAGTTCTTCAGCCATGCATTCATCTGCCAAATCATCCTCACCGATGCATCGCACAAGCTGCAATCCAGAGATTACTACCCTGGAAGTCCTGCTTAATTTTTTACTTAGGTCCCTATATTCTCATGATGGAGCTGGGTGCTTGCAACCTTGTGCAGCCTTTTCCAATTCTGTGCAGTGGCCCTTTCATGCCAGATGGTGATGTAGCCAGTTAGAATACTCTCCATGGTACATCTGTACAAATTTGCTGGAGTCTTGGCTGACGCACCAAATCACCTCAAACTCCAAATGAAATATAGCTGCTAACATACCTTCTTCATAATTGCATCAGTATGTTGAGCGCAGGGTCTTTAGAGATGTTGACACCCAGGAACTTGATACAGCTCACTCTTTCCACTGCTGATCCCTCTATGAGGAACTAGTGTATGTTCTATCAATGTCCCCTTCCTGAATCCACAATCAATTCCTTGGTCTTACTGACACTGAGTGTAAGGTTCTTGTTGCACGACCACTCAACCGGATGATCTACCTCTCTCCTGTACATCTCCTTGTCACCATTTAAGATTCTGCCAACAACAGTTGTGGCACTGGCAAATTTATAGATGATGTTTGAGCTATTCTTTTCCCCAGCATTCTCCCTGCTTCCCCCGTTTTCCAACTGCATCCCCCCTTTCCCCCTCCTTTCTCCTTTCCCCTTCATATTTCTAATCTTCGGTCTCCATGGCCTGAATTAAACTCTACCTGAATTTGAATAGCCTTTCAGCACATACACCCAATTGGAGGCTGACACCTATAGGATGTCCTGCTGGAAATGGGTTAGACAGCTAATTCTTCCCAGAAAAGTATGCATGTTAAACTTGTTTTTAACTGCAGAGTAGTTTTTGTTTTTGGAGATCTGCAAAATATTTTTTATATTCCAAGCTGGTCAAAATTTCTGTTATTGTGAATAGTTAAGCGGGTAAAAGATGACCTGATTTCCAAAAGGCATAAAGTTAAAGATGACACATTTCTTTAATACTTTAAGCAAGATTACTTTTTTATTTCCATCTTTTATAGTTTCAAAATAACAAAAAAGGAAAAGGGCCCGAAGCAAAAGTTTGGGCACCCTGCATGGTCAGTAACACCCCCTTTGGCAAGTAACACAGCTTGTAAATGCTTTCTGTAGTCAGCTAATAGTCTTTCAAATCTTGTTTGAGGGTTTTTTGCCCATTCTTCCTTGAAAATGGCTTCTAGTGCTGTGAGATTCTTGGGCTGTCTTGCATGCACTGCTCTTTTGAGGTCTATCCACAGATTTTCAATGATGTTTAGTTGGGGACGGTGAGGGCCATGGCAAAACCTTCAGCTTGTGCCTCTTGAAGTAGTATACTGTGGATTTTGAGGTGTGTTTAGGAACATTATCCTGTTGTAGAAGCCATCCTCTTTTCATCATTAGCATTTTTACAGACGGTGTGATGTTTGCTTCCAGAATTTGCTGGTATTTCATTGAATTCATTCTTCCCTCTACCAGTGAAATGTTCCCCGTGCCACTGACTGCAACACAAGCCCAAAGCATGTTCGATCCACCCCCGTGCTTAACAGTTGGAGAGGTGTTCTTTTCATGAAAGTCTGCACCCTTTTTTCTCCAAACATACCTTTGCTCATTGTGGCCAAAAATTTCTATTTTAACTTCATCAGTCCACAGGACATGTTTCCAAAATGCATCAGGCTTGTTCATATGTTCCTTTGCAAACTTCTGACGCTGAATTTTGTGGTGAGGAGGCAGGAAGGTTTTCTTCTGATGACTCTTCCATGAAGGTCATACTTATGCAGGTGTCGTTGCACAGTGCAACAGTGCACCACCACTCCAGAGTCTGCTATATCTTCCTGAAGGTCATTTGCAATCAAACAGGAGTTTTGATTTGCCTTTCTCACAATCCTATGAGCAGTTCTCTCGGAAAGTTTTCTTGGTCTTCCAGACCTCAACTAGACCTCCACCATTCCTGTTAACTGCCATTTCTTAATTACATTACGGACTGAGGAAATGGCTACCTTAAAACGCTTTGCTATCTTCTTATAGCCTTCTCCTGCTTTGTGGGCATCATTTATTTTAATTTTCAGAGTGCTAGGCAGCTGCTTAGAGGAGCCCATGGCTGCTGATTGTTGGGACGAGGTTTGAGGAGTCAGGGTATTTATAAAGCTTTGAAATTTGCATCACCTGGCCTTTCCTAGCGATGACTGTGAAAAAGCCATAGCCCTAACAAGCTAATTAAGGTCTGAGACCTTGGTAAAAGCCACCTGACAGCTCAAATCTCTTGGGGTACCCAAATTTTGCATAGTGCTCCTTTCATTTTTTTCACTCTAAAATTGTACAGAACAAAAATAATACACTAATCTTGCTTAAAATGTTGAGAAGAATGTTTCATCTTTAACTTTATGACTTTTGGAGATCAGTTCATCTTCTACTCACTAACTATTCACAGTAACAGAAATTTTGACCAGGGGTATCCAAACTTTTGCATGCCACTACGTATGTATGTACAGGTCAACCTTCTATAATCCGGCACCACTGGGACCTGAGTAGTGCCGGATTAGTGAAAATGCCGAATTACAGAAGGATCACATTGAGCAATAGCTAACCGCCTCATCATACATTTAAAATATCATGTGTTACGTACCCGTGGCACGTGACAGTGGTACCCTTGTCACGTGACTGGGGTTGAAGTTATACTGGACTTGAGGTAGTGGTCTTGTGATGGTGGAGTGACATCATTTTCCAGCCAGTAGAGGTCATGTGACAGGTTTTTTTTTACAGGGTATAAAAGGAGGACCCCTCTCTGTGAGGAGGGGCAGTTCGTGGCTGGATTTGCCATGTTGACTTCATGCCACTGCGTGATTTAATGTTATGACGCAGTTTAGTTGGAAGATGAAGTTTTATTTAATGCCTAAAGTTTAAAGTGTCATTGTCAGCAGTTTCTTTATAACACTGCTAGTTGAGAATCAGTGGAGAGTGAAGATCGGAGTTCGGGAGTTAAAAGATTGAGGAGAATCGATTTCGACAGTGAAACAGGTTCGACCTTGTTTGATCCTTATTCGGAAGGAATTCGTTGACTGTTCTTGTGTTAATCCCTGTGAAATAGCAGAAAGGATTGGGAACAGTTTTGTAAAGGAAAGGTCAGTGCCTTTAAGCCGTTACATATCATCTTCGTAAAATTCTTCGTGGGAAAAGTTCGATCTGGGAACCGAAGCAACACGACGTGAAAGAGAATTTAAATCATCTTAAAAAGTCTCTCCCTTAAATGGACTGTGAACATTTTGAACTTTTGCAATACTACTTTGAAGAACTGTTTTTGCAACATCGCTTTAAGAACTGTTTAAGCTTCATCGCTTTAAGAACTGTTTAAGCTGCCGTACAGCAGCTGATTTCCGGTTATGTTAGTGATTTGTTTACTTTTGGGGGGTTTGTTTTCAGTGTTTAATAAACGTGTTATTTGTTATATAAACCCCTGCCTAACTCATATATTTATTGTTGCTTGAATCCGTAACACATGTAAATCAGTACAAATTAGATAATAATGAAACAAATATTAAATGAGTAGCAAATGAAATTTTAATTCGGTAATATACTGCACAGGCACAGATAAAATAAAGGGTACAGGTAAATGTACAAGAATTAACTTTACTCAGAACAGTTGAGCACTTCGCTTCTAAAGTGAGATGTCTAATATACCTTCAGGCAAAGTTACATGTCTGCAAGTGTGGGGTTGTCTGGATCATCGACATCTTCATCTAGAAAAATGAGTGAAGCATCAGGAACTGGTGCTGAAACTGGCACAACAGTTTCTTCAAAAGCTGTTGATGATGGTGGCAGCACATCTGGGTGAGCAGAAGCAGAAGTCGGAGACAGGAGGTCTTCTATACGCCACATTTCACGCGACCACCAGGTGGCCGGGGATTCGGCACTGGGCTCATCCCTCTTCACTCACAGTTACTGAGGGAATCCTCGTTAGTTTCTTTTCCTCCGCTTAGTAATATGCTTAAATTCAGCAGGTCGCCATGTTTGATCTGAGGCCGTAGGCAGAAGAGAATGGAGCGCCAGCCAGGTGACGCCAGAGGGCAGTGCACGACAATCTGCAGGTGAGCGAGAAGGCAGATTGAGTCAGCGTACGCCAGCTCCCTCTAACTCAGGACAGGCCGTCTCAGGCGACCAACCTCCATTGGACATGTGGACTCACAGATATTGGTCTTTGGTTTCCCCAGAGGTCCAAACTTTACTTTCCCTTCTATCATCACTACTCTTGGACACATTGTCCTCAATCATCTTACCTAAATCATGGATATTTGTTATAATCAGCCAGGATTCAATCACTTCTTTTTTGTGGAATCTCTTTGAATACAGCATTGCCATCTTGAAAGTGACCTTTTTATTTCCACTGTTTGTTTGCAATTTGATGACCAATCTTCACTCCACATTAACTTATTAACCACAATCAAATGAAACCAGAGATGAAATTCAGAACAGGTTGGGAAGGGGGACCAATAAGAAAACACTCAATGCAATTGATGCAATTTGATTATGTGGACAATTTATTAAATACTTGAACAACACATACAAAATACTGGAGGAGGCAGCATCCATGGAGGGAAATGAACAGTCAATGTTTTGGACTAAAACCTTTTAAATAGTTGAATGTTCAGTAAGAAATTTAATTTGCATCACTTCTGTATGAATCCTTATTTTATTAGTCCCTTTAATGTATCTTATAAAATGCTATTTGAAAATCTAAGCACACAACAGTCACTTGTTAATCTCTCATCAGCCAAGTGTTATAAATTCATAAGTTACTGTCAGGCTTGTCAAGCATGATTTCCCCTTCATAAATTCATGTTGACTTTCTTTAATCACACCATGATTTTCTAGTGTCCTGGTACCATGTGTATAATAATAAATTCTCCTCACCTGCTAATTGCTCTGTTTTATTTCACCACCCCTGTTCTTAAACAAAGCAGATTATGCTTTATACCTTCAAATATGCCTGGATTATTCTAAAGTCTTGGAAATTCTTGAGGATCAAAACCAATGCATCCTTTATGTTGATAGCCTCCTCATTAAGAAGCCTGGGGTGTAGCCCATCTGGTCCAGTTAATGTGTTAGCTTTTAGTTTCATTAATTTCTTCAGTAACATTTCTTTACAAACACTGAATTAACATTTTTTTAAATTCCCACTGGACCTATGGTTCCCTGCTATTTTTTAGTTTCTTCTATCACAAAAACCGGGTCAAAGTATTGACTTAACATCATTACCATTTCTCTTCTACTGTCACTGCCAGTAAGACTCCCGTATTTATGAATACTATACTCATCCTTTTTACATTCCCGTTGATGCTATTGCAATTGCTTGTATGTATACTGTTGGGTTACTTTCCTTATTTTCTCCTATTAAATTCTTTCCCAACTTTTGTTGAATTCTAATATCCACTGTTTTTGTAGGATCCCTATTCTTTTGATAACATTCACAATATATAGTTTGAATGCAAGCAAAATTTTAAAAATGATGTTTGCAAGAATTATTTTTTTCTGAACTGAAAATTTAATTTAAAAAGCATTGGCAAAGAAAAAAAATGAACAGCTTAATGTTCTGAAATTGAAGTCTATTTATTTTGTAGAAGTAACTGCAGGGTATATTTTATTCACAATTGGACTAGATAATGACACACATAGGTGACTAGCACAGTTTTCATTGCATCTGACCCACTTACACACATGGAATATTGGCATGCAGCAGTGATTTCAGTTAGTGTGTATTAATAAGCAAGACCTGAAATTAGAACAGATAATCCTAATTTTCTGAGTGCCTTAGTAGGATCTTCTTTATTTTAGCAGTGAGGGATAAGATTACATCACATCCCCACAGTATATCAGGATGTTGTCCCATCTGCACTCAGCCATTTGGTGACCGTTTCCTTCTCTCATGTGCTTTTTGTGAAACCAAAACAATCTCAGGTCAGCCCTATTTTCAAAGTCTGCCCATCATAGTTGCAAATCTCACTTTAAAACTGTAGAAGCTGTTTTAATTTTTGAAAAAGTTAGAGATGCTGCAAATTGTAATTCAGAAGAAGAGCATTTGTAACATAATGCTGTATTGCACATCAAGTGCACGGGGTGAGGGAGGATAGCTCCTTATGGCCTCCCATAAAACCATAACATGAGCTTTTTAAAGATATGAAGGATTTTTGTCTTTTAAAGTGAAGTTGCTTTGACTCATACAAAAGAGGTGAAGACCTGGAGAAAAGTGCAGGTCTCATTAATGCTGTCCCACCAGTGTATTGTATTTTAAAATTAATTTCTAATTTATAGTTAGTGCAGGTGTTTTTCAGCTTTATTTATCACATTTCAGTTACAGTCATTAATGACTTCATTGGTTAAAAAAGAAAAAAAGTTAGTTATAATTACATACTTATTATGGCTGAAGCTCTGCGTATAATTCAAGGTTTTGTACTACATCACTAATAGTTTAAAGTGTTGGTGATCCACCTATTTCAACATTTATCACTGTGACTGAAAGACAGCAGTTCTGCCATCACTTTAATCAGTTCTTTTCATCCTGAGGGATTACTTTGTTGCTTAGCAACCTGCGGTCTTCACTTTTCCAAAAGCATAGTATGACAGATCTGTTGCAAGCTGTGCATAATCATTTACTACTGATGATTTGAAGAAAAATAGCAAGAGAACACTACCTTGGATAACCTAGATGTGGCTATTAGTAACAGCGTCTTTCACAACCTCTTTTTCTCATAATAGAATGACACCCATAAAATAACAATGGATGAGACCTTTGGCATGTTATTGCATTCTCCATATCAAACAGCTATGTTTCATTGTGCTGTTGTTATGCCTGAAATAATTAAATGTTTTCTGAAGTTACCACTTCCAGACAGACTTAAATCCAGTCTATATGACACTTTAATTTATTTCCAGAGGCGAATACCTCTGTAAGGTCAGCAGGTCACTGTATGTGGGTGAAAGCTGACAGACAATGATTACTACAAGATTGGCTATCTGTCATCCAGGGCCTCTATCAATTAGACAGGCCTAAGCTATTATTCAATTCAGTGACTGCAGCAAATAAAAATGTATGAAGTCCATTTTAAATAAATACAGAAAAAATGTGATATGAATACTTCCCTATTGTTCCTAGAAGCATTTTAATATTTATTTGTTAAATACTGATTTGAAATTGGTTTCAGCTGAGAGCTGGTCCGGAAGACATTAATTCCTTCATTTGCCTTTGCTCATTAACTTGAAAATGGAGATCTGTATCAATGTATAGACAGGTGTGCATAGGTCTGCTTGCACATCAGCAGTAAAATACCGGCTAAACTTTTGTTTTAAAACACTGATGGCTTTCTACAAAAATTTAGCTATGAACTTGGTTGAATTCAAAGTACTACGATATGTTTTTTGTTTTTTTTCTGATTTCCAACCTCTGTTATTTTGATTTTCTTAGCATGGCTGTATTAAGAAATATAATTTTAAACCTACAGATTATTTTGGAAAAAATAGACCTGTTCTTCCTTAACCTATCAATTTAATAGAGTTGTAGAGATGCAGAATCATTATATTGGCCACCGAGTACTTAATGAAGACTAATCCTATTTTCTATCACTAGGCCTATGGCTTTCTTGGCCAATGTATTCCAAATACACATCTAAATACTTACTAAATGCTGTAAGAATTGCCGCATTGACTACCCCACAGGCATTATATTCCTCAGCTCAATCACCCTCTGGAAAAATTTTTTATCCCCAATTCCCCTCTAAATCTCCAATCCATTACCTTAAACCCATGTCCATCACTGTAATAAAAAAAACATTTTCACTGGCTACACTATCTATGCCCCTTGATTTTGCAACTCAATCAGAACCCACTCCACCCCCCCCCCCCCACAATTTTCCATCACAAATCTCCCCTGTTCAAAGGAAAACACACCCAGCTTATCCAATCTCTCCTCTTAACTGGAACCATCCATCCCAGGCAACATAAGGGGGAATCTTCTCTGTAAACCTCATCACTGCATTCATATCCTTCCTACAGTGTCTTGACTGCACACATCATTCCAGCTGTAGCTTACATAATATTTTATATAGTTCAGCTATAACATCCTTGCTCTTATATTCTCTATACCAGTTAATGACAATAATATTGGTAAATTAGTTCATTATTGTCACATGTCTGATGTACAATGGAAAATTTGTCTTGCATACAAATACAAATCAATTCATTACAACAGTGCATTGTGGTATTGTAGTACAAGGTGAAATAGTAACAGATTTCAGAATAAAGAAATACAATTACAGAGAAATGCACTGCAGTTAGTCAATAAGATTCAAGGTCATTATGAGTCAGATTGTGAGATCGAGAATCCATGGCGGACTTTTTAACACTGCCTTGAGATTTTGCAGATGTTCCTTGTCATCCTCACCAGTAACAATTATATCATCCAAGCAACATTGAGTGCCTGGGTGGCCTTGTAGCAACTGGTCCATAACTTTTACCAGAGTGCAGGTGCAGTTGTTACTCCAAAATCAGCTTATTGTAGTAATAAGGCTCTTGGTAAGAGTTTATGGTGAGAAGTACTTTGGACTGTTGTTCCATCTCCTTCTGTAGATAGGTCTCAGCTAAGTCCACTTGCTGAAGTGCATCCCTCCAGAAAGGTTTGCAAACATATTCCTAAATATTGTCTGGGCAGACAATATTGATCTACTTTTAATAGAAGGTTGATGGTAACCTTAACATCACCACAGATCCTGACAGACCCGTCCTTGGCTACTAGGACTGCTAGCATTGCCCAAGGTTTACTCAACCTTGGAAAGAATTCTTTCAGCCTCTATGTGATCTAGCTCACTGGCTACTTTATCACGGATGGTATAAGAAACCAGACCGGCTTTGTAAAACTTGGGTGTGGCATTTTCATTTGACACTATTTTACTCTTGATATGTTTGAGTTCTCAAATGCCATCCTTAAACACTGCTGTGGAACCATCCAGTATCTTTCTAAATTTGATTTCAGTTGACTCTACTGCAGGAGACGTGGCATGCAAGTGGTGGATGGATATCCAATCAATTTGTAGTTTCCTCAGCCCATCACAACCCCTATTTTTACTAAATACAAACCCAATGTTGATTGTTGTATTTCACTGTCACAAATGTCATTCCCACAGGAGTTGTCTTTTCTCCAGTATTCTCTATGTTCTTAGTTGAATATCTGCAGGCTTCAGTTGAGGATCTTTGAAATGCTATTCAAACTCATTTTGTGGAATAACTGAAACAGCCGAGCCAGTGTCCAATTTTGTTTTAATTAATTTGTAATTTACTTCTGGTGTAAGCCATATTGCTTATCTCTTGTTAGTTTTCACATGTAAATCTCAGGGCTATTCAGTCCTGTGTCATTTGCATCATTATTAGATTTTTCATTGACAACGTGCAGATTAGTGCTCTTTTTCAAACTGCAACTCTCATCTTTAGCTTTGTCTCTTCCCTGTTCAGTCCATTTATTTTTGTCTGCTTGACATGTTCTTTGTATATGTCCAACTTTGTTACATTTTCTGCAAGTTTTACCTTTGGTCTGGTTTATGTGAGCCGCTGCCATTACGGTAACACAATTTGCTCAGCCAGGCTCGTTTCTGTTCAGTTGTTGCAATTTCTCTCTTTCATTCCTGACTGCAACTCAATTGTGTCTCTGGCTGCTGTTTCCATTAATTCAATGATTGCAACTGCTCTTTTAAATGTGAGTTGTGCTTCAGTTAGGAGCAGTTTTGAATGCATTCTTGCAAAATTCCACAAACTAAACTATCTCTCAGTGCATCATTAAGCCATCACTGTTTTTAATGGACAATGCTCGGACAATTCCTTCAATTCAGCCACGTAAATTGAAGTGGAGTCCCCTTCCTTTTCATTTTGCTTATGAAACCTAAAGCATTCTGCTGCCAACAACAGTTCTAAATGTTTCTTAATTACTTTCACAAAATCTGCAAAGTTCGTTTTGGCTGGTTTGATTGGAGCAGTTAAGCTTTGAAGCAATCGTATGTTTTTCCACCCTTTGCACTCAACAAAACTGGCATTTGGTTTTCATTGGCTGTTTCATTTGCTTCAAATTACTGCTCAAATCTTTCAGTATGCATCTTCCAGTTTTCTGTTGTGCAATCAAATGTATCTATCTTTCCAGTGTAGCTAGACGTTTCTGCTTTCTGTTTGTTATTGATTATTATCATCACCTGGTAATCAATGTTTATGAACCCGCATTCAGATAAGTTGAGTCTCTCTCTCTGAGGAAAAATATTCTGTGCTTCAGCAATTAGGTAGTCATCTCGGGTTCTTTTTAATACTTTCCCGTCGCCACTGTCATGCTTTATAACTCCAGAAACCAAACAAAAGAAAAACACAAGTCAGGAAATGTGCCTACTTAGTTTTTCTTTTTCTTTTAGTAAGGTGCTCACATATAATATGGTGTTGTAACAATGGATGCCATTTACGTACTTCTTACATTTAACCAATAATGCATTATGTAAACAAAGAATGCTTTATCAAACAATATATATAGTATTTACAATATTCCTCAAATATTACTGAAATGTTGAAAACACTACAGATGTAAGCCATGTTTTGGTGAGACAGAGCGCACAGCAGTCTGTCAGTTCTCTTTGGCAGGCCAGTCTTGTTCTTAGTTCATCGATTTTGTTCTCAATCTCCTGGATGGTATGCTGAAGGGTGTTAGGGGTGTGGAACTTGAAATAACACCGTTTTAGTGTGACCTGCAGAGGGGCCTTCTTATCAGGCTTCTGAGGTAAGTGGCGATGTCTGGTCAATCCTGAGAGTCATGGCGTGAACCACTTGTTAACTTGCTGCTTATGTATAAACTTAGAAGACCTAAAGTAGATTCAGATGGCCTTGTAAGATAAGTTAGAATGACACTTTACAAAATGCTGGAGGAACTCAACAGATCAAGCAGGATCAATGGATGGAAACTAACAATCAATGTTTTGGACTGAGCCTCTTCACAGGCCTGGAAAGGAAGAGGGCAGGAGCCAAAATAAAAAGGTGGTGATAAGGGAGCAGAATGAGCTGGTGGATGATAGGTCAGTCCAGGTAAGGGAGAGAGGTTGAAAAATGGGAGGGAAGTGGTAATAATGTGAGAAGCTGAGAGATGATAGATGGAAGAGGAAATGGCTAAACAAGATGGAATGATAAGAAAGGGTGATAGACCATGAATGGAATAAAGGGAGAAGGAGGTGGGGAACAATAGAGAGAAAGGTGGGTAATGGAGCAGGTCATTAAGGTGGGGGGGAGGGGAAAGAGAATAGGGTGAAGGAATAAGGGAAAGCAAAAAGGACAGCAGAGAACAGAAGGGAGTAGTTACTGAAAGTTAGAGAAATCTATTTTGATGCCATCAGGTTGGGTAGCCTAGGCCTTTACCACTCCCAGCTATCCCCTCCCAGCTTCTCACATCATTTCCCCCTCTGCAGCCACCCACCTTTCTCCTCACCTGGTCTCACCCATCGCCTGCCAACATGCACACCTTCCCTCCCCTATCTTCTTATTCTGGCTTCTGTCCCATTTCTTTCCATTGCTGATGATGGACCTTAGCCCAAGCTATTGACAATTTATTTCTCTCCACGTATGTTGCTAAGCTGCTTAAGAAACTCTTAGATAGGTACATGGATGATAGAAAATAGCGGGCTGTGTAGGAGGGAAGGCTTAGTTTAATCTTAAGAGTCAGTTAAAAGGTTGTGACATCATGGGCTGAAGGGACTGTACTGTGCTGTTATTTTCTTTGCGGTGTCTCTCCAGCCTTTTGTGTGCATTACTCGAGAATTCTAGCATCTGTGGAATCTCTTGTGTCAGTCATGTCTGATGCCTTGAACTTGGAATGCTATGGTATTTTGGATCGGTGTCATTGATGGAAATCTTGCAGCACAGTGCACTAAATTTCTAGGCCTGTGTATCTGGAGTTGCAAATAAAACATTTAGACAAAAGATTTATTTCACTAATGGGCAAGACTGAATCACGTAGTTTTCCGAATTTCCCAAATAATATGACATTTGAATTCTTATTTTCTGAACATTAATTCCCTGCTGTAGTTGAGTAACATCCTACTTCAGATAATTAACTTATAATTATGCACTCCTCCAAATAGAATACTTGAAGTACTCAGAAGATCAAACAGCATCCATAGTGAGGGTCAACATTGTTGATAAATGCCCTTTGTTGGGAATGGAAAACTCCAAGATGGCGGCGTGATGCAGCTAGCAGCGGCCACTCCGGAGCTGATTATCTGTTATTTGTAAAGTGGGGTGCCGTGCGCAATCATAATCGGATGAAAAAGGGACGTGGGAGCACGGAGGAACATCTGGAAATCTCCAGGAAGACCTTCTTCATTGCTGCTGCTGCTGTGAGGTCCGGGTCTCTGCTGGGAAGAACAGGCCCCCTGTCGGGGTTGCGTTGCCAATGGCCGTTGGCGGGGCATCTTAATACACTCGGCAGAGGATGGTGCTCGGAGGAGTTGTGCCGGAGGGGATGGTCGGAGGCTCGTAGGTTCGATGGACTCGGCGTCCGCTGTGGTCAGGTCGCTTTCAGTGTGTGCTGTGTCTGCGGGGCTGGGTTCGATGGAGCTTTCATTGTGTGCTGCGTCTGCGAGGCTGAGTCTGGCGGCGCTGTAGAAGTCCATAGCAGGGGTATTCCCTTCTGCCACCTGCGTGGGATGACGAGTCTATCGGGTCCCTGAGGACTTGTGGAAACTGTGTGGTGGTTTCTTTTGAACTTATAGTCTTTTAACATCTTTGGACTATTTTTACCGTGCCCATGGTCCGTTTTTAAAAAAAAATCAATCATGCTATTGTTTGCACTGTTGTAACTATGTGGTTTTGTGCAGGTCTTGTAGCTTTAGTTTTTGGTCTTGTTTCGTCTGGTGGGATTGGAGCTCCTTTCTGGGGAATGCGCTAAGATGGTAGCGCGATATTAATACACAGCAGCCTCTCCGGACTCTGGATTGGGGATTGCCAAACGTTATGTGGATTTTCTGGTGTAGTCTGTTTGGTCATATGCTTTTGTGATATCATTCTGGAGGAGCGTTGTCTCATTTTTTAACTGCATTGCATTTGTTGTTTCTAAATGACAATAAACTGAAACTGAATCTGAATCTGAAAAGTGAGAAAGCAAGTATGGTTTAAGGTGCAGTGGTGGGGGATAGGGTAGAGTGAATGTCCATTAGGGTGCAGATCATAGTTGTCAAGGTAGCCATTATGTTAAGTACCAGCAGTAAGAGTGCAGCAAGCACCCTGAGGCTGAGATAAATAGCAGCATTTGTGGAGGGGTGGGGGGCAGGGTGATTGTTGAGATCAGTGTTGGAACAGCCTAGATACGAGGTAGATGTTATTCCTCAACCTTACATTGAGTTTCCAAAGTGTTGCAGTGAATTATTGTAACATGACTGGAAATTCATAGTCATACTTAAAGGCTGAACAGAGGTATTCTGCAAAGCGGTCACTCAGTCCTCATCTGGGCTCTCCAAAGTTGAGGACAATATTGTAAGCATGTAATGCAATACTCTAAATTTGAAGAAATACAAGTGAACTTCATTGGGTTGACTGGGTCACTGAATAGTGTAATGAGAAGCAGTGAAAGGGCTGGTGTTGTGCGGGAAACTGCTGGGAAAAGGAGAGTGATTGCTTCAGATTCCAAAGTAATTAAAGCCCACTCTCTTAGTCGGACTGAAGAGTGGTTCCTTAAACTGGGATTATTGGCTCTAAAACATTCTGTTTGGCTCCATATCATACAGTAAAGTCAGCCAGTACAGTGGACTAAAAAGCATAAAAAATGCAGGTGAAATTTAAAGAGCAAGAAATTGCAGAGTTTCTTAGTTGGTCCAGTAGCATTTAGGAGAAACAGTTTTTTCTTTAGAGCTGAAAAAATAAGACAGCAAATGTGTTTGAAATTGCGGAGAGCTTGGGGTAATGCGAGGGATTGCTGGGGGCTGGATGGAGAGAACAAAGGGAACATATGTGCCTACCCAGGTGGCACAAGTACCGTTCACTGCCAAATCCAGTTCGAAACACATCATTACTTTCACTGATGACACAGCGGTGCTTGGCCTTGTCAGTGACAATGATAAAACAGCATACAGAGAGGAGGTAGAGCAGCTTGTGTAAGTACAGAGCACTAAGTCTCAACATGAACAACATCATTGACTTCAGGAAGGTGTCAACGGACCACTCCCTACTGGACATCAGTGGCTTCTCCATAGAGTCAGGAGAACCACGTTTCCTGATGTGAAAATTGCAGGTGATCTGGGCTGGTCTCTCAACTCCACCTTTTTAGCCAAAAGAGCAGAGCAGTCTCCCCACTTCCTGAAGAGAGTGCTCCCCCCCATCCAACACTCACCACATTCTACCAGACTACCTTCAAAAGTGTCCAGACCAGCTGCATCACCATCTGGTATGGGAATTGTATTGCATCAGATTGGGAGGACTGCTGAAAATATCATCAAGGTCTCTCTCTCTCTCTCCCCCACCCCACCCCCATTTAGGACATTTATCAGAATCACTGCATATGCAGTGCCTCCAGCTTTGTTAAAGACTCGTCCATCCTTCCCACAACCTCTTTGATCTCCTGCTGTCAGGCAGAAGGTATCACAGCACAAGAACCAGAATTGTAAGGCTGGGTAACAGTTTCTTCCTCCAGGCTGTTTGACACCCTGCTGCCACCCTGCACACATGTACACCCTGACTGAGTGCCCTGCTGCCCCCCACCACTCAACTCCCCAAATCACAGACACACTCACATCCTGCATCGGTCTCTTTTTCATCTTTTATTGCTGCTGTTTCACATATTCATACTCTGATTGTTTAATTATAATAGTACCAGTAATATTACATTGTAGTGTTTTTATGTCAGCTTGTCAATCTTCAGGCCATGTCTCTCAGGGGCTTGTGCAAATATTATTTTGTGATGGTATATGGTGGATCATATCTATTTTGTTGTGTGTGACTGTATAAGACCGTAAGATATAGGAACACAATTAAGCCATTTGGACAATCGAGTCTGCTCCGCCATTCAATCATGGCTGATCCTTTTTTATCTATCTCCTCTTCAACCCCATTTTCCGGCCTTCTCCCCGTAACCTTTGATGCCATGTCCAATCAAGAGCCTAACAATCTGTGCCTTAAATACGCCCGACAACCTGGCCTCCACAGCTGCATGTGGCAACAAATTCCACAAATTCACTAACGTTTGGCTAAAGGAATTTCTCCACATCTGTCTTTTGAAAAGGCGCCCCTCCATTCTGAGGCTATGCCCTCTTGCCCTAGACTCTCCCACCATGGGAAACATCCTTTCCACATGTACTTGATTAGGCCTTTCAACATTCGAAAGGTTTCAATGAGATCCCCCCTCATCCTTCTGAATTCCAGCGAGTTGAGACCCAGAGCCATCAAACGTTCCTCATATGATAACCCTTTCATTCCTGGAATCATCCTTGTGAACCTCCTCTGGACTCTCCCCAATGCCAGAACATCTTTTCTAAGATGTAGAGCCCAAAACTGTTCACAATGCTCAAGATGAGGCCTTACCAGTACCTTATAAAGCCTCAAGAGGTCCTATATTCTGGACCTCTTGAAATATGTACTGTGTTCTGTGCCTTGGCCCGAAAGGAATGATGTTTTGTTTAGCTGTATGCATACATGTGGTTGTATGACAGTAAACTTGAACTTAAATTTGATGCCATCTAAGAAAGAGTAATGAGTGCTTGTGAACCACATCTGATCTGACCAAAAAAGTATAAATTGGGGAGATGAATGAAGGAAATAAAGAGGGAAAAAAGGTGCTGCAATAGTGTAATGCAGAATACACCAGTTGCTGGAAATTTAAAATAAAAGACTTGAAATACTCAATAAATCAGGTATCATCTCTGGAGAAAGAAAACCAGGTTAATGATATAGGTGGATGACCTTGCCTCAGAACTCACCAGCTCTGATACAAAGTCATCCACTTATATCATTAACCTGGTTTGATATAGGTGAACGACCTTGCATGATATAGGCTGGTTATCTGAACTTGTTGTCAAGATCTGCGAGCAGCAACATGCCTATTCAGAAGATGGAGTGCTGTTCCTCCAGAACTGTAGATGCTATCTAAGCTTTAAATACTGCATTGACTCGTTACTTGAAATAACTGCTCTTTGTTGAAAGCTTAGGTTTCCTTTAGTAGCTGTAGAAGCACAATGATGAGATCTTCCAGTCAGATTGACCATGGCAGCTATTTAGATTTGGCACATATTGGATGCACCAGTTCATTAAATGCATTTTTCTGAATGCAGAATATTGCAAGAGCATTTTCTGATGTTCAAGTTGGAAGTTCTAAGTAAATTTATTATCTAAGTATATACGTGCCACCATGTAAAACCCTGAGATTCGTTTTCTTGCGGGCAATCACATTAAATGCAAGAAACACGAGAATAAATGAATGGCTGCAAGTAATCCTGAACTTGTCCAGATATATTCATTTAATATTCTAATAATAAGCATCCATCAACAAATTAATGATGTAAATCAACAATATTGCAAGCTAGCAATCCAAGCTAGCTATAAATTCTAATTCTTAAGAGATACATGATCAAAACAGAAGTGTAATAGAAAATTAAAGTTCTGGTTTTAGGTAGAAGCTATAGATACAGACTACTGCACTGTACAGCATGCAGTTTATTTCTTGATTGCATTTCATTCAAATCTCAATTATCCCTTTCAATTTTCTGCAAGGCTTAATTTTCTAGAGTTAAATTAGTGCTTATTGAGCTGAATTAGTTTAACAGAAATATGTGTTAAGATGATAACTTGAATATTTACACTGGTGAATAGCTAACACATTGGGAAATTGTTCAGGCTTGTCAGTGAAGACTGCTAAGGTTGCAACATTAAGAAAATGAAAGGATTTGGGACCTTATTATGTGCAGAACAAAAAGAAAGGTAATGCTAGTAAATCAAAGAAAATATGGTATGGTACAATACCTTTTGTGGGAGATGGTCATTGTCTTTCACTTGAGTAACTGAAATACTACTTATCAGCTGACAGTCTTGCTGAATATTGTCTTGCCTTGTTTCATACAAACATAAGCTATTTCATTTTCTCTCTGAAGCTGAAATAGGTATTGATCACTATCTAATAATCTGTGACCATACTGAGTTTTGAATTGATGAAGGAAGCAGCTGAAGATGAGTAGGTCTGAGAATAACTGCAGAAGCAAAGCCTGGGCTAACACAATTGATAGGTATCAACCACAACTATTTTCCTTTGTGCAAGGTCTGATTTCTGTCATTCAAGAGGTTTTCCCTTGATACTCATTAAGTGGAGTTTTACCAGGACTTCTTGATTCAACAATTAACCAAAAATTGCGATGAAAATCTGCAGCTGCTGGAAATCCAAGCAACACACACAAACTGCTGAAGGAACTCAGCAGGCCAGGCACATCTATAGAAAGGTTTTAGCCAGAAACATCGACTATACTTTTTTCTGTAGATGTAGCCTGGTCTGCTGAGTCCCTCCTGTATGATGTCACTAGCAGTTATAACATTTATTCTCATTTCTTCGCTGAAATGTAGCTCTTTGGTCTGTGTTTAGACCATAAGGTCTGACGCCAGGTGGTTCCAGATAGACCCAATCTAAAAGCTGCTGAGCAACTTATTGGTGAATAAGAGCCATTCAGTAGCACTTTTGTAAGAATATCTGTTACTGCGCTGATAACTAATGTTGGCTCATGGGCCATGAATTTTCCTTGTACTTTGTGGACAGGGCATAACTACAATTATATACTGCAATGCAGAGTCAGTGTTTTAATGGGACTGGATATCTGAAGGACAAGCCTTCAACATCACTATTTGGACGTCTCTTGGCCTATAACTTTAGCTGTATTCAATTCTCCCACCCATTTCTTGACAGCATTCCTCAATTATGTCATTACTTCTCTATGTTCATACTTTGCTGTTAAGATATTGTTTATATCTTAATTTACTTTTTTTTTGCTTTAGAAAAGATAAGACAGAAATATGGAGACCTGCCAGGAGATCTACACATCTTTGAGCTTGAAAAAGACAGGAGTGGTCTGGGACTCAGTCTTGCTGGCAACAAGGATAGGTCTCGGATGAGCATCTTTGTAGTAGGAATCAATCCTGACGGTGCTGCAGGGAAAGACGGGAGAATAAAGATCGGAGATGAACTTCTGGAAGTAAGTTAATAACTTAGATAATCTAGATTGTGTGCACCCCTTTCAACATTTAGTACAGGGTTCCCAACCTGCGGTCCATGGACCCCTTGCTTAATGGTATTGGTCCATGGTTGGAAACCCCTGATTTAGTAGATTCATCATCTACCTCCTACTTTTATTGAGTACATGAAATTAAAGATTGCTTTATTTTTCTTCTTAACCACTTCATGATCAGATTTATATTTATTTAGGAAATTGAATTTTAAGCATCAATAAGTATTACTGATGATCCTGGAAATCTGAAATAAAAACTGTAGATCTTAGCAATGTTCATCTAGTCAGTAACATTCTGTGACAATAGAAACAGTTAATGTTTCAGTTTGAAGTCCTTTCTCATAAATGATATAAATAGTTATACTTAATTAATATTTGAAATTAACTAATAAATGCTTGATTAAAAATGAAAAAGAAATAATTTGAGGAATTTATTCAGAATGAAGCTGTGCACCTAACGCCGCCTGGACTTTCATAGTCATGCTGCTTGAAGAAATAGACAATGATGCTTTTGTCAGTTGATCACAAAAGTTCAAAGTTCAAAAGTAAATTTACTATCAAACTACTAATATGTCAGCATATACAACCCTGAGATTCAATTTCTCATGGGCATACACAGTAAATCCAAGAAACACAATAGAATCAATGAAAGACTGCACCCAACAAGACAGCAAAGAACCAGATGTAAAAGGCAACAAACTGTGCAAGTACAAAGAAATAATAATAAATAAATTAGCAATAAATATATGAGGACATGAAATGAAGAGTCCTTGAAACTGATTTAATTGGTTTTGTGAACAGTTCAGTGATGAGGTGAGTGAAGTTGAATGAAGTTATCCCTTCTGGTTCAAGAGCCTAATGGTTGAGGGGTAATAACTGTGCTTGAATTTAGTGGTGTGGGTCCTGAGGCGCCTGTACTTTCTTTTTGAAGGCAGCAGCGAAAAGAGAACATGACCTGGATTGTGGGGGCCCTTGACGATAGATGCTGCTTTTCTACAACAGTACTCCATATAGATATGTTCAGTGGTGAAGAGGGCTTTATCTGTGATGGACTGAGCCGTATCCACTACTTCCTGTAGGATTTTCCATTCAAGGGTATTGGTGTTTCCATACCAGGCTGTGATGCAGCCAGTCAATATACTCTCCACCAGACATTTACAGAAGTCCGTCAAAGTTTACAATCAGTTATCAAATCTTAGCAAAACTTCTAAGGAAGTAGAGGCGCTGCTGTGCTTTCTTTGTAAAGGCACTTATGTGCTGGGCCCAGGACAGATACTCTGAAATAACACTGAGGAATTAACTGACCCATCTCCACCTCTAACCCCCTGGCTCATGGACCTCCAGTTTCTTTCTCCTGCAGTCAATAATCAGCTCCTTCGTCTTGCTGACATTGAGTGAGAGGTTATTATTATGGCACCACTCTGTCAGGTTTTCAATCTTCCTCCTATATGCTGATTCGTCACCACTTTTAATTTGGCCAATGACAGTTGTGTCGTCAGCAAACTTAAGTATGCCATTGAAGCTGTGCTTAGCCTCACAGTCATAAATATAAAGTGAGTAAAGCAGGGGCTAAGCACACAGCCTTCTGGTATTTTTGTGCTGATGGAGATTGTGGAGATGTTGTTACCAATCGAACTGACTGGGATCTGCAAGTGAGGAAATCGAGGATCCAATTATGCAAGGAGATATTGAGGCCAAGGTCTTTAAGCTTATTGATTCATTTTTGGGGATGATAGTATTGAAAGTTGGGAGAAATATACAAATAGAGTAGGAATAAAGAATAAAGGTCACAAAGAAGTGTACCAGTGATGCCTATGAGAGTCTAAATTTTGTATTCTCATTACACACTGTTGATGAATGTTCATAATGGTTCTACCTTGGTAATAGCTAAATAAACTATAAAATCTGTTCAGCAATTTCTAATGTGGAAATATCAGCTTAGGCCCATTCAACTTATAAATATCCCATCAGTGACTACATACTCAAGCTAAATCATGATTGATTGATGTTGACATTCACTGGGAACTAATCTAAGAATACAGATTTGGTGGGATCTTTAAACTAATATGTAAATAAACTTCTCCATCTGTTATAGTTGAACCTAGATTTCTTGATCTAAATATTGTTTTTAAGATTAACATTCAATATGCTGCTCTCTATTCAGCCTTTTAAATCAATTTCTTGTTGGTTGGTCTCATCCAATATTTGGATATTAATTTAAAAACTAATTTTAAGCTCAGAATAGTTAACAATACATGCTCTTTTGATATGTAGTCTGCAATCTGAGTAAATATAAATTTTAACTGGTTTCACAAGATTTATGACTTGCTAAAGTAATTACAGTGAAATGTGTTCCCAGTGTAACAGATCTCATTTAATGGTGGCAGAGTAATTGGATATGGATTTTGCTGACCTGACTACTTCCATTGGCCTTTGTGAGATCTGGCATCTGAGAATAATCAAATGTTTGCCTACCATTTGTTTAATAGTTAATGACAATGGTCTTATCTGATTGACCTAGTTTTTGGAAAAAAATGAATACAAATTTGTTGAAGGTCATTATAAGCTTGCAATTAATGAGAGTCTTACTTGCATTATATCCTGTTCTGTAATCTGCTGTAACACTGATAAATTCCCTCATTCCCACAGAATGCAGGAATTCTGGAGATCTCTGGCCTCCCGAATAACCACATCTGCACTAAGTGCATTGAGCTGCAGCTCAGGAACTGGAGCTGCAGCTTGATGACCTTGGGCTCATATGGGAGATTGAGGAAGTGATACATAGGGGCTACAGGGAGGTAGTCAACCCTAGGTTGCAGGAGGCAGGTAACTGGGTGACTGTCAGGAGAAGGAAGAGAAATGAGCAACCATTACAGAGTACCCCTGTGACGGTTCCCCTCAACAATAAGTATACAACTTTGGCACTTTGGATACCACTGGGAGGTGGGGGTGGGGAACAACCTACCAGGTGGGAGCTGCAATGGCTTGGTCTCTGGCTCTGAATCTGATGCTGTGGCTCAGAAGAGAACAGATGTGAAGAGAACTGCTGTAGTAATAGGGGATTCCGTAGTTGGAAGTATAGAGATGAGATTCTCTGGGTGTGAAAGAGATATCTACATGCCTCCCACGTGCCAGAGACAGGAAAGTCTCAGATCAGGTCCATGGTATGGAGGGTGAGGCAGAAGAGTTGGTACATGGGTATGAAAGGTGAGGAGGTCCTAAGGAGAAAATTTAGGGAGCAAGGTAGAAAGCTGAAAAGCTGAACCTTTAGGGTAGTATTCTCTGGGTTGCTGCCCATGCCAGTGAGGGTAAGAATCGGATGATCTGGCAAATGCATGTGTGGCTGAGGAGCTCATGCTGGGTGCAAGGCTTTAGATTTCTGGATCATTGGGATCGCTTCAGCGGAAGGTATGACCTGTACAAAGGGAATGGGTTACAACAAAACCCCAGAGGGATCAATATCCTTGCGGGCAGGTTTGCTAGAACTGTTCAGGAGGATTTAAATCAATTTGACGGGGAGGGGGTGGGAGCCAGAGTGATAAGGCTGAGGATGGGGTAGTTGGTTTACGAACAGAGGCAGTGTGTAGTGAGACTACTAGCAAAGAGAGGCTGATGTTAGGGCAAAATTGCAGTCAACTGGATGAGTTGAAAATGTAAAAGGCAGACAAGATTGATAAGGGTGATGAATACAGGACTGAAGTTGTTATATTTGAATGCATGCAGTATATGGAATAAGGTAGATGAACTTGTAGCACAGTTACAGATTAGCATGTATGACATTGTGGGCATCACTGAATCGTGGCTGAAAGAAAATTATAGCTGTGAGCTTAATGTTCATGGATACATACTGTATTGAAAGGACAGGCAGAAGGGGCGGGGTTCCTCTGTTGGTAAAAAATGAAATCAAATCTTTAGAAGGAGGTACTGACTTAGGATCGAAAGGCGTAGAATCAATGTGGATCGAGCTAAGAAACCTAAGGGTAAAAAGACTTTGACGTGAGTTCTATACAGACCCCAAACAATTGCAAAGATGCGGTTTACAAATTACAATGGGAGATAGAAAATGCATGTCAAAAGGGCAATAGTCATGGGGGATTTCAATATGCAGGTAGATTGGGAAAATCAGGTTGGTGCTGGATCCCAAGAGGGGAATTTTGTAAAATACCTTTGAGATAGCTCTTTAAGCAGTTCATAATTGGACCCACAAGGGGATCAGCTATTCTGGATTCAGTTTTGTGCAATGAAACAGAATTGATTATTGAGCTTAAGGTAAAGGAACCTTTAGGAGACAGTTATTATAATATGATAGAATTCACCCTGCAATTTGAGAAGGAGAAGCTAAAGTCAGATATAGCTGTAATACAGTGGAGTATGTAATTTCAGGGTACTTGGAGACACATGGGAAAATAGGCTGAAGTCAGCATGGTTTCCTTTAAGAGAAAATCTTGCCTGACAAATCTGTAAGAATTCTTTGAAGAAGTAACAAGCAGTATAGACAAAGGAGAATTGGTGGATGTTGTGTACTTGGATTTTCAGAAGGCATTTGGTAAGTTGCCGTTTAACAAGCACATAGCAATACAGGAAAGATACTGGCATGGATAGAACCTTGGCTGATTGGTAGGAGGCAAAGGGTGGGAATAAAGGGAGCCTTTCTGGTTGTCTGCTGGTGACCAGTGGTGTTCCACATGTGCCTATGTTGGGACAGCTTTGTTTTGCATTATATGTCAATAATTTGGATGAAGGAATTAATGGCTCTGTGGCCAACTTTGCAGAAGATATGTGGAGAAGTAGGGAGTGTTAAGGGAATAGAGAGGCTACAGATAGACTTAAACAGATTAGTTGAATGGGCAAAGAAATAGCAGATTGAATACAGTGTGTGAAGTGTACGGTCATTGAATTTTGTAGAAGAAGTAAAAGAGTAGTCTGTTTTCTAAATTGAGAGAAAATTAAAAAATCTGAGGTGCAAAGGGTCTTGGGGTCCTCATGCAGGATTCCCTAAAAATTACTTTGCAGGTTGAGTCTGTGGTGAGGAAGGCAAATGCAATGTTAGCATTCATTTCGAGAGCATTAGAATATCACAGCAAGGATGTAATGTTAAGGCTTTTTAAGGTGCTAGTGAGGCCTCACGGAGTATTGTGGGCAGTTTTGGGCCTCTTATCTAAGAAAGGATGTGCTGGCACTGGAGAGAGTTCAAAGGAGGTTCAGGAAAATGATTCTGGGATTGAAAGGCTTATCATATGAGGAGCGTTTGATGACTCTCGGCCTGTACTCACTGAAATTCAGAAGAATGTGGGGAGATCTCATTGAAGCATATTGAATATTGAAAGGCCTCGATAGTGTAGATGTAGAGAGAATGTTTCCTATGATGGGGGAGTCTAAGAAAAGAGAACACAGCTTCAGAATAGAGGGACATCCATTTCAAATGGAGATGTGGAGGAATTTCTTTAGGCAGTGAGTGCTGGATTAGTGGAGTTCATTGCTACAGGTGACTGGAGAATAAGCCATTGGGTATATTTAAGACAGAGGTTGATAGATTCTTGATTAGTCAGGGCATGAAGGGACATGGGAGAAAGCAGGTGATTGGGGCTGAGAAAGATATTAATCAGTCATGATGAAATTGTAGAGCAGACTCGATGGGCTAAATGACATAATCCTGCTTCTATGTCTTATGGTCTAAAGATATCAGTGTTGTACTGGATCTGGTTTGTATTTCTCACCTGCCTGCATGTATCTGGGTTGACTGCAAATGGCTGATCTCACCGACCTTCCAAATCAGCAAAAGTTTGGTGTTCCCTCAGGGCCAACCAGGCCTTGTGAGATGCACTTCTACATCTGCTGCATAAAAAGCCTTGATAAATTCTGACTGGGCAAAACTGGACATACCAAACTTTACCTTTTGTGAAAGCCTGTCAGAATTTTTAAAGCAATTTTGAGCATCTGATATTCAGGGCTATTAAAACTTAGTAAAATTATAGTGAATAAAAGGATATCAAAGCGAAGTTAATTAGAACATAAAATGTTAACAAATAGTAAAGGAGAATATTGTTTGAAATCGAAATCCCTTCATTCTCCTGACCGATAATCCCTATTGCACTAATTTAGCATTCCAGTCTTAAGTGCTTGCAAAACTAGAGCAGATGGAGGTTACCTTTGTCTCTAAGAGACAGGATTTAATAAGACTTGGTCTACTCGAAGTAGAGGATTTTGATCAGAAAATACATTATTACAAAGTAAAAGATTATGTTAATCTGCACTTCAACCTGTGGGAAGGATGGAGATTACTGGTGAATGTTGGTGTTAGAAATTGAGGCATCTATTAGAATATCATGAAGGTAAGTGTTCTTGGGTTCAGAATATTAGGGCCTAGGCCTTATAAGTTCAAAAGTGATGTTGGGGAGAATGTGTAAATGGTTGAACAGCATTAGAGAAGGATGCCAGAAAAATTAAAGGTTAATAATAGGACTTGACTGGTAGGGTCTCCATCCAGCATAGCCATTCCAAGAACAACATGGTTCAAATTCCAAGGCAAAGTACTGAGAGACCAGTGCCTAGGGAGTAACGTTACCCTATACACCTCGATACACCAACTTTGTGAGTGGCACAAGGATGACTTGTACCTAGAATTGAGTGGTTGAAGTGGTTGGTAGGCACAGTGTGATCCAGAAATATTTCAAGCCCCTGTGTTCAGTGGCTTAATAAATATATAATTGTATAACTAGAAAGCTGTTAATGTTCCTTTGCCTGCTATTTGGTTTTTGTAGCTTGTGAAGTATTGTTCATAATTATAGTTCATTGCATGCTTGATTTTTCAGATCAACAGCCAGATACTTTATGGGAGAAGCCATCAAAATGCATCAGCAATAATAAAGAATGCTCCAACAAATGTCAAGATAGTTTTGATAAGGTAGTTGCATTTCTCTCCTTAACTAAATCAAAACCGATTAAACTAATATTGATTCCTAATTAACAACAGTGTTGCAGCTTATTATCAGGGACTGTCAAGCAATTATACATTGATCAAATTATTTGATAGCAAAACCATTGATAGAGGCATTAAAGGCACCACAGGTCGTTGTTCTTGTAGTTATATAAAAATTGCTTCCATTAGTTTTCCCAAAAATTTAACAGCGTAAGTGTTGCGACCCACTTTCCAGTGCACTCGAACCGGCTCACAAAGTGGCGCGCGTCGGCATTGAGGCAGGCCCCAAAGAGGGCGCCAAGCCTGCTTCACCAGCAAGGGAAAAGCCCGCGCGCGGGACGGGACTGTGAATGCGCGCCCCCTCCAGCATTCCCACCCGGGGAGGGCGGGATCAGGAAGGCTTTAAAGCGAGGCCGCGAAGTTTGAATAAACCTCTTTTGTAACTGCAGCTCACTGACTCCCCGCAGCGCTGCGTGAACAGTGGCAAAAACAGACCTCTAATCAATACTCAATGGCTGATTGATTCATAAAATCTCATCTATTCAGCAATTCGTGATTTTGATATCAGCACTGTCACACTGAAACATTTGGAAAAGCTTTATAATTATAGTAATAATCCTAGACAAAGAAGCAGTATGATTGCAAGGCTAATAAACTGCATACAAGACCCACTCATGTGTTCGGGCCATGCACAAGGAGCCAAAACCCCAATAGTCTTTGATAGTTGCCAAAACCGGGTTCAGGGCTATTAATAATTTTATTATTAATATTTTAATATTGATTGTGGTATTTTCAAATTATTCTAGTATTCAAAGATGTAAATAAAATATTAAAATTGAAAGAATTCATTGGAACTAAGATATATAATATATCTAAATGCATCCGAGATAAATTAATAAAAAAGATTAAAATTAAGACATTTTAAAGAAATTACTCATTTTCCACATTGCCTCCTAATCCTCACTCCTACTGTCTGTCTGAGATCAGTGCAGCCTCAAATGCGATGTAGGATCCCAAAAGGAACCAGTAAGACTGTTTTCTGCTGCTCGATTCTGCAGAACTGTTTTCCAAATCAAGCTAGTAAGTGCTGGGTTTCCACAATTTACTATGTAGACTTCAGACTTTATTTCATTCATAAAGTCAAACACAAGATTTCCAATTTAAATTGCCAGCAGCATCAGATCTACCTACATTGAGCATAGAACACTGTAGCACTATACAGGCCCTTCAGTCCACTATGTAGCCTCTTAAATCGATGCACTGTAGACTCCCCTACCCTGGGAAAAAGACTGTGACCCTTTATTTTCCCCACCTGATTTTATATACCTTTGTAAGTTCATTCATTCTAAAATGCAGGGAATGAAGCCCTCATCTCTTTGTAATTCAAGCACTCTAGTCCTGATGACATCTTTGTGAATCTTTCCACCTGAATGAAATCCTTCCAGTATTTTGGTGACAAGAACTGCACATAATACTCCAACTATGGTCTCAGCAACTTCTTGTACAATTGTAAACTGACATGCCAACTCTTGTACTCAATGCTCTGAGCAAGTCTACACCTTCACCACCCAGTTTACCAGTGTAATAGCTTTCAGAGAACTATGTACTCCCTTTTTTCTACAGCCCTCTCTCAAACCCTGCCATTTAAGTCAGAGCTCTCTAGAGCTTTGGCTTAACTTTTCAAAATGCGATGCTTCACTCTTTCTGAGTTAAATTCCATCTGCCATTCCTTGGACAGCATTCCCAATTGTTCCAGATACTGTTATATTTTTAAATAGTCATCACTGTCCAGCACACTACTAATTTTGTTGTCATCCACAAATTTATTAACTATATTCTCATCCAAGTCATGAACATGGATGATGAACAAACAATGGATCAAGCAATAATTAGTGCAGCACACTACTGGTTACAGGTCTTATAACCATTGTTATATGGTTATAAATACTACTGGTTACAGGTCTTGAATCTGGAAAATAACTCTCCACTCTCACTCTCTGACTCCTTCCACTAAGCCAATTTTGCATCCAGTTGGTTAGTTCACACTGGATCCTATGTGATATAACTTTCTGAACCAGCCTGCTTTGCAAAGCTTTCAACTTAACCTTGTCAATCCTCTTAACCACCTCTCCAGTATAAAGCACCCCACTTGATTGGTACCCCTTCCAGAAGCATCCAGTCCCTCCACCAAAGTTTCTAAGGCAACACCTTCCAGACCCACGACCACTACCATCTGGGATGAGAACAACAGATATCTGGGAACACCACCACTTGGAAATCCCCCTCTGAGTTACTCACCATCCTGACTTGGAAACATATCGCCATTTCTTCATTGTCGCTGGGTCAAAATCATGGAATTCCCTCCCTAACAGCACTGTGGGTGTACCTACACCTCAGAGACTGCAACGGTTCAAAAAGGCAGCTCATCACCACCTACTCAAGGACAACTAGGAATGGGCAATAAATGCTGGCTTAGCTAGTGATGCCCACATCCCACAAATGAATAAATAAAAAGTTCCTGAGGCACAATTCCCCCAGCAGAAAGCCATGCTGACAATCCTAATCTGTTTTGCCTTTCTCAATGCAGGTAATCCTTTTCCTCAGAATCTCATCCAGTAACTGATGATGCAGATATCTCTGGCAATGATTCTGCAACATGTTCCCTACCTTCCCACAGTAGCCTAGTTTACATTTTGTGAAATTAAGACAGCCAGCATCGTAATGTAATTACGATGGTAATGTAGATATATTTCAAAACATCACAGTTCTATTCTCTGAATTTCCCAGCTTCCACAACCTTCTGGAGGGCAAATTCAGATGAGGCATTTTAAGATCTCACCCATCTCAATTGGCTTCATACACAGACAATCACGTTGATGCTCAAAGGCCCTATTCTCACCCCATTACCCAATTGTTCTTAATGTACTAACAGAATCACAGGATTCTCCTTTACACTATCTGTAAATCTGTCTCATGTCTGCTTTTTGTTCTTCTGATTTCCCTCTTAAGTGTACTCCTACATCTCATATTAATCTTCAACAATTTGCTTTATCCTGGCTGCCTATAAGTCATTAATAAAACTATTGTTACTGGTCCCAAACTGATCCCCCACTGTCACTTCAGACTACGTCCACACTACACCAAATAAATCCGTAACCGAAGCTTTTTCTCTTCGTCAACACTAAAACGGCGTTTTCGTCCCCTGAAACCGGAGACTTCTGAAAACGCTGTCAGACGGCAGCACACTATTCCATTGTTTTCTTGAACGCAACCTAACAATTTCAGAACAGACGGCAACGAAACTGATGCCAGAATAGTTAGAAATCTACTCACCAAATACTTTGACCCATACCTTACTGAATAAGTAAGTATACTCACTTTGCCCTGTTTTCTGTCCTTGCTCGTATGAAGGTGGTTTACCTATTTATGCAAGTACTTCTCTGACAATAGATGTGTAACAGCCTAATGTAACATTTTATGGAAATACAGGATAACACTGATGCAGACATGTTTTATACATTTAACAAGGTGCTTTATTAATGCAACAGAGTTAGTCAGTTTTTCAATGTTCGTCATCAGCCGGGTCAATCTGTCCGTGAACTCCCTGTCGGTTGCCTCCGTACGCTCCAGTATTTGTTTTTTTTAACTTTTAAGTTCTCCTGCGTGAAAGCCAACAGATGTCCGTCGTTTTAAGTTTTTCTAGTCTGTAACTACACAAACATGCACTTTTACGGCGAGATTTGACACCAAATACGTCGCTTGTTTTCGGTAGATGTGTCCTGCGCATGCACAGGAGGAGGAGATTCGCCAAAATCTCCGTTTCAATGTGGATAGAGATATTTTTAAAAATGCATAGTGTGGAGGCCTATCATTTTTACGTGAAACCAGCGTTTTCAAAATTATCCGGTCTAGTGTGGATGTAGCCTCAGTCACTTGCCCCTCCTCAGCGCCCAAGAGGAGCTCAAGCATAGCCCCTTTAATTGTAGGGCAATTTGCATATTGACTGAAAACACTTTCTGAGACACACTAAACAAATTTTGCCTTGTCCAAGCCCTTGGCACTATGGTAGTCCCAGTTGTAACCCCCAGGTTCTGTTGGCTGCGTAAGTCTGGGAAAGACAATCTCTGGCCCCACCAAACATGTGAAATCTGAGGTGCAAAACTTCCTGTTTGTGTGGATGCTGCATGAGTTGTTACCCTGTTACAAATCAGTACTACGAATTAACAGACAATACACCATATGCCATTAAACAATTTAGCTTTATAGTTCTTAATTTGGTTAAAGGGTTAGTAAAGAAAAACAAAAGAAATGGGCCCATTTTAATAAAACAGTCTAATGTGCACAAGTCGGAGCTCACGGTTTCCCCTTTGCCGATCTTCCTTTTCACCAGGCCGTGGCTCCGCTCTGGCGTTTTCTCTCTCCATCTCCCGCCGAACAAAACACCCAGATCACCTCGGGGTCAGGCACACAGCACGAAAACACCCTCCCCTCATTGGACGGCTCACATTCCAAAGCACCCGTTATCTCTAACCGTAACCCAAACACTGCTTCTACAGAAAGACCATTACATTAGCAATGAAACCTTTCCCAGGGTGCTACACTGTCAATATTAGGGAAGTTAAAGTCACCTACTCTTACATCGCACTTACTCTTGCTGGTTTTGTACCATTATGACAGATTATTTTAACTCTGTTTGGCTGCTAATCCATTTCCTTTGTTATCCATATATACAAAACCCTACATTCCTCACTGAGAAATGTCCATTGACCTGATACCTAAACCTATTTGAGTGGGAAAGTACTTGTCTTATTGCCGTGTATTCTGCAGTAAAGGAAATAACTTTCCTATCAGTTGTAATTTCCATCAAGATGTTGTTACATTTCAGTGGCCAATATAACAGTCCTCTCCAGGGCACACTAATGTACTCTTTGAGATAGAGGGTCTTGAGGGCTGGCCCTTTTCTCCGCTCTGGTGCAGTCGGAACAATCTGGAGCTGAACACGCTCAAGACAAAGGAGATGATAGTGGATTTCAGGAGACATCCCCCCGCTATGTCTCCCCTCACAGTCCTCAGCAGCCCTGTGTCCACCGTGGAGAACTTCAGGTTCCTGGGAACCACCATCTCTCAGGATCTGAAGTGGGAGCAGAACATCAGCTCCATCCTGAAGAAGGCCCAGCAGCAGATGTATTTCCTGCGGCTCTTGAGGAAATACGGTCTGCCTCAGGAATTGCTGCTGCAGTTCTACACTGCAGTCATTGAGTCTGTCCTGTGCACCTCCATCATTGTGTGGTTTGGAGCCGCCACCACGCAGGATAGAACCAGACTACAGCGCACAGTGAGGACTGCCGAGTGCATCATTGGAGCCTCCCTGCCCTCTATTGTGGACCTGTACTCTTCCAGGTTGAAGAAGAGGGCGGGGAACATCATAAAGGACTCCTCCCATCCTGCGCACGGACTGTTTGATCTGCTTCCATCTGGTAGGCGCTTCAGATCCCTCCAGACTAAGACTAATAGGCACTGGAGAAGTTTTTTCCCTACTGCGGTCACTTTGCTGAACAGTTAACTGCCGGTTAACTGTCGGCTAACTATTACTTGGATTGCACTACCTGTATGTATAATCTATATTTTCATTTATATTTATCATTATTATTGTTATGAGCAGAGAGACAACATCTGCCGGAAGTAAATTCCTTGTATGTGCATAGGTACTTGGCGATTAAAGTCTGATTCTGATTCTGATACCGTGTTGAGGTACTGGACTAGCAAGATCTGCTGCAATAAATATAGAACTCTGTATTTTACCTTAAATTGTGCTTTCGTTTTCTCCATTAAAAATTATGCCATAAAGCCTAGAGGAGGAGTGCTAATTGACAACCATATCCTAACCTACCACTCGTTTAAGCCTCATCGTAGCATTAAATTTAGTATTATTGGCGTGTGAACAAATGACCCAACGTGACATCTTTACTTAAATGACATGACTCCAAATGAAGATGTTAAGCAGGCTGACAAGACTTGCAAGTGAAATATCATCAATTCCCAAGACCGTCTTGCATAAACAAATCCCTAGCCTCTAATACCTAGTTATTGGAGCTTTTAATTGACATGTTTTATTTCCTATGCAAAGCATATTTTGTAACTCTGATTTAGGAACAGGTCACTACCGTCTTTAGAAAACTGTTGCTCATTCTTTCCCAAGAGTACCTCACACCTCTTAAATTCTTATATCTGATACACTTAACTCAGTTTACAATAATTTACATCAAAGGATTACATCAGAAGATATTTAAAAAACTTTATTCATTAAAATAGTTTTGAAGTTTTAAGTATTTGCATTATGAAGTTATACCATGCTGAATTTAGGAATAACAAAAACAAAGTCATGTTTTAATTTTTAAGGTATTTAAGAAGAATATTTTTAAGAAGAATGCATTTTATTGCATGAATAGTTACCTATTGAATGTATGACTGAAAAGACTATTGCATATCAAGCTTCCTTTGTTTACTGAATAACACATTGTGCAAAATATTCAAGATTTTCAGTATCCCAAAAATTTTGGAATAAACAGATGAATGCATTTATCATTTCAGTATTTTGCTTTGAGTAGTTTGATAGTTTTTTGAAATTTGATGATATTTTTTGTTTATTGTTCAGTATGCTGAAATACATACAGTAACTAACATATAGAGTTTGGGAAGAACTGATGGTACTTAATGACACTGCTGGCTTGAAAGGACATTTGCAGGCTGGACTGTAAAGGGTGAACCGGGAGTAGGGATGTACAGAGTGAAGGGGAAACTGATGAAGGACTACACAACAGTAATCAGCCTTAACGTGAAGCAGGCAAGGCCGGGTGACTGGAAATGGATGAAGAAATCTGAAGATGTGCAAAAGAAGTGGGATGATCTTGAGTGAACTTGGCAAACCCAGCACAGTCTTGCCAGGGCAACTGAAATGGACCTACAAGGAAGATAGCAGATCCGCTCAAGCGGATCTGAAAGGGATATAGCATATTGAGTTCCAGCGGACTTGAAAGGGAGAATGCAGGGTGGAGGCCAAGAGGACTTGAAAGAGTGATGGCACAGTAGTCTGTGTAGGGTGGACTCTTAGAGACAGAAGGACACCCAAGCAAGATAAGTAGGGGCACAGCAGACCACAAGTGGTGATTCTATGATGGGGGATTGGGCAAGCAAGATTTGGTTCAGTTTTTACACATCTATACTTTTAGCTTAAATTTATGCTGTCAGTTTTTAATGGATTTTAGTTTTGCTATAAATATTAGAACATGCCAGAAAAATTGGATACCTTTAACATTGGCTAGATCTTATATTAAATCTCATATCTGCAAGTTTTTGAGTGTGATTTACCATTCAATTTTTTATTTAGATGTATCAAAATGAAGGATTGGGCTCTGCACCTGCTCATCCAAATACTCATAACTTAGACAGTTGTTAAGATTATTTATTTTAACTGTGATAATTATTTTCCTTAATGCAGGAATGAAGATGCTGTTAATCAAATGGCTGTTACCCCTTATCCTTTACCACCAAATCTCCTTTCTAGTGAGGTAAGAATCTAGATCTGATCATTGTTCATTCTATGATGTTGCTTTTTTGATGACACAAAGAACTATGAACTACATATACAAGGCAACTATTATAGTGAGAGTTTGATGTTCTATTTTAGAGCTAAATGAATGCATTCTTTATTATTTTAAAGAGCTAAATAAAATATCCCCCAAATATACCTTATTTTGAAGCAAAAAAACTCTCATCTTTCCAGAAAACCAAATACTGAAATAGCCAACGCAACTAACCCTTTCTTGTCTGTTCCACTCAAGTTGATGATAGTTAATACCCCTTCATATCACCAGTACTAATATCCATCAACTTCTGCTTTTAATAATTAGGTTCAATGAAACTTTTAGCATTTATTGCTTCAATATTGTAAAAGAAATCCCCCAAAAATACTGAATTCAGTGTCACTAACAAAGGAACTGAAATATTATACAGTTTATTTGAAAGGGCTTGATTTTTGGAGGATACAGTAACTCTAGAAATTCAGAACCAGTGTAAGTGTAGTTTTTATTTCGCTGGAAACAATCAATGAGAATATCTCTTGAAAAATCTAGAGAAAATATTCTTTGCTCTTTATGTCCTATAGATCCAATCAATTTTCCTACAAAAATATATTAGAGGTGTATGCATTTTTGGAAAGAGGATGTTTATTGCTGTTAGCTGTGCAATAAAAACAAAGCTGTGTACAAAGTTTTAAAATGTCTTGTAGAAAACAATGAAATCACAAAGTTTATTTTATATATTTGTTGTAAGGATGTATACCCACAATACTGATAGGGAAGGAATTACATTTGGATCCAGCAGCAGTGAAGAACTGCAGATAGAGTGTTTCCTTAAAGCAACAGTGTTCCTATGCATCTTCAAATGGAGAGTATTCCATCCATGTAGATGGTAGATTGATTTTTTATTGTCACATGCACTGAGGTACAGTGAAAAAGTTGGTTTTGCTTACCAACCGTACAGATAATTTCATCACATCAGTGCTTTGTGGTAGTAAAAGGAAAAAAACCATCGCAGAATGCAGAATAAAGTGTTGCAGTTAGAGAGAAAGTGCATTGATCTGAAGAAAGCGATTGTAGAGTCAAGATTTGATCTTACCATAATCATGAAGATGGTGGAAACTCTGAGGATTTAGAAAGTAAGTTACTTACTATAGAGTTCCTAGCCTCTGAGTTGCATTGTAATGACATTGTGTACAAGTCCATAAGACATAGGAGCAGAATTGTGCCATTCAGCCCATCGAGTCTGCTCTACCATTCCATCACGGTTGATCCCAGATCCCACTCAACCCCTTACACCTGCCTTCTCACCATCTCCTTTGGTGCCCTGATGGATTAGGAAATTATCAACTTCCGTCTTAAACATATGTACAGGCTTGGCCTTCACTGCAGTCTGTAACAGAGCATTCCACAGACTCACTACTCTTTGGCTAAAAGAATTCCTCCTTACCTCTGTTCTGGTATGGGGTGGGGGCTACTGCACAAGACCGAAAGAAACTGCAGAGGATTGTAAATTTAGTTGGCTCCATCTTGGATACTAGCCTACAAAGTACCCAGGACACCTTCAGGAAGCGGTGTCTCAGAAAGGCAGCGTCCATTATTAAGGACGTCCAGCATCCAGGGCATGCTCTTTCCTCACTGTAACTATCAGGTAGGAGGTACAGAAGCCTGAAGGCACACACTCAGCGATTCAGAAACAGCTTCTTCCCCTCTGCCATCCAATTCCTAAATGGACATTGAACCCTTAGACACTATCTCAATTTTTAAATATATATTATTTTTGCATGATTTTTAATCTTTCCAATTTATGTATACTGTAGTTGATTTACTTATTTATTATTATTATTATTATTTTATATTGTTTTTTTCTTCTATATTATAAATTGAACTGCTGCTGCAAAGTTAACACATTTCATGTCACATGCCGGTGATAATAATTCTGATTCTGATTCTCTTCTAAAGAGTCTCCCCTCAATTTTGAGGCTGTGCCCTCTAGTTCTGGATACCTCCACCATAGGGACCATGCTCTCCACACCACCCTATCTAGTCCTTTCAATATTTGGTAGGATTCAATGAGATCTCTCTGCATTCTTCTGTATTCCAGTGAGTACAGGCCCAAAGCTGTCAAACACTCCTTATATGGTAACCCCTTCATTCCTGGAATTATCCTCGTGGACATCCTCTGCACTGTCTCCAATGAAAACACCTCCTTTCTGAGATATGATGACCAAAACTGTTGACAATACAGCCTGACTAGTGTTTTATAAAGGCTCAGAATTTTCTCCTTGCTGTTTTTTCTATTCCCCTTGAAATAAATGCCGACATTGCATTTGCCGCCTTTACCACAGACTCAACCTGTGAATTAACCTTCTGGGAGTCTTGCATGAGGACTCCTAAGTCTCTTTGCACCTCTGATGTTTGAACCTTTTTCCCATTTAGATAATAGTCCACACTATTGTTCCTTTTAACAAAATGCATTATCATAGCTTTCCCAGCACTGCATTGCATCTGCCACTTTTGTGTCCATTCTTCCAATTTGTCTAAGTCCTGCTGCACTCACATTGCTTTCTCAGCACTACTTACCTCTCCACCTATCTTCATATCATCAGCAAACTTTGCCACAAAGCCATCAATTCCATTATCTAAATCATTCACAAACAATGTGAAAAGCAGCGGTCCCTGAGAATCACCAACCAAAAATGGCTCCTTTTATTCCAACTTGCTGTTTCCTGCCTGTCAGCCAGTCCGCTATCCATGCCAATACCTTTCCTGCAATGCCATGGGATTTTGTCTTGTTAAGCAGCCTCCTGTGTGGCACCTTATCAAATGCTTTCTGAAATTTCAAGTAAATGACATCCACTGCCTCTCCTTTGTCCACCCTGCTTGTTACTTCCTCAAAGAACAGTAACAGATTTGTCAGGCAAGATTTCCCTTTGCAGAAACCATGCTGACTTTAACTTACTTCATCATTAGTCTCCAAGTACCTCGAAATCTCATCCTTAATAATAGACTCCCAACACTGACTGGCATATAATTTCCTTTCTTTTGCTTCCTCCCTTCTTAAAGTGTGGAGTGACATTTGCTATCTTCCAGTCCTCTTTCAAGAATCAAGTGATTCTTGAAAGATCATGACCAATGCATCCGTTATCTCTTCAGCAACCTCTCTCAGGACTCTGGGATGTAGTCCATCTGGCCCAGGTGACTTATCCACCTTAAGACCTTTGAGTTTGCCTAGCGCTTTATCCTTTGTAATAACAATGGCACTCACTCCTGCTCCCTGACACTCATTGACCTTTGGCACATTGCTAGTGTCTTCCACAGTAAAGACTGAAGGAAAGTACTTATTATCTGCCATTTCTTTGTTCCCCCATTACTACCTCACTAGCATAATTTTCTAGTGGTCCAATATCAACTCTCACCTTCCTTTTACTGTTGTATAACTGAAAAAACTTTTAGTATCCTACTTTATATTATTGACAGTCTGCCCTTATAAACAAATTACCATTGTTTGTGAATGATTTCCCCTTCTTATAGCTTTTTTAGTTGCCTTTTGTTGGATTTTAAAAACATTATAATCATCCAAATTACCACTCACTTTTGTGACATTATATGCCATTTCCTTGGCTTTTATGCAGTCAGCAAATTTGCAGATGACACCAAGATTGAGTGTGTAGTGGACAGCGAGGAAGCCTATCAAAGCTTGCAGCAGGATCTAAACCTGCTGGACAAATCTGCTGAAAAATGGCAGTTGGCAGACAAATGTCAGGTGTTATCCTTTGGGAGGATCAACCAGACATGTCTAAAACAATGGCATTGAGGAGCGTGGTAGAACAAACAATCTTGGAATACTGGTCCGTACTTCATTGAAAGTGGTGTCACAGGTGGTTAGGGTCATGAAGAAAGCTTTTAGTATATTGGCCTTCATAGATCAAAGTACTGAGTACAGGAGATGAGATGTTATTTTGAAGTTGTATAAGACATTGTTGAGGCCTAAATTGGAGTATTATGTGGAGTTTTGGTCATCTGCCTACAGAAAAGATGTAAATAAAATGGAAAATGTACAGAGAGTATTTACAAGAATGTTGCTGGGGCTGGACAACCTGAGTTCTAAGGAAAGATTCAGAGGTTGGAACTTTATTCTCTAGGATGTAGAATATTGAGGGGAGATATGATAGTGATATTCAAAATTATGAGGGGAATAGATAGGGTAAACATATGCAGATATTTTCCACTAAGGTTAGTGAGACTACAACTAGAGGTCATGGGTTAAGGGTGAAAGGTGAAATGTTTAAGGGGACCATGAGGGGAAATTCTTCACTCAGATGATGGTGAGAGTGTGGAACAAGCTGCCAGTGCAAGTGATGGAAGCAGTTTTGACTTCAGTGTTTAAGGGAAGTTTGGACGGGTACATGGATGAGAGGGGTAAGGAGGGCTGTGGTCCAGGTGCAGGTTGATGTGACTAGGCTGTTTAAATGGTTTGGCATGGACTGGATGGGTTGAAGGGCCTGTGTTTGCACTGTAGTTTTCTATGACTCTATGACAATAACCACGGATTGTTAGTGTTCAAAATTGTTTAGGTTTCAGTGTTGAATACAATCTGGAATGATCAATCACTGCTTTGAGGTGCAAACGCTATCTTTTGTGTAAAAGAAATATTTCTTGAGTCTTAACTGTCCAATTCCTACTCTATACAAGCTTGTTCTAGACTCTTCTTCCTTGAGTTTTTACGGCAGTTGGCATCCACACTGTTGCATTACTGCCACTTGTTCTAGACTCTTAATCTCAAAAGAGGAAATGCATGGCAATTACCTTCTCATTCAGTATATGAGCTAAACCTTTGAGTGTGTTGGTTATTTATGAAATGAGAATGTATTGAAAATCAAACAAAATATAATAAGTTAAACTAATAGTACTGCAGATACTGAAACTTAGACAAAAAAAGATAATGCTGAAAATAATCAGTAGGTCAGCAATATCTGGGGGGAGAGAAACAGACAATGTTTCAGGTGCTTTATCAATGAAGAAGAAAAAACATTATCACACTAAAACATAGCGGACTTGTAAATTTATAGGTTAGATTTTTTTGAGATCTACTAGCAATTTCACGTGTAATTCTTGGCATATCCCAACATAATTGTAAGGACATTTGGAATTCCCTTTTAAGTATGCAGTAACAGGGAAGTCCTGACCTTTTCCCTGATTTTTCTTTGTGCTCTAGACAGGGTACCAGTGTCATACAGTTTCTAGTAAGAATTGGACTGCAATCTGCTAGGCATCGCCAGTCAGGTCAAAGTTTCCCCTGGGAGATCTATACCAGATGAAGTGAGAACCTAGCAAATATACTGTAGGGCCAGTAGCCACAGCTGTTCACAGAAAATTCTGGGGCAATATTTCTCAATAATAAAAAGTAATGTGCAAATTATTTTTTAAAATATGAGGTGACCTCCAGAACCCAGCATTACACATACAAATTCTTTTCACCCTTTATCAGAATAACAAAATAAGAGCAGGAAAACCTTTTGAGACTACTCTCTTTTTTAACAATAAAATTGTGGTTCTTTCGATGTTCTTGGAAGGGCCTGTCATTTTGCTATATCAAGACTGTTCTTGACATTGCAAAACTCAGAAGGCATCAATGCATTGTCTGCACACAAAATTCCCCTTCAAACCTTTCCCTTTCTGTCTGAGAAGTAAAGTGCTGTTTCTCATTGGGTCAGATTTCTAGAGCACCCTACCCAATAACATGAACCTTAATGGTTTGAGAAGATAGCACAAGCATCCAAAGGCTCATTAAGGATAAGCAACAAATACTGACTTAATTACCATTGTGGTTCTATCTCACCGGACAACATTCTACCCTTTGTTCCTTCAAGTAAGTTATTGATATCTGCATAGTCTTCCCCTTGTGAAAACTATTGGTTTCTTAGAGACAAGATAAGCAAGCATCTGAAAAATTATAGTCTGATTAGGGATAGTCAATATAGCTTTGTGAGGGGCAAGTCATACCTGACAAGCCTGATTGAATTCTTCAAGGAAATGGTAAAACGTATTGATGAAGGCTGTCTATGGCATAGTGGATATGGATCTTAATATGACATTTGACAATCTTCCCTATACTTGGCTCATTCAGAAAGTCAGAAGGCATAGGATCCAGGGAAATGATTGTGTTGATTTAGAATTGGCTTACCCACAGGAGGTAGAGGATAGTAGTAGACGGAGGGTATTTTGCCTGGAGATCAATGATCAGTGGTGTTCCATAGAAATTTGTTCTGGGACACCTATTCTTTGCGAGTTTTAGAAGTGAGTTGGATGAGGAAGTGAAAAGATGGGTTAGTAAGTTTGCAAATGACATGAAAGTTGATGGTGTTGCGGAACGTGTAAAAGGTTGTAGTAGGTTATAACAAGATATTGACAGTATGCAGAATGGCTGAGAAATGGCAGATGGAGTTCAATCCAGAAAAGTGTTAGGTGTTAAGCAGATGCAATAGGGTATTTTAAGAGACTCTTAAATAGGTACATGGAGCTTAGAAAAACAGAGGGCTATATGGTAGGGTAATTCTGAGCAGTTTCTAGAGTAGGTTACATGGTTGACACAACACTGTGGGCTGTAGATTTCCATGCTGTATGTTCTGTGATTCAGTTCGGGAGGTTGAGCTTGAAGGCAGAATACAGCGTTAATGGCAAGATTCTTAACCGTGTCCAGGATGCTGCTTGGATTAGAAAGCATGTCTTTTTGAAATACCCTTTCCCAGGGAAAAAATGGCCAATACAAGGGGGCATAACTTTAAGGAGTTGGGAGGAGAAGATGGGAGGATGTCAGAAGCAGTTTTTTACATAGAGAGTGGTAGGTGTGTTGAACATGCTTTCAGAGGTGGTGGTAGAGGCAGATACATTAAGGACAGTTAAATAGGCTCATGGATGAAATAATATTTCTGCATAATTCCATTAAAACACTGTAAGAGAGGCATTTATGTTATGTACTGTGTAGTCGCAGATCTTACATCTCGATTGCTTTGGTTGAAGTATTGTTAAACAGACCTTGCACCTCTACCATTGATGGGTACAATTATTCCACACAAAATTAAGTTTAGACAGTGTTAATTTACTTCCTTTTGTGATTAGATTAGATTACTGCCCATTACGCTGCTGGCATTTAGGGTAGCAATGAAAGTCCTCCATCTCTTGTAGTGTTCAGGGCTTCCTCTTGATTTTCACTACTGTCAGTCATGCAAGTCCTGAGTGGAGACTCAGGGATGCCATCGCACTCAAACGTAGAAGGATTCTTCATTGCTGATTCTGTAACAACTTTGTTTGACCAGTCAGGGTTGTTAGCCCTGAGCTGAACCCCTGAACCTGGAGGACCAGTGGACCACTCTTAGTCCGGCCTCTACCCTTTGACCTGCTTGGCATGGCTGATCCTACCAAGAGCCAAAGCATAAAGCCCTGACTCCACCCAACATAGCTCTCCGGGTTATTGAGGCATTCAGGCCTCCAAACCATGACAAGGTTGTGGCCCTTGGAGGTTCCTTTTGTGAAATGGCCTAGTAATCGAACCTATTGCTGATTTGATTTGTATTAATTAGAAGCCTCAAGTAGACGACTATGTGAGAGGGAAGGGTTAGATTGATTTTGGAGTGAGTTGGCATAACATTGCGAGCTGAAGGGCTTGTACTGTGCTCTACTGTCAAATGTTCTATGTTCTGGTGGAGTGTCAGTAACTATGGCTCAATTCAATGTTATCATCAGAATTAGGTGTGGTTCAAACCCCCTGTCAGTATTACCAAGAGAATTAGATTTTAAAACTTGTTAGTTCTGCCAATAAGCTCTGTGACCTAGTTAATGAGAGGGGATTGGCAATGCACAGTTCTTAGGAGAAAGTGAGGGATGACATTTCTCTTTCTTTTTATTCTATAATTTTGTCTCAAGGCAAGTAATACAAGTTAATATTTGAGGGAATTTAGCAAGTTTTGTTTTTTTTGGAATAATTCCATGGAAGCACTGTAAGGGAGGTATTTATGTTATATACTGTGTAGTCACAGATCTTTTATCTCAACTGCTTTGGTTGAAGTGTTGTTAAACAGACCTTGCACCCCTACTGTCTGATGGGTACAATTATTCCACATGAAATTAAGTTGGGACAATGTTAATCTACTTCCTTTTGTGTAATGGCCTAGAATTCAAAACTACTGCTGGTTTGATTGGTATTAATTAGCAACCTCAAGTGGAGGCTCGGGATAGATTCAATGGAAATAATAGTACAACAATGCATCCTCTTCAGGTTGAAACAGAGGTAATAGCTGGAGCAAAGTGTGGCCCATCTGAGCTTGATGATGATATGAACTTACTGAAATAGTAAATGTTTCTTTCTCCAATGGATGGATATATCCCTCACCCTGATCAACATAAGCAAGGCACAACGCTGCACAGTCCCTGCTGCAAAAGGAATCATAGAGTTGTTCCAGCTTGATTTTCTGAACAGCATTTTGTCTTTATGGTGCAGATGGGGTTGAAGTGGCCCATAATGAAATGGTTAATTTTAGTAATTGTCGCTCTGTTCAGATTCTAGATACCACAGGCGCATTGCCCTCCCGGGAACAGATGTCCACTCAATTAGATTTTTCAAATTTCAAAAATGTACATAATATACTATTGACAAAGGTAAGGAAAATAGTGTAATTCAGTGATTTATAAACTCCTATGACAAAATGGTGCTTTATATCCATTGCATGGAATATTCTATATTTTACAATCAAAACATTGCAGTGATGACTTAGTGCAATCTAAAAAAATATGGGCCAGTATTTATATTTTGCATTTTGATTTGGTGTATGTAGATCAGACTTTGGATAACACCTTATTCTGTATAATTGATGAGATTTAAATAATTAAAATTATATATGCAAAACTGCATTGTGAACTTTAACACAGTTGAAAAAGATTACTGTCATTTACATCACAGTTAAGAAAAATCACTATCATTTATATCCAAATTCTTAATTTTTAATGTTAAATAACTCACTAAAACTTGCTAACTAAGTTCAAACATAATGAATGGCTGCTGGGGCCTGGGAAAGGGACATGGGCAAGAAAATCTGCAGATGCTGGAAATCCAAGCAACACACACAAAATGCTGGAGGAACTCGGCAGGTAAGGCAGTGTCTATGGAAAAGAATAAACAGTAGATGTTTCGGGCTGAGTCGGCCTGAAACATGGACTGTTACTCTTTTCCATAGATACTGCTTTACCTGCTGAGGTCCTCCAGCATTTTGTGTGTGCTGAAAGCAACATGGGCATCGGTAAGAAGTAATAATTAATGGAACAGAATAGAGAAACACATAATAAGCTCCATATATTGTGTGCGGTCATTGAATTTGGAGGGAGTAATTTGTAAAAAGGTAAAATATGATCTCCAGATGGAGCTGAACTATTTTTCATTTAAAATGGATTGTTTCTTAATGTAAAGCTACTAATCCAATATTTTGTAATATTTGTATTTTTATTATTTTTAAATGATTGAAGAAAATTATCTCCATGAAATAATCAGCACATGGCCAACAGAATATCCTAGTTTTCATCAACACAGTATTAAATGTTCCAGATGGTTTAATGTCAGTGACTACGCATTTTCCTTTTGTTGAACTTCAACTCATTTATGAAAGAGTTTGCAGAGATAATTACGAGATTACTCTGGTAGGGATGCAGTACCGAAAGAGCTTGAAACAGGATATAGACTGGCATTTACAAGCAGTTAGTTGCAACTGGCGCCTAGATTCCCAAGGTCGGCTTAAAGCTGTAATTATGCATAGATCCAGGTGCAGATTTACTTGAGAGCAGGCAGAAACCTAACAGTGCGGGTAAAAAGATTTGCATCTATGGACTTAAACAGATGTGGACAATTAAAGAGCAGTGTCACAATAATTTGATCAAAATTCTGAATGCTTTTGTGAAAACATCAAATGTGTGTGAAACCATTAGGAACTAGTGCCAAGGCTGTACGAGGAGGAATCTAGGAAAGGAAACCCAAGCTACAAGCATCATCTGGAGGCAGGTGCTGAAGCAAACTGGCACCTGAGCCCCAGTTAATGTGCATCAGTAATGAGCAGCATAATGAATTTATTTATTTATTAAAGCAGCAGCTCCTTTCCATCTGCGCAAAGGGTGGCTCCAGTGAAATTAGCTGCAAAAAGAACAAATTACAGCAGTTATGAATTAATTGGGTATGTACATTACTGTAGATGGATGTGCATAAGGAATAAATCTGACCTTTAAAAAATTAAGTTGTTGATTGCTTATATTTAACTGTTTCATGCATAGCAAATGCTGTTTTAAAAGAATTTCACTGTTTTAGAAAAATAGGTGCTCTCTGACTCAAGAATGTGGCATCTATCTGTGAACCCATGGATACTACCTTAATTGCCATGATAAAAGTTGGATCTTGTAGTGATGATACTTTTGAGCAGGCATTTGAGGATTTTTAATTCAACTAGTATGAAAAAGCAGAAATTATATTTACAACTTGCATTTGGGGTATTTCCATTCACCTGCAGCTCTTGTCTTCTGGATGGTAGACTTAACAGATTTAGATTACTACCAACTCTGGATGAGTTGCTGCAATGCACCTTGCAGATGGCACATGCCATAGTTTGATGGGCCATTCAGGGGAAGTGTACATGCTAGTCAAGTTGGCTGCTCTGTTCTGTATGTTTCAAACTTGCTTATGGGAGGGATGGAGCTGGACAATGGAAGCAGGTGGGTGATGAGTTGATGGAGACAATGGGGGAATAAAGGGACTGATGGATCCAGGTGGGGGAGGTCTAGAGAGGACATGGAATTAGACAAGTGGGAGAGAATTCTATTATGGTGCAATATTTCCTTGTAAATAATAGAAAAGAGTTTAGTGGTCAAGCGCTGAACTGTTGATCAAAGAAAGCTTGGCCTCTGATCTGCTCCAGAATGTGTTTAAAGAATCAGTCTTGTTGTTGATGGTCTTACCAGAATGTTATCTAGGTGTTGCCTCTAGACAGAAATATAGTCGCTAATGAAGTAGACCAATGTATTTTAACTCTTGAATGATTATTGTAACTATGTCCTGGGACTGAAGAGTTCAGCCTCTATTACAATCAGGCTATTTTGTACCAGGAGACAAGAGATTGTAGATCCTGGAATCACAAGAAAAAAAAACAAGCTTCTGGGGTAATTCAGTGGGTCAACAAGCATCTATGACCAAAAATAAATGGAACTGTTTTGAGTCGAGCCCCTGTATCTAGACTAAGAGTGTAGAGAGAAGATAGATAGCTCTTTATAGAAGAGAGGAAGAGGGATGAGAGAGGGGCTATCATCTGATACTTGGGTGGGGATGGTAGGCAGAAGGAGCAAGGTGAAAGGGTGGAGTTGGACAATGGAGGCAGGTGGGTGATACATTGAAGTAGACGGAGGAGGAATCCAGATGGGGGAGGGTAGGGGGAATGAAGTGAGGATGCAAAGGTGAAAAATGCTGGAATCTGGCAGTAATGAAGTTGATAATGAAAATCATTAGGAAGTGATGTAGGGCAGATGGGAGAGGGGATCTAATGGATGGAATGTGAGGGCAGTATGAAGATAGAACTAGGGGGGTTAGGAAGATGAAAATGGGTGACGGGGTCTGGAAAGATGATGCAGGAAAAGGAACAAAAGTGGGAGGACGAAGGATCATCAAAAGGAGAGAAATAATGGAACACCGAAAGTAAGGATTGCATAATATTCGAAATTCAATGTTCATACCAGCGGTGAAATATGTAGTGTTGTTGTTCTAGTTCTTCTCGCCTTGAATATAGCTCTGCTAACACAGACTGCATTAAATTGACTAAACAGTTCACAGTGAACCCTTACCCCAGCCAACTCAAGAACACCAAGCCAATTTTAATGTTCCTGCTGTTATCTTTGAGATGAGCTAATTCTTTATTCTGTGAGATATTTTTCCAATGACAATGGAGGTGAATATTAAGGGTTTTCTTAATAATTTTAGCCTTACAGTTGCCATAGCATATTATTTGGAAAGTTAATTATGGAAGAATTAAGAAATTGTAAAGAAATTGTAAAGAAATATGCATTCATAGAAATTAAACATCAGTAATGAGTTATCAGAAATGCTCCACATCTAATATATTGGATCCTCAAACCTAATTTATAGGACCAAAGTGGTCTTGGTCTAGCTATCAGTGAAGACAACACAAATGAAGGAGTCATTATTAAAAGCCTCACTGACAATGGAGCAGCAATAAAGGTAAGCAATTGACTCAAATAACTTTGCATCGTAAGTACTTTTTGTCTTTTGGATAATTAATTCTCTGAGTTTGCATTCTTTTTTCAACAATATTGTGAACACTTTTTAATGTTCCCAGGAGTCAATGGCATTGGCAAACATAAATTGTTTTAAAATACCTTTTCCCAAAATCTAAGGCAGGCAGTTATATGTGCCTTAATTTTACAGCTTCAGACAGAAAATAATCTTAAAGAATCAGTGATTTAAATGTTTATTAAAATATTTAAATGATTTAGCTTAGTGTACTGTAACCTGTGTAAAGCCAGTACTTAATTGCCATTTTCAGATGGGTGCGTTGATAAAGCGACTTACATTTATATACCACCATTAATATCCCAAGGTGCTTTACATGGATGCTGGGAAAGAACTAGATGTTGAACCAAGGAGGGAGATATACAGAGAACTGATCACAATCTTGATCTAAGAGATGGATTTTAAATGATTTCTTATTCAAGGGCAAAAGATTGAGAGGCTCAGGAAGGACATTGCAGAATGCAGAATAAAAGTAGCTGAAGGATGGTGCATCAATTCTGATGCAACAAAAGAGTAGTCAGTAGACTAATACAAAAATTTACAGTTACATGTAGAGAAATGGACTATTGTTATAATGCTGTGAATGGTGGTACTTACAAGAAAATTTAAAGATCTGGTAAGGGCTTTATACTTTCAGGCATTGTTATATCAAGAGCCAATGTAGATCAATAAATGCAAAGAAGGTGAAAATCTATGAAGTACAGTCGGCCCTTCGTATCCTTGGGTTCTGCAATTGCGGATCCAAAAGATCTGAAAAAAAAATTCCAGGAAGTTCCAAAAAGCAAAACTTGAATTTGCCGTATGCTTAATCCACGTGCATGAAGTGATGTGTAGGCATACCCTGCTGTAGCCTCCCGCCATTTCACAGATCCGCAGACTCTCTCCAGCACTTGGTGTTCACTTCGCGTTTCGTTTGTTCGCTACTTGTGTTGTGTTTCTGTGAAAAAATGGCTCCTAAAAAACAAATAAGTGGGTAAAGCAATTCCTGAAAGGCTAAGAGTAAAGTGCTATCTCTCACTGAGAAAATAAAAATCTTAGATCTTTTGAAGAGTGGCGTTAAGGTGACTTACATTCGCCTCACCTTCGGGAGGATTTGTGCTGCCCTTGATGCTAACCCTGACTGCAGCATCATGGATTTATGGAGGAGCTTCACAATTGCAGATGCAATTCTTCGTTTGGCAGAGGCTGTAGACTCTGTAAAGCCCGAGACAGTCAATGTATGTTGGAAGCCATTATGAAGTGAGGTAGTCAGTGATTTCAGGGGCTTCCCCACTATTGATGCAGGTCAGGAATATCTTGAATGTTGTGTAGGACTCTCCGTACCAGTAACTGTGGTGTTAACTGTTCAGGCTAATGAAATGGCTTCTCTGTATTGTTATTTAATGCTGTAATGGGTTTCTGTGTCTGGAATGTTTGGGTTATGATTGCCGATAAGGGGGAACTAACCAGTGGAGAATTGTTATGCTATCTTGTATGTGTAAGCTGAGCGGGAGTTTGCGGTCTTTTTTGGGAGGCGAGCGAGGAAGACAGTCATGTGAGGAGCGGACAGCGGTTCCAGGGCGGCGGATACTGGACGGTGGCCGAAGGCTTGGAAGGTCGTGGATGGAACCGGAGGTGTGAGCTCCAGCGTATTAAAATCTTATTTGCACAAACTGATAAACTTACTGATTTGGCGCCTTTAGGTTATCTGTTTCTACTAACCCCTCACTAAGAAATAACCATAAAGTTGCACTTATTTACTCACCTTTGATGTATTGTCTGATATTTGTGTTGCAGGTGTGTACTGGGGGAGCATTACACCGTATTTACACCAAAGTATTGCACTATTGGTGGGGCGACAGTGGTTAACCCTAGGCGAACGGGGGTAAATTGGGGGCACGGATGCTACATTTGTGGGGTTTCTCGTTTGGGATTTGAATTTGTCACATACGGTGTAATTCACCCTGATTTAAACGAGGCGACACTCTGGACACTTGGGGGTGGAGAAGACCTATGGGTTGCTCAAGGACCGGTTTTATTGGCCCCGAATGAGGTCGGAGGTCAACGAGTTTTGCAAGTCCTGCAGTTGCAAGGGAAGTTGGTAGGGAAGACTTCTCTGACGTGATCGAGGATGACGTCAAGGAACACATAGATGAACATAGAGAAACCCTTACCAACGAGGAACTCGATCTGCTGAAATCCTCTTCGGAAGATGATGATGATGCAGAAGATTTAGAGGAGGCAGAGCCGTCAATTTGGACACTTGAAAAATTTGCAGCAGTTTTTCAACAGGCGCAAGTGTTAAAGGATATGATCCTCGAGTACGATCCTCCGATGGAATGAAGCCTTCGTGTCACCCAAGGGATAACAACATGCCTACAACCACTGCAAGATTTGTTTGATGCAAAGAATTAGGTATTATAAGTAATCTAGAGATGATTTAAAGTATACAGGAGGATGTGCATAGGTTATATGCAAGAACAACACCATTTTATATAAGGGACCTGAGCATCCGTGGATTTTGGTATCCATGGGGGGGGGGGGGGGGGGGGAGGGTCCTAGAACCAATCCCCCGCGGATACCGAGGGACGACTGTATGCAGAATGGGAGACCAGTTTAGCATTGGAATAATGAAATCTCATAGAGGCAAATTCAAGAAAGAGAGTGTCGAGGGTTGGTAAAGTGATAACAGGCTGGAAGTTGGGAGATAATATAAAGGTAAAAGTATATTGTCTTTACAAAAGCTCTCGGTTACCAACAGTTTGGTTTGCTAGCAACATTGGCAAGGGAAGAGTATGTGGTTTCTGTTGGAATACCAAAATGATTGCATTAACCATCCTGAAATCTAGCTGGAGGTGATCGTGCCTCAAGCAGTTTTGAAGAATAGGCAAATTCTTTGAAAATGCAGGTTAGGGTTTTAGCAACATAGTGGATATATTGTGGATTATTAGTGTAGAAACACAAATTCAATTTCCAATGTGACAGGTGGGGAATGTATATTCAAGTAAATAAATCTGGAATTTAAAATCGTCTAGTGTCAGGAACATTATTGATAAAATTAAATATATTTATGTTAAAGTCTGCTTTGTTTAGACCCACCTGATTTCATGGAAGGAAACTGGTGACCCTTGCTTGGTGTGTCTGGACAAATTTCAACAGCCACTGCTCCCCGCCCCCCCACTCATTCAGGTGCAATTGGATTTCCCTAATCTACTCAGACCAGTTCTTTTCTTATACCTATTTACTTGCTATGCATCACATTTAAAATAGTACTTCACCATTTTGTGGTTACTTTTCCCTTGAGGATCCCAAAATATGAAATTACAATTAACTAACCATGTGATTATACAAGGCAATGACTAAAATAACCTTTATTTCTTAGATGGTTTCCTGAATTTTTGCTGCAGGAGATTCTCTTGAATGCATTCTTTGAACTTTTCCTTCAAACTGCTTTACTCAGTTTAATTTTCCTAATCATTATGAAGATACGTGTCCCTCCTGTACAGTTACTGGATAACTTTTGCTACAAGCTGTTCATTTTTTTAATTACGTACTCTCACAAGAAGTGGTTCTGCTAGTAGAAAGCCTATAAATTACTTCCACATGTTTTTATACCGAGATGTCATTTAACTCAATCCATTTTAATTTGATGGCTTTTTCTCCCAGTCAGGTTTAGTCCGTACAATTTGCTTCTGTAAGTGTTTATTATCATTGGCTCTTTCCTCCTCACCTCCCCCCACATCTCAGAGCAATAACTTTGTCCTCACTGTTACCCTTACTGCAATTAAAGGCCACAATAAGGCACAGTTTTCTTTTTCAAAATATAGTTGTGATGTCTTCAGTAAAACTAATCTTATACAAATTTATTACAATTTATTCATTTAGGATGGAAGAATCAAAGTAGGGGATAGAATCCTGGCTGTGGATGATGAGATTGTAGTGGCACAACCTCCTGAAAAGGTAATCATATTTATCCATTCAGGGCCTCTTCCACTGTCGCGATAAAGCTGCACTTAGGTTGGAGGAACAACACCTTATATTCTGTTTGGGTAGCCTCCAATCTGATGGCATGAACATCGATTTCTCAAACTTCCGGTAATACTTCCCTCTCCCCCCTTCACCATTTCCAGTCCCCTTTTTCCTCTCTCATGTTACCTGCTTGCCTGCCATTGCTTCCCTCAGGTGCTCCTTCCCACTCCACCCCCTTTTTCTTTCTTTCTTTCTTCCATGGCTTTCTGTGACTTTCACCAATCAACTTCATAGCTCTTTGCTTCATCCTTCCCCCTCCAAGTTTCACCTATCACCTGGTTATTGTCCCTCCCCTCCCCCCACATTTCAAATCTACTCCTCAGCTTTTTTTCTCCAGTCCTGCCAAAGGGCTTTGGCCCGAAACGTTGACTGCTTTTTCCATGGATGCTGCCTGGCCTGTTGTGTTCCTCCAGCATTTTGTATGTGTTGTTCCGATTTCCTGCATCTGCAGATTTTCTCTTGTTCATATTATTTGTGGACATGTTAGACTCTGCAGTCCTCTTGGTTGGCATTTTCTACTGCTTTAGAATGATTTTGATTGACCAAGGTCCCAAACATATTTATTTATGATTTCTGAGTAATCTCTCCTGAAGAAGTAGCCACTGAGTGTATAATCATGCATAATGACTCATTAAAGTACATTAACTGGAGAATATGAAAGACTTGAAATTTTACAGTTGTTTCATAATTCTCCTACCATAACTCTGGGGGTGAGGCAAAGTGGAACCCCAGGGAACAACAAAGGTCCGGTAATATTCCATGCCTCTGCCTTTCCAGGAGCTGTTCCCCTTCCTTTCATTAAACAGATTCAGATTCAGGTTCAGTTTCAGTTTATTGTCATTTAGAAACCACAAATGCAATGCAGTTAAAAAATGAGACAACGCTCCTCCAGAGTGATATCGCAAAAGCATATGACAAAACAGACTACACCAGAAAATCCACGTAACATTTGGCAATCCCCAATCCAGAGTCCGGAGAGGCTGCTGTGTATTAATATCGTGCTACCGTCTAGCGTGTTCCCCGGAAAGGAGCTCCAAATCCACCAGACAAAAACAAGACCAAAAACTAATGCTACAAGACCTGCACAAAACCACATAATTACAACATATTGTTACAACAGTGCAAACAATAGCATAATTGATAAAAAACAGACTATGGGCACAGTAAAAATAGTCCAAGATGTTAAAGGACTGTAAGTTCAAAAGAAATCACCACAGTTTCCACAAGTCCCCAGGGTCCCAACAGACTCGCCATCCCACGCTGGCGGCAGAAGGGAATACCCCCGCTATGGACTTCCAAGGCGCCGCCCAACTCAGCCTCGCAGACGCAGCACACAATGGAAGCTCCGTCGAAACCAGCCTCGCAGACGCAGCACACACCGAAAGCGACCTGAGTCTGTTGAAAGGACTCCGAGTCCATCGAACCTCCGAGCCGACGACCATCCCCTCCGGCACAGCTTCTCCGAGCACCATCCTCTGCCGAGCGTATTAAGACGGCCCCGCCAACGGCCATCGGCAACGCAACCCCGAGGACTGGGGGCCTGTTCTTCCCAGCAGAGTCCCAGACCTCACAGCAGCAGCAACAACGAAAAAGGTCTTCCTGGAATTTCCCGATGTTTCTCTGTGCTTCCACATCCGTTTTCAATCGATTATGATTGCGCACGGCACCCCACTTCACAAATAACAGATAATCAGCTCCGGAGTGGCCGCTGCAAGCTGCGTCACGCCACCATCTTGAATTTTAAATTTTAAACAGAACAGCCTTCGGGATATTTCAGTGTTTAATTCCTGCAGATAGCTTTATAAAATTAAGCATCTTACTCTCAGTGCTTCAATTTTATTGCTTGAAATACACTGACAGAAAGTTAAGATATAAATGATGAGTTGATTTGATGGTATAGAGAACTGGCTATTCAGCACATGAACATATACTCCGTGGACAAATTATTAGGTTCACCTGTACACCTGCTCATTACTGCAGACAATCTAGTCAACCAATCATGTGGCAGCAACTCAATATGCATAAAAGCATGCAAACATGGTCAAGAGGTTCAGTTGTTGTTCAGACCAAACATCAGAACGGGGAAGAAATGTGATCTAAGTGGCTTTGACTACGGAATTATTGTTGTTGCCTGATGCGGTGGTTTGAGTATCTCAGTAACTGCTGACAGTTGGGATTTTCACACACAACAATCTCTAGAGTTTACTGAGAATGGTGCAAAAAAACAGATAAAAAACTTCCACTGGGCTGGGTGGCAGTTCTGTAGGTGAAAATACCTTGTTAATGAAAGAGATTGGAGGAGGTTTAAGCTGACAGAAAGGGAATAGTAACTCAAATTACTACATATTAAAACAGTGGTGTGCAGAAGAGCATCTCTGAATGTACAGCACATTGAATCTTGAAGTGGAAAGGCTATGGCAGGAGAAGACCATGAGCATACACTCAGTGGCTACTTTTATTAAGTACAGGAGTAGCTAATAAAGTGGCCATTAAATGTAGGAGCTTATAATGTAGTATGAGGGCTTTTAACACATTGCTTGCTGATATAGATGGGCGAGGTGAAGCAGAACACTGCCAAAGTGAATATGATGAAACTATGAAGGCTGTCCTTTACCCGCTGTTCATAATCAAAAAATATTGAGTACTATAGTATTGTAAACAATTTATAAAATTAAGATTGTCTTCATAAATCAGAGCATTGAGTACAAGAGGTGGGATGTTATGTATAAAATGTTTGTGAAGCCAAATTTGGAGTATTGTGTGCTGTTCTGGTTGCCTACCTACAGAGAAGATATCAGTAAGTTTGAAAGAGTGCAGAGAAAATTTACGTGGATATTGCCAGGACTGGAGGACATGAGTTATAAGGAAAGGTTGAATATGTTAGGACTTTATTCCCTAGAACTTTGGAGAATCACTGGAGATCTTAAAGAGGCATACAAAATGCTGAAGGGTATAAATAAAGTAAATACATTCAGGCTTTGTTCCCTGAGATTGAGTGAGACTATAACTAGAAGTCAAAGGTTTAGGGTGAAAGATGAAATATTTAAGGAGAACTTGAGAGGGAATTCCGTCACTCAGAAGGTGATGTGAGTGTGAAACAAGATGCCGGCAGAGGTGGAGAACTGCAACATTTAAGAGAAGTTTGGATAGGTATGTATGTGGTTGAGAGGGGCATGGAGGCCTGTGGTCCAGATGCAAGTAGATGGGACCAGTCAACTTGGTCTGGAGGGCCAAAAGGCCTGTTTCTGTGACTGTAACTATGACAAAGAAATTAATGTTGGGAAGGAAAAGTTCTTCTTATTTTGAGTTTTAGGCTCATTTACTACAATCAGGCTGGAACAATTTTAACTTTAACTCATCTTGAACTGTATGAATTTGAATTAAACTGACAGTAAGATCTATTGCTACTAATTAAATTTCAACAGGCAATGTAATTTCATTTTCCCTAATAGTTCTCTGAAAATTTGAATCTGGTTTTGTATTTTAATAATAAATGCAAACTGAATAAATTGTTTCAGTAAATTGATATGATGAATATTTTGCACATAAGTTTTTACAGTGGCAAGCTTCCTTTCTGAAAATTATTTAATCAGACCTCAAGAGTACATCAGCTCAATTTGACAAAGGTAATAAGTTTGATTTCATGGACTGAGTGATGCTTGATATCTAAGTGATAAGCAACGCACAAAATGCCCGAAGAACCCAGGTGGCCGGGAAGCATTTATGGAAAAAAGTACAGTTGAATTTTGGGCCGAGACCCTTCGGCAGGGCTGGAGGAAAAATAGCTGAGTAGATTTAAAAGGTGGGGGAGGGGAGAGAGAAGCACAAGGTGATATGTAAAACCGGGAAGGGGAAGGATGAAGTAAAGAGCTGGGAAGTTGATTGTTGAAAGAGATACAGGGCTGGAGAAGGGAGAAGTTCCCAAGGTAGGAGGTTAGAGAAATCAGTTTCTGACCTCCACCTCCTTTCTAACCTTTGCAATTGAAAGTTGGGGTGCAAATATCAACAAAGAACTGACCAATGCAGGCCAATTAACTGGCAGTTCTCTGTAGGACTGCTGGCCAAAGATTAGTTTGTTCCAGTCATATTCTACGTTATCAGCAGATTAAAATTAGATACACAGGTTTCCCCCGCTATCCGAAAGTAGAGCGTTCCTATGAAACCTTTTATAAGCCTAAATGGCATAAAGTGAAGAAGCAATTACCATGAATTTATATGGGAAAAATTATTGAGCATTCCCAGACCCAAAAAAAACCTACCAAATCATACCAAATAGCACATAAAACCTAAAATAACACTAACATATAGTAAAAGCAGGAATGATATGATAAATACACAGCCTATATAAAGTAGAAATAATGAATGTACAGTGTAGTTTCATTTACCAGAATCGGGAACATTTAGCCAAAACCAATTTGTAGAAAAAAATTAGCACATACACACCTGCCCGCACAAGGCTTCATGGTCATGGTAGTCTTTCTCGAGGCAAACACAAGTTTAAAGTGGGTGCCTTTTTTCGTAAAAGCGAAAATCCTCTTTGGCCTTCTTTCGGTTAGTGAAAACAGGTACTAATGTAAGTCTTTTGTAAAAGTGAAGTGGCATAAAGTGAACTTTCATAAAGCAGGGGACACCTGCATTGATTTCTGAATTACTTTTTTCTTGTAGGCTATCAACCTCCTGAAAAAAGCGAAAGGAGCCGTAAAGTTGACTATCAGTTGTGAGGAGAGTTCCCTGCAACATTCTGCCCCTCCATCACTCTCATACCTTAACTCAGATTCTGAGTCTTCGGATAACAGTAAGTACCTCCAACTTTTCCACTTGCTAATGGAAACCTAGCTGCTATTACTATTTCTTTGATAGTTGAAGGTTAATTGAAGCTGTCTTAATTGCTGTCCCTTGATTACATTGTGATATTTTACCCATTTACATCATAAACTATGTAGGAATACTATTTCACAAGCATGCTGTATTTTCATTTTACAGCCTTGTCTTCTCTAAACCTGATGTACCACATATAAGCATTTATTGAAGTTGCCCTGCTATTTATATGCCTAATTTCTGGAACAAATATCTCTGAAAATAAAATAAAATAAAAATCATGTGGGTGAGAAAGTCTTGTGGATTGTCAATAAGGCAACATAGGCTGAGGTGTGATGATGCACCTTTAAGCAAAGAGGTTCAGATATACTCTCATTATTGACTTGCTCCCGTCAAGAACCTTGAACTAGAATCAGAAGCTACTTCTGAAGTTCTGCTGACTATTAAATTTTCCAAATCACTTTTGCAATCAGCACAGGGGCACAGGTCAAAACAAATAAATGTAAGTAATTTGCAAAATCCTCAAGAAATATCTTGAGACCCTCTAAGCAGTTTAGCTCCAGTCTGAGCCGTACTTTAATTAATTTTGAGAATTTTCTTTAATAGTCCTCTGCCTACTTCCTCTTTTTCTGTATTTTAATCTTTACTTGTTTACAATATTCATCTATTTCAAATTTTATTAAATTCTATCTGGAAATCCAATGACTTCATTCACAAACTGATAAATATAAATACATATTTTATAATCTATGCAGTATCACTTTTTAATTGTGCTCATTTGCAGAGTCTAGTTTTTGCCCTCGTAATTTCAAAGTAGCAGTAATTACTATACAATTGTAGTCATTATTGTATGTTGGGTAGACAATAAATTTAGAAGGCAGGACATGATTGAGTGGTGGATCAGTGTAAACTTCTAATGCCCTCTATGACATCAAAGTGGAACAAGCTCTGAGAATACAGAGAAAAATTAATCATCAATATTGTGTAATTTTCTATTAACTAAATGGTAAAATCTGGGAAGTATATTTTTGTGACAGGGAGTGATTACAATTAGAGCCAAATGATGTCTATTCACCAGAACATAAGTCAAATTAAGGTTAATGGGGAAAAGGCAGGTAGATGGAGCTGAGTTACAGACAGATCAGCCATGATCTTATTGAATGGCAGGGCAGGCTCGATGGCCCGGATGACCTACTCCTGCTCCTATTTCTTATGGTCTTTTGAAATGTATATGCCTCAAAAATGTTGAAATATTAACATCTTTCAGTGAATTTAAAGCCAGTACTGTTACATAGAGCATCTATCAAAGTAGCTAATAGAATTGCTAACAGATTAGAGATCATGTATATTAAACAGTATAGTGCTGTATGACTACATGTGGAATTCAATGACTAATTCTAGCGTCCAAAGCATAAGAACACCATCAAATGTTTAGAGATTAATGAAGACTTTTTAGGTTAAGGCCCTCATCTAGACTGCAGAGGGAAGATAGCCAGTTCAAAGAGGGGAGGGGAATAGTGAGGGTTGGGGCAAGAGCTGGCAAGTAATAGGTTGATCATGGTGCAAAGGGGTGATTGGCAGCTGGATTCAAGTTGGGGAAGGAAGAATGAAGATAAAATCTCTTGTGTCTAAATCTAAATCATGTAGGCACCAAGAAGAAGAATCACAAGGCTGATACCTAGTGTTTGTATCATGGCTAGAATGAGATTTCTCTGATTCTAAAGGAGCCATTTGAAAAGTGATCCTACAAGATATTTAACATTGTTTGGAAAATGTTAACCTCAAATATCACCTAAAGTTTATTTCTAGATGTGATAAGAAAGATATTGTTTACTGTACAAAGTTTGGTTAATGTTTGGAATAAAATTTATTTAGAGCAGCATAAGCAAAAGTCTCTTAATTATTTAAGAAGCAATAAGCTGACATTAAAGGTAGATCCTGGTATCTCTGTACACTAGACTTAGATCATTCTTACTGACATATGTTGTGAAGTTTATTGTTTTACAGCAGCAGTATAGTGTAATACATAAATTACTATAAGTTATAATAAGAAATACAAAAAATAAATGTGAATAGTTAGGTGGATGAATGGATAGTGCAAAAAAGAGCAAAGTAGTAAGGATAGTCATGGGTTCATGGACTATTCAGAAATGTTTTCATGATTTCATGACTATCATTTTTTGCTTTAGAAAATTCTTTATCAGAGAGGCTACCTAGAATTCTAGTTGCAGATTATATATTAATACATATAATTTACTCAGAACCCATAGTTCCCAGAGCATAGGCAATGCTGTTCTCTTCAGAGCCTGGCAGTCAAATGAATTTTCTGTATATTCATGAGCCTTTTTTCAGTTTAATCATACATACTTCTCATTTTTGTAAAGCTAATACAGCCGTGCCTGCAATGGTACCAGATCCAGCAACTTGTCCTATAGTCCCAGGCCAAGAAACTGTCTTGGAAATTTCAAAGGGCCGCTCAGGGCTTGGACTCAGTATCGTGGGTGGAAGGGACACATTGTTGGTGAGTAAACTCTTTCTGGATGTGAGAAGGCTAAAGGGAATTGTATAATGTTTCATCATTACTCTAATGACTGGTATAACACAAGACAAAATAAGGAATGCAAGTTATATTTTTTATTTTGCAGAGTAGTAAATAGAATATTATGATGTAGTTTAGCAGGCAAGGCCATTGAAATAGACCCAGAAGAAGGATCTTGGCCCAAAATGTTGACTGTTTGTTCATTTCCATAGATGCTGCCTGACCTGCTGAGTTCCTTCAGCATTTTGGTTGCTTTGCTCTATTCTATAAAGTTGCTGGTACAGGATAAAAGCAAAAATCTTCAGTATCTGCAAAATTATGTTTTAACCAAGCTGTGAAATGTTCCTAAAGCTAGAAGGTGCTTGGCCTGTGTAAGGGGAATTAAAGTAACATTATGCTTAGATGTGAAGTATACACTGAAAAATCTGTTGATACCCCCAGAGGCATACCAGTGCATTGCAGAAAGGTTTGTCTATGCTCTGTTTGTTGTGGGTCATTTACTTAAAATTCAGATATGACTGCAGTCAGAGGAGAAAGCTGCATAGAACGTAATTGGCTGGTAGGTGGGAATAGGCTTTTGGCTTAGGAGACCAGTTGTTGGGTTGTGAGTTTAAAGGTGGGTGAGGATGGGTACTTTAGTCGGAAGAGGCAATGTGAGCAGGCCTGAAGGAGAGCATGAGGTAAACTCCAGCACTGCTCAATGACAGGCATGCTTTGAAGCTATATGAACTAGTTTTTCCTCAACAACATCCTTCAGAATATCGTACTAAACTATATGCATGTTGGACATTGAAAGAAACTGATCCGTACAGGTACAACCTGTGACAGGAAAAGGCTGCTTCAACTGACAGGTTGGCATGAATTAGTCTGGAAGCCATTGTAATTAGTATCCAAGCCAGGAAAAATAATTCTCGTATAAAATGCTGGAGGGAGGAACTCAACAGATCAGGCAGCCTCTATGGAAGTGAATAGATAGTGGACTTTTTGGGCTGAGACCCTTCTTCATGACTGAGAGGGAAGGAGGAAGATGCCAGAATAAAAAGATATGGGGAAGGGAAGGAGGCTAGCTGGAAGATGATAGCTGAAGTCCAATGCATGGGAAAGGTCAAGGGATGGAGAAACTGAATCTGATAGGAGAGGAGAGTGAATATAAGCTGTTGCTCCTTTACCCTGAGGGTGACCTCATTTTGGCACAAGTGCAGGCCAAGGTCCGACATGTCGGAAGGGGAATAGGAATCAAATTTGCTGATGCTGTATATCTAGATGCTCATGCACTGGAAGAGTAGAAAACGTTTGAGGTACAGAAATCCTTTATATAGTGGGGAGTCTTTTTCATTTGGTATTCAGTGACAGTCCACTAATAGTGCGGATCTCGAACATTAAGCATATATACCTAGAATTCCATTGTGTGTTCATTGGTGTGCGTATGTTTATTTTTGTCCAAAGAAAAATCTTATTGGAATGTATGAAATGAAAATCAGGTGGTTCCATGAAGGGCAGTACTTGATCTGATTACCACAGCTAGTATACTCTGGAGCTGCTAAATATCTAGCTCATAGTTTTAAACATTTGGCCATCGTTACACTATCGCAAAACATACAATGTGCATGTATATAGATGAATTAATACAACAGAATGGCCATGCATTGTTAGAGGTACAAAAGTTTTTTTTTAAAAAGCCCAGAATCTTCTCAGTTTAGTGTGCAGGTTTCTGATAAAACGTCTTTGACCTGAAACATGAACTCTGTTTCTTTATCCATGGATGCTGTCTTACCTGCAGGATATTTTAGCATTTTCTGTTTGTATTTCAGTCTTCTAGCTTGACAGTTTTTTAAATTTTGTTTTGATAATCACTGTGGCAATTTATCACTTACTAAATAATGAATTTTCGGACCAGTGCACTTGTGAAAACCTTACTAAGCCTTTATTTTTGATATCCATCAATGAAAACATATCTACAGAGGATGTGGGTTAACTGGTCCATTCATTAATTGTGGCAACTCTTAACGAACAAAAACTAATCGAGAAAACAGCCAGAATTTCCCTCATTTATTTGGGACACAATGCCACCTAACTGGGACAGGAGACTGGTGCCAGGCAGATTCTGATGAGCATCAGTCGTGTGAACTTGTGTGGCCTTTAGACACTACACAGTACAAAAGTGAATATCATTAAAACAGTGTCAGTTCTATGTGTTTCTGTTGAAAAAGCAGTGATTTTTCTTACTGATAGTTGGCAATTAATAAGCAGTAAGACAACTCAGAATTGTTTTGCTCACTGCGGTTTCAAACATTCAGGCTTGGAGATTCCAGAAACAGCCAAGAGTAAAAATGAAATGATTTCACTACTTCAACAAGTTAGGAACTATGAGGGAATTGAAGGTATCGACATTTATCTTGAATGTTACAATGAAAATGTAGATTTGGAGGATGCAATGATTAAAAGCATTATACAAGGCCAGTCCATTCTCTGCACTTGGTGTACACCCTGATTTTTTTTCATTTACAGTCCATCGTATCCAACAGTAACTGTGAAATCTGTGTGGGGGAGTTTTTAAAGTGGAAAAGCCATTGCACTGGGACAGTTCCAGTTCCTCGGAAGTCCAGGTCCAGTGGTACAATTAGTCATCACACACTGGGTCTTCTTTGATTGCAGTGGATAACCATGTCTTATTCTGTGTTGCTCTACACAAAGCGCTTTCTTGGCCATTGGATCTCACTCTCGATCTCATCCACCCAATCAGCCGGAGCTGACTTCATATGCTCGGACAGGCATGTCCCCATTTTCACCACGGTATATTACCCCCAGTTACCCTCACCTGGTTTAGCCTGCCTGTCAAAACGATGTACTAGGGTGTGACTGCATAATAATGAATTTTATCCAAAATGATTTTGAAAACTGTTTCTAAATGCATACAAATTCTGGTAATGTTAATTGTTAAACTATGAATTTATTTCAGAATGCAATAGTTATTCATGAAGTATATGAAGAAGGTGCAGCTGCTAAAGATAATAGGCTCTGGGCTGGTGACCAAGTACTGGAGGTGAGTATTGAAGTGATGTATTTTGGACTGACAGTACATAAATATTATTGCTGGTGGCAATTCCTTTTTAGCTAAAAAAGTTAGATCTCCCACCCACTTTCACAACCACATCATTCAACCTGTTTTTGTTTCCTCCAAAAATATTTCATGCTTAAATCTATTAATACTGTATGATCATCCCTAATAACAAATTGCTAGCATGGGATGTAAGTATTTGGTTTACAACTAGACATTCTGAATATACATCTTTTATATCTTTGTAGAATATAACTAGCTACAGCATTGACTTTTAACCTACTAGGTATTTAATTGTGTTGAAAAAAGATTTAAATGTGGTGTTTTCTTTCATTCTACTAAATAACTTTGTTTACAAGAAAATGATTGTGAAGCCATAGAATCAAAAAGTGACATTGCTTGTTCCTTTAAAGATAACCTCAGGAAAACAATTTATATTGATTTGTATTTTGGGCAGAAAACAATGGATGGGGAGGTGAAGTTAAAACTGAATGATTAGGCTAGTCATAGAAATCCAACTTTTATCTGTACCGGTATTCTATAGTTTGCCAAATATGTAATTACTTATGAATCCTATCTAGTGCTTTTGTCAATAATTAAGAACATACTGGTTATAAAATAGGCAGAGCCAGAAAAAACATTACATGCTAACATTGCACAGCGACTCTGGCAATTTTATGCAAGTCTAAATGAGATAAATTTTATTCTGATAATGCCCCAAGGCACACTTTAGTGGCTAGCTTGTCAATAATATGAAAGTATACACTGCACACTGTTTGACATGATTGGACACATCATCTGTAAGAAGGAATGGCAACGAGCTTCTTCTCACCAGTGTGAGAAGTACCTGTTTACGTATAACAGTTAGACTTTGATCATTATTGATTATATGCTATTTAAAAATGTTGTTGTACATGGTAGAATTTCTAGATGACTAGTTTTCTTGTTATTGGAAAAGAAAATTATTTTTGCCTGATTCAAGCAAAATTTTAATACTTTACTGAAATTGAAAAGTGGTTTTAAAATATATCTCAGTCTGAGAATAACATTGTGGCCGCTGAATCTGCTAAATGTGCATGGCGTGCTTGTCTTATTATATATCCATCTCATTACTTGTTATGTTATAAAGGATTATCACATTTTGCATGAGGTTATGGGTGAAAGTGAAAGATTATGAAATTAAAAAGTAAAACCTGGTTCATGATTGGTTGTAAGTAGCCGAGATTAGAGTTTGTTCTCTAGGTGATGGAATATTGGCAAATGATATTTCAGAATCAGAATCAGGTTTATTATCGCTGTCTAATATGACATGAAGTTTGTTGTTTTGTGGCAACAGTACAGTGCAGAGGTATGAAATTGCTATAAATTACAAAATAAATGCTGCAAATAAAGGAATAATGAAGTTGTGTTCATGGGTTGAGGGATCATTCAGAAATCTGATTCCAGAGGGCAAGAAGCTGTTTTTGAATTGTTGAGTGTGGGTTCTTCCTCCCTGATGGTACTGGCATGTCCCAAATGGTGAGGGTGCTTAATGATGTTAGCCACCTTCTTGAGGCATCATCTCTTAAAGTTGTTCTCACAGGTGGGAAGGGTTGTGTTTGCGATGCAGCTGGCTGAGGCTACAACCCTCAACCGCCTCTTGCAATCACGTGCATTATTTCCTAAAATTTTATACTGAGATTTAAATTTATCAGCCGATTTATAAATTAACTAGATAAAAGAGTTAAAAGCTGCTTTGTGGTTTTACTAAATTAATGGCATGAAGTTATGAATGAATATAGAAAAATTAAAACAGTGAACAAAATTTAAGTTTGGTGTAGAAAAGCATAAAGTTATTCAGCTAGATCTGAGAAAGTTACATCTTTTTTTAAGGGTGAGAGGACATCTAGAGAGCAAATTTGGTTTCGCTGTCTATGTCCACAAATCGTTGAAAGCAAGTGCACGGACAAAAACTAAACAGGAAAGCTAATTGCGTTTAAAGAGCATTGGGAAACCGGAAATGCCTTTGAATGATCTCATCCAAAGCAAAGTGTTTATTTCTGGACACCTCAGGAAGGAAATACTAGCTTAAATGATATCAACAGAGAGATACCAAGATACCAAGATTTAAAAGTTAAATTACAAGGATAAATTTCATGAGTCCTGTCTTTATTAACTTTAGAAACTTAAGGAGTAATCTAATCAAGTAATTTAAATGAATGAATGGATTTGATACAAAAAGTATGTTTTCCCACTGGATGTATGTTATCTTAAAATTAGCATTCATATTAGGAGCTAAGCAGGAAACTTTTTTATGGATAGAATAGTAGAAATCAGGAAACCTTTTTCCAATATTTTTGACAAGTTCTCAGGGAATGAAGAAGAGAATGGGAAAAATGAACATGAAGTACAGAATTAAGTAGAGTGTTTGAATTTTCTGGGGTGGTAATCCTTCTGCTAATTGAAAATTTCTCCTTATTCAGCTCATAATTTTGAATAACTTTATAAAAGTTTCTCTTCTTTCTACTTAAAACTTTTACAGTCGCTTTACAGAAGCCCCTCTTCCTGATATCATTTGTCTTATTGTCCATTGACCCCTGCATCTCTTAGGATATCAGAAGTGCTAAGCTTCTTATGAATGACAAAATTAAACTACAAAGTTCTTGATTGTTGTCTTTTTGGCCTTTTACGTGTGTTGCTCATTATTTCTTTCTAATTTGTTCTTGGCACAACTTTATTTTGTAAATCTTCATTAAATCAAGCACAAATACAGAAGTATAAGACAGAAATTGACTGAGTTACACACTGAGGTGCTAAAGTATGGCATTGGAACTATGACACAATCTCAAAAAAGCATGTACCTTTTGTTATAGGTCTTTGCAGTGTTGTACCAGACACACAAGTATCACATGGTAACATTTTAATAAGAATTAAAAAGTAAGAGTTAAATCTTTTCTGACCTTGAGGAATGGTTATGTAAGCAACTACAGTAATACCATCAGTCTCAGTAATGCATTCATGCAGCTCACAGGCACTTGTTCCCTCTAAACTGTGTGGGTACACCACCACAAAGTAACTGAAATGTTCCTACACACAAAGCCTTTGTTGCCGTACAGCTGGAATAAAGACAGATGAGAAAAAGTTTACAAAATGTTAAAGATTTTCTTTGTTGCACTGTGTTTCATTATACCTTTCAATTAAAAAAATCAATTGGATGTGATTTTTCAATTTTCAGTCTAAATATTCATGGTATGCATATTACAAAAAGAAACATTTAAAGTGTTGCGCAGTTTTAAGGCCATGTAAAAATTTCCTGCTCAGAGCAACAGTTGGTCCACGCAGCTGTAAAAACAGTTCAAGGGAATGTTGTTCACAGGCCAAGTTAGTGTGGTTAAGAAGATAACTGAAATAAAGAACAATAATGTTAGAGAGTAAAACATACTAATGTACTGTACCTTCCAATAATTTTGGTTAGCAGGCAGTAGAATGGTGAAAAGGATCAAAAGTCAAGGAAAGATAAAAAGATTAAGAAGGGCTAGAGTTAGTTTTACAAAGGTGGACCAGAGGTGGAAAACCTCATGCAGCATTAGAGTTGGGGGGAAAAGAGTAGAGAAAAAATAAGCTTGGCAAGAAACTAAGTGGAAAGAGTAAGGGTAGAAATTCTATACACCAGAGCAGTACAGAGCTCAAGGTATTACTTGCACTGTTGTAAGTAAAAGCCTGCCTAAATGTAACTAGTAGATTTTTGTTTGAAAACAGTGTTTTGATAGAGCTTTACATTTTGATTACAGGAAAGTATATTTTATTCCTGATAGGCAGAAGTTAAATACTTCTTTTGTCAAAATTGACAACAAGAAATTTTAGTTTGGTCAAGTGTGCCATCTATTGGAGTTTCTGTTATAGCGTTCTATGAAATGAAGATTAATTAGCTTGTACAGATAGGTTAATTAAACACAAAACCCAAAGTTGAAAAACTAATCTGAAAACGTAGGCTTCATTTATGTGCCTATTGATGTGGAGATACATCCTATGATGCACTAGGTCACATCTTCAGGTGATGTAACCTGGGGTCATCAGGTGTTTTGGGTCTTTCAACATCAGACACTCATGCCCAGGTGACCCAGCCAGGGTCAATCAGAATCTGGCTTGTGTCCCAGTAGTATTGATCCATGGGTCACAATATGAATTGAATAATATAATGATTTAATAAATAGAAAAAATAAAATTATTTTGATGCAATAGTTCAACTGTATTGTGAAAGTATTTGGTAATATATGATCACTTTATTTTTAAGTTTGAATAACAAGGAGGAAACTTTCCTACATTTGGCAACAGAACACAATAAGCCAGATTCACTTTTGCTTCCTTGTATTATTTTCTATTGTCTTGCTTATGATTCCCTATGCAATATTCTGGGATCATTCAGACATGGTTAAAGTACAATTCAAAACTGAAACACTTACTCAATTAACATGAAAAGTTAGAAAATAGCTCCAGTGGTTATTTACCAATATTGGCAAATGTCAAAACAAACTAATTCAATTTGTTATGCACTGATATCCAGAGAGAGAGAGAGAGAGAGAGAGAGAAAATGATATGTTATGGAATAATAATCACTATTAAACAACCACTGACTTGAAAAGAATAATGATATAAGTGGTGCATGATTTTAACAAAGTTAATGTGCTGGTTTTTCCTTATTTTTTATATTTTTATATTTTAGTTCGAAGTTCAAAGCAATCATATTACTTTCAGTACCCTGAGATTCACTTTCTTGCGGGCATTTGCAGAAAAAAGTACAATAAAATGTTATACATAAGACAAAGATGGTGAAACACCAATGTGCAAAAGAAAGCAAGCTGTGCAAGTAAAAAATAAGACCGAGAATATGAGTTGTGAAGAGACTTTGAAAGTGAGTCAGTAGGTCATAGAATTAGTTCAAAGTAGTGGTGAATGAAGTTATCCACATCAGTTCAAGAGGCTGTAGGTTGTAGGGTAATAATTTCATCCATTTATCAAGCTTATTATTCTGTTGTGTAGATAAATTAAATTGTGTTTATACTATCTGCTTTAAGTGAACTGAATTAGATCAGCTCATCTGGTGATTGATGAGCACGTGGTGTTAGCCACTGACCACAAAGTATAGGCCGAATATATACCAGTAAGAAGTGTGATCTCACTTTGATTTCACTTGGTACAGTTTATATAATTAAATGGTTTATGTCTTGTTTGTGCATCTCTTGGCACTGATTAGACATGGAAATGCTTCTAGTCTGTGCCAAAACAGTAATCTGCCCAGTCCCATCGATCTCCACCCAGACCATAGCCCTGCATACCCCTTCCATCCATATACCTATCCAAACATCCCAGCTATAATCTTAAGGTAAAAGAACCCTTAGGGACAGGTGATCATAATATGATGGAATTCACTGTGAAATTTGAGGAGACGCTGAAGTCTGAAGTATCAGTATTACAGTGGAGTAAATGGATTTATAGAGGCATCAGAGAAGAGTTGACAAGAATTGATTGGAAAAGAACACTGGCATAGATGACAGTAGAACAGCAATGGCTGAAATATCTGTAAGCAGTTTGGAAGGCATGGGATATATACATCCCAAATAGGAATAAGTATTCTAAAGGAAAGATGACATAACCGTGGCTAACAAGAGAAGTCAAAGCCAAAGAGGGGGCACATAATAGAGCAAAAATTAGTGGGAAGGTTAGATGATTGGGAAGCTTTCAAAGACCAACAGAAGGCAACAAAAACATCATTAAGAAGATAAAGATGGAATTCGAAAGTAAGCTAGACAAAACAACTATGAAGAATACCAATAGTTTCTTCAGATACATAAAGTGTAAAAGAGAGGTGAGAGTGGATATCGGACTGCTGGAAAATGATTCTGTAGACGTAGTAATAGGGGACAATGAATTGGGGAATGGATTGAATAAGTATTTTAAGACCATAAGACATAGGAGCAGAATTAGGCTATCTGACCCATCGAGTCTGTTCCGCCATTCAATCATGGCTGATCCTTATTTTTCTCCTCAACCCCAGTTCCTGGCCATCTCCCCATAACCTTTGATGCCATGTCCAATCAAGAACCTATCAATCTCTGCTTTAAATACACCCAATGACCTGGCCTCCACAGCTGCATGTGGCAACAAGTTCCACAAGTTCACCACCCTATGGCTGAAGAAATTTCTCCACATCTCTACTTTGAAAGGGTGCCCCTCTTTCATCAGGCTGTGTCCTCTTGTCTTCAACTCTCCCACCATGGGAAACATCCTTTCCACATTTACTCTGTCTAAGCTGTTCAACATTCAAAAGGTTTCAATGAGGTCTCCCCCCCCCCCCCCCCCCATCCTTCTGAATTCCAGTGAGTACAAACCCAGAGCCATCAAACATTCCTCGTTTGATAATCCTTTCATTCCTGGAATCATCCTTGTGAACCTCCTCTGGACCCTCTCCAATGCCGGCACATCTTTTCTAAGATGAGGGGCCCAAAACTGTTCACAATATTCAAGGTAAGGCCTCACCAGTGACCTTATAAAGCCTCAGCATCACATCCTTGCTCTTTATTCTAGACCTCTTGAAATGAGTACTAGCATGGCATTTGCCTTCCTCACCACCAACTCAACCTGCAAGTTACAACCTTCAGGGTGTTCTGCACAAGGACTCCCAAGTCCCTCTGCATCTCCGATACCTGGATTTTCTCCCTATTTAGAAAATAGTCTGCACATTTATTTCTACTACCAAAGTGCATGACCATGCATTTTCCAACATTGTATTTCATTTGCCACTTTCTTGCCCATTTGTGTCAGTTGTCACTGTGGAAGGCACTTGCACTATGGTGGAAATTCCAGGTGTCAAGGGTCAAGAAGTGTGTAAAATTACCATAAATAGAGAGAAGATTCTTAGGCAATTGAAAGGTCTGAAGGTAGATAAGTGACCTGGATCAGTTGGTGTACACCCCAGGATTCTGCAAGAGGTGGTTGAAGAGATTGTGAAGGCATTAATAATGATCTTTTTAGAATCACAGAGTTCTGGAATGGTTCCAGAAGACTGGAAATTTACAATTATCACTCCACTCTTCAAGAATGGAGAGAGGCAGAAGAAAGGAAACTATAGGCCAGTTAGTCTGACCTGAGTGGTTGGGAAGATGTTGGAGTTGATTATTAAGGATGAGGACTCAGGTTACTTGGAAGCACATGATAGAATAGGCCATAGTCAGCATGGTTTCCTCAAGGGAAAATCTTGCTGACAAATCTGTTGGAATTCTTTAATGAAGTAACAAGCAGGATAGACAAAGGAGAATCGGTTGGTGTTGTGTACTTAGATTTTCAGAAGGCCTTTGATAAGGTGCCACACGAGGCTGCTGACAAGCTACAAGCCCTTGGTATTATAGCAAACCTTCTACCTAGCATGGATAAAGGAGTGGCTGATTAGCTGGAAGCAAAGAATGGGAATAAAGGGAGACTTTTCTGATTGGCTGCTGGTGGCTAATGGTGTTCCACAGGGGTCTGTGTTGGGACCGTTTCTTTTTATGTTATATGTCAATGATTTGGATGACAGAATTGATGAATTTGTCACAAATTTTGCAGAGGATATGAAGATAGGTGGAGGGTTTATTGTTTTGAGGAAGTAGAGAGGCCATAGAAGGACTTAGACAGATTAGGAGAATGGGCAAAGAAATGGCAGATGGAATACAGTGTCATGGTCATGCACTTTCACAGAAGAAATGAAAGGGTAGACTTTTCTGACTGGAGAGAAAATACAAAAAAAACTGAGGCACAAAGGGGACTTCGGAGTTCCTGTGCAGGATTCCCTGAAGGTTAATTTGCAGGTGAGTCTGTCTTGAGGAAGGCAAATGCAATGTTAACATTCATTTTAAGAGGACTAAAATATAAAAGCAAGGATATAATGTTGGGACTTTATAAAGCACTGGTCAGGCCTCACTTGGAGTATTGTCAGCAGTTTTGAGCCCCTTATCTAAGAAAGGATGTGCTGACATTGGAGAGGGTTCAAAGGAAGTTCACGAAAAATGATTCCAGGATTGAATAGTTTGTCATATGAAGAGTTGTTAATGGCTCTGGGCCTGTATTCACTAGAATTCAGAAGAATGAGGGGTGACCTCGTTGAAACTGATCAAATGGTAAAAGGTCTTGATAATTGATGTGGAGTGGATGTTTCCTATGGTGAGAGAGTCTAAGACCAGAGGACACAGTCTCAGAATAGAGAGGTGTCCTTTTAGAACAGAGATGAGGAAGAATTTCTTTAGCCAGAGAATGGTGAATCTGAAATTCTTTGCCACTGGTGGCTGTGGAAGCCAAGTCTTAATGTATATTTAAGGCAGAGGTTGATAGATTCTTGATCGGTCAGGGCATGAAGGGGTATGCAGGAGATTGGGGCTGAGAGGAATATTTGATCAGCCATGATCAATACTTGATCATACTTGAAGCATACTTGATGGGTCAAATTACCTAATTCTGCTCCCATATCTTATGGTTTTGTGTTTAAACTTCTCTTAAGTAAGCCACAGGAACTATGGCCCTGCTCATGGAATGCACTGAAGAATTTTCAGTTTCACTAAAGTGTTTTTGATGATCTGAAGAATTCTATCAATTATTTAAAAAAATTAATTAATTCAATAAAAAATAGTGTACTTTATGATACATGAAACTGCTGCTAATTAATTGAAACATAAATATACACTGAAATAATGAAAAATAAACAGTGATTTTCCCATTTAAGTGAAGATAGGCAAGTCCATTCAAATTGAGACAGACTAAAAGGTCATCTGACCTCGAGCATTTTTACAAATCCCAATGTGTAGTGTGAATGAAGGTGTGAAGACTGGAGCGAGCTGCTCCTGTCTTACCCTGACAGCTCTCTGCAGACCTGCTGGATTGCTATTAGCACCATCCAGGCGAATGTTTGCCTTTCCATAACCTGTGTTTCATGGTGTATCACTCTCATTTCAGGCTTTTCACCTATATTGTTTGTACTTCTACAATGGGTTGCTTATGCAGGGTAAGATAAAAATTAGAGAACAAAAAGTTAAAAAGGATTAAAAAAATAACAAATTGAAGAAAGGAACAAGAGAGGGGTTGGTTCCAGGAAATAGCAGAGGAACAGCAGTAGGGGAATAGAGAGGAGAAAAATCGGGGAAGATTTTAAAAGAGAAAAATGTGCTATACTGAATGTGAGGCACTGATAAATTTGTTTGCCTTTCAAATCTTGCTCAGCGAGGAACATAAAACTGCATTTTGCTTCCTTTCAGGTAAATGGAATTGATTTACGGAATGCAACCCACGAGGAAGCAATCACAGCCTTGAGACAGACGCCACAGAAGGTGCGACTTACTGTATTCAGGGATGAAGCACAGTACAAAGACGAGGAGAACTTAGATATATTTCTTGTGGATCTTCAGAAGAAAGTTGGAAGAGGATTAGGCCTGAGTATCGTAGGAAAACGGTAGGCTGATTGTGTTCCTTCACATCCTATTCAAAATATATTAAATGAATCTACTCCATTACATCCTGTGCTGAAAATAAATATCACAGTGTAAGTAATTGTATAACCTTCTTCAGGACCATGTGTAGATGGGAACATTGAGGAAGCCCTCACTAGATAATCTGACAAAAAGCAAAATAATTTTTATCATTATTTAATGAAATATTAAGTGGAATCACCAACTATCATAAAGTCATGATCCACCTGAGCAGAAGTGTCACTTCATCAGCTTCATTCATACATGTCATGTACTGTCCAATGAGGGCTAGAAGTATCCACTCACTTCACCCCAAAGAGATGAAATTAATTTTTAAGCAGGGTTGTCTACATCCAGAATAATTTCACCATTGTAAAGAGTTAATAATGTGTGAGAAATCTGAATGAATTATTGAATGGTAACTAGTAGTGAACACAGAAATTTTGTGGTTGATATTTATGTGGTCAATGAAATGAGATTTGACAAAGGCCCTCAAAAGAAATCATCAGTAACATGGAATTGAATGAAAATTACTGAACAATTTAGGAGACTGGGTGAATAGCAGAAGGCAAAAAGAAATAATATTTGGTTGAGATTCAGATGTAGAGATAAGCCCATAAGACATAGGAGCAGAGTTGGGTCATCGAGTCTGCTCCACCATTCAGTCATGGCTGATTTATGATCCCTCTCAACCCCATTCTCCTTCCTTCTCCCTGTAATCTTTGCGCATGCTAATCAAGAACTTATCCTCTTTAAATATACCCAAGGATTTGGCCTCCATATCCATCTGTGGCAATGAATTGCACAGATTTACTACACTCTGTTAAAGAAATTGCTCCTCATCTCTGCTGTAAAGGGATGTCCTTGTATTTTGTGTTCTTTCACCCCTCCTGTTCTCACTTTTACAAATGACTATCTCCAGAGACAAATCCATTAACATCCTTAAGTTTGCGGATGACATGACTGTAGTCCGTCTCATTTCAAATAATGATGTGACCTGCTATCAAAGAGAGGTAAATTGTCTTGTAGCACGGATGTTTGTATCAACTTAGTGCTTAATGCTATCAAGACAGTGGAAATGAGGATTGGCATCTGACAGCTCCTTACCTGATCCCTTGGATCTTAATGGTCAGTCTGTGTAGTGGTTGAGTCATTCAAATTCCTGGGGACTGCCATTACTGTACATTGAAGTGGGACAAGCACGGTACATTCATCACTAGGAAAACACAGCAGAGATTGTTCTTCCTATGCTAGCTTAGGAAACTTAGCATCTCAGGGCGTATCCTGATGAATGTTTACTCAGCCATCATTGAGAGTGTTAAGGCCAGAAGACCATGAGACAGGAGCAGAATTAGGCCATTCGACCCGTTGAGTCCACTCCGCCATTTCATCATGGCTGATCCCAAATCCCCTTCAATCCCATACACTTGCCCTCTCACTATATCGCTCGATGCCCTGACAAGTCAGTATACTAGCAACTTCCGCTTTGAATATACCCACAGACTTGCCCTCTGCAATCTGTGACAGAGCATTCTACAGATTCACCACCTTTTGACTAAAGAAATTCTTCCTTTCTTTTGTTCTAAAAGGTTGCCCCTCAATTTTGAGGTTATGCCCTTTAGCTTTGGATACCCCCACCATAGGAATCATCCTCTCCACATTCACCCTAATTAGTCCTTTCAACATTCGGTAGGTTTCAATGAGATCCCCCAGCATTGTTCTAAATTCCAGTGAGTACTGGCCCGAAGCTGCCAAATGCTCCTCATATTTCATTCATACCCAGAATTATCCTCATGAATCTTCTCTAATGACAATACATCCTTTCTGAGATATGGGGCTCAAAACTGTTGACAGTAGTCCAATTGAGTCTAACTGGTGTCTTATGAAGTTTCAGCATTATCTCAACCTGTGAATTAACCTTCTGGGAATCTTGCATGAGGACTTCTAAGTCCCTCTGCACCTCTGATGTTTGAATTTTCTCCCCATTTAGATAATAGTCTGTGGTACTGTTCCTTTTACCAAAATGCATTATCATATATTTTCCGATACTGTATTTCATCCTCCACTTTTTGCCCATTCTTCCAATTTATCTAAGTCCTGCTACAATTGCATTGCTTTCTCAGCACTACCTACCACTCTACCTATCTTCGTATCATCCGCAAACTTTGCCACAGAGCCATCAATTCCATTATCCAAATCACAGACAAACAATGAGAAAAGTAGTGGTCACAATACTGACCCCTGAGGAACACCACTATTCACTGGCAGGTAACCAAAAAAAAACCCTTTTATTCCCACTCATTGCCTCCTGCCTGTCAGCCATTCTTCTATCCATGCCAGTATATTTTCTGTAACACCATAGGATTTTATCTTGTTAAGCAGCCTCATGAGAGGCACCTTATCAAATGCCTTCTGAAAATCCAAGAAAATTACATCCACTGCCTCTCCTTTATCCATTGTACTTGTTACTTCCTCGAAGAATTCTAACAGATTTGTCAGACAAGATTTCCCTTCACAGAAACCACGCTGACGTCGACTTATTTTATCATTAGTCTACTAGTACCCGGAAACCTCATACTTAATAATAGACTCCAACATCTGATGTGGCCACCTCCATCACCAATCAGTTTCGAGTGGTTCATTCAATGAAGATCTTTGGCTGTCATTCAGTGGAGAAGATCATGGGCTGACATTATAAGACCTGTTCGTTGCCAGAGCAGAAAAAGTTACTACTGACTCCACCCATCCAGCCAGCCACCAATTCCCCAATTTGCCATCAGGGAGATGCTACAAGTCCATCACCCATCAGGACTACACATCATCTCTGAAACTTCTTTCCTATGGGTATCCAGCTTCTCAACAAAACTCACTCAGGTGTAAAGCCCTAACTGCCCTGGAACAACATCCATTGAATAATCTTTCCTCTTCTCATTGTTGTGTTGATAGCTATTGAATCTGTTCATATGTTTGCATTTATTTAAGTTTGGTTATTGACATTTGTGACTGTGACCATTCTGCTAGTTGTTGATTGTTCATGGCTGTTTACACTATTATCTTGTAAAAAGGTTGGTTCCTTTTGTGCTGGCTGTTATGGTATTGTCCTGTGTTTTATGCTTAGCAGTGAACCACAATCAATTCTGGTATATTTCACATATTGGCAATAAAGTGATTCAGATTCTGATCCTGAGGCTGTGTCCCCAGTCCCTCTTTGAAATATCGTCTCCTAACAAACAAGTTGGATGCCTGCATTAGCACCGTTGCAATTCCCAGTACTTATTAACTCAGGCTATAGGACTCTAAGTCATTTATCAGAGTTTTCCAGTGACAAAAAATAAGTAGAATTATAAGCTGTGAGTGGGATCATTAAGAATTGTGATATAGAAATATAATAGGTGATCAGGTAAATCTGTGACAAATGGATTTCATGTAAGCAAATATGAGGACATCCACATGGAGAAGCTAGAAGCAGCAAAGGTCTAGAAATTTTAAGATCCTAAGAAAAGATCATTAATGAATTATGTTGATAATCTGCTAGTGAAAATAATCAAAAAAGCTATTAGACTACTGACCACCACTGTACGTGTAGGACGAGAATGTATCACAAACGGAACCTCTGAGTTATCTTAAGCACTGTTCCTTAGGAAGGATAGTTTGACCTCAGAATACGTGCATTGAAGATTTAGCTGGATATTATTTGCCTTATAAGGATTAAATTATAAAGAGGGAAATTATACAGTTCCAAAGAATAAAACCTAATCTGTAGAGATTAAAGGGATAGTTTGATTGAAGTTTTCAAGATATTCAGGGGACTGATGATTGGATTGAAAGAAACTATTTCTGCTGATTGTGGAATTAAGGGGTGGGGGGGAAGGTTAAAAATTAACCAAGATTTTTGGGGAATATTGCTAGGAATGGCTGCAAGAGCAGTTTTTTGCATTGTGTGTGGGATGTGGGAAGCCTGGGAGAACTCCACTCTCCCAGATAAACCCATCTGCTCCAGGTGCATTAAGCTGCAAATGCTGAGATAACATATTAAGGAACTGGAGCTGCAGCTTGATGGTATTTGACTCAGACGGAAGAATGAGGAGGTGATAGAACTACAGGGAGGCAGTCACTCCTAGATTGACAGGTAACTGGGTGACAGAGGATGGGGAATGCACAGCCAGGGCAGAGGATACCTGTGGCCATTCCCATCAATAGTAAGTATACAACTTCAGATACTATTAAGAGGTACAACCTACCAGTGGGAGCCACAGTGACTTAGACTGTGGCCCTGAATTTGGTGCTGTGGCTCAGAAGAACAGAGAGATGAAGAGGACTGCAATGTTGATAGGAGATTCCATAGTTAGAGGAAAAGAGACTAAATTCTGTGTGTTGATAGAGCCACCCGGATAGTATGTTGCCTCTGATGCTAGGATCGGGGATGTCTCGGATTGGGTCCATGGCATTCTCAAGGGCGAGGGTGAGTAGCCAGAAGTCTTGGTACATTTTGGCACCAATGACATAGGAAGACAAGGTGAGGAGGTCCTGAAGTGAGATTTTAGGGAGCTAGGTAGAAGCTGAAAAACAGGACCTCCGGGGTAGTAATCTTGGGATTGTTGCCTGTGCCATGTGACAGTGAAGGTAAGGATAGGATGCTTTGGCAGGTGAATGCGTGGCTGAGGAACTGGTGCAGATGGCAGGGGTTCAGATTTGTGGATCATTGGAGATCTCTTCTGCGGAATATATGACGTACAAAAAGGACGGATTACACCTGATCCCGAGGAGGTCCAATATCCTTGCAGGTAAGTCGGTTAGAGTTCATGGGGAGGGTTTAAACTAATTTGGCAGGGGGATGGGAACCAGACTGATAGTGCTGAAGTTGAGGTAGTTGGTTTACAAGCAGGGGCAATGTGTAGTGAGACTCCTAGCAATGAGAGGCTGAGAATAAGGCAGAATTGCAGTCAACAAGATGAGTTGCAATGTAAAAGGCGGACAAGATCGTAAAGGGTGAATTACAGAACTGAAGGTGTTATATTTGAAAGTGCGCAGTATATGGAATAAAGTAGATGAACTGGCAGCACAAATTGGCATATATGATGTTATAGGCACTACTGAATCATGACTGAAAGAAGATTATAGCTCAGAGCTTAATGTCCAAGAATATAATTGTATCAAGAGAACAGGCAGGAAGGCAGAGGTGGCTGTTAGTAAAAAAATTAAATCAAATCATTAGAAAGAGGTGACATAAGGTGGGAGGGTGTTGAATCATTATGGACAGAGCTAAGGAATTGCAAGGGTAAAAAGACCCTGATGGGAGTTGTATACAGACCCCCAAACAGTAGTAAGGATGTGGTCTACAAACTACAATGGGATATAGAAAGAAAATGTATGTCATAAGTGCAATGTTACAATGATCATGGGGGATTTCAATATGCAGGTAGATTGGGAAAATCAGGTTGGTGCTGGTTAACAAGAGGGACAATTTCTAGAATGCCTACGTGATGGCTTTTTAGAGCAGCTTGTGGTTGAGCCCACTAAGGGATCTTCTGCATTGGCTGCTATGCAATGAACCAAAATTGGTAAGAGGGCTTAAGGTAAAGAATCCTTAGGGGCAAGTGATCATAATATGATCGAATTTACAAAGACAGATGTGTAAAAAGGGCCTGAATGATCACTGGGGACCTGAGTCACCCCAACCACAAACTGTTCCAGCTTCTACCATCCAGGAAACAGTACACCAGCAAAACCAACAGGCTCCAGGATAGCTTCTTCCACCAGGCCATCAGATAGCTTAACTCATGCTGACACAACTGTACTTCTATGTTATATTTTCTATACTGTTGTACAGACTATTTATTATAAATACTATAAATTGCACATTGTACATTTAGACGGAGATGTAACATAAAGATTTTTACTCTTCATGTATATGAAAAATGTTAGTAATAAAGTCAGTTCAATTCAATTCAATTTACCCTGAAACTTTAGGAGGAGAAGATAAAATCAGATGTATCAGTATTACAGTGGAGTAAGGAGAATTACAGTGGCATGAGAGAGTAGTTGACCAGAACTGACTGAAAAAGAACACCGGCAGGGATGATGGCAGAGCAGCAATGGCTGGAATTTCTAGAAGCAATTTAGAAGCCCATGGGGTATAAATCTCTCAAAGAGGAAGAAGGCAAGATGACATAACTGTGGCTAACAAGAGGAGTCAAAGCCAAAGAGAGGGCATATAATAGAGCAAAAAAATTATTGGGAATTTAGAGGATTTGGAAGCTTTTAAATACCAACAGAAATTTAAAAAGTCATTAAGAAGGTAAAAATGGAATTTGAAAGTAAACTAGCCAATAATTTTAAAGAGGACACCAAAAGTTTCTTCAGATACATGAAGAGTAAAAGAGAGGCGAGAGTGGAAAACGATGCTGGAGACGTTATAATGGGGGACAGGAAAAGGCAGATGAACTGAATAAGTATTTTACGCCAGTCTTCACTATGGAAGACACAAGCAGTGTGGGGGAAGTTCCAGAGTGTCAAGGGTCAGAAGTGTGTGAAGTTACCGTTACTAGGGAGAAGATCCTTCAGAAACTGAAAAGTCTGAAGATAGATAAGTCGCCAGGACTGGATGGTGTACATACCAGGGTTCTGAAAGAGATGGCTGAAGGGATTGTGAAGGCTTTAGTAATGATCATTGAAGAATCGCTAGATCACTGGAAGTTCTGAAAGACTGGAAAATTGTAAATGTCACTCCACTCTTCAAGAAGGGAGAGAGATAGAAGAAAGGAAATTATAGGCCAGTTAGTCTCAACTCTGTGGTTGGGAAGATGTTGAAGTCAATTGTTAAGGAAGTGGTTTTGGGGTACTTGGAGGCGCACAGTAGATTAGGCTGTAGTCAGTAGGGTTTCCTCAAAAGAAAATCTTGCCTGACAAATCTGTTGAAATTCTTTGAAAAAGTAACATGCAGGATTGACAAAGGTGAGTCGGTAGATGCTGTGAACTTGCCTTTATTCCTTCTACCAAAGTACACTGTATTCTATCTGCCTCTTCTTTGTCCAATTTCCCAATCTGGCTAAATCCTTCTGAAACCTGTACCCTGAAAACTCATCCTTAATAATGGAGTCCAACATCTTCCCAACCATTGAAATCTGGCTAACTGGCCTATAATTTCCTTTCTTCTGCATTCCTCCCTTCTTAAAGAGTAAAGTGCTATTTGCAGTTTTCTAGTCCATAAGACCATAAGACATAGGGACAGAATTAGGCAATTCAGCCCATCGAGTCTTTAAATATATGCATGGACTTCCACAGCCTGTGGCAAAGCATTTCACAGATTTACTACTCTCTGGCTAACAAAATTCCTGCTTACCTCTGTTCTAAAGGTTGGCCCCTCAATCTTGAAGCTGTGCCCTCTAGTTCTGGATATCCCCACCATAGGAAACATCCTCTCTACATTCAACCTATCTAGTCCTTTCAACATTCGGTAGGTTTCAATGAGATCCCCCCGCATTCTTCTAAATTCCAGTGAGTACTGGCCCGGAGCTGCCAAACGTTCCTCATATTTAATTCATACCCAGAATTATCCTCATGAACCTCCTCTGGCCTCTCTCTAATGACAACAAATCCTTTCTGAGATATGGGGTCCAAAACTGTTGACAATAATCTAAGTGTGGCCTGACTAGTGTCTTATTAAAGCTCAGCATTATCTCCTTGCTTTTATATTCTATTCCCCTTGAAATAAATGCCAACATTGCATTTGCCTTCTTTACCACAGACTCAACCTGTGAATTAACCTTATGGGAGTCTTGCACGAGGACTAAGTCCCTTTGCACCTCTGATGTTTGAACCTTCTCCCCATTTAGATGATAGTCTGTGGTATTGTTCCTTTTACCAAAATGCACTGTCATACATTTCCCAACACTGTATTCCATCTGCCACTTTTTTGCCCATTCGCCCAATTTTTCTAAGTCCTTCTACAATTGCATTGCTTCCTCATCACTACCTACCCCTCCACCTATCTTCATATCATCCACAAACTTTGCTGCAAAGGCATCAATTCCATTATCTAAATCATCTACAAACAATGTGAATAGTGGTCCCAATACTAACCCCTGAGGAACACCACTAATCACCAGCAGCCAAGCAGAAATGGCCCCTTTTATTCCCACTCCCTGCCTCTCAGCCATTCCGCTGTCCATGACACCTTATCAAGTGCTTTCTGAAAATTGAAGTAAATGATATCCACTGCTTCTCCTTTGTCTACCCTGCTTGTTACTTCCTTGAAGAACTCTTAACAGATTTGTCAGGTAAGATTTTCCTTCACAGAAACCATGCTGACTTTGACTTATTTTATCATTAGTCTCCAAGTACCTGGAAGCTTCATTCTTAATAATAGACTCCAACACTTTCCCAACCACTGAAGTTAGGTGAACTGGCCTATAGTTTCCTTTCTTCTGCCTTCCTCCCTTCTTAAAGAGTGGAATGATATTTGCAATCTTCCAGTCCTCTGGACCATGACAGAATCAAGTGATTCTTGAAAGATCATAGCCAATACTGTCCTCCAGAACCAATCAAGAATCTAGTTATTCTTGAAAGATCATTACTAAAGCTTTCACAATCTCTTCAGCTACCTCTTTTAGAATCATGGGGTGTAGCTTATCCGGTCTGACTGACTTACCTGCCTTCAGACTTTGCAGCTTCCCAACACTTTCTCCTTAGTAATAGCAACTACACTCATTACTGCCCCCTCACTCTCTATAATTTCTGGTTTACTGCTAGTGTCTTCCACATTGCTGGCTGATGCAAAATACTTATTAAGTTTGTCTGCCGTTTATTTGTCCCCCATTAATACCTCTCCAGCATCATTTTCCAGAGGTCCAATATCCACTCCCACTTCTCTTTTACTCTTTATATTTCAGAAAGAAACTTTTGATATCCTTTTTTATTTGCTAGCTTACCATTATATTTCATCTTTTCTCTCCTTGTGGCATTTTTATTTGCCTTCTGTTGGTTTTTAAAAGCTTCCCAATCCTCTACTTTTCCACCAATTTTTGCTATATTATATGACTTCTCTTTTGCTTTTATCCTGTCTTTGACTTCCCTTATCAACCACTGTTGCCTCATTCTCCCTTTAGAATATTTCTTCATCATTGGGATGTATCTGTCCTGCGCCTTCCAAATCATACCCTGAGACACCAGCCATTGCTTTCTGCTGACACTCCTGCTAGTGTCCCGTTCCAACCAACTTTGTCCAGCTCCTCTCTCGTGCCAGTGTAATTCCCACTATCCACTGTAGTAATGATACATCCGACTTTATCTTCTCTGTCTCAAACTATAGTATGGATTTTATCGAGAAAGCCATCAACTCGGCAATCTACGAATTCCCACTCTTGGAATCCAGTACCAACTTGATTTTCCCAATCTAACTGCAAATTGAAATCCCTCAGGACCGTCATAATATTGCCCTTTTTACATGCCCTTTCTACCTCCTGTTGTAATTATATCCCACATAATGACAATTGTAAATTTTAAAAGAAAATAAAAAGCACGATTTCTGTGAAATGCAGAGGCAGCTATACGCTCAAGGATAGCATTCTACGTCTTAATACAGAGCTTTGGCCTCTCAAGATACACATTAGAAGTATATATGCATCATTTTCTGGTCATTCAGCTTCATGGCAACTCATTTGTATGAAATTGTAATTTCAATTGTTTTCTCAGTGCAAAGGATAACTAAATTTATACCTCAAATGTAAAGACTTTGTGTGTATTTTAGATGAATTAAATCAATTGAATAGTTGAACTGTTTGTAAATATTTTGACAGGATTGGAGCTGGGGTATTTATCTCAGACATTGTTAAAGGTGGGGCTGCTGAACTCGATGGAAGGCTTATGCATGGTGACCAGATCTTGTCAGTAAATGGAGAGGATATGCGAAGTGCTTCACAAGAGACTGTGGCAACAATACTAAAGGTAAACCTGGAGTAACCACACAAACACCAGCAATTAGAAATTCAAGGCCACGTCAAAAGGTGCCAGAATGTCAGTGAATGGGAGAGTTGCAGCAGTTTCATCCAATGTAACGAGGGAGTGATTGTCCTAGCAATTTTCAGATGTAAACTGATATTGAATTATTCCTTTGTCATGGAGGTTTTTAAGTAATATTGTCAGTTAGAATATTAATGTTACGGGTGGAACTGAGGAATAAGAGTGGTATGACCACGCTAATGGGGCTATATTATAGTCCGTGGGATTTAGAGGAACAAATTCATAGAGAGATCGCATATTTGCAAGAACTATAATGTTGTTATAGTAGGTGATTTAAATTTTCCACATATTGACTGAGACTCCCATACTGTACAAGGACTAGATGGGATAGAGTTTGTCAAATATGTTCAGGAAAATTCAGGAAAGACATCCCAACATGAAAGTGGGAGATACTTTATCTGTTATTAGGGAATAAGACAGGGTAGGTGACAGAAGTTTGTGCAGGGAAACACTTTGTATCTAATGATCATAATGCCAGAAGCTTCAAAGTAAATACAGAAAAAGAGGTCTGCAGGTTGAAATTCTAATTTGGTGAAAGGCCAATTTTGATGATATCAGAAAGGATATGGCAAGTGTGGATCGGGATAGGCTGTTTTCTGACAAAGGTGTACTTGGTAAGTGGGAGGCCTTAAAAAATGAACTTTTGAGAGGTACAAAGTGCTCCTTCCCTTCGCTAGTCTGCAGGTCACCCTTGGGCAAGGTGTGGCACCACTCAGCAGGGTCACATGAAGCCATGAGAACAGTTGGTGGATGATCGTATGGGCAACTGGTGCATATCCCAAGTCCTGGTTATGTGATCACTGACACCAGGTATACAATCTCTGAAGAGTATTGATAACGGCTGGGTTCACCCATCTTGTAAAGATGCTGCCCAGAAGAAGGCAATGACCAACCGCTTCTGTCAAAAATTTTGCCAAGAACAATTATGGTCATAAAAAGGCCATAATCAGTCAAGTCATACAACGCAGCACATAACAAATAAACAATGTAGGGTAAATGCAAACAAACTTTTTCCATTGAGATTGGGTGGGACTACAACCAGAGGGCAATGGTTAAAGGTGAAAGATGAAAAGTTGAGGGGAAACTTCTTCACTCAGAGGATCGTGAGAGTCTGGAATGAGCTGCCAGCAAAAGTAGTACATGAAAGCTGGATTTCAAAGTTTAAGAGAAGTTTGGTTTGGTGCATGGATGGTTGGGGTATGGATGGCTATAGTCCAGGTGCAGGTCAATGGGAGTAGGCAGTTTAAATGGTTTGGCATGAAGCAGATGGGTCAAAGGGCCTGTTTCTGTGCTTTACTTTTCTATGTCTATGGAATGGCATTTGGAAGTAGCAGGTGGCTTGGGGTGAAATATCTTGAAGAATACTGGAATATATGTGAGAGTGGATACTTCAGTCATGGAATGGGGTTTATGCCAGCAGAGCTGGATGCCTAGGATGCTCAGTGAGGCTAGCCTATATACCTGAAAATGCAAATAAACCTGATTCACTTTTATAGCACAGCTGAGTTAGTGTCTTTTATAATGGAGACCAAAATACAAGTATTTAAAATAAATCTGTAAGTAAAGCCACCCTTAGAAACAACAATCATCAAGCTCATTCCTTGGTTTCTGGGTGATAAATTTTCATCAGTGAATAAATATAACATCACTTGATTACTGTCAGAAATGTTGGGCCTCATTTGCTACTGAATTTTATAATAAAGAACCATGACCAAAACAATCTCTGACTACAAATATCTAGCACGCTCAAAATAAAAACAGGAAGTGCTGGAAACATTTAGCAGATCAGGCAAAACTCTGCGGAGACAGACCCAGCTAATGTTACGGATCGGTGGCCTTCATCAGTGGGCAGAGACAGGCCCTAAGAAAACATTTGCTACTCACCCCAATTTAACCTTCCTGTGTCTCTCAGTAAACATTCTTGAGTTTGTTTAAAGATATTTCCTGTTGCTAGGTTTTTTGACAAAGGACCCAGCCCCCTATAACAGGTAATTATATCACAAGTCCATGGAAAGAAGTATTTGGTGCCAGTTTATCAGCATTCTTTGCAAAATCCAAGTTATTAGAAATTCTGTAGCAGTCTGCACAATCTGGGCATTGAAGGCCAGAATTTCCAGTATATGCTTTTGGTGCACAAGGCAAGCCAGCAAAATCAGAGCATTACCCTTTAATTGTTTAATTGCAATTAAACTGGTATCATAGTTTTAGACTTCCTTATAACTAAAACTTCTGTTTTTTTTCAGTGTGCTCAAGGATTAGTTCAGTTGGAAGTTGGCCGGCTGAAGGCAGGCTCTTGGATTTCCTCCAGAAGTACATCACAAGGCAGCCAGGTCAGGATTATTTGCATTTAAACTCTGAAATTCATTTGTGAAAGAATTTGCTGAAAGTTAATCACCATTTCTTATCTTTCAATTAATCAATGATATGTTAATTAGAATTGTGCCTGTCCCTCAGACAATATGCTTCCAGTTCATTGGAATATCAAAATGCAATTCAATTAAATTATGTAAAAGTAGTTACAGTCTGTCTGGAACACTCTGGTGCATCTCTTATAGCAAGTGACATATGAACAGATCTGGAAGCAGATTGCCTTTCTGCTGGGGGACATCAGCCAGCAATGTAATACACATAGGCTCCGTATCATTTTGAAGATCTGTATTGTCTTGATTAATATATGTGACCCTAGTTTGTTCATTATTGCAAAATCAGGATTGCATTATCATCACGGGGATCAGTTAATAGCTGTGAAAACCAATGTATAAATGGTTTAATGTTTATGTTGATGCCTCAAGGGAACAATAGTTTCACTGCACATCCCAAAGCTGCAAGAAAATATTTTATCTAAATTTTTATACTTTATTCATGGAATAGGGGGATGAATTATATTTGGAAGTCAGTAACTTTATATTGATAGCTAAAACAGATGAAGAATCGTGCTTGATAAAATGTTAAATTTATAAATTAGGTAAGTATTATACTCTATGAAACTGGAAGGTATTAGTAATTATCTGTGGCTTCCAAATATTGCATCGTTAAATTATCAGAGCAAAAGTGATCTACTTAGCAGAACTGTAAACCATAAATTCACTGTAAATTAATAGGGTGTTTTATTTTTAAAGCCACTGTAATTATTTTCTAATTGGAAGTGTTTTTAAAAAGTGCCTACTTTCCAAATGGGAAATGAAAATTGCACTGATTTATTTCATTGTAGCATAAATTCTTAATTATTATGTGCCCTGCTGGGTGGGTACAACAGTGTTGTAAAAAGAAAACACAACTAATCAATCTATGCCTGATTGAGGAAAGTAAATCTTCGGCTAAGGTAAAGGATTGCACTCAAAATATCACTGTCAGATTATGATTACTGAAATATACAAATTTTATTTCCTTTTCCCAGTTTTATGGTTTTGATTTTTGATTTATTGCCTCTGTCTCCATCATAATTTTCACTACATTATGGATGTAACTTGCAATTTAGAAATTCAGAAATCAGAAATGCAAAGGGACTGGGGAGTCCTAATGCAGATTCCCTAAAAGGTAACTTGTCGCTTAAATTGTAAGGAAGGCAGATGCAATGTTAGCATTCATTTCAAGAGGACTAGAATATATAAAAATAAGGGTGTAATGCTGAGGCTTATAGGCATTGGTCAGAACACATATGGAGTATTGTGAGCAGTTTTTGGCCCCATATCTAAGAAAAGCATTGGAGAAGGTCCAGAGGAGGTTTACAAAAATGATTTTGGGAAAGATGGGATTAAACTATGAAGAGCATCTGATGGCTTTGTGCCTGTACTCACTGGAGTTTAGAAGAATAAGAGGTAATTAATTGAAACCTACCAGATATCGAAAGACCTAGATAGAGTGGATATGCAGATGATGGTTCCAGTAGTAGAAGTGACTGGGACCAGAGGGTACAGTCTCAGAATAGAGACATGTCCATTTAGAACAGATGTGAGAAAGAATTTCTTTAGCCAGAAGATGGTGAATCTGTGGAATTCATTGCAACAGATGGCTGTGGAGGCTAACTGAATGGGTATATTTAAAGTGAAGGTTGATGGTTACTTAATAAGGGTGTCGGTGATTATGGGGAGAAAGCAGGAAAATGGGTTGGAGAGGGAAAATAAATTAGCCATGATCAATTGGCAAAGTTGATGGGCCAAATAGCCATATTCTGCTCTTATGTCTTATGGGCTTATGTTAACATTTGAATCCCAATCAATTATTATTTCTTAATTCTGTTCCTATGTGTTACTGTCTCATGGTCTTATTTGTGTGGAAGAGGGATATAGAGGTGGTGGTTGGTCAGGGAAGAGAGGTGGCAAATAGTAACCATTTTGAAAACTGTTAATCAGGAACAAATGTTGATCTCCAAGCCCAGCATCAACATCTGTGTAATGATTTTCATCTGTGACTATCATGGTTTAATATGTGAAAGGGAATGAATCATAATTTTTCTTTCACTGTTCAGTTATTGGTGAATAGCCCACAAGATTAGGATAAAATAGGTAAGAGTTAAGCATGCATTTGAATCCCAATTGATATCCACTGTTGCCTCATATCCAATTGATTTCCTGTTTTTAAATTAAATTACCTTTATTAATTTCAGTATTTTCTGATCTAACACTAGATGAGTCAAGAAAGTGGTATCAGTAATCAGTCAAGATTTGGAACTACAGTGACAACTTCACAAAATATTGCTAGCAGCAAGAAAAATACAGCTGAATCCTCACAGAGGAACTTGGGTAAAATGTTAAATGTTTAATATGTTGGGTATTTCTTTACATGTACTTTTTCCAACTATAATATCTGGGAAATTTTTACCTTCATGATATTGGGAATTTCTGTAGTAGATGGGTAATCGACTCTGCCAAGTAATCATCCAATTGATGAAGATTGTTCCATATTTTCTCTCTGTTTGGTTAAATAGACTGATATTTGATGCATAAAGTGTAGCTGAATTCCATGAACACTCATGAAAAATGCAGAAATTAATTTGCACTGTAATAGTTATTGATGTATTTGTTGTGCAATTGCAACTAATTTGAAGTGAAGTTTTTCAAAATAAAAATGCATTAAACTCATTCAACCCATAATCTGTCCATAGAATGTGTAGTCTATTCCATCACACATTTTCTAAGGCAAGGTTCCTCGTTATTATCCTTCAGTGCTCCTTCTCACAGAACAGTTACCAGTGTCCAAGCCAGAAATTATTGTCTGTACATAATTGCCTGTGAGAATGAGTTGGTGAGCAGTCTTCTTGGTCAAATACTGCATAATGTCATCGGTTTGGGACCTCCAGGATTGCAACCCACTCACAATGAAGGAATGATGATATACCTAATTATTATTACCTAATAAAGTGGCCTCTGAGTGTATGTTCATGGTCTTCTTCTGCTGCTATAACCCATCCATTGCAATGTTCAAAGTGACTTGGGTTCAGAGATGCTCTTCTGTACACCACTGTTATGACATGTTTATTTGAGTTACTGTCACCCTTCAGTCAGCTTGAACTAGTCCTGCCATTCTCCTCTGACCTCTCTCATTAACAAGGCATTTTTGCCCACAGAACTGCTGCTCACTGGATGCTTTTTGTTTTTCGCACCATTCTCTGAAAACTCCAGGGACTGCTGTTCGTGATCTGCAGTTTCTGAGATACTCAAACCACCCCATCTGGCATCAACAATTATTCCACAGTAAAGTCATTTAGATCACATTTCTTCCCCCTTCTGATGTTTGGTCTGAACAACAACTGAATCTCTTGACTATGTCTGCATGCTTTTATGCATTGAGTTGTTGCCACGTGATTAGCTGATTAGATATTTGCATTAACAAGCAGGTATACAAGTGTATCTAATAAAGTGGCCTCTGAGTGTATGTTAGATAAAATGGTATGCAAGCTGGAGGGCAAGCAATATTTGGTGACGTTTACGTGCACTCAGTACTTGAAGATGGTTTGTTGCTCGTGCCCATAATTGGAGCCTGCCTCTGCTGAGGATAAGTATACTGTGGGACCTCCTTTTAATAGTGTTTAAATGTCCACCACTATTCATGACTAAAAACAGCAATTGCTAGAAACATTCAGAAAATCGGGAACCCTCTGTGCAAAGACAAGTAAAGTTAACATTTCCAGTAAAAGACACTTCACCAGAACTGGGAAGGAGAGAAAACAGTTTACTATTAAATTACAGAGTGCATCAGGGATGGATGGATAGGACGAATGAAAGAGTGAGGCCAAATGACTCCAAAGTTTATGGAGTTTCAAAAGTTGGTGGAGTTATGGAGAATGAGGAAAGTTGTAATAGAATATACTAGGATATGCATCTGCAGTAATTGGTCTGGACATTGGGTATAACAGTTGGGAATTCATGTTGCAGCTATACAAAATTTTGGTTAGGCCACATTTGGAATATTGTGTGATTTCTGGTTAGTACAGTACAGAAAGGATATGGAGAGGGTGCAGAAGAGATTCACCAGGGTGATAATTGGATGGAGTGTAGAAGGTGATATTGGACAAACTTAGATAATTTTCTCTGGAGCATCGAAGGTTGACAGGTGTCCTGATACAAGTATATAAAATCGTGAGAAGCATAGATATGATTGATAGAGTCTTTTTCCCAAGTTGGTAATGTCAAGTGCTAGAGAAGCATAGGTTTAATGTGAGGGGAGGAAGTGTAAGGATGATGTATGAGGCATGGTTTTGGTGTCTGGAGTTCCCTTGCCAGGGGAGGAGGTCATAGAAGTAGATACCATAGCAATATTTAAGAGGTACAGTGCCTATCAAAAAATATTCACCCCCTCCTCCCCTGGAAGTTTTCATGTTTTATTGTTTTACAACATTGAATCACAGTGTATTTTTTTGACACTGATTAACAGAAAAACTCTTTTGTGTCAAAGTGAAAACAGAAAGCCACAAAGTGATCTAAATTAATTACAAATATAAAACACAAAATAACTGCATAAATATTCACCCCCTTTAATATGACACCAAATCATCACTGGTGTAGCCAGTTGGTTTTAGAAGTCACATAATTAGTTAAATGGCTATCGCTATTGAATGGTCAAGGTGTTTCAATTGATTGTCATAAAAATACACCTGTATCTGGAAGGTCTAACTGCTGGTGAGTCAATATCCTGGCAAAAACTACACCATGAAGACAAAAGAACACTCCAAGCAACTCTGTGAAAAGGTTATTGAAAAATACAAGTCATGAAATGGATACAAGAAAATTTCCAAGTCACTGAATATCCCTTGGTTAAATCAATCATCAAGAAATGGAAAGAATATGACACAGCTGTAAATCTGCGTAGAGTAGGCCGTGCTCAAAAACTGAGTGACTGTGCAAGAGGGGAATTAGTGAGGGAAGCCATCAAGAAACCTATGACAACTCTGGAGGAGTTACAAGCTTCAGTGTCTGAGATGGGAGAGACTGTGCATACAACAACTGTTGCCCGTGTGCTTCACCAGTTGCATCTTTATGGAAGAGTGGCAAAGAGAAAGCCGTTGTTGAAAAAAAAACACACACATGAAATCTCGGCTAGAGTTTGCCAGAAGGCATGTGGGTGTCTGAAGTCAATTAGAAGAAGGTTCTATGAAAATTGAGCTTATTGGCCATCAGACCAACACCGCACATCATCAAAAGCACATCATCCCTACCATGAAGCATGGTGGTGGCTGCATCATGCTGTGGAGGTGCTTCACTGCAGCAGGCCCTGGAAGGCTTGTGAAGGTAGAGGGTAAAATTAATGCAGCAAAATACAGGGAAATCCTGGAGGAAAACTGGATGCAGTCTGCAAGAGAACTGCAACTTAGGAGAAGATTTGTTTTCCGGCAAGACAATGACCCCAAGCTAAAAGCCAACAGGAATGGCTTAAAAACAACAAAGTTAATGTCCTGGAGTGGCCAAGTCAAGAGTCCAGACCTCAAACCAATTGAGAATTTGTGGCTGGACTTGAAAAGGGCAGTTCACTTACAATTCTCATGCAATCTGGCAGAGCTTGAGTGGTTTTGTCAACAAGAATGGGGAAAAATTGCAGTGTCCAGATGTGCAAAGCTGATAGAGACCTATCCACACAGACTCAAGAGTGTAATTGCTATCAAAGGTGCATCTACTTGTACTGACTTGAAGGGCGTGAATAATTACAGTAGTGCTAGAAAGTTTGTGAACCCTGTAGAATTTTCTGTATTTCTGCATAAATAGGACCTAAAATGTGATCAGATCTTTATGCAAGTTCTAAAACTAAATAAAAAGAACTCAGTTAAATAATAACACAAAAACATTTTATCTGTTCATTTATTTATTGAAAAATATTGATCCAATATTACATGTATTTGTTGGAAAAAGTATGTGAATCTCTGGGGTAATGCATTCTACAAAAGCTACTTGGAGTCAGATGTTCCAATCAATAAGAGGAGATTGGAGGCTTTGGTTATAGAGGTACCCCATCCTATAAAAAAAAGACAGTCAAGTTACTGACAGAACCTGCTCTTCTCAAGAAAGATCTGTTTATGTGCACCTTACCTCAATCAAAGCAACTTTCAAGGACTTTAGAAGAATTGTAGAGATGCATCAAGTTAGAAAAGGCAACAAAAGCATTTCTAAAGAGCTGAGTGTTCATCAGTCCACAGTAAGAGAAATTGTCTACAAATGAAGGAAACTCAGTAACTTTGCTACTCTCCCTAGGAATGGGCATCCTGCAAAGATCACACCAAGAGCATAGCATGCAATGCTGAAGGAGGTGAAAAAGAACCCAAGGGTAACCAAAGGACCTGCAGAAACTTTTTGAACTTGCTAAAGTCGCTGTTCATGTATCCACAGTAAGAAAAGCACTGAACAAGAATGGCATTCATGGAAAGACACCACTGAGGAAACTACTGCTCTCCAAAAAAGCATTGCTGCATGTCTCAAGTTTGCAAAAGACCACCTGGATGTTCTACAATGCTTCTAGGACATTGTTCTGTGGACAGATGAGACAAAAGTTGTTCTTTTTGGCAGAAATGCACTTTGCTATGTTTGGAGGAAAAGGGACACTGCACACCAACACCAAAACCTCATCCCAACTGTGAAGTATGGTGGAAGAAGCATCATGGTTTGGAGCTGCTTTGCTGCTTCAGGACCTGGACATCTTGCAATTCTTGAGGGAAAAATAAATCCACGATTGTATCAAGAAATTTTACAGGAGAATATCAGAGTATCAGTCCGTCACCTGAAGCTTAATAGAAGTTGGATAATTCAACAAGACAATGATCCAAAAGAGAAGTGAAATAGGGAGAAGGCCAAGGAGTGGACAAAAGGATCAGCCATAATTGAATGGTGGAGCAGACTCGATGGGCCAGATAGCCTAGTTTTGCTCCTACATCTTATGAACTTGTGGTCCTAAGCAACAACAGAATGGTTGAGAAGAAGAAAATCCATGTTTTGAAATGACCAAGTCAAAGTCCTGACCTTAATCCTGTAGAAATGTTGTGAAAGGGCCTGAAGCAAGCAGGTCATGCAAGGAAGCCTACCAACATCCCAGAGTTGAAGCAGGTTTGTTAGGAATGGCCTAAAGTTACTCCAAGCCACTGTTTAGGACTGATCAACAGTTACCAGAACCATTTGGTTGAAGTTATTGCTGTACAAGGGGGTCACGCCAGTTACACATACTTTTTCCAACAAACACATGTAACAATGGATCATTTTCCTCAATAAATAAATGAACAAGTATAATGTTTTTTGTGTTATTATTTTAATTGGGTTCTCTTTATGTAGGTTTAAGACTTACGTGAAGATCTGAACACATTTATGGTCTTATTTTACAGACATAGAGAAAATTCTACAGGGTTTGTGAATTTTCTAGCACCACCTTATGCAATCAATTATTTTGTGTTTAATAAATGCAGACCAATTTATAGAAATTTGTTTTCACTTTGACACAAAGAGTCTTTTTTGTTGATCAGTGTAAAAAACACCTAATTAAATCCACTGTGATTAAGTGTTGTAAAATAATAAAACATGAAAACTTCCATAGGGGGTGAATACTTTATATTGGCACTGTATTTAGACAGATACATAAACAGATAGTGAATAGAGAAATACAACCCTACAGGCAGATGTGATTAGATTGGCATCCTGGTCTATGTTCCTCTTTGATGTTCCCTCAGGTGATGCCTTTTGAAAGAGTACAACATGAAATAATTACTGATGCGGTAACCTTAACAAAACTAGCCAGTTCAAATCGAAGTATGAAAAGTGTTTTTGCAGAAATTATTTAATCTGATACTGAGAGCTAAAGGCTGCAGAATGCCCAGATGGAAGACAAAGTGTTGTTAATCAAATATAGCTTGGGCTTCACTAGAACTGTGCTAATGAGCACAGACACCACACAGAGTAGAGTTTGCATTTCTTCCTTTCGCCATGCGGGTTTCCTCTGGATGCTCCAGTTTGCTCTCACTTTCCAAAAATTTATGGGTTGGTTGGCCAGTAGGCCACTGTGAATTGCTGAGTGGTAGTATGAGGAGTTGATGAGAATGTGGGGAGTATAAAATGGGATTGGTGTAAATATGGATGCTTGATGTTCAGTGTGGAATCAGTGGACCAAAAGGCAACTTTCCCTTTTTTGATCAGCGGTTTACAAGCTGTTAAAATTTTCAAATTAAAATATGGTTACTATTGTCTATAAAATACTCAATTCTTGGGGGGGCCCATCATTCATGAAAATCCCCACTGTGCCCATAGAAACAAGTGCTCCCTCTCCAAGGGCACCCAGCACAGACATAACCCCAGAAGAGAGACAGGCGATCAGCTTGGTCACTTTCTGAGACCAACAGTTCAGAGTTGGAGTGAGATAGAAAATTAATATGACATCTCTCTGGAACTGCAGGCACTCCCTGTGACTAAATGTAAAATAGTCACTGATCTACATGTCTTTTCCAGTGCAAAGGAAGCCACATTGTGAGCAAACTACACAATATAATTTTCTTGATTAGATGTGGCAGGACCTCAAAATTTTGATTTGACCTGCTGTTTGTGGGTTTGCTTAGCTTTATATATTGCATGCTGCTTTTACTGTTTAGCTTGCACGTGTTGCTACTTCAGCAGAAGACACCTCATGTTTGGAATTGGTATGCCCTTCTGAACTGCTTATTGAACCAATGTAATCTAACAGAGCTTAACGTAAACATTCTTTTCATATCTGTACTGTTAAACTTTAGCTACTGCCCTTTAAAGTGGGGATATGCTTAACCCATTCAGTAAGATGCAACGAAGAAAGACGATTGCAATGACCTGGTGACACGATTATCAAATTATTGAAGACCAGATGTCAGAAAAGTCCCAGATTCAAATCACATCCTCATTGATATACTTAACCAATTAATAGTAATAAACCTACTATAACTGTCATTGGTGTAAGTACTGGATTCATATCTCAATATTGAAATGTGATTAGATTTAATTATTCTCCACTTTGCAGTAACCAAGTTATAAGCATTATTATTTGCAAAAAGGTCATATGATTCTGTTATGTCAAAAATGTTGCATGCAATATTGCAACAAAACCCTTTGTACTTTTGCATAACTTCTCTCAATCTTAAAATAATTAACTTAAAATCCAAGTTATCAATGGAACACGGCTAAGGCAGTCTAATAATGAGTCTTGTTTCAACTTGAATCTTTTAGGTTCAGATACAGGTCTGAGAACTGTGGAAATAACAAGGGTAAGTAAAATGTACTGTATATAGTTTTAATGGAGAACAGGGCTGTACTTGACCTTCGGGTCTAAAACTAGGCAGGAGATGGAAATGTCATTCAGAGAACATTGGAAATAGTATCCATAATTATGCAAGTTTAAAATTAGTAATGGAAAGGGATAAGTTTGGTGCTCAAGTTAAGGTACTGAATTGGGGGAAGACTGATTTCAGTAGCTTAAAAGAGGACCTGGTGATAGTAGTCTGGGAGCGCATGCCCAAAACATCGACTGTAATTTTTCCATAGATGCTGCCTGGCTTGCTGAGTTCCTCCAGCAATTTTGTGTGTGTTTCTCGGATTTCCAGCATCTGCAGATTTTGTCTTGTTTGGGAGCAGATGCTTGTAGGTAGGATTATATCTAACTTATAGCAACACACGCAAAATGCTGGAGGCCAGGCAGCATCTCTAGAAAAGAGTAAACAGTTGACATTTTGGGCCGAGACCCTAACATATAGGAGTCTTTGAAAGAAAGTTAGAAAGTTAGGACCAACATGTTCCAGTAAGGGTGAAAGGCAAACATGGCAAAATTAAGGAACATAATGACCAAGGAAAATAAAGGCAGCATATGATGATAGAGGCAACTGGAATAAACTGAGTCCATTGAAGAATATAGAGTATGTAGGAGAGAACTTAAGAAAGAAAGAAAGAAATTAGGAAGCAAAAAGGGACCATAATAAATCCTTAGTAGATGCAACTAAAGAAAGTCCTAAAACACACTGTAAATATTTATACACATAGTAGTGTAATGTAGTGGTACAATAGAGTGACCTGGTTCAATTTTGCCACAGTCTGTAAGGAGTCTGTACCTTCTTCCTGTGGCTGGGCACTCCAGCTTCCTTGGTAATTGGTCTCGTTGGGGTGGAAGGGCTTGCTACAAAGCTGTATCTCAAAATAAATAAATAATGAATCAATCGATTTTGGAGCCCTCACAGGAATGCATTAAGTTTTCATTAGCTGAGGGCATGAAATGGGGAAAAGCAGATGATGTAAAGGTGGATGTGCTGGTAACTCCTGCGCTTCTTTCCACTGTTAAACTAATCCTTTTCTGTTACTATATTACTCTGTTCAAATCTGCCAAGGCTTTTTCTTATCTTTCAGGTACCATTTCTAATGAAATTTATCATGTCCCCTCTGGCAAAATGCTGACTTTCAATATTGTTTTCATTTTGCGCTCATTTTTTCCCCATTGCTGGAGTAATTGATAGTTGTGGTGAAAGGCCCACATTTAAATTGGAGATACGGTTTTAAGAATCAGTTTTTTGAGTACTGGGTATTTAGGGATAGCCATAATAGAAGGAAAGCAAAAATAGAAGGTGCAGACAGGTACTTAAGTGCCATCGCTTCCAACACACAAGAAATTAGAACTGGGAGGACTGTGTCAGAACTTAAACTGCTATTTTTAGGTTCACTTTTGTCACCTGTAAAACTCAGTAATGTGTGTCATCCTGAAAACTAGGTCAGCAGGCAATAGTGAAAGAGAAATCTGATAAGTTTGTATAAAGTACAAAGGTAATAATGTGACAATGACACGTATTTCTAACCAGATTCAATTGGTTTTGAAATCAATGAAACTAGAAAAGATAATGTTAAGTCATATTTGGTGAAAAAGTAGAGTTATTGTCCTCACTCATTAATCGTGGATATGCAAAGATCAACTAATGTAAAGGTAAATTTTTGCTTTTAATATTGTGTATGCTTTGGTCACCCTTTTATAGGAAGGATGTCATTAAGCTAGAAAGAGTGCAAAGAGAATGTTGACAGAATTTGAGTGACTGAATTATAGAGAGAGGTTGGACAGAATAGGGCTTTATTCCATGAAATGTAGGAGGCTAAGGGGTACACTTATAGAGATATATAAAATCATGAGTGATATACAGGTAGATAGGGTTAATGCATTCAGGCTTTTCCCTGGGAAAAGATAGCCAAAAACTGGAGGGCATAGGTTTAAGATGGGGGGGGGGGGGGGGAGTGTTTAAAAGGAACTTGTCAAGCAACTTTACCAGCCCTTTGTTCACGTAAATAAGTAGCGACTTTTGATCAATTTAACTAAGAATTTTTATTTGTGAATTGCATGCCCCTTTTTTTACACATGAACCCCAAAAACAGGGAAAATTATAAAGCATGAAAAACTAAAAATGAAAAACAGAAATGTCAGCATTTCAAAGGTATTCATCCCCTTTTGCTTAGTAGTTAGTTGAACCACCTCTTACAGCTGTTACAGCCAGCAGTGCTTTTGGATTCAGGTAAGTCTCTATTAGCCTCGCAAAATGTGATGGAGCAAGATTTGCCCATTCCTCCTTGCAAAATTTCTCAAGCTGTGCCAGATTAGTTGTGGAGCGGTGTGGCCTCCGTCAGTCGTGGTCGACCATGGGTACTGCGCTTCTGGTAGTCACTGGTTTGTCGAGCAGCGTCGCCTGTGGCTATTGAGGCTGATCCTGGAATGATAGGCTCTGCCACAGTTGCTGCATGTGTAGGGTGGCACTGGTGGTCAGCAATCTTGAGATTGTGACGGAGATATATGATTGGTTTAAGGCCAGGACTCTGACTGGGCTGCTCAAGGACATCAATTTTCTTCATTTGAAGCCACTCCATGGTTGCTCTGGCTGTGTGCTTTGGGTTGATGTCCTGCTGGATGACAAATTTCCTCCCTAGTTTAAGCTTTCTGGTGGGGGCTAACAAGTTTTCATCCAGAATCTCTCTGTACTTAGCAGTACTCATCTTCCCATCAATCCTGACCAGATTTCTAGTCCCTGCTGCAGAAAAGTATCCCCATAGCATGATGCTACCTCCACCATACTTTGGTGTTATGGGGCTGATGCACAGTTTTAGATTTACATCGCAGGTGCCACTTGTTGAGGCCAAAATGTTCCACTTCAGTCTCAACCGACCACAAGACTTTCTTCCACATCTGTACAGTATATTCTAAGTGATGCTTTGCAATGTCTTTATGGGCAAGGATATGTTTTTTTTAGCCAGGGCTTCTTCCTTTCCACTCTTCCATAAAGACCTTAAAGATTGTGGAGCCATGAACTTCATCTCCTATTACACCTACGGGCTTCTGTGGCTCACTCAGAGTGACTGTTGTCATTACACTAGCCTCTCTTACGAGTGCCATTCTTCCCTGGCAACTAAGTTTAGAGCGGCAGCTTGACCTAGGCTGTGGTTTCATACTTTTCCCACTTTTTCATGATGGATTGTACTGAGCTCTGAGGTACGTCCAGTTCCTTTGAGATGTCTTGTACCCTTCCCCAGATGTGTGCTTCTGAATTATCATTTCCCTGACTTGCCTTAAGTGCTCTTCTGTCTTCATTTTGCTTTGGTCTGTTGAAAATCAACCATACTGGTGGACCTAACAGAGAGGGGGTATTTATTCAGATGATACTCGAATTTTCTACATCAACAAGTGTGCCTGAGGTAAATTAGCATAGTAATTACAAAGGGGATGAACAATTCTTCAGCCTCACAATTTTGGTTTTTAATTTTTAGTAAATCGTTACTAGGATTTGGAGTTTTTCTTTTGATTTGACATGATGCACAATGTTTTGCAGATCAAAAAAAAAATCCTACAATATATTCTGAATTTAGAAAATGAGACAGTAAAATGTGAAAATAGTTGTGGGGGCTGAATATTTTTTCAAGGTACTATATATTGAAATAGCTGCCAGAGAAAGTAAGTGAGGCAGGTACAATAATTACATTTAAGTAAGTACATGGACAGCCAAGGTTTAGAGGAATACAGGCCGAATACTAAATGGGAGTGTTTGGTTGAAAAGTACTAGATTAGTGGATACCTTGGTTCACATGGATTACCTGCATCGATGGTCCTGTTTCTGTGCTGTGATACTTTATAACTGGAAAAAAGATTTAAGTATTTGTTGCTCAGTCATTTAGCCATGGGTTTGTTGCAGCAACATTCAGCAGAATCCTAGATCTAAACCATCAGGCCTTTACTTGCTTGTCTTTGTGTAGTGTGCCTTTGTGGAACATATGATGGTAGGTGTCAAGTACGTATAAGTACTAGGGTTTGATCAATGAATTGACGTCAGAATCTCAGTAGCAGTTTATACTGGAGTCAGGATATGATTAGAATCTCACTCAAGGAGCAAGGAGTTTGAGGGGGGGGTCAATTCATGGCCAACGTCAAGAGACCATTCAGGAACTTGGCAGGCGATGTGTGGGGCGAAATTCTTGGATAGAGAGAGCAGCAGTGTCAGATGCTGGTGTTCTGTAAATATTACATGTAATTGGGAAGGCCAATGCTGTACTGTGCTTTACAAAATGATTTGCGAATTGGTCACCACTGAGATTACATCTGGTTTATTGTGTTTATGTCTGGTATTCCTACATAAGGAAGATGTACTCATGTAAAAGGGGTGCACTAAAGAGTTTTATGGGGAGATCTACACACTGATGGGTTTGGCAGTGAAATGATTTTATGGGAAAGTCTTAAGAGGATTAAGAATTTAGGTATAGAGATGTTTTCCCTGGTGAGTCATCTGGGAATGTCATAGTCCAAGCATAAGGGGTCATTAATTCAGGAACAAGTTAAGAAGAAGTGCAAAGATCAGGGAATCTTTGGAATTCTCCATCCATGGGGTATGCAGAGGCTCAGTTACCAACATTTTTAAAGACAGAGGTAATTTTTTATAGAAATTAATGGAATCTAGGAAAGTGACACTGAGATAAAAGATCAGCATATTGTTATACAATACCAAAACAGGTATGAGGGTCAAATAGCCTTACACCTACATTTATTTTTATATACTCAGCTGTGATGACTAGGAACCTGAAGTGTGTAAATAAGGAACATATTTCCCCTGCATTCCTCTGCATAGTAGGGGAATTAAAAATTATGGGGTAAAGGCAGGTAGGTGGAAATGAGTCCATGGCCAGATCAGCCATGATCTTATTGAATGGCGGAGCAGGCTCGATGGGCCAGATGGCCTACTCCTGCTCCTATTCTTAAGTTCTTATCTGAATGGGCTTCCTGACAACTAAGACCCACTTTAGGCAGCGGTGCTATAAAGACAACAATTGCACTTAGGAGCAGGGTGATCCAGTATTTTGGACAACCTTTCAGCTCAGAAATTGTGTTTCATGTAGAATGTAGAACAGACCCTTTGGCCCAAGATGCCTGTGCTGACCAGGATGCCAATTTTAATCCCATCTGCCTGCACATGGTCTATATTCCTCAATCTCCTGCCTGTTCACATTGCTGCCTAAATGCCTGTTCACTATTACAATAATATTTGCTTCAACTACTTACCCTGGTAGAACTTTCTAGGTACTTATCACTCACTGTGTTTTTAAAAAATTGCTTCACAAACTCCTTTAGGTTGTTCCCCACCTACCTTAAATCTGTGCCCTTTAGTAATGACATTTCCACTCTAGGAAAAGAAGATCGACTAGATATTGGATAGGACATTGACCCTATCTATTCCTCTTATAACTTAATATACTTTTATCAGCCTCCAACACTATAGAGTAAACAGTCCAAGTTTGTTCAAACTACTGACAGCAAGTTCTGTCTAAACCAGGCAACATCCTGATGAACCTCTTTTGCATTCTCACCAAAGCCTCCACCTCCTTACTGTAATGCAATGATCAGAACTTTAGAGGCCTATCTACTTATGTTGCCACTTTCAGGGTCATATATAGATCTGCATCCTTTGATCTATATTCTGTACTGTTAAAAAAAAACTATATATATGTATACACACACACACACACTTTCTGGACAATTCCTTTTCATGTTATGTGACCCTTATGCCATTGTTCCTCTGACAGTGTAAATAATTTTTTGAAGCAAATCCCACAAAACTGTAAGGCAATCATGAACCTAAGCAAAATAGTACAGATAGTAACTAGCATTGTGTAGTTAATTTAAAGAACTGCAGGCAGGATTAGTTTTGAATTACTCTGTAGGGCTCCACTGTTGTGGGCGAACACAGTACTTACACTTGACCCAGTATGTGATGGGACCACCTGCAAATAAATGTTGATGTGAACAATCTTTTAGACAGGTTGCAGGAACTAATGCATATAGTAAAGTAAGGACTGTTCATTATTGCTGCTATTCAAATATGCTTTTAGATCAGTTACTAACAGGAGCATTGTTTTTATGACAGGGAGCAAATGATGCACTTGGAATTAGCATAGCTGGTGGTAAAGGAAGCCCTTTAGGTGATGTTCCTATCTTCATTGCCATGATCCAAGCCAGTGGAGTGGCTGCTCGCACACACAAGTTAAAGGTAGGAGCGACAAAGTAACATGACTTGTTAATAATCTGCATCAGTTGTTACAATATAATATTCATTCTATATGCTAAATATTTTCAATATATAAATTATTGATTCTGTTTATACATTTAGAGATTTAGACCGTAAGATATAGGAGCGGAGTTAGGCCGTTAGCCCATCGCATCTGCTCAGCCATTTCATCACGGCTGGTCCAATTTTCCTCTCAGCCCCAGTCTCCTGCTTTCTCCCTTTATCCTTCATGCCCTGACCAATCAAGAATCTATCAACTTCTGCCTTAAAATCCATAAAGACTTGGACTCCAGAGCTGCTGGTGGCAAAGAATCCCACAGATTCACCGCTCTCTGGCTGAAGAAACTCCTCCTTATCTCAGTTCTAAAAGGACACCCCCTCTATTCTAAGGCTGTGTCTTCTGGTCTTAGACTCTCCCATCATAGGAAACACCTTCTCCTCATCCACTCCATCAAGACCTTTCACCATTCAATAGGTTTCAATGAGGTCACCCCTCTTTCATATGAATTCTAGTGAATACAGGCCCAGAGCCATCAAAGCTTTTCACATGACAAGCTGTTCAATCCTGGCATCATTTTCATGAACCTCCTTTGAATCCTCTCCAGTTTCAGCACATCCTTTCTCAGATAATGGGCTCAAACCTGCTCACACGACTCCAAGGGAGGCCTCACCAGTGTTTTATAAAGTTTCAACATTACATCCTTTTATATTCTAGTCCTCTTGAAATGAATGCTAACATTGCATTTGCCTTCCTCACCACAGACTCAACCTGCAAATTAACCTTCAGAGAATCCTGCACAGGAACTCCCAAGTCCCTTTGCACCGCAGTTTTTTGTATCTTCTCTCCACTTAGAAAGTAGTTAACCCTTTCATTTCTTCTGCAAAAGTGCATGACCATACACTTCCTAGCTCTGTTTTCCATCACTCATTTCTTTGCCCATTATCCTAAGCTGTTGAAATCCTTCTGTAGCCTCTCCACTTGCTCAAAAATACCTGCCCCTCCACCTACCTTCATATTCCTACCTGAATGACTTCCACCCAGTTACACTCACCCCCATCATTACAAAGTGCTTTGAGAGACCGGTTCTACCACATCTGAAACCCTGTCTGCCCACTACCCTGGACCCCCATCAATTTGCCTATCGCACCCACCTGGACAGCCCCAACTCTTACTTCAGAATGCTGTTCATTGACTTTAGTTCGGCATTCAATACTGTGACCCCTTCCAAGCTGATCGCCAAACTTTGCTAGCTTGGTATCAGCTCATTCCTCTTCAATTGGACCTTGAACTTACTGACTAACAGACCCCAATCTGTTAAGTTAGACAACCTCTCCTCCTCCACTCTCACCCTGAACACCGGCGTGCCTCAAGGCTGTGTGCTGAGCCCTCTTCTGTACTCCCTTTTCACCTATGACTGCGTTCCTGTACATGGTTCTAACTCCATAATCAAGTTCCCAGACGACACCACGGTGATTGGCCTGATCAGAGGGGATGATGAGATGGCCTACAGGGATGAGGTCCAGCACCTGGCCGCGTGTTGTGCCGACAACAACCTGGCCTTTAACACCCAGAAGACCAAGGAGATCATTGTGGACTTCAGGCATGCTAGGAGCCACACTCACATCCTCATCTACATCAATGGAACTGTAGTGGAGCATGTATCGAGCTTCAAATTCCTTGGTGTGCACATTTCCGAGGATTTCACCTGGTCCTGGAACTCCTCCATCCTGATCAAAAAGGCGCAATAGTGCCTTTATTTCCTGCGGAACATCAAGGAAGCTCACTTCTGTCCCACAATACTGACGGACTTTTACTGCTGTACCATTAAGAGCATACTCACCAACTGCATCTCAGTGTGGTACGGCAATTGTCCCATATCGGACTGCAAAGCACTCCAGTGTGTGGTGAAATCTGCCCAGCAGATTATTGGCACCCAATTGCCCACCATTGAGAACATCTACCATAAACGCTGCCTGGGCAGGGTGAAAAGCATTATCAAGGATGCATCTCACCCTAACCATACTCTCCTCCCATCCGGTAGGTGCTACAGGAGCCTCCGCTCTCGCGCCAGCAGGCACAGGAAGAGCTTCTTCCCTGAGGCTGTGACCCTACTGAACCTCACATCACAGCGCTAAGCAGAATTGCACCCATATTGTACTGTCTCAGTACTTTTATATTTGTATGCTGTAGAACTTACTTTTTTTCGCAGTTGTTTTGTAAATAACACTATTCTTTGCATTTTTGGTTAGATGCTAACTATATTTCATTTGGCTTTGTATCTGTACTTGGCACAATGACAGTAAAGTTGAATCTAATCTAATCTAATCATCTGCAAACTTTGCAACAAAGCCATAAATTCTAACATCAAAATCATTGATATATAACACAAAAAGAATTGATCCCAACATAGGCTCCTGTGGAACACCACTAGTCACTGACAGCCAGCCAGAAAAGGCTCCCTTTATTCCCACTCTTTGCCTCCTGCCAATCGGCCACTGCATTATCCATGCTAGAATCTTCCCTTGATACCATGGGCTCACAGCTTGTTAAGCAGCCTCATGTGTGGCACCTTGTCAAAGGCCTTCTGGAAATCCAAGTACGTAGCATCAAGCAATCCTCCTTTCTCTATCCTGCTTGTTTTTTATTCATAGAATTCCAACAGATTTGTCAGGTAAGACTTTCCCTTGAGAAAACCATGCTGACTACAGCCTACTTTATCATGTGCCTCCAAGTATTCTGAGACTTCATCCTTAATATTTGTCTCCAACAACTTCCCATCTACTGAGGTCAGTCTAACTGGCCTATACTGTCCTTTCTTCTGCTTCTTCCTCTTCTTGCAGAGTGACATTTGCAATTTTCCAGTCTTCTGGAGTCATTCCAGAATCTAGTGAAAGGTCATTACTAATGCCTCCACAGTCTCTTCAGTCACCTCTTTCAAAACCCTGGGGTGTACACCATCTAATCTATCTTCAGACCTTTCAGTTTCCTAAGAACCTTCTGTATAGTTATAGTAACTTTGCACTCTTCATGCCCCTGACACCTGGAACTTCCTACGTACTACTAGTGTCTTCCACAGTGAAGACTGATGCAAAATTCTTATTCAGTTCATCCACTATTTCCTTGTTCCCCATTACTACCTCTCCAGCATCATTTTCCAGCAGTCTGATATTCACTCTCACCTCTCTTTTATACTTTATGTACCTAAAGGAACTTTTGGTATGCTTTTTAATATTATTGGCTAGCTTACTTTTGTGTCCCATCTTTACCTTCTTAATGACCTTTTAGTTGCTTTCTGTTGGTTTTCAAAAGCTTCCCAATCCTCTAACTTCGCACTCATTTTTGCTCTATTATATGCCCTCTCTTTGGCTTTTATGTTGGCTTTGACTTCTCTTGTTAGCCACGGTTGAGTCATCTTTCCTTCAGAATATTTCTTCCTCTGGGATGTATATATCCTGTGCTTTCCAAATTGCTTCCAGAAATTTCAGCCATTGCTGCTCTGCTGTCATCCCTGCCAGTGTTCTTTTCCAATCAATCCTGGCCAACTCCTCCCTCATGCCTCTGTAATTCCCTTTATTCCACTGTAATACTGATAAATCAGACACTAGCTTCGCCTTTTCAAATTTCAGGGTGAATTCGATCACATTATGATCACACTCCCCTAAAGGTTCTTTTGCCTTAAACTCTCTAATCAATTCTGGTTCAGTCCTAATGTAATTCTAGTGTGCGGGCTAAATGTTTTAATACAACCAACTACAAGTATAATAATGAGAAAGCGTTAATTACCCTAAATGTACCATGTCAAGGGTTTTTCAAATATATTTAGTTCTCAATTAAATAAGCACAAGCAACATTTAAAACAAACTTTTTTTATTCTAAAGTACTTAAATCAGGGAAGACTTATGGAAAGATGCCTGGTAAGCTCATTTTGAGAGAAAGGAGGCAAATCTCCTTGTAATATTTTGCAATTTTCTTTTGATTTTCCCATCTTAAATAAAAGTAAGTAATTTCACTATTCTTATGCTTGCTGCCTTTGTCTCCATGTCCTTACATAAGCGCTTTTTAAAGAAAAAGAATGCAACCAGTTGCTTTTGTTAAGCACAATGTGCCATGACTGTGGTATATTTGATCAGAACTGGACCGACTCTAGTTTTCAGATTCTGCGTTAGTTGCATTTCAAGAACTCAGCTTCTAACTAGGCGAATCATATGTCCCAGTCCAGAACAAACATAAGAGATTCTGTAGATGCTGGAAATCCAGAGCAACCTGCACAAAATGCTGGAGGAACTCAGCAGGTCAGACAGCATTCCCTCTACCTTCCTTTTCCCCTATGGTTCACTCTCCCCTCTGATCAGATTCCTTCTTCTCCAACCCTTTACCTTATCCACCTATCACCTCCCAGGTTCTTACCTCATCCCTTCACCACCCACCTGGCTTCACCAATCACCTTCTAGTTTGTACTCCTTTCCTTCCCCCCACCTTCATAATCTGGCATCTTTCCCCTTTCTTTCCAGTCCTGATGAAGGCTGTCTGTCTAACTTGTCGCCTACTTATTCATTCTCTTGACTGCTAACTTGCTGAGTTCCTCCTACATTTTGTGTGTATTTTCCAGCCTAGAATATCTCCAAGGCCCCAAAAAGTTCTCAATATTTCCAATTATAAGCAAGCAACTGGCAGATAATCTCTCTCCAAAATTGTTGATTGCTATCTTCAAAATTCAAAGTTCAAAATAAATTTCTTGTACATATATGTCAACATATGGATGGCATCCTTTAGTCTCGCGAGATCATGGATCTGTGCCTGGAAGGTCTTGCTTCAGTCTCTCCAGGGCACAGGCCTGGGCAAGGTTGTCTGGAAGACCAGCAGTTGCCCATGCAGCAAGTCTCCCCTCTCCATGCCACCGATGTTGTCCAAGGGAAGGGCAAGGGCCGATACAGCTTGGCACCAGTGACGTCGCAGGAGTTGCCAGAACAAGGTTGAAGACAACGTCGGACTGCCTTAGGGACTCCAGCTCCAGATTTGTCCTCAGGGTTTACTCCCGAAGCCTTTCCCATGAGTGGGTATGGCCTCAAGGCAGTGGAGGTTTGAAATCAGAGTTTTCCCCCTCTTAGATGGACTGCCTTCCCAGGCTGATGAGCTCCATCTACCCGAAGAACTGGTTTTAAGGTGCCAGGATCTGCCTTCGCCCCTTCTCCTGTCAGAAACAGTTCTGCCGGGTTTAGGTCTAAGCCAAACGAGAAAGCCACGAGTTGGATTTGGTTGTCAGAGGCTATTTGAGGCGCATGCCGTGAGGAGCACTTTTAGGTAGTGGGAGCTTGTCCCCACTACCACTCCTCGGCTTGACAACCTTGGACAACATATACAGCCTGAGATTTGTTATCTTCCTGGCATACTCAATAATTCAAATAACCATAATGGAATCAATGGAAGACCACATCCAACAAGACGGACAACCAGTGAGTAAAAGACAACAAGCTGTGCAAATACAAAAGAAAAAATTATTATAATAATAATAAGTAAAGCAATAAATATCGAGAGCATGAGATGAAGAGTACTTAAAAGTGAGTTTCCATACTATAGGTTGTGGGGATGTTTCAGTGGTGGGGGCAAGTGAGGTTGAGTAAGGTTATGAAGTTATACCCTCTGATTCAAAAGCCTGATGGTTGAGTGCTGATATATGTTCCTCAACTTGATGGTGTGACTCCTAAGGCTCCTATACCTCCTTCCTCATGGCAGCAGTGAGAGGAGAGCATGACCTGCGTGGTAGGGGCCCCTGGTGATGGATGTTCCTGTGACAACGCTCCATGTAGATGTGCTCAGTGGTGGGGAGGGCTTTACCCATGATGGGCTGGGTTGTATACACTATTTTTTCTTAGGATTTTCCATTCGAGAGCATTGATATTTACATGCCAGGGTTGTATTTAGCCAGTCAGTATACATTCCCCCACACATCTGTAGAAGTTTGCTTAAGTTTTAGATGTCATGCTGAAGCTTTGCAAACTTCTAAGGAAATAGAGGAACTGCTGTACTCACTTCATAATTGCACTTACATGCTGGGCCCAGGACAGGGCCTCTGAAATGATAACACTGAGATTTTAAAGTTGCTGACCCTCTCCACTTCTGAACCCCAAATAGGACTGGCTCGTGGACCTCTGGCTTCCTCCTGAAGTCAATAATCATCTTTGTCTTGCTGACATTGGCTAAGAGGTGGTTGTTGTGGTGCCACTCAGCCAGATTATCAACCCCCCTTCTGTATGCTGGCTTGTTGCTATCTTTGATTTGGCCAATGACAGTGGTGACATCTGCAGACTTAAATCTGACATTGGAGCTGTGCTTAACCACACAGTCATGAGTGTAAATCGAGTAGATCAGAGGGCTAAGCACGCAGTCTTACAGTGATGGAGATTGTGAAGGAGATGCAGTTGCCAATCAAAACTAATGGCATTTGCAACTGAGGAAATCAAGGATCCAATTGCACAAGGAGGTATTCAGACCTAGGTCTTGAAGCTTTTTGATTAGTTTTGTGGAGATGATGGCATTGAATGCCGAGCTGTAGTTGTTAAAGAGCATCCTGATATATGCATTTTGCTGTCCAGATATTCCAAGATTGAGTGAAGAGCCAATGAAGTAGCATCTGATGTGGACCTGTTGCATCTGTGAGCAAATTTGAGGAGGTCAAAGTTACTCCTCATGGAGGAGTTGATATGTTTCATCACAAACTTCTGAAAACACTTCATCATTGTGGATGCACGTGCTACTGGACGCTAGTCATTGAAGCAAGTTAGCATGTTCTCCTTTGGCACTGGTATAAGTGAAGTCTGCTTGAAGCAGGTGGGTACTTCAGACTGCTAAAGCGAGATATTAAAGATGTCAATGAACACTTCAGTCTGCTGATCAGCACTGGACTTTAGTACTCAGCCAGCTCACCCATCTGGGCCAGATGCTTTCTGTATGTTCACCCCGATGGATACTTTGACATCATCCTCAGATACTGAAGTTACACAGCTATCGGTGGCTGTGAGAGTTTGTGATGGTTCCTCCATATTTTGATAGTCAAAGTGAGCAGAGAAGGCATTGGGCTCATCTGGAAGTGAAGGCCTGTTGTCACCTAAGTTTGATTTAATTTTGTAAGAAGTGATAGCATTCAAGCCCTGTCACAGCTGCCATGCATCCTTCATTTATTCAAGTTTTCTTCCAAATCTCTTTATCTGTGCTTTAAACGGTGCCTCATTTCTTTCTCTGAATAAAGTAGTTCACATTCTTCTTATATTTATGATTTCCTCCATTATACCTTTCCTATTCTTTCCACTTTGATCACATCTTTCCACATTGCTGCTGAAATCTATCGTCTTGTGTGCTTAGTTAAACTTCTTTCAATATATAGTTAAAAGTAAACCCATGGATGTAATAAAGGACCAAAAATAAATAGCTCATATAATAATCTAACCAGGCTGATAAATGTTTGCATTGTGGACCACAGTCAAAATCAGGTATTAAGTCATATTACTGACGAAACACGCTGTAAGATTTCACTGCTAATGTAATGGCTTCTCTGTAATGTTCCACTACTAAGGTAATGGTTCTTCTGTAGCAGAAATGTTTGTGCTATGACTAGAGATATCAGGGCATGTTAGCCCATGAGTGGGATGTTGTTCTTTCTTGTGGGTTTGGGAGCCGGGAATTTGCGGTCTTTTGCCAGGGAGAGATGAGGAGGGAGTTGGTAGACCACTGGATAGAGTGGACTTGGAGCGAGGGTCCAAAGGTCAGCGACGATCGGAGGAGGTCGATGGTGGACCGTCGACCTTATCAGTGAGCTCCAACGTTGCACATAGACTGTTTCATGAGAATGGGCCATTTTTCTCTTTTTTTGTTTTCTTTACTAACCATATAGTCAAATTAAGAATTATAAAGCTCAGTCGTTTGATCGCATATTGTGTACTGTTTGTTATTTTGTGGTACTGATTTGTAACAGAGGACATATCACGCAGCATCCACCCAAACAAGTTATCTTAAGTTTGGCTGGGCTGGGAGGGGTGGGGCTATCATCCCTTATATTAAGCCGCTAGCGCTAGCCAAAGCGAGAGTTACAATTGTGGGGACTACATTCGGGGTTAATTCTGTTGGATGTTATGTGATTATCCTGAGTGGGGTAGATATTCATACTCCGGATGAATTGTTAATTCGCCTGTTAAGAACTGTTAAAGTTGTGATTGTGGGCGGAGGTTTAATGAAATGGCGGGCACAGCTCTTGTTTTAATGCAGTCCAACGCTGACTTAGCAATAGCTGGGGGCGGAGATTTCAAAGACAGGGTACGATTGTTTCTAAGGAGTGAAGGGAAGAGTGGTCAGACTTGGAATGTCTAATTAGTTCCTGTCCCCCGGTGAAGAGTGAGAGTTCTGAGTTAGTATCCGCCCTTACTGCTCTGGCAAATAAATAGAAAAATCAGGTTCAAAGTTCCAGCTGTGGTAGGCTCTGCCTGTTCTCTGGAAGAATGCCCACTCCTATAGGGGAGGAGGAGTATGAGGCTGGGTAGCCTCCAACCTGATGGCATGAACATTGACTTTTCTAACTTCCGTTAATGCCCCTCCTCCCCTTCTTACCCCATCCCTGACATATTTAGTTGTTTGCCTGTTCTCCATCTCCCTCTGGTGCTCCCCTCCCCCTTTCTTCCGAGGCCTCCCATCCCATGATCCTTTCCCTATCCAGCTCTGTATCACTTTTGCCAATCACCTTTCCAGCTCTTAGCTTCATCCCACCCCATCTGGTCTTCTCCTATCATTTCGCATTTCCCCCTCCCCCCACTACTTTCAAATCTCTTACTATCTTTCCTTTCAGTTAGTCCTGACGAAGGGTCTCGGCCTGAAACGTCGACAGTGCTTCTCCTTATAGATGCTGCCTGGCCTGCTGTGTTCCACCAGCATTTTGTGTATGTTGTTGGAGGAGTATGAGGCTTGGGCAGAGCGAACCTCTCAGTTGTTAGATGACTGGCAGTGCTCTGATGATATAAAGTGACAGAGATTGGTTGAAAGATTGAATGGGCAGGCAGGCCGCTAACATGGTGAGAGCTGTCAGATTAAAGTATCCCGTAGCGACAGCTGTCAATCACATGCAAGCACTGGACAATGCTTTTGGCCCGACAGGGAGCCCCATGGAACTTGTGGTGGGGTTTCAGAACATGCATCAGGAAAAGGGGGAGAAGCTTTCTGCTTTTATTTTTCGGCTAGAGAGACAGCTAAATTGCTTGCAGCGCAGAGGGGTCATTCAGGCTGCTGAGGTGGATCAGTTAAGAATGAACCAGATAGCCAGGGGTGCCCAGTCCCATGACCTGATTGCTTAGGGTCTCCAACAGTCTCGTAAGATGCACCCTCCCCTCCATCTTTTGATGAGCTGATCAGAGAGGTACAGGAAGAGGAGAACGCACTGGAGGTGCGGGAAGGCTCCGTCAGCAGGGTACAGTCCCCAGTAGAGTCTGAACCTGAAGAGTTAGGTGAGGGGGTGCAGAGGTTTCAGAGAATTAGGAGACCACCGGATAAGCTGGCCTACGTAGCACCAGGGGAGCAGAGTGTGACCCCTACCGTTTTGGGGCGCTATGTCACTGCCTTGTGCAGCTGGATTGGACTTTGTGTTTTGCAGAAAGGGTTGATGAATTATCTCAAAGTCATGAGGACATGACTAAGTTTGGTGGGCGGCAAGTGTAACACACTGTAAGGTTTCACTGCTAATGTAGTGGCTTCTCTGTAATGTTCCACTGCTAAGGTAATGGTTTCGCTGTAGCAGAAATGTTTGGGTTATGACTAGAGATAACAGGGCATGTTAGCCAATGAGCGGATTGTTGTTCTTTCTTGTGTGTCTGCAAGCTGGGAATTCGTGGTCTTTTGCCAGGGAGAGATGAGGAGAAAAGACGTGAATGGAGAGAGTTGGTAGACTGCCAGACGGAGTGGACTTGGAGCAAGGGTCTGAAGGTCAGCGACGATCGGAGGAGGTCGATGGTGGACAAACGGCCTTATCAGTGAGCTCCAACGTTGTGCATTAGACTGTTTCATGAGAATGGGCCCTTTTTTTTGTTTTCTTTACTAACCATATAGTCAAATTAAGAATTACAAAGCTCAATTGTTTGATCGCATATTGTATACTGTTTGTTATTTCATGGTACTGAATTGTAACAGGGGACACATCGCGCAGCATCCACCCAAACAAGATATCTTAAGTTTGGCTGGGCTGGGGGGCTATCATCCCCTATATTAAGCCGTTAGCCGAAGCGAGAGTTACACTGAGTTAACTCTTCTAACTATATTTTATGTAAAATAAAAACTTACTACATCCAACCCAATGTTTCTTTTCAATAACAGATGTATTATTATTCACCACTTAATTGATGTTCTTTTATGCACTGTTCCAGTTATTGTAATTATTCATCCTTGTTTAGGAGCTTCTAAACAAGTAAGTTTGCAACAGCTTTCTGGAAAAAGAATTATGTGTGAGCTAGTTTATCCTGAAAAATTCCATTGACCTTTAACTTTTGTGGATATTTTCCAGCATCTATGCCAAATACCATCTGTAGCAAAACAGGTTTGCAAATGACCTATCCTCAGATGCCTTCAGTGTTATGCTAAGATTTTGAAAAGAGGTGTCAAAGGATGATTCTTGTTCTTCTCTCCCATTCTAAGATGAAATGCCTGGCAACAGCTCAGTGCCCACTGATTGAATTAAGGAATGTTCTACCTTCAAGTGAAATGGCAGCTGAGTAAAATGTGCCATTAAATTTTATGGACTTGTTTTTCATTATATTGTCTAAACTGATTATTGTGAAACCAAACAAGGAGCACAAACAGAGATTTCAAAGACAAACCTAAGTCCTTTTTAAATTTCAAGTCTCACATCTTTCAATCTTGTAATTTAAGGATGATGGTCTTAGAACTGTTCCCTCAATGCATACATATACAGTAAATATGAAACTTTGGAAGTCCAGTTTGTGAAATTTTAGGTTTGCTCTGCTTCAGTGGTTGCATGGCATGCACACATCTATTTCCAAATGTGTAAAGCCATTTGCAGGAAATAATTACAGTAAGACTCCAAGAAATTGGTATTTTAATCAAAATAACTAATCCAGATCTGTGAATGTTAATTTCCCATTTGAAATTAATTTCCTGGCAAATAATTTTCTTTTTTTAATATTAGGTTGGGGATCGGATTGTCAGCATTAATGGGCAGCCCCTGGATGAACTGTCTCATGCAGAAGCAGTTAATCTATTGAAGAATGCCTACGGAAGCATTATCCTTCAGGTACTGAAATAATGGCAGCAACGGCTGCATGCAGTAGATAACACCCATTCAAAAGCCGCAGCAGAGTATTGCTGGCAAACATTAGCACGTCAAACAGGGATAACGATTCCAGTCTGTGTGAATCACAGAGGATTTGGCAGTGTTTAGATCTGTGGTATCTAGATATTTCAGAGCCACCCATGTAACAGCTCTAATGATCATGTGCCTACTTATGTGAATTATAACAAGTGTAACCAATAAGTGGACAATAATGCTTATTGCCCTTAAGATTCATATTTCTTGCTTTCCTACGAAGTCTTACACTTTGAATCAGCTTAATAGCCACTGATTTCTCAATTGATGCACAAAGATAATAAATATTGTTTTATAAGTGCTACAGTGTTTTAAACTGTAATAGTAAATTAGAAGAATGAAATATTTCATTTGGAATTTCAGTAAACAAAGGTATTGAAGATTTTATGCCCTTAGTATTCCTTTATTAAAGTTGTTTTGGTAACGGCCAAACTACCAGCCTATAATTTATTTCAGTCTCAAGTTTCAACTCCATTAGGTGCGATTGTATATTCTCTGTATCAGAATAAACATATGCCGGGCTCAGTTTTATAGCTTTTGTCATAAATTAATGATACTGTTGATGAAACATTTTCCTGGTGCTATTTTGTATTGAAAACAATAACAAAAGTAATTAAGAGTTTCTACTAACATAAACAAATTATGCTGTGACTTAAATATTGCATTCTTTGTATCTTAATAGTAGAATTGATGCCAAGTAAAGCAAAAAATATGGGAAGTGCCTTTAAATGAGTGCCATCCGAACCATGCGAGTGGTTTCACATATGAGAATATCTGTTCCTTACCTAAAAGAAATTAACCTTTCTCTAAGCAGTCAGTTTTCTTTTAACACAGTTCAATGGCTTCTGGAATCCTCCAGAGTCACATCTTACAGAAGGTTGATTATGTATTAATTTTAAAATTGAGTGGCAGTGTCAAATTACTTGAGAAGCATTATGCATTCACTCACTATTCTGACACATGTGAAAGACAATTTGCAAGTTGACAACAGTGACTGATTTCATTGGTGTTTCATTGACCAGAGTCCAATTTTAAGATCAACTAACTGACTGCTACTAACAGAGATATAATCACTACCTTGTTATGTATGCTTACTTCTGTGCTTTACCTTCACAGTGTTTAGATACAGTTGCCCACATCTATGGTGTCATTGTGCACGAGTTGCTGATCTCCATATCGAGGAGATGTCAATTCTATTTAGAATACATGCTGACATAATGGCACATTGTTGGTATATTCATTTTTCACATAGCTTGTTAGGTATTGAGATTCATATTAATCAAGATATATGAAGAGCAGAGAAGTTGCCTCGGAACTTCATATATTCAGCAGCTGAACCCATAAGCTGCTTCAGTGAGAGAAACAGATATAAATCTTTGATGACTATATCTTCTATTTTTATGGACTATGGTTCTCTCCAGTGCACATGAGTAATAGGTCCGTTCCTCCTATTTACCAGCCAGAAATACCTAGTTTTCCCAGGCATCACAATCCATCAGCTTCTGTGTGGATGCATCTCCGTGCTTGATTTGGCTGGATTTCTCACACTGCAGGACTGCATTTTGCTATACATATGTAAATTGGTACATGTGACCCATATTTCCTAGCTTCAGATCTGTGTGCCTGTCTCATGTTGCTGTAACCTTGGACTGAGTTCAAATTTATATGACTTAAAATTGCTTAATGAAGAAGAGAGAAAAACAGTGAGAAAAAGATGTAATTTGCATATTACTTGGTGAAGAAAGAGCCTCATAATATCAAACTGTTACTGTAAGATTACAAGAACAATGCTGCAGAATTTAATGTTTCCACAGGTCTTTTGAGCAAAGCTACAGTTTTACATTTTGCAGAACTTTAATCAAGAGTGCTTAAGCAGCATTTAATTTTTTTTACAATTGTTCTAACGTGTATGTATTGCACAGATAATCCACAGTAGCTTGTCATTAGTAAACAACATGTATTTGCTATCAGCTTTTTGGCCATATTCTAACCAGAAGGTCAGATAATTGCATTCATTCATGCAAAAGACAAGGATGTTGGTTGATTATCTGCCTGTCTTCAATAGAATGTGAAGAGTTTAAAAATGCTATTTGTTAACTAAAGATTAGGGTCTCTCGGGAGTAATTACCACCTTCTAACCCTGTGTCTGTAGGCTTGCTTGCTTTTTGCACGATTTAATCTGTTTGTATAGCAGGTGTAGTAATGAGATAAGGAAAGGCTGAGGGTGTTTGTTGATGTTGTGTACAAACCACAGCAGATCTGTTAATAGGGACTTTTTCACCCATTGAGATGCATTTTTTACCCTTTACATAACATTATTTTTTCTAGAGAAATGTTTTGTTTTTTTCTCTATATTGTATTATGCAGCTGGTTTCTTTGGCTAAATATTTTTAAATGAACTAAAGAAGTCAAATAATGATTTTAATATATTTTACATAAAGTAAATAACAATTTTCTCTGTTATCCCTTTTGGGTTTATTTGATTCTATTACACCATCAGATTTCTTAATATTTCATATTTTACATGTTTAATTTTAGATTTTAATAAAAAATGGATCAAATAAACTATGGATCCCATGAAAGCAAGCAATAGCAACAATCAATTTTGAAAGACCAATGCCACTACTCTTTACTATAATCTGCTCCGACTCACTCAAACTAGAAAAGATAAAATGTTCATGTTTCATTCAAATCCCACAACTTACCTCCTGCCAGAATGTCCACCTTAGAAACATAGAAAATCTACAGCACAATACATGCCCTTCGACCCACAAAGCTGTGCCAAGCAAGTCCTTACCTTAGAAATTACCTAGGGTTTCCCATAGCCGTCTATTTTTCTGAGCTCTGTGTATCTATCCAAGAGTCTCTTAACAGACCCTATCGTATCTGCCTCCACCACCATTGCCGGCAGCCCATTCCACGCACTCACCACTCTGTGTGTAAAAAAACTTATCCCTGACATCTCCTCTGTACCTACTTCCAAGCACCTTAAAACTGTGTGCTCTCTCGTGCTAGCCATTTCAGCCCTGGGAAAAAGCCTCTGACTATCCACATGATAAATGCCTCTCATCATCTTATACACCTCTATCAGCTCACCTCTCATCCTCCGTCGCTCCAAGAAAAAAACCTATTCTCATATGGCATGTTCCCCAAATCCAGGAAACATCCTTGTAAATCTCCTCTGCACCCTTTCTATGGTTTCCACATCCTTCCTACAGTGAGGCGACCAGAACTGAGCACAGTACTCTAAGTGGGGTCTGACCAGGATCCTGTATAGCTGCAACGTTACCCCTTGGCTCCTAAACTCAATCCCACGATTGATGAAGGCCAATGCATCATATGCCTTCTTAACAACAGAGTCAACCTGCATAGCAGCTTTGAGTGTCCTATGGACTTGGACCCCAAGATCCCTCTGATCCTCCAACTTAGTCCCCACCACATTTTTGCCAGTGGACACCAGCACTGCCTGAATATGTCATTGTTAACCATTAGTTGCATGCACCTCCACACATTCAGATCCATCAAAGGTAAGTGTGGGGTGAACTGAAAGTGGTAGCTTTGGTCTTCTCTATATTCAGGTTGAGTACATTTCAGATTGAGTACATTTTAAATTATTCACAAATTGGAAGTTAAGCAACATGAAAGCCATTGTGGAAATACAAAATAACCATGGAAAGCCTACTGTTAGACATTGTCAGCATACAGATGGAAGGAGAGCTTCTGCCTGGAAATAACTTCAGGAAGAGGAAGTTCCATATATCTGATTAATGGAAGGGAGTAGATGTGACATTGTCAACTGTTTTGAAAACTGATAAGAGATTGTGGTCAACAATAAGTTTTAAAATTCCATGATCAAAGAAGATATCGTTTTTTGAAAAACCCAGAAAATGGATCTTTAACTACCCTAATTTCCTTTTAGAATGGTGATACTTTTACTTCCTATCTGTTTTCCTCCCTTGCTGACATTTCCTGGGTCTTATCTACATTGTCATTCTTCAGTTCAGCTGTACAGTTTCAGAAATAAATATCAGACTATATGTCTCATTTGAGGTAATGTTGGGTTGCAGTCATTCTTATGAGATCCTGCTTATTCTCTCCAGTGATTCTTGGGGCTGTTATTGAGCACATAAAATTATTCAAAGAGAAACAAGGCCCTTGGCTTCCTTAGCCAATGTTCTCCTTTCAAGCAGTCAAAAACATACTTCAATTGACACAACCAAAAGCCGATTAAATTATTACTTATCTCATATTCCGCATGAATTTGTGCGAGTCCTATAAGTCAATGTTATTTCAAATCAGTAATTATATTTTTGAGGATTGTTTTAAGGAGACCATAATTTCAATGTATCTAAACAAGTGAATTGTAGTCCTTTGTGTCCAGTAAGCATTTGCTTTCTGAAAGCTAAAGGTAGCTACCACTGGAGTTACATTGGGCCATTTTAACCAATAGCATTTTGTCTGTAGTAACTGGTGCTGCTGGCAACTCATCTTTCTGTTCATTAATCCTATTCTATATTCTATTTTTAGATAACAGTGGCCTCTTTTTTTTGCATTTTCTTCAGGTTATAGCTGACACAAATATTACTGCTATTGCAAGTCAGCTTCAAAACATGACAACTAACTTCAACTTGAGTTCACCATCTGACATTCTAGTGGAAGATCCAGAGTAAGTATAAAGTAAATTGTTTTGAACACTAAGCATGTGAGATATTCTGAGCTAAGAGATGCATATTTTTCATGCACGAAAGTGTTGTCTTCTATCTTATTGTACTAAAATATTATTTCATTAAAAATGTATACCATACTTCTGTGGAGTAAACAGTCTGGCATGAAGAAGGGAACATTATTCAGAAAATATCCATTAAATATACCCTTTTATGATTAGTTTATAGTGTTTATATTAGTTTATGATTAGTATAGTAAGGAACTGAGGGAAATACATGTTAGTAGGGAAGTGGTGTTAGGTAAATTGAAGGAATTAAAGGCAGATACATCCCCAGGGCCAGATGGTCTGCATCTCAGAGTGTTTAAGGAAGTAGCCCAAGAAATAGTGGATGCATTAGTGATAATTTTTCAAAACTCCTTAGATTCTGGATTAGTTCCTGAGGATTGGAGGGTGGCTAATGTAACCCCACTTTTTAAAAAAGGAGGGAGAGAAAAACCAGGGAATTATAGACCGGTTAGTCTGACATCGGTGGTGGGGAAAATGCTAGAGTCGGTTATCAAAGATGTGATAACAGCACATTTGGAAAGCAGTGAAATCATCGGACAAAGTCAGCATGGATTTGTGAAAGGAAAATCATGTCTGACGAATCTTATAGAATGTTTTGAAGATGGATGGGGGAGAGCCAGTGGATGTGGTATATTTGGATTTTCAAAAGGCTTTTGACAAGGTCCCACACAGGAGATTAGTGTGCAGACTTAAAGCACACGGTATTGGGGGTATGGTATTGATGTGGATAGAGAATTGGTTGGCAGACAGGAAGCAAAGAGTGGGAGTAAACGGGACCTTTTCAGAATGGCAGGCAGTGACTAGTGGGGTACCGCAAGGCTTAGTGCTGGGACCCCAGTTGGTTACAATATATATTAATGATTTAGACGAGGGAATTAAATGCAGCATCTCCAAGTTTGCGGGTAACACGAAGCTGGGCGGCGGTGTTAGCTGTGAGGAGGATACTAAGAGGATGCAGGGTGACTTGGATAAGTTAGGTGAGTGGGCAAATTCATGGCAGATACAATTTAATGTGGATAAATGTGAGGTTATCCACTTTGGTTGCAAGAACAGGAAAACAGATTATTATCTGAATGGTGGCCGATTAGGAAAAGGGGAGGTGCAACGAGACCTGGGTGTCATTGTACACCAGTCATTGAAGGTGGGCATGCAGGTACAGCAGGTGGTGAAAAAGGCAAATGGTATGTTGGCATTCATAGCAAAAGGATTCGAGTATAAGAGCAAGGAAGTTCTACTACAGTTGTACAAGGCCTTGGTGAGACCGCACATAGAGTATCGTGTGCAGTTTTGGTCCCCTAATCTGAGGAAAGACATTCTTGCCATAGAGGAAGTACGAAGAAGGTTCACCAGATTGATTCCTGGGATGATAGGACTTTCATATGAAGAAAGACTGGATCGACTAGGCTTATACTCGTTGGAATTGAGGGGGGATCTTATTGAAACGTATAAAATTCTAAAGGGATTGGACAGGCTAGATGCAGGAAGATTGTTTCCGATGTTGGGGAAGTCCAGAACGAGGGGACACAGTTTAAGGATAAAGGGGAAGCCTTTTAGGACCGAGATGAGGAGAAACTTCTTCACACAGAGAGTGGTGAATCTGGAATTCACTGCCACAGGAAACAGTTGAGGCCGGTTCATTGGCTATATTTAAGTGGAAGTTAGATATGGCCCTTGTGGCTAAAGGGATGGGGGGTATGGAGAGAAAGCAGGTACAGGGTTCTGAGTTGGATGATCAGCCATGATCATACTGAATGGCGGTGCCGGCTCGAAGGGCCGAATGGCCTACTCCTGCACCTATTTTCTATGTTTCTATGTGTGTACTTAAATACACTGGAATGGTTAATATCGTTGAAAGAACAGAATTGAGTTCAAGTTGCAAATTGAGGCAACAATGGCTGAAACCCAAACACCTGTACCAGTTCAGGGTTTTGTAACTCTGATCTCATCAGGTCTCACCAGGTCACTAGTGATGAAGAAAAAATTAAAATGGAGTTTGTATTATGTAGTATTTGATCATTTTTATCAGAGTCATTCCAAATTATATTTATTGAAATTACATTACTAAATGTTCTTGTGCAATCAGTTTTCTAATGCAAAGATCCACAATTAAAATACCAGTTTTTGGTTGATTTATTTCAATGAGAAGAATGTTGCCTGTATTGCTGTGTCACTGCTTTTGAATATTGTGCCAGATGCTTTATATTTCCAGTACTGTAAGTGCAGTCAAAGCCATAGTTTAGCCTAAAGCATAACCAAGACTGCAATGGTGCCTCAGTATTGCTTTGAAGTATTAAACTCTGTGCACAAATTCTGCAATAAAACTTGATGTGCAGACTAAGGGGATGAGCTTTATTTGTCACATGTACATTAAAACATGCAGTGAAATGTTTGTGTCAATGACCAACACAGTCTATACAGGAGCTATATAGCATTTCACAATTTACTAACTCTAAACCTATGTAAGAAGCTTGAGCTAAGAATATTACCAATTAACAAACTTATGTCCCACAAACAAGAATTTGATGATATCCAGAGTCAGATTTATTGCCACTAGTCATTGCTTATTGGTATCAGTCACGAAATGTGTTGTTTTGTGGGAACAGTAGTGCAGGCATACAAAATTACTATGAACTCAGTGGCCACTTTATTAGGTACATCTGCTCACTAATGCAAATATCTAATCAGTTGCAACAGCAACATACAGACATGGTCAAGAGGTTCATTTGTTGTTTAGACCAAACATCAGAATGTTGGGAAAAAATCTGATTTAATTGAGTTTGATTGTTGGGATGATGGGATGGTTTGAATATCTCAGAAACTGCTGATCTGGGGTATTTACACTCAACATTCTCTAAAGTTCACAGAGAATGGCATGAAAGACAAAAAAAAACTTCCAGTGAGTGGCAGTTCTGTGGCTGAAAATGCTTTATTAATGAGTGGTAAGAAGAGAATGGCCAGACTGGTTCAAGCTGACAGTAATTCAAGTAACCATGCGTACAACAGTGGAGTGCAGGAGGGCATTGATGAATTCACAGCACACCGAACCTTGATGGGCTACTTAGCAGAAAGCCAAAACCATACAGAAAAACACACACCTATGTCTAATAAAGTGACCACTAGGAATAATTTACAATAAAAACCTTGTGTAAAAGTGGAATAGCGAGATCATGCTTGTGGGTTACATAGAACAGTACAGGTCCTCATGGACCATTTAGAAATCTAAAGAACTTGTTCCTAAAACATTGAATGTGGGTCTTCAGGGCTCTGTACCTCCTGATGTGGGTAATGAGAAGAGGACATGACTCTCCACTAATCTGGTTCTTTTTAAGTTTTGTGGGTGAATTGAACATTGATCAGGAAATGGGCAATAACTTCCTGGTTAATATTCAACTTAGTGCTTTGGAAGCTTATATGTTTGTCTGAGAGAGCAGGGCTAATATCTCATCTGAAAGATTGTACCTCTTACTAAGGTGTCAGCATGGATTTCATCAGATTGCGAATGAAGTAGAGCTATCTAACTGAAGCACAAGTGTTATCCTTTGAGCCATGAGTGACATTTGAAGCGCTGATATTAATCTCAGTATAACAATGTAAATTGCACTCTTGCTAATGCAAAACTACATTTTCTTTTCCCTGCAAAATATTCTGAGTTTCTATTTCAGGCAGTAATAATTTGAGAATTTGATGATTGCCTTCCATTTCATGTAAAAGCCTGACCACACAAAAAATCCTCAAGGCTCAACTGATTGGGTTTTCAAATGAGCCGAAAAATGGTTGAAAAGCCTATCTTGAAATAATCAATGTAAATATGTAATTAGAGACATAAGCCAAACATAAGACATTAAAGTTTTTCACAAATGGTAAAACATGGTATCAGATAAGTACTATCCATTATATAAAAACATTGATCAGGGAAACCAGTAGTGCTTAAAAAGCTCCTTGAGGCCACTCACAAAGCTGTCATTATTTTTCTTGAGGTCAACATAAGCAATTGCCTATTCTCTAAAGTTATCTTACTCTTACATATAGAATAAGGGAAATGTCTTGTAGAATAAATAATATATGAAGCAAACAGACCAGTTGGAAAATATGGGGATATATAAGAAACAAGGTTATGTTTCATAAAGCATTATCTTTTTTTTTAAACCTTCAAAAACTAACAACAGCAGTGATGTGAAATATCAATTAAAAACAGAATGGATCAAAAATTTAAATACCTCTAAACTTGATGTATTAAAATATGTTAACATGAAATACCAAAATATAAGGCAAAAAAAACTCACCAAATGTTGTATGGTCACTTTAATTACTCAACCTTTTGAGTATTACACAATATTCCAACCTCTCACTCTGCACACGCATAAGCTTTGGGCTTCATGGTAGTGTAGTGGCTAGCAAAATTCTTCACGGTGCCAGCGATCACCGATTGGGGTACAATTCCTGCCACTGTCTGTAAGGAGCTTATGCGTTCTCTGCATGCCAGCTGGTTCCAAGTGCTCTGGTTTCCTCCCACGTCCCAAAGTCGGACGGATTGCGGTTAGTAAGTGATCATGCTATGCTGGTGATGGAGGCATGGTGACACTTGCAAGATGCCTCCGCACATCTTGGACGGATAGGTCGTTGGCACAAAAGATGAATTTTACTGTATGTTTTGGCGTGCATGTGACAAATAAAGCTAATCTAAATCCATTCTGCATCTGATCTGAGCATCTCTTCCAATTTATCTTGTTCAATGTTGGACTTGTTTTTAGAGTTTTGGACTTATCACCTGATTTAGAAATATATTGCTTGCTCTTGATGGATGATGACATATTAATTTGTTTAAAGTATTTTCTGTTCTAAATTTGTGAAATTGTGAATAATATCTTGGTCGGAATTGTAATGTGGGCTTTACGCCGGTTATGAACATCTGATGTATAGACACCTCTACTTACGAATGAGCTCCCATTATGTTAATAAATGCAGAAGTCTAACGTACTGTACTACTGTACATATGTTCATTCCCATAAACACCAGAACTAATTTCCTCTCTCCCTCCACATGTAGTCTTTGTTTTTCCTTATCAGTCCTATGTACTTCTGATGCCATTAAATACCATATTACTAAATTCATAACTGGCTTGCCTGTAGAAGACAGGGGGTAGTGGATTTATTCTAGATGGAGATCTGTTATTAATGGTGTTCTGTGGGGATCTGTGGTAGGAGCTCTGCTGGTTGTGATTTATATAAATAACCTAGATGAAAATGTAGGTGGGTGAGTTAGTAAGTTTGCAGATGATACAAAGATTGGTAGTGTTGTGGATAGCATAGTAGACTGGCAAAAAAATACAGCGGGAATAGATTAATTGCAGATATGAGTGGAGAAATGGCAGATGGAGTTTAACCCGGACAAATGGGAAGTGTTGTACCTTGGTAGATTAAATGTAATGAAAGGGTGGTTGGGTTGATAGGGTGATTAAGAAGGCACATGGCATGCTTGCCTTTATTAGTGCAGGCATTGTGTTCAAAAGTCAGGAAGTTCTGTTGCAGCTTTATGAAACTCTTAGGCCACATCTGGGGAATTGTCTATATTATGGGGAGGATGTTGAGGCTTTGGAGAGAGTGAAGCCTCTCTTCTGCTTTCACTGGGGATTCCACATTAGCACTTGCCTTGTGATGTTGGTACTTGGTTTACTTGTCCTATCCATCACCAAATTCTTTTCCTTAATTCTTCTTGCACTGGTAACTGGTGTGTTCTCAGCCATTGCTCAATGTCGCTGATGACATCTGGCCAGCGGATCTGGAGGATTTTCCTCAGATGGCCACTAATACAGGTCTGCACTTTCCTGATGACAGATTTTGTTGTCCTCCATGTCTCTGCTTTGTACAGAAGAACTGACTTCACATTGGAGTTGAACAGCCTTATCTTAGTACATAGTGACATCTCCTTGGAGCACCAGATGTTCTTGAGCTGGATGACAGTTGAAGGCAACAATCTCTTCAAGTAGACTTCTCTTGAGTGTGAGGGCCAGATCAGAGGCATTCAGGTCTGGCGATCAAGTAAGATACAAGAGATCCAGGTATGATCTCCGGAAAGTCATCACCTGGGCAAAGTGGCAATTCTGGCCAAAACATGAATCACTGAAGATTTCTGAATGCTATTATCTCTTACCAAGTGAAATCAAGCAACATAGGTGACAAGGGGGATTTGTTTGCTGATGAGCTCAATGACTTCTCTGCACATTTGACTGTCAAAACGCAGAGGTACTTGGCTGAGTACTAAAGATCTGTGCTGATCAAATGGGTGAAATGTTCACCAACATCTTCAACCTCTCACTTCGGCAGTCTGAGGTCAAGCAGGTTTCAGTTACACCGGTACCCAAAAAGAATGTGGTAACCTGCCTCAATAACTATTGTCCAATTGCACTTACATCCAATGTGATGAAGTGGTTTGAGAGGTTGATGATGAAATATTATCAACTCCTGCATAACAAACAACTTGGATCTGCTCCGGTTTTCATTGGCTCTTCACTCCACTTGGAACATCTGGACAGCAAAGCTGGATATATCAGGATGTTCTTTATAGACTACAGCTCGGTATTCAATACTATCATCCCCCTCAAAAATAATCAATGCTTCAATACCTCCTTGTGCAATTTGATCCTTGATTTCTTCATTTGCAGACCCCAGTCAGATTAGATTGGCAACAACATCTCTTCCACAGTCTCCACCAGCACAGGTGCACCAAGAGGCTGTGTGCTAGCTCCCTTCTCTACTCACTTTACACTTCTGACTGTGTGGCTAAGCACAGCTCTATTGCCATATTTAAGTTTGCTGATAACACTACAGTTGCTGGCCAAAGCAATTATGGTGACAAAAACGCATGTAGGAGGGAGAGTGAAAACCTGGCTCAGTGGTGCCACACACAAACAACAGAAAATCTGCAGACGCTGGAAATCCGAGCAATACACTCAAAGTGCTGGAGGGACTCAGCAGGCCAGGCAGCATCTCTGGAAAAGAGTACAGTCGACGTTTTGGGCCAAAACCCTTCAGCAGGACTGGAGAGAAAAAGCTGAAGAGTAGATTTAAAAGGTGGTGGGTGGGGGGGGGAAGAGAAACACAAGGTGATAGGTGAAAACTGGAGAGGGTGGAGATGAAGTAAAGAGCTGGGAAGTAAATTGGTGAAAGAGACAGAAGGCCATGGAAGAAAGGGGGGAGGAGCAACAGAGGGAGGCAATGGGCGGGGAAGAAGGTAATGTGAGAGAGGGAAAAAGGGATGGGAAATGGTGAAGGGGGGCTATAATGGAAGTTCGCGAAATCGATGTTCATGCCTTTAGACTGGAGGCTACCCAAACACAATATAAGATGTTGTTCCTCCAACCTAAGTGTGGCTTTATCACAACAGTGGAGGAGGCATGGGTAGACATATCGGAATGGGAATGGGAAGTGGAATTAAAATGGGTGATCCTGCTTTATCTGGCGGACAGAGTGTAGGTGCTCAGTGAAGCAGACTCCCAACCTGCGTCGGGTCTCACCAATATACAATAGGCCATACTGGGAGCAGCAGACACAGAATATGGCCCCAACAGACTCACAGGTGAAGTGTCACCTCACCTGGAAAGACTGTTTCAGTCCCGGAATGGTAGTGAGAGAGGAGGTGTAGGAGCAGGTGTAACACTTGTTCCCCTTGTAAGGATAAGTGCCAGGAGGGAGATCAGTGGGGAGAGACAAATGGACAAGGGAGTCATGCAGGAACTTTGACTGGCCTCTTAGACGTACTGAACTTGCCAGACAGTTTCTCGGTGGTGTTGTACAGCTTCCTCTTGCTGCCATATCCTGCTGATTGTTCTCCTTCTGCTGCTAGGCCCTCTATATACTAAGGTTTTTCTGCTTTAAAATTTTTTTCCCTGTCCTGTGAGCCTCTGCATGCTCTTCCTTTGTGAAGGCACAGGACAGCCTGTGCTCTCATAATAAAAATAAAGTCATGTACAGAAATATTCTGACTGACTAATCATTTTCTGATTCAGATCACCACAGTGCATTAACATAACATTAGAGAAGGGACCAGATGGACTGGGATTCAGCATTGTTGGAGGACATGGAAGTCCCCATGGAGATCTGCCAATCTATGTTAAAACAGTGTTTGCTAAGGTAATTCTGTAAACGTATGTTTAATTTCTTGCTGATATTTAGACATTACATGAAAGAAAAGAGAGAATTAATTATATTTGAATTATTATTCTAAGGTATATTTATGTTCATATTCAAATTCTATTTCTCCAAAGCAAACTGGATGTAGACATGTTTCTGTTACAGGGTTTCATAAACCATCTCTCCTTTCATTACATTTAAGATCACCAATATAATCTGAAACTGTTTTCCAGTAACAAAATGAGATTATGCAAACGTTCCCAAAGGACTGTTGGATCGATCAAAATAAGGCTTTGGCCTTGTCACTTAATTTAGGATTTTTCCCAGAAAGCTGGATGAGTAGTTTTTCTATTAATAATTTCTGATTTGTACGGTTAAGATTGATTTTTATTTTTATATAGTCTAACCTAAAAGAGGGATTGATTTTTGATATGGAGGAAATTTTAAATACTCTATCTGTGGAGCTAATACTGAAAACAAATGTCAATAATTTGAATGAGGGTTTGTCATCTGAGAAGAAATTAAAGAGCCTTGGCCTATTCCTTGCTGGGATATTCAGCACTAGGGGTCGTAACCTCACAATAAGGAATTGGCTGCTCAGAATGGAAGTAAGAAAAAATTTCACACTTTGAGACTACTGAATCTTTGACATTGTTTAAACAATAATGGTAGTTTGAAATAATTATTCAAAGGGAATTTGACCCCTCAAACATTTACCTTTTCAATGCTAGAGTAGTTGTTTAGCAGCAGTTATGGAACATTGTTAAAATTTCAGTTGCATCTCATTCAATAATTTAATTTTCTTAAGAGTTTTTATAACCAGATTAATACATCTATCGGAACTAGCATCCTATCACCCCACTCTAATAATTTGTTCCAGACTAAAAGGAACTTACATCTTATTGATTTTTTTTACTGTTGGCCTTTTGCAGGGAGCAGCAACAGATGACAACCGGTTAAAGCGAGGTGATCAGATTTTAGCAGTAAATGGGGAAAGTTTGGAAGGCGTCACACATGAACAGGCTGTCGCTATTCTGAAAAAGCAAAAAGGAACTGTAACGTTAACAGTGTTGTCATGAAGATTACAATGTGGCCATGATTAATCCTGAGATATCTGTTTAAATTCTGCCAGGAAATGATGTTGCATTGCCAAAAGCAAGAATGTAATTAAACTATGATTGTCTGACTTTGGACCTGATTTTCTTTTCTTTTATTGCATTGTAGTATTAGTCAGTGATGCTCTGTTGAAGGGAGGAATAACCAAACTACTGAGTGTCAATCACTGTGCTTTGGACTTGCGGAAAAAACTGCCTATTAATCTTACCCAGCTGCAGCTTCTTGAGAAATCTCACTAAGTGCTTTCATATTGTATACCATGTTGTTACAGTAAATTGCTGACTCTGGAGTGCCTGAGCCTGACATTGGATATAGATTTTGGTCTTCATAGTTGTGGCAATGATCTGTTTGAACAGATTACCCGATCTTTGTAGAATCCATACGGATTTAATTAATTGATTTTACTACTCTTTTTCACTGTGTACTATGTTCTTTGAACAATTTATTTTGATCTTTTCAGATCCTGATTGTGACTTGTGTTTGAATTTTTTAAAATTCCTTGTCATGGTAATGAATTGCTTATATTTACAATATGAAAGCATGTTGAGTCTCATGAAATTTAAAAATAACTGCTTTCATTGTTGAATATTTCTAAGTGCTTAGAGAAAATATCTTACATGCCATTTATCTACTTTAACTCATTTTCTAGGAACTTACAGGCTTTAACTTAACCTTTTCAACAGGTATTATAGATTGGCAATATGAGCTAGTCAGAAAACAGGCCTGGAACCAATCAGCCGTTATTTTCTCACTTTAGTTGTCTGTGACCTTATGGTTAAAAAGTATATTGAAAATGGGTTCATGATCCTCTCTTCTAACTCATTGTGGGAAGTCATGTCCATTGGCTCCTAAATTAAAAGGGAATATCTTCCTTTTTTTCTTTTTGTCTTCTCCACCCTATGCTATCCTCTTTGCAAATGAAAACAGACTTTTTTCTCTCTTTCTACATCAGATGAAGATTTCAGATCTGAAATGTTAACTCTATCTTTCTGTCCAACCTGTTGTGATTTTCCATTATTTTCTATCTTTATTTCAGAATTGTATCATAGGAAGATTTTTGAATTTTTGGTTGCAGCTGCCTTTCTGAGATAAGGTAGATATTCCCTGTTGAGAATGGATCAACTCTATCTATTTGAGAGTTATTATCTTTGCATTTGTTAAATCATCATATTTCAAATAAAAATAAATGGGGTTAGAGCTTTATCTAAATTATTAAAAATGCACAATCTCAATCACATTAGGCATAGAGCCTCACTAAATGCAGCACAATTCATATCAAAAATCAACTATTTCATAATGTCCATCAGGAATTTTTTAGTGCCCTTAGTAACTACAAACTTGAAATGATTTAATCATGTAGGTGCTGATTGCTACTTCAAATTTCAAAGTCAATTTATTATCAAAGTACATATATGTCACCATGTGCAACCCTGAGATTCATTTTCGTCTTTTGACTTATGTCTACTGTAGTAATATTGGGTTGAATGTTTCGTGGGTAATGACCAATCTGTGGACCAGTCCACTCTCTTTGCTTTTTACATGTCACCTTTGTTCTTAAGCTAACAACCTTTTGGGAATTTGATCAGTTTCTGCTTTTCTAAGTTGGCATATGTGAAGTATTTTTTTGGAAAATAAACAGATTATGCCTGTGGTCACATTAAGTATTCCAGTATCATACAGCCTGGGGCCATTTTAGCCTCACTTATCTCCTTCGGCAGACTCACTGCATTGTGCCTTTGGCTCTCTATTTACAATGTTCAGGACAAACGACTGAAATTAGGAGCTTATTGTACAGGAATCGCACTTTCAAGCATGTGGTCCATTATTCCCAGCTCAAGCATTTCTAAGAGTGGACTTGAATGAGAAGTTCAGGTAGGATGTTAGTAATATTTATTCAAAACTATAACAGCAAAGGTTAGTGCCATATTTTGTCACATAAATATAAGGAACTCTTTTGTGATTTAAAGAAGTGACACAGAAAGATAGAGTAAAAAAATATCTATTTTGCTATGGGAATTCATGTTGCTTCCATTTTAATGAAACACATTATAATACATTCACATCTCTTGTGTCTACATGATTCTTTGTGGTGGTGAATATCACCTCTTGTTCCCACTCAAATCTACATCTCAAAATAAGTTTTTGCCTGAACAATTTTTGCATATTCACTTACACATTTAATTATAAATTTTGACAAAAATAATAAATTTGGGAGATATACTGTAATATTGCAAAAATAGTTTACCAGATCAATTTGTTTAATGCAATAATTGTTTCTGATAAGTGGTGTTTTGAATTTTATTTCATTTCAGTGTAAATACGAGATAGTTTTATGGAAAGTGAAGGAAATTTGTTGATATGTGAGTTGATGTTCTGAAAGTTAATTCAATTGTAACTTCTTCAACTCAGAACCTTTCAGGACATTATAAAGAGTTACAGTATGTGTGCTTTCTGTTTTTAATTACCTCCTAGTCCAACTTTACCCCCTCCTCTCCAAAATTATTGCTCTTGCTAGGCTGTGATCCCACAGATCAAGCATATCTCACTTGATGGTTATTCTTTGTGTATGAGATTAGACAGTGGATATTAGTTTAGTTCTATGTGTAATTTAATTAAGTTTTATGTCAGTGTTTGATGTTTTTGATTGTGTATGTATCATTGTGCACATGTGCAAGGATTAATTATGAACCTTGAATAAACTAGAGAGAAGTTTTAGATCTCTTCCTGCTTCTCTTGCATTATTCTGCAAGTTATTGCACTAAGAACACACAAAGGCACAATTGTAAAATTATCAAGGAATCAAAGTGGTTTGAAGAAGCAAAGTTATCGATCACTGTGAACAACTACATGGTAAGGTGAGCTGAGGTAACATGAATATGCAGGTTGGAATCAACAATACTTAAGTTTAGACTTTTACACAGGCAAATTAAAGTCAATGTATAGATTTGTTGTTGAGACAAGATGTTAGTTTAGACCTAATCTGGGACCTTTGAGTTCTATGGTAAGCCTTGGGCACCCATTACTTCGAATAGATCAAAATGCATGGCAGAGCGAATGATAATATTGAAATCATTGCAAGGTAAAATGGAGCTGAGCATTAATTTAGATCAGATCATAAGAGAGCAATCTGCATGATAGGGAGAAAGTCAAGACAGATGTTCTGTTCCAGAAGATCTCCTAAATGACTTGAAATATAAAATATTTCATTTGTGAATTAATACAGAGTTTGACAAATGGCTCTGATGTAGCACCTTTGGAGATTGTGGAAAGTTACAAACTTAAGATCATAAACCAGTGTCTAGGGCAATATCCATATCTCTATAAAATACTATATATTGGCATTAAGGCATGTAAACCTCACATGTACAATAAGCCAAATTACTGCAACCGAGGATTGGCATCAAACTCACTGAAGGTTGAACTAGACTAGTTGAACAAACTTGAATAGCTTGCAGTACTGGTTAAAACTGTCCAAGTCCTTAGGCAATATCCATCTTTTGCTGTATCAAAAATAGGAAAACAAGCTTTTGGGGATTATAAGGAAACCCTTAAAGAAGTTGCAGCCAATGAACAATGTTCTTCATCAATAGTGCAGGAGATGTGTGCTGAATTGGTCTGAGCCAATTCAGTGACCTGCCAAACATACACATAATTACATGCTGATAAAATAAACATTGAAGATATTGGGAGACTTATACATACGAGGTTTGATTGATAAGTTCGGGGCCTAGGGTAGAAGGAGTCCATTTTAGAAAACCTAGCACATTTATTTTTCCTACATTTACACACTTAGTCCAGCGGTCATGGAGCATACGGATCCCTTCTTTGTAGAATTTGGTGGCTTGGACCTCCAGAAGTGGTCTACAGCATGGGGTGATTGATAAGTTTGTGGCCTAAGGTAGAAGGAGATGAGTTATTAACTTCAAACTTGTTGCATTTTCACTCAAGGAGTTGAACTACACATGCATGTAACTAGAGCTGTATAACTCATCTCCTTCTACCTTAGGCCACAAACTATCAATCACCCCTGCTGTGGACCACTTGGAGGTCCAAGATGCTCTCGTTACATGCACATGCAATTCAACTCTTTGATAATGCAGAAAGTTTGATGTTAATAGCTCACCTCCTTCTACCTTAGGCCACAAACATATCAATTACCCCTGCTGTGGACCACTTCTACAAAGAAGGGATCCGTATGCTCCACGACTGCTGGACCAAGTGTGTACATGTAGGAGGGGACTATGTTGGAAAATAAATATGCTAGGTTTTCTAAAATTGACTCCTTCTACCTTAGGCCATGAACTTATCAATCATCCCTCATATACAAATTTCCTTATGGCATGAAGTCATTACCCAAAATGAATTCATCAAGATATTAAGAAAGGTAATTGAAACGAAGCGTACATCAAAACACTTGTTTTAGAGGATCAGACTGCAGGATAGGGTTCATGTGCAAACACTTCATGTTTAGAGATGACAATATGGATGTTGGAGAGATTGTGGTGATATGTGGTTCTAAGAATTGTAAGGTTCACGTGGACCATGTGATCTGTGCAGAATGTATTTAAGACAACAATCAGGAAAACTGAGTCTGGATGTACCCTTAAATTGAATCCTATAATGTATGAAGAACTGGTAATATAAAAATTTGCCTCAAAGAGTCAAGAAGTGATGTTTTCAATGGGTCAAGTGACACATGTTACTTTAAAACAACTGCTAAGGCTCCAAGGTTAAAAGAAGCAACATCAGTAGTTGAAAATAAAAACAGAGATTGGGTTAATGTTTCTCAGCGACTTTTTTTCTTCTAAATGGGCAAGCAGTGCAGCACATGTACATAATCCCATTGTCCTTTTTGGCCTATTTTATAGTTCTGAATGATTCTGCAGTCAAAGGACAGTCGTGAATGATCTAGATACATCTTCTAGACCTTTCGGTTGTTACTGTGCAAAGCCCTGTAACTTACCACATTGAGAAATCACAAGGATCCAAAGATTAAAACATTAAAAATCTAATACATTAACTCTGTTTCTTTTACCTAACCAGCTGAGTGTTTCAATACTTTAATATCAAATTTTCAACAAATGCAACTTTTTTAAACCTTCCTTAGTTATTTGATCAATAAGCGTCACGATTTAGCCCAGTTTTCAGTGTAGCCAGTGATCACTTACTTGCACTATGTTGGCTGATGAACACACAGCACTGAACAACTTTAATACCTGCTTCCAAGCCCCACAACCCCCTCCTACACCCTTTGCTCAGTACTGTTAAATTGCCACCAATAGCCCGACTGAAATCATGCAACTCTTCCTGTCATTTAGTTTGGTATCTAGATGACATTCAGTAGAAGATTGGTTCTGTATCACATTTTTCATCTGATGTTTATATTTTGTAAGCCTAACCCTATTGTCCTATTAAGTAAATAATTCTGCATTGACATCTGCTGAGGAACCAAAAGCAGAAAGGACTGCATGGGCACCAGCTGCGTGGGTAAGTAAAATATTGTTAATCACCATGACCAAAGACATAGCCCTTTGGCTAAATTGCCTTAAAGCATAGATTCTATTAATGCTACCATTAGAGATAGGTTACTTGCTGAGCATTAAGTTTTTGAAAATGACCAAGGGCAGAGTATTCCTCCATGGAGAGGTGTGAGTAGAGGTGTTACTGATTCACTGCATGCTGGTACTTATCTCTGATGCTTTGCAGTCATCATTTCTTTAAGGACAGATCTGGTATTCTGAAGGAGAATGCCATCATGTTGGTGCATTGCTTCCAAGCCACTGATCTGTGAAAAAGAAGATGTAATTTTATCAGATTAGCCCTAACAGATGGCTCTCAGTAACCAGTTACCATGTCTTTTCATGCTGGAAAAGGCAGCGCCATGCCAGGTTTCCATGACAGCAGTCTGAGAATCCATGGCTGAAGTCTTCAGGTCTCAGAAATAACACTGTAGCTGCCAAATGCTCCAGAATGGACTAAAGGCTGCAGTAGGAACTTAAACGTATGTAAGTGAAAAACAGAAGCCTAAAGCAGAAAGTGTACAGACAGGTGTAAAATTCAAAATGAAACATTCTATAAAAACAGGCCATTTTCAATGCTGTGTTTTATGTAAACATGCTCTGAATGGACAATGAACCAATGTACACAACGTTCCCTCTAATTATTTTTAGATGCACGGACCAACCATTACTCTGAGCAGGAAGATTTTACTTGACCTGAACACTATGCGACACTTTAAAAGTTTATTTGGAATATGCACATCAAACAAACACAAACCATAACCTACAACACAAGTAAATGATGTCAGGCAATCAAAACAACTGACAAGCACAATAGCAAAAATGAAAGTTTTGACTAGACAGCGCTGGTGTTCAGTAGGATGCCCGTTTATTAATAATGAGCTACCGACTTCCATTCTGTGTTTATTGTTACAATTTGCATTGTAATTTGAAACACTGACTATTTAGATACGTTAAAGCTCTAAAATGTTTCAAAGAAATGGTTGTGGTACGCGTATTATTTAGAATATTTATGGATTATATTCATTAACACATAATTACAGGACATTTTGCAATTACTGTATATTAACAAACTTCATAATTATATTAACATAATTTCAAAATTATTTTAATATTATTTAAAAGAAAACTCCTGCTGCATGGCAACAAAGCTATGTTTGTGGGGACATCTCAGTTACTGCGCACCCTAGAGGGAACAGTGCATGTACTATTTTTTATTTTTTTAATTGTAATTTATAGTGTTTTTGTGTATTGTAGTTTACAATTGCCGTTAGACAACTTATTTCACGATCTGTCCCAGTGATATTAAAGCTGATTCTGATTCAAATGGTGTGACACCTACTAGAGAAAGACTAAGAAGCTTCTAGAAAAATGTAGAAGGAGCTACACTATCATTATTGGAAAATTCACTGATCAATTACACATATACACTTAGTGGCCAGTTTACTAGGTATAGCGGTCTTTGTGATCTTCCGCTGCTGTAGCCCATCTGCTTCCAACTTCGACACATCGTGTGTTCAGAGATGCTGTTCTGCACACCACTTTCATAATGTGTGGTTATTTGAGTTGAAGTCGCCTTTTAGCTTGAACCATTCTCTGCTGACCTCTCCCTTGAACAAAGCATCTTCGTCCATACAACTGCCTCTGACGGAATGTTTTTTAGTTTTTCACACCATTCTTTGTAAACTCTAGAGGATATGTGTGAAAATCCCTGAGATCAGCAGTCTCTGCCGTACACAAAGCACCCCAAATGGCACCAATAACCATTCCACGGTCAAAGTTGCTTACATCACATTTCTTACCCATTCTGATGTTTAGGCTGAACAACAACTGGCCATGTTTGAATATTGTTATGCATTGAGTTGTTGCCACGTGATTGATTGACTAGATACTTGCATTAACAAGCAGGTGTACAGGTGTACCTAATAAATTGACCACTGACTGATTATATAAAAATACAAGTATGCATTGGAAAGTTAAACTACAAGAAAAGTAAGAATTCTACACCCTAATCCAACAGAGAGGAGGATATGCTATTTCCAATCTGCACTGACTGTGGTCTCCCGATGAGGATGCAAAGGATCCAGTTGTAGAAAGAGGTATAGAGGACCAGGTTTTAAAGCTTGATGACTAATACTGAGGGGATGATGGTGTTGAATGCTGAGCTGTAATCAATAACAGCAGTCTGACGTAGTTACTGCTGTTGTCCAGGTGATCCAAGGCCAAGTGGAGAGCCAGTGGGATTGCATCTGCTGTAGAGCTATTGTGGTGGCAGGCAATATGCAGTAGGTCCAGGTCCTCGCTCAGGCAGGAATTAGTTCTAGTCATGACCAAACACTCAAAGCACTTCATCACAGGAGATATGAGTTGAAGCAGCTGATCCTGACATTCTTGGGTGCCGGCATGATAGATGCCATTTGAAGTAGGTGGGAACTCTGACTGCAGCAGGAGAGATTGAAGATTTCCTTGTACACTCCAGCCAGTTGGTTGGCACATGATTTCAATGCCCTGCCAGAAACACCACCTGGGGCCTGATGCCTTGCGAGAGTACACCTCTTATAAGATGAACGCTGAGACAGATATCAGAGTTGCGAGATGATGCAGAGATTCACACAGTTATAGTTCTATTCTCCCTTTCAAAGTATGCATGAAAGGTGTTCAGCTCACTAAGGAGTGAAGCATCACAGCCATTTATGATGTTAGGGTTTGCCTTGTAGGAAGTAATGGCCTGTAAACCCTGCCATAGATGATGTACTGTATATCAAGTTCCATCTCCAACTTCACTCAGAATCGCTTTCTCGCTCTTAAGATAGCCTAAAGGAGATCGTACCTGGTCTTCTAGATCATTCATCTTGAATGCCCCTGATCTACCAGTGGCATATTGCAAATCCTCTGCTTCATCCACGGCTTCTGTTTTGTGTATGTCTGGTAAGTTCTTGAAGACACACTCATCCACACAGTTCTTGATGAAGTCGGTGACAACTGTAGCATATCCATTGAGATCCAAAGATGAAAACCTGAATATGGTCTATTATTCCACTGATTCAAAGTAGACCTGTAAGCACTATTCTGTCATACCTTTGCAGTCCTTATCTTTGGTACTGCAGTCTACAGTCTTTGCTAGTACACTGGGAGTAGAAGTATAGTCAGGTGATGGAGCTTTTAAAAGTGCAGACGTGGTATGACACAGTAAGAGTTTTTGATAGTGGTGTAACAGTGGTCAAGTTTGTTGGCTCCTCCGGTTCCAAAGGTTACGTGGGGTAATAGGTTAGAGACATCTTCCGTTCCCCACAATAGTCAAAAAGGCATAAGGGTGCACTTTCTCACGACTGCTCAGCTCCTCCCGTGCCGGTCTGAGATGGAATGTACATTGCTACAGGAATGGTGGGGGACAGATAGACTGGATGACACTTCCCTGCCAGATGTTTCAGATCAAGAGAACAAGATTGAAACAAGTCCACCATTTTGGTGCACCATGATGAGTTAATTATGAGGCAAGCACCACCACCACTGTCTTTACCTGATGCACCACCACCACTGTCTTTACCTGATGCTGCTGTCAGGTCTAAGCAATAGAAGGCTAAGCCCTTGGGCTGGAGTGCTGGGGGTGTGCCTTGTTTCTACACAGCAGTCACTGTCGCCCTCTGGTACTGCAATCTAGCTCTGAGGTTTTCAGTTCTATTCACCTGGGTGTACATTAGCCAGGAAGATGTTAGATACTGGGGGCCTCAGGGCCCTGCACTTCAATTTTACTTACAGCCCAGCTTGGTGGCTGTGTTTTCTTAAATTGAAAACTGCACATGCTACCTTGATGATCTACAGTTGGGAGTCCTCCAATTTTGAAAATTGATAGCTTTTTAAAAATTTCTTAAAACAATGTTGCTTACTGAAGTACCAATGACCGTGACAAATAGATTTCAGCTGTGAAAGTCCGAAACAGGAATGTATTTGAAGATTCCCTCTGGAGCTGCATACAGAGTTGCCATTCTTTCAGGTTGGCTTCAAGTTAAATTTGCTCAGTTATTAACTGGATGATGAGCAAATCTGTGCAATTTTATTTTAAATGTGTTATGGGCATGCAAATATTACAAAAATAAATTAACTTGCATGAGGTGAGTCTTATTCTGCCGAATTCCCCTTGAACTGAAATTCTAATTGACCAGGCAGAACCTTAGGGTGTTACATACTCTACCTCATCTGCATTGTCTTGTTAACCTGTTACATGAAATTTTGTAGTATGCAGCAAACTGGATTTCAGAAAACAGTTTTTGACATTCACTTGTGAAAATTTTCATCAGTAAAATATCTAGTAATGATGCAGCTAAATATCAAAATCAAGCTTATTCTCATTGAAATGTCATGAAATTTGATGTTTTGCTGCAAGACATAAAAGGTTGTGACAAGCAAATAAATAAATAGTGTGAAACAGAAATAACAAGTATTGTTCACGGACCATTCTGAAATCTGGCAAATTGGAAGAAGCTGTTCCTAAATTTTGAGTGTGAGTCTTCAGGCTCCTATACCTCCTCCCTGATGGTAGTAATGAGAAGAGGGCATGCTCAAGGATGGGTGCTGTTTTCTTGAAATACTGTCTCTTCTAGATATATGGAGGGGAGGGTTGTGCCCATGATGGAACTGGCTGAGCCTACAGGCCTCTGCAGCCTCTTTCGATCCTGACCATTGGAGCCTCTGTACCAAACGGTGATGCATACAGTCAGAATGCTTTCCATTGTACAGCAGTTGAAATTTTTGAGAGTCTTTGGTGACATACGAAATCTCCTCCAACTCCTAATGAAGTACAGGTATAGCTACTAGCAAGCCTTCTTTGTGATTGCATTAATGTGTTGGCCCCATATTTGATCCGCTTAAATGTTGACGTCCTGGAACTGGAAGCTGCTCACATTTTCCACCGCTAATTCCTCAATGAGGACTCACTTGTGTTCTCCTGAATTCCACAGTAAGTGTTTCTGTCTTGCTTATGCTAATTATGAGGTTGATGTTGCAACACCACTCAACTAGCTGATCTATCCAACTCATATATCCCTCCTCATTGCCATCTGAAATACTGCCAACAAGAGTGGTTTCATCAGCAAATTTATAGATGACATTTGAGGTGTGCTTAACCACATAGTCATGAGAGTAGAGCAGTGGACTAAGCATGCAGCCTTGAGGTGCACCTACGTTGATTGTCAGCGATGAGGAGGTGTTAACACCAATCCACAATGACTGTGGTTTCCCAATGACAGAGTTGAGGATCCAGTTGCAGAGGGGTACAGAGAGCTAGATTTTGAAGCTTGTTGATAAGTACAGAGTGAAAGATGGTGTTGAACTCCAAGTTGTAATTGATAAGCAGCATTCTGATGTATGTATTGCTGTTGTACAGGTGATCCAAGGCCGAGTGTGAGCCAGTAAGACTGCATTTGCTGTGGATCTGTTGTGGTAATAGACAAACTGCAGTGTGTCCTGGTCCTTGCTAATGCTAACTGTGATGGAGAACACTTGCTAAATGCAATCCTTACACATGCACATTCACTCACACACAAACATGTCATTCCGCTGTCATAACACACTTCAATGTCTTCCCCAGTATATTCTCATAACTAACCCACTGTTTTCAACCCGCATTGTTACAAATGCTCAGAGCCAGACACAAGGTTTGGTCTGATTTCATTCTTTATTTGAACTTGATTAAGTTCACACTAGCATTTCCCTGTGGTCACGTGGTATCTGCAGGGTCCCAAACTGAGCTGCTATGCTCAGGCTGGCTTTACATGGCCTGTACATGGCAGAAGATTCCACTTCCTTAGTAATAGGATGCGTAAATGTCTACATGTTGTTTGTATACTGAATTTAATGTAGATACTTGTATTTATTTTGTAACATGATTGTAACTACATTATGGGGTGCATCATATTCTAATTTATGTGAAGTCTTCAGTTAACTTTGTTGATAATTAAAGATGGCATGTCCTATGCCTAATAATCGGAGTTCATCACCCTCAGTAAGAGAGAAAGAGGGACTGCTAAGAGTTCACACTGGGTAAGAATAAATATGGAGCTATTATTGTGTTCTCTTGTATATATCATTTTTTTAAATATTGGCATTATTCTTTTCACTATTTTCACTAATTTTTAAGTTTGATTTTTGTCACACCTAATAAGCACCCTTGCGCTAAAGTGCTAAGTGACTCCAGCCATTTCTCCTTTGTTCACAACCCCTGTATCTAACATATGGTGGCAATGATGGGATGGCCAGTTGCAGAGGGGTGCGCTTAACCCAGGGGAGAGTGGGATTGCAATCCCAAGTCAGGAATCCTCCTGAGGCGAAAAATGAAGCAGATGCTGGGGAAGTAGTGGAGACTTCAGAGGAGGAAGAACTTCAACCCAGGATCAAACTCAGACCAGAAGCAGAAGGGCCTTCAAGTGGCACCACCTCTGAACCCACCCTGGAAAATTTGTTCAGAGACTTTTTGTTTACCCAGCAGAGGAGAGATGATACTTTTGGAAAAGAACTCCAAATCCTGGCAAACGCCCAGCCTGAGTCATCTATTTTCCCATCTGAACTGCCCTTCAATCCTCCTGCACTGCTGTGGAAGAGTCCAAAGATGCCTTCTTATCAACAAGGTGACAATAATGTGAACTACCTCCTCAGGTTTGAAAAGATGACCTAGATATGGCAATGACCAGAGGAGGAGCGGGTCTGCTAGCAAGTGCCACTACTAACAGGTGAAGCTCTTGAAGCCTACACTGCAATAGAGAAAGACAGGCCCTAAAACTATCTTGAACTGAAGGTGGTGCTGCTGGCTTACTTTGATATCGCAGCAAAAACTTATTGCCAACACTTGCGTTCCAGTACTCTACCACCAGGGGAATCACCCACCGAGACATTTCATCACTGGAGGGGCTCTACCGCTGATGGATCTAACCAGAGCAGAAGTCCAAGGAGGAAAATGGTGATCTTGTAATGTGAGTATTATTAAAAGTAAGTTAATACTACCGGGGTTGGCGGGGTCTTTACTTACGCTCTTTTTACTCCCAGTATGCATTGTATATAGTTCCTCCACCCATGCCACACGAGGTACCTGGAAGCCTCTGTATTGTAAATATCATTTGCCGTCCCAGATAAAGATGCTCTTTTGGCCATCAAGTTGTCGAGTGGTCTTTTTGTAAAGTAGAAGTTACCACATACCGTAGATACCGGATTATAAGCCGCTACTTTTTTCCCACACTTTGAACAGCTTTGAACACTGCAGCCTTTACTACGGTGCGGCTAATGCATGGTTTTTTTTCATGCCGCCTCGTAAACATTTTGCCTCGTAACAGTAGACCAATAAAATTGATGAGTAGTTCACAGAGGTCCAATGAAATTGTACGATAAATCAAGCGCACTTTCACAATTAAATTATTGTAAATCAGTCATTTGTACTCACCCTCATCAACATGGAAAACACTCGAAGAAAAGCATTGTGCTGCCTTTATGGCAGTTATTTAGTTTATAATATTTTCGCTTAGTAATTCATTTGTTAGTATTTTCTAGTTAAAGTTAGAAGTGTTTTAAGTATATTTGTTTTCTGTACTACATCCCGGGATGCTATGACGTCACATCCGGTTTCGCCGCGTCTTGTGGGGAAATACCGGTTTGCGATAAACGGAAAGGTGGGGGCGAGCGCATTAGACCCGCGCGATGATGCAGCTTTTTTTTTAGATTTTTTTAAATTAGTTTTTCAAAACATTTTACAAAATTAAAAACCCCAAATCCCAATGAGGAGCATTAATACAGTGCAAGATTAAGCATACAATAATAATATGCTACACAGGAAGAGAATTTAACAAAAAAACACCTAAATTAAAGACAAGTGAGCTTAGTGTCCTCCCCAAACCCCACAACACAAGAAAAAAAAACAACAACTCCAGACCGACCACAACACAATATAGAGAGTATAAGTCCGGACAGTCAAACTCCCAGACTGTAAATACACTTAGCAACAGAGGATAATAATGCCTACTACCAGAAAAAAAAAGGGAGCTGAAAGCAAGGGACTGAAAAGAAAAAGAAACCCTAGTCAAGAGGAAGGTTATGAAAGTACTCGATAAAAGGCCCCCAGATCTTATGGAACTTTAAATCCGAATTGAGAACTGAATAATGAATTTTTTCGAGGTCCAAGCAGGCCATAATGTCGTTAAGCCATTGCGCATGAGTGGGCGGGGCAACATCTCTCCATCTAAGGAGGATCAAGCGTCTCGCCAGGAGAGAGGCAAAGGATAGTATTCGGCATTTGGTCAGACCCAGACACAAATCTGTCTCGCCCCAAAAACCGAACAGAGCAATTAAGGGGTTAGGTTCTAGGTGCTGATTCAGAATACCCGATAGTGTAGTGAAGACATCTTTCCAGAATTTCTCCAAGCTAGGACAGAGCCAGTACATATGGATGAGAGAGGCCACGCCCCTCTTGCATTTATCACAGAGCGGACTAATGCCAGGGTAGAATCGAGATAGTTTAGATTTAGACATATGGGCTCTATGAACAATCTTAAACTGTAAGAGACAATGGCGAGCACAAAGAGAGGTTGAGTTAACCGATTTGAGAACTGAGTCCCAGCTCTCCTCGGATAAGGAGATATTTAAATCCTGCTCCCAGGCCATTTTAATTTTATCCACAGGGGCCCGTCGTAAGGCTGCTAGTTTATCTTGGATAATTGAAATTAAACCTTTACCTAGTGGATTAATGGAGAGAAATAGGTCCATAGCATTTTTCGCAGGCATTTCAGGAAAGTTAGGAATTAAAGGAGCAGTAAAGTGTCGGATTTGGAGATATCTGAAAAAGTGAACGTTAGGCAGGTTGAACTTAACAGAGAGCTGTTGAAAAGAAGCGAAGCGGTTATCAATGAAGAGATCTTCAAAATGTCTAATGCCCTTCCTGTACCAAACATGGAATGCTGAATCGAACGTGGTAGGTAAAAAAAGGTGATTATGTGCAACAGGGCTAGAAATGGAAAACCCCTGGAAACCATAGCATTTCCTGAACTGAGCCCATATACGCAAAGTGTGTCTAACCAGAGGATTAGCTATTGATCTGGGCAGACTGCTAGGGAGTGCAGAGCCAAGAAGTGCAGATATAGATAATTCTTTAGTGGAGCTCAACTCCATTGCCACCCAGTTAGGGCACTCAGGTTGACCGTGGAAGAAAGACCAGAAGGCAGCACAACGTATATTAGCTGCCCAGTAATATAAGCGAAAGTTAGGTAAAGCCATGCCACCCTCTTTTTTAGATTTTTGGAGGTGGATTTTATTAATTCTAGAGCGCTTATTCTGCCACAGATATGACAAAATAATAGAGTCTAAGGAATCAAAAAAAGATTTAGGATTAAAAATTGGGATAGATTGAAATAAGTATAAGAATTTGGGGAGAACATACATTTTGACAACATTGATACGACCTACCAAGGACATAGATAGAGGTGACCATTGTACCAGACTCTGTTTTGTAGCATATGAAAGATTGACAAAGTTTTCACGAAAGAGATCTTTAAACTTCCTTGTGACTGTAATTCCAAGATAAGTAAATTGATTATGGACTACTTTAAAAGGGAGATCTCGAAATATTAGTTCTTGTGCTTCTTTATTAATTGGGAAAAGTTCACTCTTATGTAAGTTGAGTTTATAGCCAGAGATCTGGCTAAACTCGTCAACAAGTGAAAACATTAGAGGTAAGGATGTAGACGGATATGAGAGAAAGAGTAGTAAGTCATCAGCATAGAGAGAGACTTTATGTTCAACATCCCCTCTCCAAATCCCAGTCAGTTCAGGACATTTTCGAAATGCTATCGCCAGAGGTTCTATAGCCAAATCAAAGAGAAAGGGACTTAAGGGGCATCCCTGACGGGTGCCACGTTTGAGATTGAATACTTGGGATTTCTGAAAGTTAGTTAGAACAGAAGCAGTAGGACACAGGTACAGCAATTGGAGATGATGCAGCTTTTAAGTTAAAGGCGATCAATAACTTTTCCTGGTAGGCTGCAGTATATATTTTTTTACCAGTCGTTAGGAGATATTGGAATGTTGTTCGTGCACTGTTCAGTAAAAAAGTATATGCAACGTAATTTGTGTGTTACCGATACGTATGTATATTTAAAAGTAGCCGTGTTACAGGCACGGTTCGAAAAAAAGCATTTGCAATATGTATTTGTTTATGTTACCATACGGATTTAATTAAAAGTTAAAAAATCCTCACATGTAATATCTTTCTGTGTAAATATCTCATATTACAACGTGGGACACCTGCGGCTTAAAATCCGGTGCGGCTTGTACAAGTACAAAATTGATTTTCTTTCTAAAATTAGAGCCTGCGGCTTTTAATCAGGTGCGCTCTGTAGTACGGAATCTACGGTATTTCTGGCGATGAGGTAAACTGGTTTTGTGGATGGGTCGGCCCCGTTTTCGATCAGGAGCTGTGTGCGGGTGAGGAGCCTCGTGTTCAGATGGCTACGTTCAGAACGGTCAGTGTGTTCGACGAGCAAATCGAGGAGTGGCGGGAGTACGAGGAAAGGTTGGGCCACTTTTTCTGTGCTAATGGAATTACTGAGGAGGCTAAGAAGCGCTCTCTTCTCCTGAGTGTGTGTGGGGCAAGGACGTACAAGCTGATACGGAACTTAGCTACACCGCGGAAACCGGGAGAAATTTCATAAGACAAACTGGTCAAGCTCATGGGGAACCACCACAATCTGAAGCCTTCGGTGATAGATCAAGTTTCACAGCCATGTCCGGAAGCCAGGTCAGTCTGTGGGTGATTTTGTGGCCGAGCTTTGACAGCTGTCGGAGCATTGCAATTTCGGAGCCGTGTTGGTTGACATGCTCCGTGATAGATTAGTATGCGGCATTAATAATGACACCGTACTACGCCACTTGTTGGGGGAAATCCCACCGTTGACTTTCAAGACAGCCCTAGAGACTGCCCAAGGCATGGCGATGGCTGCTAATAATGCAAGGATTATTAGCATTAACAAGAAAGGATATGGGGGGGTCGCAGTCGGCGGCAGTGCTCCAAGTCAGGAGGGAGACTGGTGGACAGGAAATGCTGGTGGAATGTTTTCGGTGTGGAGGAACGCACTATGCTAATGTTTGTAAATTCAAAGATACTGTCTGCCATGCTTGTAGCAAGAAGGGACATTTAGCTAAAAAGTGCAGGAGCATAAAGGGTAAGGTTAAGCCTGGGCAGGGGAAAGCTCAACAGACTCAGGCAGCCACACACCACCTAGGAGAAGCAGACGAGGAGGCAGCGTGTGCCTACAACATGTTTGGGGTGGAAACGGATGAGGGACCACCTGAACCATATTATGCCACAGTTACTGTCAAGGGAAAGGACATTAAGTTCGAGATTGATTCAGGAACTACTGCATCGGCCATTAGTGAAGAGACCTACAGGAGGACATCGGGATCCAACCTGCCTCCCATCAGACCATCTAAGCTCCAACTCAGGACCTATACGGGGCAGCCCATACCTCATTTAGGGGTGTTATATGTGGATATTTTGGCCGGGGGCCAGAAGGCTGAAGCCAGGCTGGTGAAAGCTAAGGGCAGTGGGCCCAGTCTTCTGGGCCACGATTGGCTTCACAAAATCCGGCTCAACTGGCATGAATTTAAATATGCACACATGACGGAAGAGCATGAGGTGCAGCGTGCAGATGAAGTCACCGATGGCAATGTGAGTGACAGACATAGGCCGGACACATTTGAGAGTGAGCTCGCAGCGCAGCTTGCAGCGCTTCAGCCTATTACAGGAGCAATTGAAGTTACCCCCTCAGCGCTGAAAGCCAGCACACCACTTCTAGTACGGTGAAGCAGTGACCCAGCTCTTGTACCACCTGCCCAGTTACAGCAAGGTGCATCTCAGCCTGATGATCCCGCTAACAGGAACCTGCATGTGAAGCCAATCGTAACAGTAGCAAACGGGGCACCCGCAGACGATGTAAGAACAGAGCCTCCAGGACCACCAGACAAGCACTCAGGAAGCACTCTAAGTGATCTGACAAAGAAAGTAGAATTTTCTTGAGGCGGTGGCCCCTGGGAATCCATGTGGTGCCTTTTAACTCGACCTGAGTGGAAGATTCCTTGGCATAAGTATTCGTGGTATTGAAAAGAACAGCCATTCAAGAAAAGAGAGCCTGCTCCAGGAGAATGAATTTATCATCAAAATCAATGGCTGTGATTTAACAGACAAGACTTTTGTTCAAGCACAAGAGGTTTTCCGAAGTGCATTGCCATTTCCTGCTGTTGAACTCCAGATAGTTCCAAGTTATAACAAGGAACTCTATGAAAAATCTGCAATTGGGTCTATTCTGAGCCATGGTTGTGACGATAGTTCAAAAACCAAAGTTCCTTCTTCATTGCGTTCCAAGCTAGGGGGCAAACCTGCAGATGCCGTTTATCCCAATAATGCTGAGAATAGCTTGCCACTGATTTCAAGAAGCTCAGTAGTCCAAAACAGTTAAGGAGCAATGACCACTTCATGCATACCAGGAAAGCATGTCCACCAGTGACTTTGCTAGAGGGAGAGACACTGGCAGAGGGGGCAGAATCCCCTGAAGAGGATGGAGATTCTCACATGGACACACAGACCCCTCTTGTGTCCCCAACACTAGATCCACCCAAAACATCTTCACCAGCGGTGCCTGCTGGGTCACTGGGGGTAGTGCGTAGATCACAGCGCCCTCGCAAACCTCCTGACAGACTGAATCTTTGATTGGATAGCTTCTTTTGTTGTTAGATTGAATGTTGAATTTACCATGTTTTTTTTAGGTGTTTTTCTATTGGTAACCTGTTGCTAATGATACCACTGTTTTTATTTCCCAGTTTTTCTATATTTGGGGAATGTTGGATTTTAAAGGGGAAGAAGTGTTGTAATGTGAGTATTATTAAAAGTAAGTTAATACTACCGGGGTTGGTGGAGTCTTTACTTCCGCTCTTTTTACTCCCAGTATGCATTGTATATAGTTCCTCCACCCATGCCACACGAGGTACCTGGAAGCCTCTGTATTGTAAATATCATTTGCCGTCCCAGGTAAAGATGCTCTTTTGGCCATCAAGTTGTCGAGTGGTCTTTTTGTAAAGTAGAATGTACCACAGGTGTGGCCATTGTCTGGAGCAACTGCTGCAAGTTCTTCCTCCAGACACCAGAATGGAGGTCTGAGAACATGAGCCAGTGCAGCCTAACATTTCTGCAAAGGGGGTGCCATCACGGCCATCATTCCAAAGCAAGAGACTTTAACCCTCCAAGGGACTCTCAGTGCAACTCTGCAGAACTGGAAAATGGGAGAAACAAGAGCAAAGAATCTTAGATAGTTTCTTCTGAAATTTTACTTTGCTACTATTGTCAGCAGCCAAGTCATAAGTCCTCTGTGGGTCATCTGAAGAAGCCCAAATTGTTAAGTATGTGCTATGTAGCAAGAGATGGAGAATATGATGATGACGATGATAATGACTGTAATGATGGTGATTATGGTATTGGAAAACAAGCAGAATGTGAGGAGAAAGCCGTTATTTATAATAGTCAAAGTTAATGGAAAACCTGTTAAACATGTTTAGATTCTGGTAACTCGCTGCCATTAATTAAGAAAAATTATGCCCCTGACTTTGGTGTTGACTACCTGTCCATTGTTTCCATGGTGACTGGAAGTCTGAGCCACTGACAGAACTCACTCTTGAGCTGAAAGACCACGAGTACTTGATGACAGTGGGGGTGCTGGAGAAACCACCAGTTAATATGATTCTGAGGAGAGATTTGCCTGTTTTACATGAGTTACCGCGGAAGGGAAATAGCTAGTCACATCCATCTGTCAGTCCAGGAGTAGATAGTAGTGTTTCTTATTTTGTCAAGACTCGTGCTAAAACCAAAGCAATGGCTGGGTTGCAGTCTCTGCCTGACTTGGATGCTAGTCCGTGTGAGGGAGGAACCAAAAGGCCTAGAAAGTCATGCTGGCAACTACACCTAGAGAAATATGCTGGTTCTCCTGCCTCTGTTGATATTTGTGCAGAAGATATTAAGGGGCCTGGGAAGGTTGACCTCTCCCATCTCGGTGTTTGCTGACTTTCCATAGTTGTTTCAGCAATTGCTCCTATCATTATTGTCTTCAAGAAGGATGGCACTTTGAAGGTATGCATTGATTTCTGAAAATTGAACACCTTTCATTTTTTTATGCTTATCTTATGCCCCGCAGTGATGATCTACCAGAAAGGATTGGACAGACCAACTACAATCTGTGCAGCTTGGAAATAACATCTCCATCTCACTGCCAATCAACAATGGTGTACCTCAGGGATGCGTGCTTAGCCCACTGCTCTACTCTCTCTATGCCCATCACTGTGTGGCTAGGCATAGCTCAAATGGCGTCTATGAATTTGCTGATGGTACAGCAGTTGTTGGCAGAATCTCAAATGGTGATGAGAGAGCATGCAGGAATAAGATATACCAGCTAATTGAGTGATTTTGCAGCACAACCTTGCACTCAACATCAGTAAGATCAAAGAGCTGATTGTGGAGTTCAGAAAGGGTAGGATGAGGGAAAACAAATCAATCCTCGTAGAGGAATCAGAAATTTCAAACTCCTGGATGCCAAGATCACTGAGGATCTAACCTGGTCCCAACTTATTGATGCAGCTATAAAGAAGGCAAGACAGAGGACATATTTTATTAGGAGTCTGAGGAGATTTGGTTTGTCATCTAAAACACTCAACAACTTCCATAGATGTACCATGGAGAGCATTCTATCAGGCTGCATCACCATTTGGTATGATGGGGGGAGGGCGGGGGGAGCTACTGCACAGGATATTCTCAAGCTGCAGAGAGGTGTAAAATTAGTCAGCACCATCATGGGTACTAGCCTCCATGGTATCCAAGACATCTTCAAGGAGCGGTGCCTCAGAAAAGTGGCTTCCATCACCAAGGACTCCCACCACCCAGGACATGCCTTCTTCTCATTACCCATCAGGAGGGAGGTAGAGAAGCACACACTCAGCAATTCAGGAACAGCTTCTTCCCCTCTGCCATACGATTTCTAAATGGATATTAAACCCATGAATGCTACCTCAATACTTCTTTAAAATTTTTTGTTTTTTGCACTTCTCATCTTGACTATTTAATATGCATATATATACTTGATATAATTCAGTTTTCTTTTTGTTTATTTAGCATATATTTCATTGTGCTGATGCCGCAAAGTTAACAAATTTCACAACATATGCCAGTGATATTAAACTTGATTCTGATTCTGATTACCTTTGCAGCTGCTACTGGCAGGTTCCCTGGATAACCAGTCAAAACCTCTCACTGCCTTCTGCACACCCATGATAACCTTTGGTCTTCCTGGTGCACTGGCAACGTTCCAGCGGCCGATGGACCGGGTGCTTCAAGGCTGTGAGGGTTGCTGTGCGGCCTACCTAGATGACGTGGTCAACTACAGCCAAATGTGGTCAGAGCACCTAGACCATCTGTCCATCACTCTCAACCTACAAAAATGTGAGTGGGCAAAAAGAAAAACCAGATAGCTTGGCGACCAGCTGAGACATGGAGAGGTTCGAGCACAGGTGGAAAAAGTGGAAGTGATCCACAACAATCCTCAGCCTCAGTTTAAGAAGGAAGAAAAGCCCTTCCTGGGTTAGGTAGGGTGGTATAGGTTCATTCTCTAATTCAGAAAGCTATAGAACCTGTGTCTCTGTACCTCCCTCTGCAACAGGATCTTCAACTTTACTATCTGTTCTGATTGAAAATAACACCTCAACTCGCTGACAATCAACATTAACACTCCTCAGGGATGTGTGCCCACCCCTTGCTTTACTCTTATTACATCCATGACTGGCTAGGCATAGCTCACATGCCATCTATAAATTTGCTGATTATACAAACATTGTTGGTGGAATCTCAGGTGATGTCGAGAGTGGGCATACAGGAGCGAGATATACCAGCTAGAGCGATATCACACCAACAACATTGTACTCAACATCAGTATGACCAAAGAACTGATTGTGGCCCTGTCTGTTGTAGCTACTGCACAGGATCAGCAGAGAGTTGTAAAATTAGTCAGCTCCATCATGGGCACTAGCCTCCGCAGTATCAACTTACTTAGGCCAACTCCTCTCTCATACTACTGTAATTTCCTTTACTCCACTGAAATACTGCTATGTTAGACTTTACATTCTTCCTATCAAATTTCAAGTTGAACTCAATCATATTGTGATCACTGGCTCATAAGGGTTCTTTTACCTTAAGCTTCCTTATCGCCTCCAGTTCATCACATAACACCCAATCCAGTACAGCTGATCCCCTGACAAACTGCTCTAAAAAGCCACCTCATAGGCATTCAACAAACTCACTCTCTTGAGATGCATTACCGACCTGATGTTCCCAATCGACCTGCATGTTAAAATCTTCCATGACTATCATAAAATTGTCTAGTTGACATGCCTTTTCTATTTCCTGTTGTAATCTGTGGTCCACAGCCCAGCTACTGTTGGGAGGCTTGTATATAATGTCATCAGGGTCCTTTTACCCTTGCAGTTTCTTCACTCAATTTAAAAAGGGTTCAACATCTTCTGATCCTATGTCACATTTTTCTACTGATTCGATACTATTCCTTACCAGCACGTCATCCCCTCTGCCTACCTTCCTATCCCTCTGATACAATGTCTAACCTTGGACATTCAGCTCCCAACTACAACCGTCCTTCAGCCATAATTCAGTGATGGCCATAACATCATACCTGACAATCTGTAAAAGTACAACAAGATCATCCACTTTATTTCTTAAACTCTGCACATTGAGATATAACACTTTGAGGGGTGCATTTGCTACTGTTTTTAATTCTGCATCCCTAATGCACTGATACTCATCGTACTGGCTGCAATTTTGTCCTATCATCATCCTGCCCTTCCTGACAGTCTGAATGCGTGCTATCTTTGCTTTTTTGCCATCCATCCTATCTGGAGTCCCTTCACTCCAATTCCCACCCTTCTGCCAAATTAGCTTAAATCCTCCCTGACAGCTCTAACAAACCTGCCCACGGGAGTATTGGTCCCCTTCGGGTTCAGGTGCAACCTGTCCCTTCTGTGCAGATCATGGCTCCTTCAGAAGAGATACCAATGTGATCCAAGAACATGAAGCCCTGCTCCATTTTCCCTCCATATTGCTACATGCATTTAGAGTCAGACACCAATGTTTAGTTTAATTTTATTCTTCATTTGTACTTGACTGTAAGTGTGCGATTCCATTGAACATCCTGCTATTTCTTGCTGGCATTTCCTGGCAGCCACATGGAATCTTCTAGGTCCTAAACTGAGCTGGTGTGCTTGGGTTGGCTTTATGGTGCCTTCCCCTCCCCATACATGGTGGAATATCCCATTTGTTTGGCAATGGAGATGTGTAAATGTGTATATGTTGTTTATATTCTGTATTTAAGGTAGATACTATTGTTTATTTTGTAATATTAATTTAACAGCAATGTGGGGTGCATCATATTCTAATTTTCTGTAGTCCTAAATTAACATTGCTGGTAATTAAAGATAGTATGTCCTAATGCCTGATAATTGGGGTTTATCATCCTCAGTATAAGGGATTGAGAGGGGCTGCCAGGAATTTGCACTGGACAAGAATAAGTACGGAGCTGTTATTGTGTTTTCTTGTAGATATCTTTTTGTAAATAGTGGCATTTGTCTTTTCACTATGTTCACTATTCTTTTAAGTTCAAATTTTGACAGAGCTAATAAACATCCTTGTATAAAAGTGCTAGTGACTCCAGCCATTTTTTCTTTGGTCATAACCCCTGTATCTAACACTAACCATGACCAAGCTCTCAAAGCACTTCATCACAGTTGATATGAGTGCTACTGGATGATAGCTGACCCTGCTCTTCTTGGGCACTGCTATGGGTCCTTTTGAAGCTGATGGGAAGCTCCAACTGCCCCAGTGAATGATTGTACACTCCAGCCAGCTGGTCAGCACCCTGCCAGATATGCCATTGGGGCTCGATGCCTTGGCTCCCTAGATCAAGATGCATTTGTAGATAGAGAGAAGCAGGGATAATGTTTCAGTTTTCTCCTTCTACAGATGCTCTCTGAGCTACTGAGTATTTTCAGCATTTTCTATTTTTGCTTTAAATTTCTAGCATCTGCAGTTTTTTTGAATTTTGCTGGATATATCTTGTTTTCTTTTGGTAGTAGCAAGGTTGTGCAAGTTTTATTGTACCCAGATGGTAGAATCTAAGGATATTTTCTTCCTGGGTGACATATTTATTCAAATTGCTGAGAAATACAATGTGTGTGCATTTGGTAGATTATGACTGAGATCCAGTATGCAGCTGTCAATCAAACAGATTAAAAATCCTGCTAGCTTATTGGCTGTCCTTTTCCTGCCTCCATATAGGCAGAGGGTAAAGACCAAAGCTCCAGAGCTTAGGACAGCAAAGAGATAGTTGTGAGATGCAGCAGTGCAGCTACAAGATTTCTGCGAGTCAATGGACTGGGCTGGGTTCAAGGACTCATCTGTAGATTCAAATAGTTGTCATGAACTTTATTAAAGCAACTGTAGAGATGTGTGTGTTGTCAAAATCATTCGGAGTCTTCCCCAACCAAAAGTCCTGTTTGAACCATGAGATCTGCAGTCTGCTGAGGCCCAGATCAGGCATTCAAGAAAGTTACAAGAGGTCCAGTTACGATCTCCAGAAAACCATCTCACGGGCGAAGTGGCAATTCCGGACTAAACTTGAATCAACGAAGGGTGCTCGACAGTTGTGGCAGGGCTTAAATACTATCACCTTTTATAAAGTCCAATCAAGCCACATGGGTGACAATAGGGCTTTGCTTCCACATGAGCACAATGTCTTCTATACTTGCTTTGACCATCAAAACATGGAGAAACCATCATGAACTTCCTCTGCATCCAATGACCCTGTGATTTCAGTCTCTTAGGCTGTTGTTCAGGCAGCCTTCGAGAGGGTGAAACTGTGGGAAGCACCCGGCCCAGATGGAGTACCTGGTCCAGATGGAGTACCCGGCCCAGATGGAGGACCTGTGCTGACCAACTGGCTGGAGCATTCATTGAGATTTTTAACCTCTTGCTTTGGCAGTCTGAGGTACCCACCCGCTTCAAGCTGGCTTCAGTTATAGTATTGCCTAAGAATAACTGCTCTACTCACATTACACACGGCTGTGTTGCTAAGCACAACTCTAAAAACATATTGAAGTTTGTTGATAACACCATTGCTGTAGGCCAAATCAAATGTGGTGACAAATCAGCACGTAGGAGGGAGATTGAAAATATGGCTGAGTACCTTAACAACAACCTCTTGCTCAATGTCAGGAAGAACAGGGAGCTGATTATTGACTTCAGGAGGAGCAAACTAGAGGACAATGAGCCAGTGCTCACTGGAGAATCGGAGGTGGAGAGGGTCAGCAACTTTAAATTCCATGGTGCTATCATTTCAGAGGACCCGTCCTGTGCCCAGCATTTAAGTGTAATTACAAAGAAAGCATGGCAACGCCGCTGCTTCCTTAGGAGTTTGTGAAGATTCGGCATGAAGTCTAAAATTATAACAACTTTCCGTAGGTGTGTAGTGGAGAGTATATTGACTGGCTGCATCAAGGCCTGGCATGGAAACACCAATGCCCTTGAATGGAAAATTGTACAAAAAGCAGTGGATATAGCCCCGTCCATCATGGGTAAAGCCCTCCTCACCATTGAGTACATCTACACAAAGCATTGTTGCAAGAGAGCAGCATCCATCATCAGGGACCCACACCACCCAGATGTGCCCTCTTGTCAAAGCTGCCATCAGGAAGGAAGTACAGGAGCCTCAGGACTCATTCCACCAGGTTCAGGAACAGTTATTATCTCTCAACCATTAGGCTCTTGAACCAAAGAGAATAACTTCACTCACATTCACTTGCTTGCCCCATCATTGAAATGTTTTTACAACCTATGGACTCTTTTTTTAAGAATTCTTCATCTCTTGTTTTCGATATTTATTGTTTGTTTATTTATTACTATTATTATTATTTCTTTCTTTTTGTATTTGCAATTTGTTGTCTTTTGCACACAGGTTATACACACAGGTTGGCGTGGCCTACCCTATTATGGATTTATTGTGCATGCCCGCAAGAAAGTGAATCTCAGGATTGTATATGGTGACATAATAAATTTACTTTGAAATTTGAACTTTGAACTTTGGTCTGTACTGCATTAACTGATTCCAAACAAAGTAGCAGAAGATTTTCCTGGTTATGAATCAAGCTTATACGAGATTGGAACTCTAGTCTCCATTTTACCAAGAGCACTACTGCAGGTTGAATAAGAGAATGTAGAAATCTGATCTTTGCTTGGTGGATACACCTGGGAAAGCAAAATATCCCAATAAGTCTACTCCTCAATTTTATCCTACTACCTCTGCTAAAAGTATGCAAGTGTGGGTGGGACTATCCTCAGTGCATTCACTCCCTCATTTGAATATTATTTTTTAAAACTCATTTCATTAGCTAGATGATGTGATTTTAATATAATTTTAACTCTCATCACAATCAAAATTAGTAATTTTTTTATTAAAGTCTCTAAATAAGTTCTCAGTGAAGCAAGTTATTAAAGGCAGAAGGCTAGAAACACATTCCCCAGAAGAACATTCAGTTGCATATTATGTCAATTTCTTTGTCACTCCCTGCTAACCTGTTTTATGAATCTTTTCCCATTCATGTGAAAACATTCCAGTAAACATAGTTTCTTCCTCTGATTGCTTTTAAAGTTTAGCTTGCACTCCTTGGAATCAATTTTTTCTCAAATTCTCTGTAGTGAATAATATGCCGAGAAAAAAGTTAGGAGTCTCCTTTGTATTCTTGGGATCTGCTTATATCCATAGAGAATAATCTTCCCTATTGCATTATTCATTGAAAGTTGGTTCATTTAGAGGTATCTTGAAAATTCAAGTTATTCCTATAAGCTTAAGGGTGGCTAGGATTAAAACAGTTGTGTTTCACAAATAATCTTTCCAGAATTCATTTTAAAATCCTTAGCAGGAAGATGGATGAGAATTATATTTGTAATTTCCCAGTAGGTTCATTTTTATCTCCAAATGTCACTCTGGGATCAATAAATCAGTGAGACTAAAAGTAGATTGTTTTCATATTTGTCCCGTCATAGCCATGAAGTGAAAGTGCTTGGAGCTGAGCTACCCAACATTGATTATTAACATCCCTCATTCTCAAGGGTTTAATAAATTGGCCAAAACATTTAGATTTCCTTTGGATGAAATGTACAAAATGTGACTACTATACTTCTCTGGTAATCTGTGAATTCTCCCAGCATAACATAGATGATCACTCATCATTTATTCAAAATCTAGAAGCTGACATGTGCTTACACTCCAATGACAAACCTCATTCCTTGGATCTGTGTGGCAGCTCCCATATAACAGTACTAATTTAATGGACCAATGAGGAGCCCTGCAAACAGCAATTACAGTTCACTGGTTCAGTATGAATAAAGTTGAACTATGATCAGAATTTAGATCAAACTGCTCTCACACATTGCATCCAGCACACGTAAACAAGCCAACACTATCCAAGTCCGAGCCATTGGACTGTTAGATTACAAAGGAGACTGCTTAAGTGTATAGATATCAAGCCAGCTCCTTGTAACATCAATCTGATCAGTTCTGTTTCCAAATTCTTTACTCCAAAGCCTTTTTGCTCATATCCCTAGACTGTTTTGCCAGAACTTTAAATCTATATCTGTCTATCTTTTGATTCTTAACTATTCTGATAGGACAGTTGCTCAATTTTCACACTGCTATACTCTACATCCTCCTTTCAATCTCCTCTGCTGGTAATCTCAGATGAGAGGGGAAGTGTTGGTTATCTCTAATCTTCTTCGATAATGCCACGGGATCTTTTATGGCAACAGCCTTACTTTGATATCCAGTCTGAAACATATTTGCGCAAGCAAAATAGTATGACTTCTATACTGTATCGCAGTGTCGCTCTAATTATGTGTTCTAGTCTTTGGAGTGGATCTTAAGCCTATAGTTTTCTCGTGTAAAATAGACTGACATACCAGACACTCCAATTAGTTAGTTCAAGGGCAGAGAGTTGAAATTGAGCTTCTCGCATCGATCTAATTTTAACACAATAAGATTCAGGCAAATTAATCTAAACAGAGAATGTAATAATTCTCCATAATGCAATAGAAGAGACCTTAGAAAGGAGGGAGCAGTGAAGAAAACTAAGGTGAGACTCCAGACTTCAACAATATGTTTGCATTCAATGCCCTTATAAACATGCAAAATAATTGCCTTATCTGTCAGGAAAATCCTGAGGGTAGAAGGTGATTTGGATCTAATGATATATAACACTTTGCAGAGTGGAATTGACAAAAAGAAATTGCCCGCTGACTTTCAGTTGGACCAAAGATGTCAAGGTGTTCTTCCAAAATGAAGAGAAAAGAAAATTGAATATGTCATAGGAAAAGCACAATGACAGTAAAGCAGTGAACCACATAGGAGAAAGAGTTTTGACCTCTGTGAAGCAAAACACAAGACCTATAAAGCAGTTTAGAGCTTTTCAATTATTAGTGTGCAACAACCTGTAAATCAATCATTGTTGTCTGTTGAGAAGCTGCTGACATTGGAAAGGTTAAAGTGAAGAGATTCAGTAAACCTGCTAAGGAAAGGTAGATATATGTAGTGGTGAAAGACAGTTACTTTGGTGAACAGACGGAAAGGAATAGAATTGGAGCATGATAGGATGAAGCTAGTAGGCAATTTGAGAGTGAAATACAAAATACCTGGTGAACACTACCTCAGCACTACCTGGTCCTCCACCTGTCTTTGTATTGGATACAAATTTGGCCACAACGCCATCAATTCCGTCATTCAAATTGTTGACATATAATATGAAAAGAAACAGTCCCAATACCAACACCTGCCATCCACCAATCTTCTATGCATGCTGAAGTCTTTCCTGTAATACCACGGGCTCTTAACTTGTTAAGCAGGCTTATGTGCAGTACCTTGTTAAAGGCCTTCTGAAAATCCAACTAAACAGCATCTACTGATTCTCCTTTGTCTATCCTACCTGTTATTTCCTCAAAGATCCCAACAGATCTGTCAGGCATGATTTTCCCTTAAGAAAACATTCTGACTTTGGTCTACTTTATCATGCACCTCCAAATACCCTGAAAACTCATCCCTAATAATGGACTCCACCATTTTCCCAAATATTGAAATCAGGATAACTGGCCTATAATTTCCTTTCTTCTGCCTTCCTCCCATCTTAAAAAGTGGAGTGGCATTTACAATTTTCCAGTCCTCCAAAACCATTCCAGAGTTCAGTAATTATGGAAAGGTCTACAATCCCCTCAGCCACCTCTTTCAGAACCCTGAGGTGTAGTCTATCTGGTCCAGGTAATTATCTACCTCCAGAGCTTTTGGCTTCTCAAGCATCTTCACCTCAATAATAGCAACTACACTCACTTCTTCCACCTGACATTCTCAAATTTCTGTCATACTTCTAATGACTTCCACGGTGAAGAATGGCACAAAATACTTAAGTTTTTCTGCCAGTTTTTGTCTCCCATTACAAACTCTCCGGTATCATTTTCCAGTGGTGCAATATCCTCTCTTGTCTTTCTTTTACTATTTATACAGTATATCTGAAGAAAACTTTCGGTATCCTCTTTTATATTATTGGCCAGTTTATCCACATATTTTATCAACAACATCACAGTGTTAGTTCTCTTACTTGAGAAATGCTAAACTATCATTTTTGCTGGATCACAGATGGCTAGAAAAACTAGACCTGTATTCCTTGGAGATTAGAATGAGGGGTGATCTTATTGAAGCTCAAGGGGGCTTTTGGCAAAATAGATTCTGAGATGTTTCCTTGAGAGGTTTCCATGAATGGGAAGGTCATGAATCTCTGAATTCTCTACTCCAGAGAGTTGTGGAAGCTAGAACGTTAGACATATTTAAAAATGCTGAATGTATTTTTGAAAGATTAGGGAATAGAGGACTCTAGTGAGATGTTACAGAAGAGAAAGTGGAGCCCTGGGACAGATCAGCAGTAATCACTTGAAGTTCAGCCAAACTGTAGGGACCAGGTGGCCCTTCCCCGCTCCTGTTTGCTGGTATTCCTGTGTTGTACATCAACAATCCAGTGGAAGAGCCTCGATGACATATAGTAATCCCTTGACTGCTCCTTTGCAGATTCACCTATACTGATTACATGACATCATAATTCAATCCTTGATTCAGTTATTGAAATGGCTCACTGCAGCTGGTCTCCAACTCACCCTGTCACTGGTTGTGAGGACAAAAATTTTGTCTGTGCATTACTCAGTTGAGTTCATATTCTCACAGCTGAAGGAAGTAAGTGAAGCAAGGCCGTGCCAGTCTCTTTTAAATTTGGCCTTAGTTGGATGCTTGACACTTGTGATCTCTCTTCTGGCATCCAGTTGGATATGCATGTTCTCTGGGTGAACGTGGAAGCTGCTTTTAAAGACTAATCCCCCTTCTCGGATTGGTGTGCAGCAGAACTGTGCTGAACTGAATATGGTTCCATCGATCACAAAGCAGGGGATACCTCGTGTTGTAGACCAGCCTAGTGCTGTTTCAAATGTATTCTTGGTCATCTTCTTGATTTTATTCAGCATACCTAAATGGACATTAGTGCTAAATGTCACAAAGGTTTAGCCAATCGAATTAATTAAACCCATTCTCTAGGTAAATATATTATATTTTCCATATACATCTGAAGTTTCACACACAAAATGTTAGAAGATTCCAGAAGTTCAGGCAGCATCTGGAGGGAGATGAACACTCCACGTTTAGACTGAGACACTTCACCAGGACTGAGAAGAAAGATCTTTTTATCTTTTTACTCTGGCTCCTGCCTGCTTTCTTTCTAGTCCTGATGAAGGATCTCAGCTTTCTTTTTCTTGAGTTTGTCCAGCAATTTGTGTGCTTTGCTCCAGATTTTCAGCATCTGCAGTCTCTATGGTGTCTTCACTATGAAGCTCACTGGCAAACATCTTTTCTGAGTAAAACTGAAAGCACGGGAAAAATTATTACCATAATTCCAGTAACAAATTGAAGTAGACTATTGTTACTGATGTCATTCTAAACGATGGGTGCTTTCTTCACTGAATCACTTTGAAGCTGATTTTACCTCCTCACAAAGTCTCTATGAGCTGTGTTTGTGCACCTCCTAGTGGCTGGTTTCACAGCAGATTTGGGAATGCGCTGACTGCATGCAGCAGTACTCAGGCTTGATCCAAAGGCCTCTCTAACCGTTCAGTACTTGGCTGATTTTGAAAGATCTAGTGCACGTAGTTCAAGAAGTTGTACACAAAAAAAAACAGAATGTTGAACAGTATTGATTTATTCTTGCATATCTCCAGGAAGCTAGAAGAACAGATCATCTGCTTATCCCTTAACATTGAGAATAAAATCATTACATAAAGATACATTAAAAGAACTGATAAAATATCATATATATGAAGCACTCAGACTGCAAAATGAAGCTGCAAATACATAGCACTCTGTTTATATATTCAAAAGAAGAAAACATATGGTGTGTCATTGGATCATATGAAATCAACTCATTACTTTAAACAGATCTTCTGGAAACTATTCTTTGATTTACAATATTACATTTCAGTTACAGTTATCTTCGGTGATTCATCATTGAAGGTCTGATATATATTTTCATAGGCATTTGGATGTTCATTTGATCTGTAGTCACAGGAAAGAGTAATCAGTACTGAAGTACACAGTAAATTTTTTCTTAAAACCATAGTGCTCTTATTTTCCTCTAGATTAAAAATAGTTCACTTTAAGGTACACATCAATATGTGAACTGATAATGATATGAAGATTTAGAAAAGAACATTACGTGTATGATAAATTGTAGCAATAACCATAATCAACCAGTTCCCATGTTATTTAGTCTCAGTAGATGAAATGATGAAATGAATGCATTTGTGTATGTTAAATACAACATCTGATTTGCCAAAGCTGACCACAATATTTAAATAATCCTTTTCAAACACAGACTCTGAACTTTCAGAGATGATACAACTCTCAGTAGGAGTCTGTAGTGAGTGAAGAGGAGAAAAAATGGCACAAAAAAAATCACCAGTATGCCAAAGAAGGGTCTTGGTTTTACTTTGGGCATAGTCATTTGCACTTCCAAATCTATCAGGGGCTGTGAAAGTGGCAGAAGTGTCTATTCTTATCAGGAATACAAATATTTATTGTGGGATTTCCAGATATGATTAAAAAGAACATGCTAAAGTATACAATAAATATTGCACTATGCTCTGTTGTTTGAATCACACCAGCTTTGTTTTACTATTTGGCTGTAATATTGCTGCCAGTTTTCCCGTGGTTTAGAATGCACATCAAATACTTTTAAATCCATTCAGAATTGCACTGGACATGGCAAACTAGTTCAAGCCTTGCTTGAAATTTTATTCAGCCATGAAATGCTTCTGTCTCGTTCACTGTCTACATTTGGTGCAGACACATCAGGATCTTTTGCTTTGCACCAGTGCCAACATAATACTGCAACACAAAGTTTGGCAGCCCCAGCAGTACCACCTGATCTCATGCTGCCAGCACGCTACATCTGTTCCAGGCCAGTCACAGCTGCGTTAGTTGACAAAAACACAGCACCGGACACGTTTACTTTCAATGAATTTCTACTAATTATTTTCTACGCCATGAAATATTACTGGCTACTAAAGATTGAGAATAGGGCTGTGTGTAAATATTTATAAGTACACATCTACATAGCTTTGCCTTCACCCACATGAACGGGCTGCGATGTGACGGTACAACTACAGCCAGCTGGGCATCTCACTGTTTTTGATGACTGCTTACACTCCCACTCTATGAGTGGAATTTAAATCAGGCATTTGGACAATCCCCGTGGGCTTTCCAACTGTGTTAATAGGAAAAGAAGAGAATAATTCCTTCAGGGCAAAAATCTTTAAACAGAAAGAAAATATGCCTTAATCTGTATGTATGTATGTATATCAATCTTCTATCATCTTAATATTTCCGTGTGTGGTTCAAATAAAAGCAACAACTGTTACAGCTTATTTTAGTATTAAGATACAATGAATTTGAAAACTAGTTCAATAACTGATCGGCTTGAATAAAAAGCAATGAATGACTAGTTATGACAGTGATGATGAGGGGACCATTTTCAGTTCTATATACTCTAGAGTACAGAGTACTCATTGTTGTCACCATTGAAATAAGATAAATGAAGCACAATTTGTGAAGCTTTGTGTCAAGATTATTCTATAAATATATTTCAGAGACAATGGGCCTCAAATAATTTTATTATCATCTCTTAAGTTGGCTTTGTTTTGCAAATTACGTTTTTAAACCCTACTACGGTGCTAAGAACTGTGCTGCCAAATTTAGAACACTGAGAAAAGTGTTAGACATTGGCTAACCTCGCATCTTCTAAAGAAGATCCTGTAACAGGGGTTCCATTGGTGTTTGCGTAGTCAGGCTCCAGTGCTGGTGATTCCAGATGATTAGTAACTCTGCAGCAAGTGAAAAATACTTTTCAGATTATTCATATACAATTTTCTTTATGAAATTCAAGTTCTGTGTTACAAACTGCTTTCTGAACCATTTGGCATTGCTGGATGTTCCATGATGTATCACTGTCACATTGTAGAGCTCCATGTAATTTAATAAAACATCCATTGTTGAAATCGCCAAATATTAATTTACTTTCCTTTACAGCTCTTGGTTATTGACAGGTCTTCCTAACCCATACCAATTGAATGTTTAGTAATGTTTGATAACATACCGTGGTCTAATATGGTCATTTGAATGCGCAAGAATGTAAGAGGCTGCTGACAGTAAATGACTCCTCCCACCATCGGTAGTGTCTACAGGAGGTACTGCCTCACAAAAGGAAGATCTACTATATCATCAGAGATTCTCACCATCCAGGTTAGTTTACAGTTACCATCAGGTAGGAGGTACAGAAGCCTGAAGTCCCACAACACCAGGTTCAAGGATACTGTCAATACTTCCCTTCAACCATTCGGTTCTTGAACCAACCGGCAAAAACCAAATCACTGAAGTTTTGCACCAGCATTAATATGGACTTTGTTTCTTTTTGTTCTTGTGTTTTCTTGTGAAGAAATGTGTATAATTTATGGTTAATTTATGTGTTTCTTATGAATGTTGCTTATATGATGCTATGTGCTTGTGTTATTACTACAAGTGTGTTTTCATTCCACTTGTGCAGACATATTCTTGTGCCGATGTCAGTAAGATAATAAACAGTGAACTCCATAAACTCTAAACTCTATTCGGAATGTCAAACAGCATGTGTGGAAAAAGAACCCAAGTTAATGTTTCCAGAAGAAGACCTGTGCTGTGGCAAAATCTACCATTAGCATTTTCTGACTTTATTTTGTATTTCCAACTCCTACTGCTTTTCATTAAAATTTTGATTAAATGTTCATTGTGTAATTCTGGAAAATCCTATTATCAATGCTATTAATCAATACCTTGTAAATTTATGTTCCTTTATATAGTTGTTTTACCTGATAAACATTAAGGAATTAATTACCTGTATTTTATAGGGTACTATTGTGTGAAACAGTTTTTGCCATCAGTTCCCCATGGAACTGAAAACAACATCAATTTTTTTCATATATGACATTTTAGGCCAAGGACTCTCCATCAGGTTAGTTCTTTCATTCTGATAAAAGTTTATTGGCCTTAAACGCTGTCTCTGTTTCACTCCCTACAGATGCCACAAGCCCTGCAGGCATTTACAATATTTTCCCTTTCTGCTTCAAATATATAATATGCATTTTAAAATGCACATGTGGCTTTTGTCCAAAGCATTAGATAAAACACTATACACACTTAATTGACAGTTAAAACAATTTTTCACATCATAAAACTTTATTCCTACAATCTTAACTCAGTGAGTGGGGTGTATGAGGCCAGTCTGTAGACTTTCAAAACTAATTGTAAGGATAAGATTTTATTTATATGGCTACTTTGATGCATCACCCTGAGCTGCATTGGTGGAGCTGTGATAAAGATCCCATGGAGCCAATTCCTTTCTTAAGAGACCAGGGAAAGGAAGAAAATTGTGCAATTAGAAGAATAATTGTGATTTCCAGAAATATTTCCAACATCAATTTATAAATAAAAAGTTCATGCAATAATAGATGTTAGCAACTTACTCAGCATTCTTGCACCAGATTTTATTCACTATAAATCCAATAAAGCACAGGCACAGGAACACAACTACTGCAATGATCCCTGTAAGCCAGGGTTGCAAAACTCTCCTAGGCTGTTCTTTAGTTTCACCTGTGGGAAAATTGATCAAAATCACCAGAACTTTAATACATTTAATGGAATTCAGTTATTCAACCACATATTGAAAATGATTCAATGACGAACTTGTGATGATTTTAAAGGAAAACATAAGTTACTGTGGGTGTGATGGTCAGGATTGTGCTAGACTGAGCCTGCTGCCTGCAGTCATTGGCTTTGGCTAAGTGTGGAGGGTCTACAAGCTGTGAGTGCAGGACAGTAAGGACTCCACTCCCAAGTCAACCTGTAGCTGGAGAACTGGCGTTAGGGGGAAGGGAGTTGAGGAAGGGTTGAGCTGGGTTTGGAGCTTTGGCAGCTGTGAAACCAATAGGTCATTCCTAAAAAATCTCGAATGTCTCCGACATCTAGATACGTTTAAAATTTTACATTTGAAATAGATATTTAAAAGATAGAAACTTAAAAAATGTCATCAGTCTAAAAATAAAATTAAAACATAAAACACACTAAAGAATTAATTAAAAGATCTTATCTTCAACTTTGCCCCATAATCTACAGGACTAAAATCTCATCCAAGTTAAAGTTCTAAGTAGCAGTCTAGTTCTGGACAATCCAGCATGACCAGTCTCTGCAGTTAAATGCTTGACAAGGTGAAGTGCGGGAGTCAGCCTCCAAATCTGTTGTTTTTCCTTTTCCATGTTTCATGGTGCACAATAGCAGTCTGGCAATTGTAATCATTTAAGTGCTTGAATCCAAGCAGCTTCCATTATAACAACTGACAAAACTGCACAATCCACGCCAATATTGATGCACCATCAATAACTCTCTGAGACGTGAGGTGAGATATAGGCTTTTATTGGCTGGAAGAAAGAACAAGCAGCAATTGACCACCACACTGCATCCTGGAGACTGAGGCCGGGGTGGTGTCTCCAATCACCTTTATACCGGGGTCCGTGGGAGGAGCCACAGGAGCAGTCAGCGTGGGGGGCGTGTCCAGACAGGTATATGTAGTTCACCACAAATATATTTTTCATTAATTGTATAGTTGCTGTTGTAATGATAGATTTATGAAAATTCGGAACTCAGCTTCCTCTAGGACACAAAAGGGGCCTTTTGGCCCATTGGCCCTATGCTGGCTGTCAGAGCAATCCCATTATCTGGCTTATTTCCCTGTAACCTTATTCTCTCTCCCAGAGCCATCAGCTCCCCTGATTCACCTGCCTAGCAGCTTCACTAAGGAAAAATTATTCTGTGGGAGGAAATCAAAGCACCCAGGGAAAATTCACACACATAGAGACAGAGGTTACAGTTGAACTCGGGTCACTGGAGATGTGAGGAAGCAGAACTATTTGCCCAAAGAGTGTGCTACCTTGTCTGACTCCTTTATAATCACCTTTAGGATCTCCAATTCCAAACCACTGTGGCATTACAAGAAACATTTAGAAGAAATACTATTTGCAGACAGTCCCAAGTAAAGAATAGGTCCGTAAGTTGAGTTTGTCCATGTTAGCAAATGCACAAAAATCACACCAGAGAGTAACCATATCTCTATTGTATGGTAATGAAAGAATCAAAAGGACAGAAGATTGATAAGAAAACATACATACTAGAAGTGGATAGAGAGAGCATTAGTTCTGCTCTCTGTAAAAATGAGCGTATGTACATCTATCAGACTTCTAAATTTAATAATATTATGGGGGCTCATTTGTAAGTGGGTGGGGGTCCATAAGTGAGGTGTTTGTAACCAAGGGATGATCTGTATACTGCTGCAACGACATTGTGGACGTTGTCATCAGAGCATGTGGCGACATGCTGTTGTGCATGCTTATTGGGTGTGGTGATGCGGGGGGACAACAGATGAGGTGGAAGTTTCCCTTCCACATTAGTACTGCTGCTCCTCTATGGAGAATACTTTAGTGCAAAGAATCCTGCCATCCTAGCTCAAACAGCAGACAGGATGGCTTCAAGATCATACACACCTACAGACAAACCATACATGGCCCCATTGAATCGGGACTTCCAATGTGTGACAGAATTGGTCACTCTATCAAATACATACAGTAAAATCCATCTAGAGTTCATTCACTCCATGATACATCATCATAATTCTCTGAGTGAGTCACGTGCTCACATGGTGGAGAATTCCACTCGCTTTTCAAATAAGCAGCGATTCTCTTTATCATCAAATCCCATAAAATACAGCATTGGATCTAGATAAATAGAGCTTGATGGCATTGTGCCCATTAGTGCAGACTCTCCACAATGGTCCCTCCCAGCACCATCTGTTCCTGCTTTCTTATGTGACTTGCAAGGCGAAAGACTAATTTTCAGTGATAATGTCTGAGCATCCAAACCAGTGCATGCTGTGAATGTGTTCTGCATCCACAAAGATTCAACCCCTCTGTGACCAGCACCTCCTACAACCACACTGCTAAAGGCATTGTTAGAAGACCATGAATTAGCATTAGTAGAACGAAGTGGAAGAGCGTTGGGGCTCCACATACTTCACATGATAAAAAGTAGGAGTCAGATCGGCATCAAAACTGGGAATGCATGGAGGCCAACTTTCATGATCTTTGGCCAAGAATCAGGAAGTGAGACATTTGCCACAGAATTCCTAGCATCTGACCTGCATTCATGGGCAAAATATTCATGTTAAGAGTCCAGAAAAGTTCCTAGTCCAGGCATGGGCAAACTACGGCCCGCGGGCCATATGCGGCCCGTTAAGCTTTTTAATCCGGCCCGCAGAACTTGATGAAATTATATTAATAAACCTTGTTAACACCTCAGATCCATCCTGAGAATCGCCACAACAAAACTAAATCCAGACTTTGATGCGCTGGCTAAAAAGGGAGACCAACAACACTGTTCCCACTGAAACTAAAAATAAGTTTCTTCGTTGTGTTATGTAAAAAATGCATTTGAAAATATTTTTTTCAATAAGCCTTACATGTTACATGTCATTTCTGTTAAGTGATGGACATGAGTAGTGCGCAGGTGCACGTACGTTCTCAAAATAAAAAATGCGCTCCAGATCAAATAACGCGCTCCGCATACTGGCGCGCTGTCACTGTTCTGTCCTTGTGCTGGTCGTTGTTGAGTTTTGGCACAAGGGACAATTGAATAAGAAGGAGCAGGACAAGTAGACCTGCATCTCCTACCGTTTTTGAAATAAAGACAGTCAGGAGGAGAGTGATGATGATAATATCTTGAAGGATAACAGAATTTTCAGTGCTTTAAAATAATAACTGTTACTATTAAAAAAAAGCTGTATTTTATTCATTTAATTTTTAGTGTTTTAAAAGTCATTTCAATAAATAGCTAAATACCATGGGACTTCAAAGACAGATATTTTGTTGTAATGCATTTGTTCATTTTCAATTGAAATTAAAGCACATGTTTTCTACATATCCCATGATATTTTATTTTCTCTTATGAGGTGTATTACCAAAACACTCCGTCCATCTGCTCCTGGTCCGGCCCCCCTGTCAAATTTTAGAACCCTTTGTGGCCCACAAGTCAAAAAGTTTGCCAACCCCTGTCCTAGTCAATCATTAATAATTCAATTATAATGAGCTATTGAGTACCAAGGATATGTAGAGATAATCATTATCTAGCACTTGGGTGCCATGAACATACTTGCCATATTATGTGAGTTTGCAGAGCTGTGTATCAGACACTGTGGTTAGCAGCACAGGGGCACCTCAGGGGATTGTCCTGTCCCCCTTCCTCTTCACCGTTTACACCTCGGACTTCAGACACAACTCAGAGTCCTTCCACCTGCAGAAGTTTTCAGATGATTTTGGCAGTTGTGGGCTGTATCTGCCAGGGTCAAGGGGCTGAGTACAGAAGAGTGGTGGACAACTTCGTTGAGTGGTGTGGGCTGAATCCCCTGCAGCTCAACATCACTGAGACAAAGGAGTTGGTGGTGGACTTCAGGAAGATGAAAACACCCTGCATTCCCATCTCCCTCAAGGAAACTGATGTGGAAGTCATCCAGGATAATAAACTGCACTGGTCTAAAAATACAAGGGCTCTACAAGAAGGGACAGAGCCAACTGTATTTCCTGAGGAGACTCTAGTCATTCAATGTCTGCAGTACTATGCTACAGATGTTCTACAACTCAGTGGTGGCCAGCATTCTATTCTACACTGTGGTTTACTGGGACAGCAGGGTGAGAGCAGCTGATCCCAAGAAGATCGATAATCTCATCAGGAAGGCTGGTTCTGTTCTGGAGGTGGAACTGAATACCCTGGTGGTTGTGTCTAAGAGGAGGATGCTACAGAAGCTACAGAGCATTATGGACAATCCCTCTCACCCCTTCCATGACATATTGGACAAACAGAGGAGGAAGTTTAGTAACAGACTGATTCCACTGAGATACACTACTGAACACCACAGGAGATCCTTTCTCCCCGTGGCTATTAGACTCTACAACTTCTCCTCCTTAAGTATATAAGTATATGTTTTCATTGCACATCTGTATTTTGCACTTTTGTTTCTTAATGCACATTTTGTATTATTTTTCATACTTCAGTGCTTACAGTTTCCATTTTGAAGTATATATTTCTGACTAAGCAACTTTGCAACAATAATTTCCTTCAGGATAAATAAAGTTTCATCTTATCACAGCCAAATATTGTATATTATTCTGGTCAAGTTTCATATGAGGTGTACTTTATCAGAGGAGATACAATGGAATATTGTACGTTCAACTAACGTCTCTTCTTCTGACCTTCTGATGGAAGGAACAACATTGATGAAGTAGCTAAATAAGGTTGGGTCTTGGATGCCACCTGGACAGCTCCAACAGAGTTGTCCTGGGCTGAGTTAATTAACCTCCAGCAATGGTGACTCTATTCCTCTGTACTACACATAACTCCAGTCAGCAGAGAAGGACCACCTTGGTTTCCTTTGGCTTCCTAATTCTGCTCTTAGTTAAAATGCTACCTTGATATTAAAACCAGTTATTCCTTCCTAATCTTTAGGTGGCAAGTCCTTAATCAATGTTTGGACTGATGCCACGAAGAGGTCTTACAGAACCCAATATCAGCATCCTTAGAGTTTACTGCAGGTAAGTCCCTCTTGATCATACTGTTGTTGATCCCTTTCATTGTTTTATTGAAAACTGAGAACAGGGTAATAGTGTAGTATTTAACTGGTTTCCATGTGTTCTTCTTTTTTTCAGACTGAACAGACCTTGCAACTTTATACTTTGTTGGCCATATGCCAGTTTTATAGTTAAAGTGAAATAGTTTGCTGGAAATACAAACGGTTCTAGAACATAATACCTTATCTCTGCTGCTGAAATGAGGCCAAGTTGAATCACCTTGAAACCCTTGACCCAAAATGATTATGAAAGCATTCCCCCAGTATTTTGCACCCTGGGTGGGACTCATAGAAGCTCTTCTATATGCTAATTGGTGACTATCCCCACTTCCTGACATCCCAAAAGTATTTCTGCAATTTACAAAGCACAGGGTAGCTGTACAAAGGAACACTCTGCTTGCCAGGATTAGGGAAGCTCGAGAAGTACCCAGGAAGTTCAACACCACTCAATTAACAGAGCATCTCAGGAAGCAGAGCTGCTGAAGCCCCTGACCTTTGATGCTGTCCGTGTGAAGTTTGCAGGTTCTCCATATCATAGTATGGGTCTCTCCAGGTGCTCTCGTTTCCTCTCACATCCTAAAGATGTGTTGATTGATAAGTTAGCCCTGGTGGAGGTGGGAACTGGGAGAATCAGGGCAGAGTTAATGAACACATGAAATCGGTGGAGGAATTGGTCTGATGAGCATGCTCTGAGAACTGACATAGATTCAGTGGGACAAATGGCCTCTTTCTATGAACTCTTATAGGGAAATATGAGAAGTGCATGCAGCTACTCATCTAGGCTACTCTAAAAGTACTTTTCAAGTTTGTGAAAAGAGCAAAGGTATCAGAAATATGGAAGCATCACTGCCTCTTTGTTCTCCTCTACGTTCCCATTGTGACTTGTAGTATCTCGTTTTCATTGCTGCTGGGTGTAAATCCTGGGCTTCCTACCCAGTAGCATCATTGGAAATATCTTCATGAGAAGAGTGGCAGTGGTTCAAGAAGGTGGTTAATTATCAACTTTTCTAGAGCAATTAGTGTTGGGCAATAAATGCTGGCCTTAGCAGCGATGTCCATATTCTGATAGGTAAGTAACCAACAGCACTGTGATTTACCTGCTGGCATTGTGACTGTCAAAACAAGGCTCACAGATTTGATTTGACAGGTTTGAAAGCTATCAACGGTGGTGCGCTTAGATGCAGCAGCATCCCTGGGTCCAAGTAAATGTGTAATTATTTGCCTTTTATGTCATTTTCATGATTGCAAGACATGGCTGCATATTAAGAAAATCAAGTGCTGCAGGTCTACCCCATCAGTGAGCTGTTCAATAGAGACAGATCTGGACTTACTAAATACCGTTGCTGTGTCGTCACCTGGACTTATTGTGTACTAATGTTATGCTGATGGGTTGTGCGGCCCAACAACTGGTGCGAGTGATTGTCTTGGAGGCTTCTCTTGTGATCACAAGACCCTGTTGGACACTGGTAATGTAGAATATGGCAAGTCCAGTTCACTGGTTTATTTGTGAGAACAGGGCGACAGGAAGCTACTTTGCCTCAGTTGTGTGTGGTCCAGACCCTCGTACTGCAGTGTCACCTGTTGCAGCCGCCCAGGAGTGGAGACACTGGAAACGGAGTGGGAGAGAACAGAGGTCTCTGTGGGTGCGCTGGAATCCATACTGGATTGGGGGCTGGCCCTGGCTGCTGGTGCTGGCCTCCAGTGTTTGCTCAGTGTTGCCCTCCAGTGTTCACTTGATGGAAGGACAAGCTGGACCAGGACAATATCCCATGCACTATCAATCTACAGACCATGTCACTCAGGGGCTTGTGGACTTCTTTGGTGACTATGTTTTCCTGCTAACATAACCATATGTGCTATGTGTGCATTGTGCTCTGTGATAATGGTAATATGTTTTGCACCTTGGCCTCAGAAGAAAACGCTGCTTCATTTGGCTACATTCATGTATGGGTGACTGATAATTAAACTTGAACTTGAAGTAAATGGCTTATTTTCCCCATCAACCAAATAGTTTGGGCTAAGTGCTGGTGGTAAGGTCAATAGCAAACACATGATAGGGATTTTTATAAAGAGGTATTGGCCAACATTTTGTTTTGGGTTGAGCCCATAGTAGTCAAGTCTAGATCAGTTTCTGACAGTACCCATGGAATTCCAATGCGGTGTACCGTGTCTGTAATTCCAAGGTTTAGCTATTAGCACCAATTCATTGCAATAGGAAGTAAACACGCAATTGCTAGATTCCAGGGAACAATCTGTGGATTTTATATATAGGGGTCACTAGTGAAGCCAACATTATTGCCCATCCTTAAATGCCACTGAGAACATGGTGACGAGTCTCCTTTTTTCAATGGCCGTTGATGTTATGCTGCAATTACATTGGGATTGGTAAAGTCACACCTATAGTATTGTGTGAACTGTACAGAACTGGCCACCTTATTAAAAGTTGGAATAGAGCTACTCTCTAGACCAAACACCTGGAATGGGCAGGAAAAGTTGGATGTGCTAGTCTTGTATCTTGTTTAAGTTTAGAAAACTGCAAAGATACTGTGAAACATGCAAGATTCTAAAGGATCTTGGTGTATGTGAAGAGGATGCTTTCTTTACTGCAAGAACTTAGAAGGGTCGTTCTTTGAAAATAAGCAGTTGCCTGATCAAGAGAAGGTTGTATCAAAACTATTCCTCTTAGATGATTATGGGTAGTTGGAAGGTGGAAGCAAAGACTGGAAAGCTGGAGACACATAACTTATGGGCAAACGGGTGAGAGATTTCTGCATAAATATGGAATATGGAACTGAGAGTATAAGCAAATGAACCAGGATCATACTAAATGACAGAATGGGTTTGTGGTGCTGAACTCTTGCTTCTAATTCCCACATTTGTTATTCCCGAACTGCAGCGACCTATCCATGAAGGTACTCTGACAGCCCTTTAGTTTGCATGTTCTAGGATGCAGGCCCAATGATAACAGGTGTAGTTCCAAGTCAGGATGGTAGGCTCTGGTGCTCCTGTGAGCTTACAGTGCTTCTTGCTGGTAAGGTCTCAAGTTGTGAAGTGTTGCTAGAGAAGTCCTGGTGAGTAATAACAAGTACATTCCTTAGATGGCGGACCTACACTGTAGCTAATATCATCATTGGTGGAAGAATTCAATGTTTTAATGTATGAATGTCAATTAAATGACATATAGTGCCAAGCTTCTCCAGTGCTGTTGCAACTGAAAGTGGACCCTGGGTATCATGCTTCTGGCTTGTAGATGTTTGAAAGGCTACACTTGCTACAGGATCCCCAGTCTTTGACCTTCCCTTATGGCTTATCCTGTCAAGTTGTCGGCCAATAACTTTGCAATTATAATGGACTATGTTCAGTTTATCTAAATGGTAGCTAGGGACAGGCCATGCAAGGGTTGTGTGCTCATTACCTGACCAAAGGAAACGTGCAGGCCTCCCATTTCCTGGCTTACTTCACTCACTACACATCGGGTCCTGTACTCTAAATCGTCAAAGAATTCAGTGTTAGAGCCCACTGTGCCATTTTACAGCCTTGTCTGGCTTCCTGAAACATAGAAAATAGGTGCAGGAGTAGGCCATTTGGCCCTTCGAGCCTGCACCGCCATTCAGTATGATCATGGCTGATCATCCAACTCAGAACCATGTACCTGCTTTCTCTCCATACCCCTCCCCCGATCCCTTTAGCCACAAGGGCCATGTCTAACTTCCTCTTAAATATAGCCAATGAACCGGCCTCAACTGTTTCCTGTGGCAGAGAATTCCACAGATTCACCACTCTCTGTGTGAAGAAGTTTCTCCTCATCTCGGTCCTAAAAGGCTTCCCAAACGCTGGTCTTTTTACCCTCACATTCACTATAGTAACGGGGACTGTGCGGAAGAAACAGGATAGTTATCCAACGTTGACGAATTTATTTGCAGCTGGACTGTCCAGAAGTTGTTTGCATTTAATTCGGGTTTAAGTTACGTACTGGAAATGACATTGGGGTGAGAGAGGTTAGTTCTTCGCAACAGTAAACAGGGTCCAAGTCCTGTTGCGTCCTGAATGGAAGTAGTGATCAGCCGAGAGACACTGACCAATGCGTACTTCACCTATTCTGAATCTCCCCTCCATGAAGCTTCCCCGTGCACCGTTCTAAATGTACGCTGGTCAGAGTACTAAACACGGAAATGAAACCTGAACAGGAAATTTCCTTCCGATGGATTTCAACATCTTCTTTCTGGGAAAAGTACACCGCGCGGATTCCATCACGGGGCATTAAGCTGCTAAAAGATGAATGGTTTTATTGTTCGTTAAGGTCCTGCAATGTTTCCAAAGAAAAGACATCTATTTCTGAGTGTTAATCGATGATAGTTTAATTTACAGAGGTAACGAAATACTCGTAGAGGTATTTGGAACTGTTTCATGTCATTTGTGTTATATGATTCACCTGTCTTTGTTAATAGAAATTTCGCAATGGTAATACATTCAGAGACTTGGCAAAGCCGTATGTTTACACCGAAAGTTGGAATTTGAGTTTCGTTCAGTTTCAGAGCAATGCTACTCTTCGGGTTTACAGGTTAAGTTAAACAATGTTTACTTACCGTTCTGGGCATGTACCGAGACGAACGCGAGAAAAAAGCAGCAAAAGCGAAGGCTGTGAAACATCGCGGGCGACAACTGGACTCCGGACTCCGAGTGGACCTTATCGCTGCCTGGTTGCACACTGGCTGAGGTTTGGCATTCCTGGGGATCTGAGCTCCGGGTATGTCCACCACGCCTCCTCTACCTGACATTTCCTGTAGCGTTGCAAGAGTTTTTTTTTCAAAAAGGAAAGTTGAACCTCCTCGTTACTGTCACACGGAATCAGCGATCATAACTTCGCAGCAAACAACGACTTTTGGATGAACAGCTCGTTCAGGCACCACGAGAAGCTTGGAGGGCTGAGCTCCGACTGCTCGGGTAATATTGCTGATCCTTCCTCGGGAACCTGCACTTACCACTGGCATGGATAGCGTAACTCCAGCCTAGTGCTCAACACGGTAGCACCAGGAAGTGCTGTGTGTTTATTTTGGACTCTTTTAGTGTTCTGGGTGAAGCAACAGTTTCGGCCACTCTCGGAGGCAAAAATGAGCAGTTACACATCTCCACTGTGGCTATAACTGGTCAACACCCCCCCCCCCCCCACGCCAATCAAATGAAGATTACTGCATCTCCTCTGACTCCACTTTCCCTCCTTGATTCATTCAATGCCCTCAGAGATATTGCCTCCTGAGCATCAATATCTTTGAGGACCTAAACTCCAGCCGTGCCTCAGGAAGGCGGCGTGTCTTCAAGGATTCCCACCACCCAGGACATCCCCTTTTCTCATTGTTACCATCAGGTAGGAGGCACAGAAGCCTGAAGACACACACTCAGCGATTCAGGAACAGCTTCTTCCCCTCTGCCATCCGATTTCTAACTGGACGTTGAACCCATGAACTCTACCTCACTACTTTTTTTTTAAATTTATGGTGTTTGCACTACTTATTTTAACAAAGTTAACAAAATTTCATATGCCGGTGATATTAAACTTGATTCTGATTCTTTCTCACTTGGACTTCTCTGTATCCACTAGATGCACCTCCTGGTCTCCTGATCTCATCCCTGATAAAAATAAGCATTTGTTTTGTTTTGCCCAATCCCTCATCATGAAATCTTCTCAAGCATTACCCCTCCCTTGCTGTGATCACCTGTCATACCCTCTGGTACACACACACACACACTATTCTAGCAAGTCAGCAGATCATCTTCCTACCAACGTACTACTAGCAGGTGTAAGTTCCAGAGCCCATTTTTCCTGTAGTAACCTCTTGCCTGGTTCACATGGAGAGCCTTGCTCATTCTGCCTTTAAAATATTAAAAGACTCTGCTTCTCTCAACATTTGAGGAGGAGAATTTCAAAGATTCTTGACCCATTGATAACAATTTCATTTCAGCTCTTCCTCAGTGATTCATTATCGGTGAACTCTTACTTATTAGTTCTGATTCTCCCACAAGAAGAAGCATTTCCACATCCAATCTATACCACCTCCTGGGAACTAATCTACTCTTCTAAGAGTTATGAAAGTAGTCTGTCCACCCTTTCCTCATAAGACAATCCATCCTTTCCTGATGTTATTACAATAAACCCTCTCTGAACTGCTCCTTTTTAATATTCTCCTTTTTAAATAAGCAGACCAATGTGATGAATAGTACTCCTGATGTGGTTTCATCGATACTCTCGTTAACTGAAGCAAAACCTCTTTATTCCACTGCACAACTTATTTTTTCAACATTTCTTTACTCACAAGATGTACAATAAATTATGTGCAGGTTGTCATTGGATGCAATAGATTTGGTATTAGGTCCATGACCTGTGCCATGGGTTATTTTTTAAATGAATGTCAGCGATCCGAGGAATGCTGTTAAACTAAGAATGATTAGCTTCTTTCTTACAAGTAGGTAGAAATATTGTCTATTCTGGAGCTGGCAAACAGTAGCAGCAACTGGACTGAGGTAGAGGTGGAGGTATAAAGCCTTTACAATAGAAAGGATATGAGCTAAATAGGGCAGCAGGATGATATCAGGCTGGTTAGCATAGACCAATGTCCAAGGAGTAGGATGAAATAATTGAAAGGGACCGAGCAATTGGAAGTTGGGGATAAGAAGTGCAAAGACTCAGCACCTGGTACTGATGATGTCAAAATATTGCTTCCTCAGAATCCTTATATGGTGTTAATAGAACGCTTGATGCTGAACACAAATATAATTTCAGACTACTTGTATCACATAGGAATTTGGAGAAACAAGAAACTAACTTTTTATGAATATAATACGTTTAATTGCATAATTGTACTGATGCTTTGCAAAGGTTCAACTAAGCGAAAAATGTTTTATTGATTACTTTTGCTTGTTTTTGGTGTCTGAAGTTTCTCACTTAAGTGCCCAACAGTAATCAGCCAGCATTGATGGATTCCGGTTGCCCTGATACCATTTCTCTATGACCATAATGTTCTGGAGAAACCTGTTGCCATGCTCATCACTGAGAGTGCCAAGATTTGCAGAGAGGAAGTCTAAATGAAAATTCAGAAAATGAATCTTTAGTGACATGTTGCACTTCATGGTTTTGTATGCTTGAAATATGTTGTCAACCAGCTGCAACAGGTGCTCTGTAGTTCTTCCATGTGATTTTCTTCAGTCCTACACACTAGAAGTTCTTCAAATTACCTGTCATTGATGGCCTGTTTGATTAGTGGACCAACAAAAATGCCTTCTTTAATCTTGGCACCAGTTATTCCAGGAAATATTTGTCTCAAATCTCAAAATCCATCATGGACATTTTTGTGCCTGGTGACAACAGATTCCATCTTTGCTGTCTTAAACCTGGTAACTCCGCTTTTTCTTTGACAAACCCAAGTCGCTGACCAGATCATTTAACTCAGATTGAGTTATCAGATGAGGCTCACTCGACTTAAAGGGTTCAAAATCTGTATTAGTATCTGTGTTGTTTTCCATTCCTGGCTTGGGCATCATGCCTTCTCTAGACTCCATGTCTGCGCTGGCTTCGGCACTGGAAGACGATTATCGTGCAGCAGAGGTTTCATGGCTAAAGGGAAATTGGGGTATTCGATGAATTTCTTGATTTTAGCGGTGAAACCAGACACACTGCTCAGACAGAAGCAGCAGTCTGTCATAAAAGAGCTTTGACCAGAGACCAATCTGGACTTCGGAGTTTTGAGAGGAGGGGATCTCAGTCAGGTCCACTGCCCAAATAGACAACAGGGCAGTGGGTCACTACAGGAAAAAAGAGCTTTGACCAGGGACCAATCAGCATTTGAGATTGATCAGCAAGAACAAACTCAAGGAAGGCAGGGGCAAGCTCAACAGCTGTCAGATGAGTGGACAGGGTCAGAGTGGTGATCTTGAAGCTTTAGCCCTTCGAGGCTTTAGCAAAGAGAGGCTTCAGTCAGAGAAAGCGAAGGAAAGGAAAACTCAGGGTTTCTTTTTTTCCCCTTCCCTTTATATTTGCTCAGCTAGGAAATTAGGAATGCCAGGCAGAATAGTTGAGTGCACCTCTTGCAGGATGTGGGAAGGCAGGGAGACCTCCAGTGTCCCTGATGACTACTACTGCGAGAAGTGCGCAGCTTCTAACAATCCGCGTTAAGGAGTTGGAGCTGGAACTGGGTGAACTCCAGATCATTCAGGAGGCTGAGAGGATGATTAGACATATAGAAAGATCGTTACACCTGAAGTGCAGGACACAGGAAACTGGGTGACAGTCAGAAAGGGGAAAGGGTTAAGGAGCCAGTGCAGAGTACCCCTGTCGCCACCCTCCTCAACAACAGGTATATCACTTTGGATACTGTTGGGAGGGGGATGATCTAACAGAGGAAAGCAACAGTGGACGGGTCTCTAGCACTGAGTCTACCTCTCTGACTCAGAAGGATAGGAGGGTAGAAGAGGCACGCTGTGGTGATAGGGGATTTGTTAGGGGAATAGACAGAAGGTTCTGTGGGCGAGAATGAAGTTTCTGGATGGTATGTTATCTCCTGGGTGCCAGGGTCCAGGATATCTTGGTCTGAGTTCTCAGCATTCTTAACAGCCAGAAGTGGTGGGCCACATAGGTGCCAATGACATGGGAAGGATGAGTGACAAGCTTCTGCATAGGGAGTTCAGGGAGTTAGGTGTTAAGTTAAAGGACAGAACCTCCACGGTTGTGATCTCAGGATTGCTAGCGAAGCCAGAACTAGGAAGATTGTACAGCTTAATACTGTATAAGCAGTTGGTGTAGGAGAGAGGGCATAAGATTTTTGAATCATTGGGATCTCTTCCTGGGAAGTGAGACCTGTACAGCTGGGATAGTTTGCACTTGAACTGGAAGAGGACTATTATCCTACTGGGAAGGTTTGTTAATGCTGCACAGTGGAGTTAAAACTAGAGTTGCAGGGGATGGGAACCAGGGTGCCAGAACAGTAAATGGAGAGGTTGTGGAGTCAAATGTTGGTAAAACCTCAGACCAAGTTAGGAATCAAAATGTTGAGCATGGTGTAACTAGTGTCCTGAGCTACATATATTTCAATGCAAGAAGTCTCATTGGAGAGGCAGATGATAGTGCTGAAGATGAAATAGCTGGTTTACAAACAGGGATAATAAGGAGAGGCTGTTGATAGGCAAAATTGCAGTCAACAGGATGAGTTGGAACATAAAGGGTGGACAAGATCAAAAAGAGTGAATGCAGGACTGAAAGTGGTATATTTGAATGTGTGCAGTTTACGGAATAAGGTGGATTAACTTGTAGCACTTTTACAGGTTGGCAGGTATGATGTTGTAGGCATCACTGAATCATGGATGAAAGAAGATTATAGCGGGGAACTTAGTATCCAAAGATAAACATTGTATCGAAAGGATAGGCATGAAGGCAGAGGGGATGGTGTTGCTCTATTGGATAAAAAAAATAAAAGAAACCATTAGAAAGAGGTAATACAGGGTCAGAAGGCATTGAATCATTTTGGATAGAGCTAAGGAACTGCAAGGGTAAAAGACTCTGATGGGTGTTTATTATAGACCCCCAAACAATAGTTAGGATTACAATGGGAGATAGAAAAGGGCAATAGTCATGGGTTATTTCAATATCCAGGTAGATTGGGAAAATCGGGTTGCTGCTGGATTCCAGGAGGGGAAATTTCTCGAGTGCCTACAAGATGGCTTTTTAGAGCAGCTCGTGGTTGAGCCCACTAGGGGATTGGCTATTCTGGATCATCAATTCTAATGAACCAGAATTGATTGGAGAGCTTAAGGTAAAAAAAAAAATATTTAAGGGCAAGGGATCATAAGATGATTTAATTCACCCTGAAATTTGAAAAGGAGAAGCTAAAGTCAGATGTGTCAGTATTACAGTGGAGAATGGGAATTACAGAGGCATGAGAGCCGAGTTGGCCAGAATTGATGGGTAAGGAACACTAGCAGGGATGCTGGCAGAGCAGTAATGCCTGGAATTTCTGGAAGCAATTCAGAAGGATCAGGATATATATATCCCAACGAGGAAGAAGTATTCTAAAGGAAAGATGACAGAACTGTGGTTGACAAGAGAAGTCAAAGCCAACAGAAAAGCCAAAGAGAGAGTATATAATGGAACAAAAATTAGTGGGGAATTAGAGGATTAGGAAGCTTTTAAAAACCAACAAAAGGCAACTAAAAAAAATGTCATTAAGAAGGTAAAGATGGAATATGAAAGTAAACTAGCCCATATTATTAAAGAGGATACCAAAAGTTTCTTCAGATACAGAAGGTGAAAAAGAGAGGCGAGAGTGGATATTGGACCACTGGAAAACGATGCTGAGATGTAGTAATGGGAGAACAACGAAGTGGCAGACAAACTGAATGAGTATTCTGCATCAATCTTCAATATGGAAGATACTAGCAGCATGGTGGAAGTTCCAGTTGTCAGGGGTCATGAAGTGTGTGAAGTTAACATTGCTGGAGAGAAGGTTCTTGGGAAACTGAAAGGTCTGAAAGTCGATAAGTCACCTGGACAAGATGGTATACAGCCCAGGGTTCTGAAAGAGGTGGCTGAAGATATTGTGGCAGCATTAGCAATGATCTTTCGAGAATCACTAGATCCTGGAATTGTTCCGGAATTCTGGAAAATTGAAAATGTCACTCTACTCTTCAAGAAGGCCAGTTAGTCTGACCTCTGTGGTTGGGAAGATGTTGGAGTTGATTATTAAGAATAAGGTCTCAGGGTACTTAGAGGCACATGATAAATAGGTGGTTGTCATCATGGTTTCCTCAAGGGAAAATCTTGCCTGACTAATCTGTTGGAATTCTTTGAAGAAATAACAAGCAGGATAGATGAAGGTGAATCGGTGGATGTTGTGTACTTGGATTTTCAGAAGGCCTTTGACAAGGTGCCGCACATGAGGCTACTTAACAAGCTACGAGCCCATGATATTACAGGGAATATTCTAGCGAGGATAAAAGAACGGCTGATTGGCAGGAGGCAAAGAATAGGAATGAACTGAGACTTTTCTTGTTGGCTTCCGATGAAGAGTGGTGTTCTACAGGGATCCGTTTTGGGACCAATTCTTTTTACGTTATATGTCAATGATTTGGATGATGGAATTCATGGCTTTGTTGCAAAGTTTTCAGACAATATGAAGGTAGGTGAAGGGTCAGGTAGTTTTGAGGAAGTAGAGAGTCTACAGAAGGACCGAGACAGATTAGGAGAATGTACAAAGTGGCAGATGGAATACAGTGTTGGGAAGTGTATGGTCATGCACTTTGGCAGAAGAAATGAATGTGTTGACTATTTTCTAAATGGAGAGAAAATACCAGTAACAGAGGTGCAATTCTAGTCCTTGTGCAGGATTCCCTAAAGGTTAATTTGCAGCTTGAGTCTGTGGTGAGGAAGGCAAATGCAATGTTAGCATTCTTTTCAAGAGGACTAGAATATGAAAGCAAGGATATGAAGTTGAAACCTATAAAGCACTGGTGAGGCCTCACTTGGAGTATTGTGAGCAGTTTTGGGCCCCTTATCTTAGACAGTATGTGCTGAAACTGGAGAGGGTTCAAAGGAGGTTCACGAAAATGATTCCAGGACTAAATGCTTATCATATGAAGAGCTTTCGATGGCTCTGGGCCTGTATTCACTGGAATTCAGAAGAATGAAGGGTGACCTTGTTGAAACCTATCAAATGGTGAAAGACCTTGATGTGGATGTGGAGAGGGTGTTTCATATGGTGGGAGAGTCTAAGACCAGAGGACACAATGTCAGAATAGAGGGGTGCCCTTCCAGAACAGAATGAGGGGGAATTTCTTTAGCCAGAGTGTGGTAACTGTGGAATTCTTTGCCACAGGTGGCTGTGGAGGCCAAATCTTTATGTTCAGTATATTTAAGGCAGAGGTTGATAGATTCTTGATTGCTCAGGGCACAAAGGGATGTGGGGAGAAGTCAGGAGATTGAAGCTGAGAGAACAACTGGGTCAGCCATGAGGAAATGGTAGAGCAGACTTGATGGGCCAAATGGCCTAATTCTACTCCTATATCTTATGATCCTTCTGCTCTTGCCATATCATTGGAACAGCCTTCGAGTACTTCTGAGCCAAGCTCTAAGATCAACAGCGAATGTTGTGCAACAATTGGGAGGAGCCCAGGCTTTATCTTGGTCTCCAATTTTATACCCAAAATGGAGCTCATGGGCTTTCTTAATAAGAGGAGTCATGCTCCATCTTTGAGATTGAAGTGTACACTCACCACAAATATAACCAAGCATATTTGGTTCACAGCTGTTGCAACATTGCCGAGACATTTTGCTATCACAAATATAGCGGAAAATACAATTAGTATATTATAATGAGTACATACAATATGCTATGCGCTTAGAGCTTGCACATCCATGTGATAACAAATTGATATACATGTAAACAATGCATAAAACGGTGTGTGTGTGTGTGTGTGTGTGATGCTTTTATAGCCTTTCTAAAACCTGTCCTGCCATGCAGCATCCACCCTGCCTAAGCATACCCAGGCATTCCTGCACAAGATAGAAAACTTTTCAGCTTACATAGTGGGCAACATTTTAATTGACTTGAATTAACAAATATCAGTGATTTCAAAAAAATGGGGTGTGATATTGGAATTTCATGATCAGCAGCCCAAATCCATCAGATACACCCAAAAGTATTCAAGAAGCAAGATCTTTGTTGTCCAGTGTAGTGGTCCTTACAACCCATAAAACAGTCAAAGCATTCTGAATGTATTAACTCTGGGGATCTCCCATATACTGCTACCAACCCATAACCCTGCACCTTCCATTTCTACCTCCAACGCAAGTTCCATAAACCTGCCTGTCCAGGTAGACCCATTGTTTCTGCTTGTTCCTGCCCCACTGAACTTATACCTGAATACCTCAACTCAGTTTTATCTGCCCCCTGGTCCAGTTCCTTCCTACCTACATCTGTGACACTTCTCATGCTCTTGATCTTTTTGATTATTTCATGTTCCCTGGCCCCGGTCATCTTATTTTCACTATGGATGTCTAGTCCCTGTACACCTCCTTCCCCACCAGGAAGGCCTCAAAGCTCCTCCGTTTCTTTCTGGACACCAGACCCAACCAGTTCCCCTCCACCACCACTCTCGTCCATCTGGCAGAACTTGTCCTCACTCAATAATTTCTCCAACTTCCTTCAAACAAAAGGGGTAGCCATGGGCACGCATGGGTCCCAGCTATGCCTGCCTGTTGGTTGGCTATGTGGAACAGTCTACATTCCAAGCCTACACCGGTACCACTCCACAATTTTTCCTATGCTGCATCAGAGACTGTATTGGTGCTGCTTCCTGCACTCATGTGGAGCTCATCAACTTTATCAACTTTGCCTTCAACTTCCACCTTGCCCTCACATTTACCTGGTCCATTTCTGACACCTCCCTCCCCATTCTCCATCTCTCTGTTTCTATTTCTGGAGACAGCTTATTCTCTGATGTCTATTATAAATCCATTGATTCTCACAGCTACCTGAACAATACCTCTTCCCGTCCAGTTAATTGTAAGACACCACCCCTTCACTCAATTCCTCCATCTCCACTACACCTGTCCTCAATATGAGGTGTTTCATTTGAGAACTAAGGAGATGTTCACCTTCTTCAAAGAAAGAGGCTTCCTTTCCTCCAACATCAATGCTGCCTCCATTTCACGCATGTCTGTCCTCACCCTATCCTCCTGCCACCCTACTAGCCGCCGTATCCAACAGGTAATTCTTTGTAACTTCTGCCATCTCCAGTGGGATGCCACCACCAAGCACATCTTTCCCTCCCCCCATTTCTGCTTTCTGTGGGGATTGCACCCTATACTACTCCATTGTCTGTTCGTCCCTCCCCACCGATCTCCCTCCTGGCACTTATCCTTACAAGTGGAACAAGTGCTACACCTGCCCCTACACCTCCTCCCTCACCACCATTCAGTGCCCCAAACAGTCCTTCCAGGTGAGGCAACACTTCACCTCTGTCTGTTGAGGTTATCTACTGTATCTGGTGCTCTTTGTGTGACCTCCTGTATATCAGCAAGAGCTGGTGTAGATTGAGAGACCACTTTGACGAGCATCTGTGCTCCATCTGCCAGAAAAAGCGGGATCTCCCAGTGGCCACCCATTTTAATTCCACTTCCCATTCCCATTCCGACATATCAGTCCACGGCTTCCTCTACTTTTATGGTGAGGCCACACTCAGGTTGGAGGAGCAACACCTTATACTCCATCTGGGTAGCCTCCAGCTTGATGGCATGAACATCGATTTCTCAAATTTCCAGTAATGGCCTGCCTTCACCATTTCCCTCTCTTTCCATATCTCCTTATCTCCTCATCACTTCCCTCAGTGCTCCTCCCCTTTTTCTTTCTTTCATGGCCTTTTGTCCTCTCCTATCAGATTTCCCCTTCTTCAGCCCTGTATCTCTTTCACCAATCAACTTCCCAGCTATTCAGTTCACCCCTCCCCCCCCCCTCCCGGTTTCACCTATCTCCTTGAGGTTCTTCCTCCTCTCCCCCCACCTTCTTACTCTGGCTCCTCATCTTTTCTTCCCATCTTTTCATCCCGAAATGTAGGCTGGATTCCTTTCCATAGATGCTCCCTGGCCTGCTGAGTTCCTTCAGCATCTTGTGTGTATTGCTTGAATTTCCAGCATCTGCAGATTTTCTCTTGTTTGTGATTCTGAGTGTGTGCCCTGGCTCGTTGACTTGAACGCAAGAGAACCTCTGGTCAGATATACATTGAAGTAGTGTTTGAGATCTGGTCAGGCCTTGTTTAGTGCTTTACCCAGGTTAGAAAGATTTACTTAGAATTACCATTTTTGTGAATTGTTCTTCATCAGTATTTGGTGTTTAATCTTCAAGCAGGCAGATGGGATGCTTAAAGTTATTGTACTTGCATTGGTTATTCAATCAGGTATGGGGAATGAAAGCACTCAGGCTCAAATCAGTTTTGAGTGGGCATGGTTAGGTTGGGTTTTAATTTTGTAAAAGCAAGTATAATGTAAAATAACTCAGTTCAGCTTTAATGTGTTTCATCTTGTTACTTTTAATCCTGCTCTCAGGTTGTCTTTGATCTCCAGACACCCTTATGAAGCACAAAAAAAAAGAAAATGTTGGAAAAACTCAACAGGTTAGTCAGCATCTGCAGAAAGAGAAACAGTTAATGTGTCAGATTGAAAAGCCTTGTTTGATTTCAATCTTAAGAGGAAGCTTCTTTTATTGAGAGATTATGCACATTCCTTGCACAGAATAGTTAATTTACGGTCCTCTGAGTGAACAGTAAAACTGTGCGTCATCTTTGTTAATTGGATCATAAAATACAGAGTTTAATTTTCAACCTTGCACATGTCTTTAAAGGGAGGAGGATTAAACTCTAACCAACTCAATATATTATACATCAGCCATTAAAATGAATATGTTAGGAGTTTGGAATGGGGAAAATTTAAACATTACTTAAACTGCCAAACATCAGAAAATACTGGAAGCATTCATCAGCTCAGGCAATATCTGTAGAAAGAGAAATGAAGTTTCAGGTCATCAACACACACAAAATGCTGGTGGAGCACAGCAGGCCAGGCAGCATCTATAAGGAGAAGCACTGTCGACGTTTCAGGTCATCAGCCCATTTCAACTCTGAAGTACCCTATGTGGAACTGAGGTCTGGAGTGTCAAACTGAAGGGTGATGTACCTTCATCCTTTATGGTGTCATAGAGCACAAACACAGGTCCCGAGGCTCCCTGAGTCCACACTGACCACCAAGTACCTGTTTACGTAGTCCTACGCTCATTGGCCAATATTCCCATCAGCTTTCCAGATTTCACAGCTCACCTCCACAGTAAGAGCAAGTTAAAGTGGCCAAATTAACCTATCGAACCTTATATCTTTGGGAAGTGAAATTACATCAGAACACCAGATAAATATTGGTGTATAATGTGTAAGTGGGATGTGAAAATAAGTTTTAGATATTAGCCTACAATCACTTACCTGGTCTCCGCCCTTTAATGTAGCCATGGCAACTCCATTTATGGCAAGAAACATCTTCTGAAGTGCAGGTGTGCAGTCAGACAGCTGGTATCACCACCAACACGTACAAACACACTGCAGGAACTCAGCAGGCCGGACAGCATCCATGGAAATGAGCAGTCAATGTTTCGGGCTGAGACCCTTCGTCAGGTCTTCGTCGAGTCCTGATGAAGGGTCTCGGCCAGAAACGTTGACTGCTCATTTCCACGGATGCTGCCCGACCTGCTGAATTCCTCCAGCGTGTTTGTAGGTGTTGATTTGACCACAGCATCTGCAGTGTACTTTGTGTTTGGTATTACCATCAGTTGCATGCAATCATGTTAGTGCTTCTTGAGGCTTGGCTCCTCCCTTTATCAGAGTGTGATGGGGGGTGGGGGTGGTTTAGCACCATCTACACTGGCGGGCCCCTCCCTGCAGCATTTGAGAATTGTGGAGCCCATCATCTCCCATGTTGTGCCAATGACTCTCCTGTCAAGCTACAATCACCTCCAAAATGAATTCCCCTACCTGTTGCAGTCACAGAGCGCCTTACGTTAAGAGGTGCCGACTGGCTTTAAGATTTTGTCTGATGAAGGCCACTCAGAAAATTGGTTCCCTTGTTGGCATGAAGACAGGCAGAAGAATGATTACTGCAAAATTATTGTTGTGAGTCTATCCAAATGGCTTGGAGACCTGCGCAAGGTCATCTAGGCATATGGGTTACACGAAACATCACCAGTTCTTCAGTTCTGAGCGAACTGGTCAGAAAGGCAGGGTTAAGAAGAGTCGTGTATGTGGAAATGGATGTAAGGACTTGGAGTGTAAAACGGTGCCTTGCAAGAATGAAAATATGTAATTCCTCAGCTGCCTTTCATAAGGAATCTGCACCTTCTAGAAAAAGCCATTTTTAGACTGCCACATTCAAATTTAGAATGTCAACCCTGCCTACATTTTCCAAACCAATTTTGATTGGTCCCAGATCTCTTCAACAGATGTGAGTTAATTTGTGTCGTGGAAAGTGACCATCTAATGACATGCATTCAGAACCTGAAGAGTGATTCAAGTTGACCAGCTGTGAATAAAAGGAGGTTCTAAGAGATTTAATTAAGGTATTCAAAATTATAAATATAAAAATATTACAAAATGAAGTGTTACAATTGGTCAGCGAGCTGATAAGATAACAGAAATCTAAGATCATCACTGAAAAAATGATAGGAGACCAATATGACCCTTCCTCATGAGGACTAGATTTAGGCAGCACATAACAGGTAAGTGTGGGATCCAGCATGGACTTGGAAATCCAAAATATCACTGCTTGATAAACAATACCTCTCCTTTTAATCACACATCTTACAACTTTCTGACCTTAATGGTAATTTTTATCATTTTGGATGTTAACTATTGCACTTATTTCTTATGAACAGCCAGAGTTCATAATGAAGAATAGCTCCACCAGCGCTTTTGAGAATGGCAGAGAAATGGGTTGTACTTGCAGTGGTGATTCACTATTAGTTCACAAATTGTCCTTATGATTTAATGGCATTTCTTCTGCCTCAGTCCTGGACAACAGAAACACTATTTTTGTCAGATTCTCAACACTTTCATCTCCCTCTGCTACCATTAACTATTCAGACGTCTTCTGGACCAGCAAGTGATCATTTCTGACTGTGTCACTTTGCACTGTCAGTGCTTCAGTCACTTTGTCCATCAACCATTACAAACCTCACTGCTTTGTTCTTTGGCTAGCTCAACCCTCTTTCCAAATGCTGTTGCGCATCGCTAACCTTTCCCAGTTCTGATGAAAGCTCATGGACCTAAATCATAAACTCTTCTTTCCTCTTCACAGGTGCTGCAAGCCCTGCTGAGAGAGGCTACGTTTTCTGTTGTTTAATGGAGACGTGCAGTGCTTTACTTTTGGAAGCTTGGCAATGTGCCAGCCCTGGACAAGTGCTGATGATTAGTTTTTTCATTGGAGAAAGGAAAAAAAGAATGCATCGAACAGCTTTTATTTTGTTCAGCTATGTGTGGCAGTCATTCCTGGAGGACTTCAAGCAATGGAGTAAAAAATTTTGGGGGCCGGGTGGAGAAAATCCTCTTTACTGATTTTGCTAGAGCCCATTGCAATTCCCGTGACCACTCAAAACTCACTTGGACATGTGCTAATTATTTTTAAATCCTGGTGAGATCCTAAATCAAGGTTTATGCCACAGCTGAATCAGGTGGGCCTAGGAGAAGATAAAAGTGGTAACATTTTTAATAACATACTCCTTATATGAAAAAAATGCCATTGTAGGGTGATAGAAACATGTCACGAGAATTCTTCAGTATTGTTTATGCTGAGTCATATTTTAAGATTTAATACAGAACATTGTTATACAATGAGCGATTATAAAATTGCACTTGTCATTTAGTGTAAGAAGAACTAAGGATAAGAAGACTTGCACTTCAGATCAGCCTGCATCCATTTTAATACTGCTTCGTCTGACCACAGAAATATATTCTTCTGTACCACCAGAGGGCAGCAGTGTGCCATCTTTCATCGGCAAACACTGTTAGCAAGTCACCAGTTTCCTGCCTCTGGTGCATTACATAAATGAAGTAAATATCGGATTTAATCAGTTAGTCATAATAAATATCTGTCAACATCAAGCCTTTAATGCCTAAACCATTGTACGTTTACATCTCAATTCAAACAGTATACTTGGGAAAATGTTTTCATGCCAATTTGATTATGAATCACCAATCATTGCTGTGTGATGTTCTTCTTGTTAAAGTAACTGTTCTATAATTTTAAAGCTACAGAAATTTTTAAAAAATGCACAAATCATCTTCAAATAACTGTTTTTCTTCATTATTTTGTCAATTTTACAGTGAAATATTTTCTCATCCTTAAATTGAATAATATCCATCTACTGTATGATAAAACATAGGGCAAACTGAGATATCTAGTTGAAAATCTGACAAAGTACAAAGAGTTTCCTCTGTGTCCAAGAATGTTTCTATGGCATTTCACAGAGGTGACAATCTTGGGGAAGAGAAGCTTAGTATTACCCTTGGAAATTACTCAACTGATGAATTCAGTACTAATCCACTATACTGAATGAATGCAAAATGACAATCACGCTTCGCTTTAGAATGTTACAATACAACACTAAATTCATGAGAAGTTAAAATGCTCTTTTGGTATAAAATATATTCATTTAATGCATTTTAAGATCAAACTATTTTACAGCATTTGAAATAGTTGAAAAACACAGTCCCAGCTGTAATAACTGAATATATTTGGCCAAAAGATATTTTACTTCTCCCAAAGGCTATTATATTTGAATTTGATGAGAAAATCTAATTAGTTGTTTGTACACATATTATTCAGTATACATAGTTTAGTAGCTCCTTTTTTATGGAGATACCATCAGTGAGAATGTAGATTAAATCCACTGACAATATTCCATGATTTTTTCATGGTCTTGTGGTTTACTTACAATTATTACAAACATCATAGAGTTTTCCCACAAAGTATGTTTTTACATGCCACGATTAAATGGAATAGACTTTTAGCAGGCAAGCTAAGTATTATTGCTCATCTCTCTTTTGTTTCATTCTTTCACACACGGAATATGAAAACATCATATTAATCTATGTTTGATTCCATGGTTTCAGTTTTAACATAATTCTTTTAAAAGATGACATCTGACTGTTTTAATGATCTTAAACAACTGATAAAACTCCAAACTGTAAATTATTCAATTAATCAATCTGTTCCAGACTCTTACTTTATATTTAAAATTGCAATGGGCCTCTTTCCGTTCAGTCCTTCCGAGCTGCTTATTTCCAGGAACCTGGAATATATGCATCTTTCCCATGAGAAGAAATTGGTTTGACCTTTGACCTTAGAGACGCAATCCAATAGAATTGCACCAAGCAGTTTCTGATGCCACTTCATTAGAAAGAGAGAATAGAAAAGGTCAGGCAATTGTAGCTTCTTCTACTCTAGGGAAAAATTAATTTAAGTGACTGTGCATTTAACAAGGCAATATTATATGTGATCTTACTAATTATTGTTTCCCACATTCTAATGCTGATACAGATTAGGTGATTTAGTGGTGGTTCCCAGTAAGTAAACACTAATTTATTTGTACATGGTAACACTTTCCCAAGAAAGATATTTACAGCACTGACAGAGATACAGTAGATACAATTTTAAGCTGCTTGATTATAATGAGTTTAACAGATGTATCACTCTGGACTGTCATTTGCTCTTTTGCCAATATCAGTCAGTCACTATCACCATTATACATACAACCGTTATATGTGCAGAGCATTACCTTTATACTGGTTAAAAAGTAATGTATAATGTATGGTTCTTTGTTATTCTTTATAATCATCGGTCTGTTGCGTTAGCAATAGAAATAGTGTCTGCATTAGACCGCAAAGCCGGTTGTGCGGAACAATCTATCATTAGTATCAGAAAATTAACATTTTTTATGGGTGTGACATATTAAAAACAGCTTTTTATGAGTTTAAGGAAAGGAATAATGCCAAACACCTTGATTATTTTCAAAGAGTTTCACTCATCTGCCAATTTGACAGCTTCCATACTGGGAAACATTGTTTCTCTGTTAAAAAAGCAAAAACTAAATTTATATTCAGCACTTTTAATGCCTTTAATTGCCTTACTGTTTCTTTGAAAGAAATGTGATATCTTATTTCAAAACATTAATTCAACTTCCTATAACCAACACTCTGCAATTATGAAAGCTGGAACCCTGCGAAAATCTACTTTAGTAATGTCAGACAGGAAAATGAAATGATAACACAGATTGCATTGAAACCCATTGTCCTGCATTAGAGTATAAACAATGAAAACACAAGTTCCACATGGGTTTTTGGTACCTAGGTAACTGATGCTAGTCTCTAAGGTCGGATGAGGACAGTATGTTTCTCCACTTCCTCTTATTGTTCAAAGCTTCTCTCTTCCTTTAGACACTCTTCCTTTTCTCTTCATTCCCACTCTGCTCAATTCATGAAAATTAGCATCTTCCTGCAATTTGCCAGAGGAACTTAGCAGGCCAGGCAACATCTATGGAAAGGAATAAACTGCTGATGTTTCGGGCTGAGACGCTTCATTAGGTCCTGAAGAAGGCTCTCAGTCTGGAACGTCAACTGTTTACTCTTTTCCATAGATGCTGCCTGGCCTTCTGAGTTCCTCCAGCATTTTGTGTGTGTTACTTTGGATTTCCTGTATCTGCAGATTTTCTCTTGTTTTTGCTCCTCTGACAATTTACAGCCTTTTAAGAGTCTGGGACAGGTTTATCTGCTCCTTCTTTACAGATACCATCTTCTCTGCCACATTTTCCATCTCAAGTAGAGATCATGGCCTTTCACTACATAGTATCAGTTACAAAACAGATCTTTTGTCATGAGCTCCACCTTGAGCTCACTAAAGCTTGGATGTGAAATTACTCTAATGTGGTTCAATAGGATAAGACTCGACACATTTGTCCTTAACTATGCTTGACCAGCGTGCATTCTCCAAACACACACGTCGGACAAAAAAATGTACACCCATTAATAGCTTCTTCTTTGCATCTATTTCTGTCTTGTGTCTTGATTTTGCTGAAAAGGTCAATATTTATTCCCAGTATGTCTTGTACCAACAGTTAGAAGCAAAGCATTATAACAAATGCTGTAACCCTCAAATTTTTAATTCATTCCAAGTTATGCTGAAGATAAATTATAAGAAGTGCCTGTATAATGTAAAATGCTGGAGTCTTTACGGGAGACGCAGCAGTGCACTGGCAGAACTGCTGCCTGGCTGTTCCACAAACCCTCATTAGATACAGACCTCTCCTGTTGTCTGTCTGTAGTTTGCAGAGCCTCCCTGTGACCAAGCAGGTCTCCTCCTATAATTAGTCAGTTATTAAACCACTGTAAATAATCTATCGTGTGCAGGTGAACCACAGAATCTGGGCGTATCTGATGGGAATATGAAGAGAATAAAAGAGAATGCAGGATTAATATAACATTTGATGGTTGAATGGACAGGCTTTCTCTGTTCCATGATTCTCTATAATGGGAGGAGTTCACCATCTTTGGCGCCACAGTGTAAGAGCAATAGCATTGTGTCAGATAGCTGGGTGGACCGTGCTTGATAAGGCCCACAGTCCGTGTTTGTAAACCCCTCCTTGCTATTCCTGCAGTCACACTTCCAGCTGCCCTGTAGATCCAGTCCCCCTAGAGATGTCACAACTCCAACTGTCCTGCATGGTGGAATGCTCCACAACTGACAATGAGGCCTCAGATGGAGGATCTGACACCAGGCCTCAATACTCCTCTGATGACTTTTAACAGCTTTCTGCTGCCTAAAGGCATTTAATCATGTTCAAATGTCCCTGATCATCAAAAGGATTTGATAACAATTAAAGCAAATTTAGATAATTTAAAGATAATTAAATCTACTTAAAATATTTTTGTGATAGAAATTAATTTAAAACATCAAAGTTCAAAGTAAATTTATTATCAATGTACATATATGTCAACATATACAACCATGAGATTCATTTTCTTGTGGGCATTCACAGTAAATACAAAGAAACACAATAGAACCACGAAAAGAACATCCCAACAGTACAGACAAATAACTATTGTGCAACAGTCAACAAACTGTGCAAATCCAAAAAGAAAAATAAGTAATAATAATAATCATAAACAATTAATATCGAGAACATGAGATGAAGAGTCCTTCAAAGTGATTCCATGAGTCATGGGAACGGTTCAGTAATGAGGTGAGTGAAGTTGAGTGAAGTTGAGTGAAGTTGTCCCCTCTGGTTCAAGAGCCTGATGGCTGAGGGGTAATAACTGTTCCTGAACCTGGTGGTGTGGGACCTGAGGCTCCTGTATCTCCTTCCAGATGGCAGCTATGAGAAAAGAGCATGACCTGAATGGTGGGGATCCTTGATGACGGATGCTGCCTTCCTATGACAGTGCTCCATATAGCTGAGCTCAATGGCGGGGAGGGCTTTACCCATGAAGTACCCATTACCTTTTGCAGGCTTTTCTGTTCAAGGTTATTGGTGTTTCCATACCAGGCAGTGCTGCACCCAGTCAGTATGCAGTCCACTGAACGTCTGTAGAAGTTAGTCAGAGTTTCAGATGACATGCTGAATCTTCACAAACTTCTAAGAAAGCAGAGGTGCTGTCGTAGTTACTTTGTAATGACACTTACATGCTGGACCCAGGACAGATCCTCTGAAATTATAACACTGAGGAATTTAAAGTTTCAGACTCTCTCCACCTCCGATCCCCCGATGAGGATTGACTCACGAACCTCCGGTTTCCTCTGCCTGAAGTCAATAATCAGCTTCTTGGTCCTTGCTGACATTGAGCGAGAGGTTTTTCTTGTACAACCACTCAGCCAAATCTTTAGACTCCCACATGTTGATTCACACCATACTTGATTTGGCCAATGGCAATGATGTCATCAGCAAACTTAATTATGGCTTTGGAGCTGTGCTTAGCCTCATAGTAATAAGTATAAATCAAGTAGAGCAGGGTGCTAAGCACAGAACGTTCTGGTGCACTTGTGCTAATTGTGATTGTGGAGAAGATGTTGCCAGTCTGAGTGAGGGACTCAAGGGTCCAGTTGCACATGAAGGTATTCAGGCCTGGGACTTGAAAATTATTGATTAGGTTCGGGGGAATGAATTGAATGCTGAGCTGTAGTCAATGAAGACTATCCTGATATATGCATCTTCATTGTCCAGATGTCCCAGAGTTGAATGAAGAGCCAATGAAAAGGCATCTGAAGTTGATATGGCAGGAGTTGATACGCTTCATCACTGGCCCCTCAAAGCGCTTCATCACAGTGGATGTAAGTGGTACTGGATGATAGTCAATGAGGTAAGTCACCGTGTTCTTGGGCATCACTGAATTGTAGCTGAAAGAAGATTATAGCTGGGAGAACAATGTCAAAGGAATACAAATTGTATCAGAAGGCTAGGTAGGCCAGCTGAGGGTGTGGGGTGGTTCTGTTGGTAAAAAATGAAATCAAATCATCAGGAAGAAGTGACATAGGTTTGGAAGGTGTAGAATCTTTGTGGGTAGAGCCAAGAGCTGCAAGGGGAAAAAGACTGATGGGAGTTATATACAGTCCTCCAAACAGCAGATGTGGGTGTGGACTACAAATTGCAATGGGAGACAGAAAATGCACATCAAAATGGCAACGTTACAATAATCATGGGGGATTTCAATATGTGGGTATATTGGGAAAATCAGGTTGGTACTGGATCCCAAGAAAGGGAATTTTAGAATGCCTATGAGGTGGCTTTTTAGAGCAGCTCATGGTTGAGCCCGCTAGCGGATCAGCTATTCTGGATCGGGTGTTATGCAGTGATCCAGGGTTGATCAGAGAGCTTAAGGTAAAGGAACCTTAAGAGGATGGTGACCATAATATGAAAGAATTCACCATGCAATTTGAGAAGGAGAAGCTAAAGTTAGATGTATCAGTATTACAGTGGAGTAAAGGTATTACAGAGGCATGAGAGAGGAGCTGGCCAAAATTGATTGGATGGGAACACTAACAGCAATGACAGCAGAGCAGCAATGGCTGGAATTTCTGGGAGCAATTTGGAAGGTGCAGGACAGAAGGAGTGCATCCCAAGAAGTATTCTAAAGGCAAGATGACACAATCGTGGTTGACAGGAGAAGTCAAAGCCAACATAAAAGCTAAAGAGAGTGCATGTAATAAAGCAAAAGTTACTAGGAATTTAGATTGGGAAACTTTTAAAAACCAGAAGAAGGCAACTAAAAAAGTCATAAAGGAGGAAAAGTTGGAATACGAAGTTAAGCTATTGAATACTATTAAAGAGGATACCAAAAGTTTCTTCAGATATATAAAAGAAAAGTGAGAGTACATTTCAGACCACTGAAAATTTATGCTGGAGAGATAGTAATGGGGACAAGGAAATGTCGGATGAACTTAATAAGTATTTTACATCAATCTTCACTGTGGAAGACACTAGCATTATGTCAGAAGTTTAAGAGTGTCAGTGGACAGAAGTATGTGAAGTTGCCATTACTGAGGGTAAATAAGTCACCTGGAACAAATGGTCTACACCCTGTGGTTCTGAAAGGGGTGGCTGAAGAGATTGTGAAGGCATTAGTAATGATCTTTCAAGAATCAATGGATTCTGGCATGATTCTGGAGGACTGGAAAATTCTAAATGTCACTCCAGTGTTCAAAAGGAAGGGAGGCAGGAGAAAGGAAATTAGCTAGTTAGCCTGATCTCAGTGGTTGGGAAGATGTTGGAATTGATTGCTAAGGATGAGATTTTGGGGTACTTGGATGCACATGATAAAATAGTCAGCATGCTTTCCTTAAGGGAAAATCTTGCCTGGCAAATCTGTTGGAATTCTTTGAAGAAATAACAAGCGGAATAGACAAAGGAGAATTGGTGGATGTTCTGTACTTGGATTTGAAGGCTTTCAACAATGTGCCACACTTGAAGTTGCTTAGCAAGTTAAGAACCCATGGTATTACAAGAAAGATGCTACCATGGATAGAGCATTGGCTGATTGGCTGATTGGCAGCTGATTGGCTGATTGGGAATAAAGGCAGCCTTTTCTGGTTGGCTGCTGGTTACTAGTGGTGTTCCACAAGGGTCTGTGTCGGGACTGAGTCTTTTTATATTACATGTCAATGATTTAGATGATGGAATTGACAGCTTTGTGGCCAACTTGGTGGACGATACAAAGATAGGTGCAAGGCCAGGTAGTTTTGAAGAAGCAGAGAGGCTACAGAATGACTTAGACAGATTGGGAGAATGGGGAAAGAAGTGACAGATAGAATATTGTATTGGGAAGTGTATGATCATGCACATTCATAGATTCATAAATTAGACTATTTACTAAATGGAGAGAAAATCCAAAAATCTGAGGTGCAAAGGGACTTGAAAGTTCTCGTGCAGGATTCTCTAAAATCTAATGTGAGGATGAGTCAGTGGTGAGGAAGGTAAATGCGATGGTTGCATTGATTTTGAGGGGATTAGAATATAAAAGCAAGGATGTGGTATTGAGACTTTATAAAGCACTGGTGAGGCCTCACCTTGAGTATTGTGAGCAGTCTTTATCTAAGAAAGGATGTGCTGGCACTGGAGAGGGTTCAAAGGTGGTTCACAAAAATAATTCCAGGATTGAATGGCTGATCATATGAGGAGTACTTGATGGTCCTGGGCCTGAACTCAGAGGAATTCAGAGGGAAGAGGAGTGACCTAATTAAAACCTATTGAATGGTGAAAGTGCCTCGATAGAGTGGATGTGGAGAGGATGTTTCCTGTGGTGGGGGAGTCTAAGACCACAGGACACAGTCAGAATAAAGGAATATCCTTTTAGAACAAAGATAAAAAGATAAGGAGGAATTTCTTTAGCCAGAGAGTGGGAAATCTATGGAATTCATTGCCATAGGCAGCTTTTAGGTCAAGTCATTTGGTATATTTAGGACAGACGCTGATAGATTCTTGATGAGTCAGGGTATGAAGGGATATGGGGAGAAGGCAGGAGACTGGGGCTGAGAGAGAAAATGGGACAGCCATGATGAAATGGTGAAGCAGAAGCAATGGGCCAAATGGCCTATTTCTACTGCTATATCTTATGGTCTTATGGTTCTTATTAGGCACCAGTAAAACTGAAGCTTCTCTGAAGTAGGAGGGTACCTCAGACTGCCAAAGCGAGTGGTTAGAGATTAAAGTAAAAAATAAACATAAATGCTGTATCTGCACTTACCTTTTCAGTCCTGGTTGGTGACCCCATTTAGGTGAACGGACTTGCATCAGCAATTCTGGTCATGGCTGACATAACAGTGAAGGGCTTGGCAGAAAGCGTACCCAACCCCATTGAGTCCAGAGGCAGAATGGGATCAGATGCAGCATTTGTCTTACAGCTTGTCTCTAGAATCTGCTTTTTGCCACATAAGCCACAAACAATGCCTCACCTGTCACATTTAGCTAGTGGATCTGCACATAAACAGCTCCTCCACGGCGAGAGTTAGGAGCACCAAGTTTCTGGGAGTGTACACCACCTGGTCCCTCAACACTACCTCTTCATTCAAGGATGCATAGCAGCGTATCCACCTCCTGAGGAAACTGAGTTGAGCACGGCTCTCCCCCACAATTCCATTCTAACCAGTTTTTACAGGAGTGTTCTCACCAGCTGCATCACCATATGGTATGGAAATTGCAAGGCATCTGACTGCAAGGCCCTTCAAAGGATTGTGAAGACCACTGAGAGGATCATCAGGACCTTTCTTGCACCCATCCAAGATGTTTATCAGGAGGGCTGTGTATGCAGGGCCCTTAACATTGTCACAAATCACTCCCATCTGTCCCAAAGTCTCTTTAAACCCCTACCATCGGGCAGGAGGTACCATAGCATTAGGACAAGGACTGTTAGGATGGGAAACAGTTTCTTTCCCCAGGCTGTGAGACTACTGAACTTCCCGACACCACTCAGGTCTCATCACATATGAAGCAACAGTAGTGTTATGCTGTTTACTTTTTGAATTAATACATCTTATGCTAAATGTCAATCTTCTGGAATATATTTTATTTTTTGCTAATTTATTTGTGGTAGTATTACTTTATGTGTTGTGTGTGAGTTAAATATATTGTGTGATACACCTCAATACGGAGAGATGTTGTTTCCTTTGGTGGTATACATGTACATAGTTGAATGATGTTGAACTTGAACTTGGACTGCCAGTTGGAGATTAATATATTTTGGACCTTAGCATTGCCACAGATCACTCCTGAGAGCAGCCGTCCTTACTATAATCCACATTCCGTGCTCACCCAGGAAATTGTCCTACACCACTGCTACACCCTTCAACTATCTTATTCTTGATGTTGGAAACTGTCTAAGAAGAAAAGTATTTGGAGATTGGAAGGGTTTTGTATGTGGCAAGAAAATAGGTAAGGTTATCTGAGCTGTCAAAAGGGAATATGATTGGTCCCGTAATGTACTAAAACTGCTTCAAGAATTCCTTCATGCAAAATGTTGGTCTCTCAAGAGTTATGACCTTTTGGAAGACTCTCCTTCAAAGGGTGATAATGGCAGGATATCTGAATATTTTTAGGGCTGGGGTAGATAAATATGTGATAGGATGGGGGGGGGGGTGAAAGATCACTGCAAGTGGATAGAATGTCAAGTAAACTAAATAATCAAATCAGTTAAAATACAATGAAATGTTGGTGCAGGTTTCAGGGGCCGAGTGTTCTCCCACGGCATCTAATTTGCATATCTTTTTCCTAAAATTGAACATCTTCTTCCCTTACTCCCTTTCTCCCATGGTCAAATGCCCTGTCCTATCAGATTTCTTCTTCTCCAGCTCTTTACCTTACCCACCCACCTGGTTTCACCTATCACCTTCTAGCTTCTCCTCCTTCCCCTCCCTCCACCTTCTTACTCTGTCAGCCCTCTTTCTTTCCAGTCCCGATGAAGTGTCTCAGCCCCAATCAGTGACTGTTTCTTCATTTTCATAGATGCTGCCTGGCCTGCTGGGTCCTCCAGCATTTTGGGGGCGGGTGTGTGTGTGTGTGTGTGTGTGTGTGTGTGTGTGTGTGTGTGTGTGTGTGTGTGTGTGTGTGTGTGTGTGTGTGTGTGTGTGTGTGTGTGTGTGTGTGTGTGTGTGTGTGTGTGTGTGTGTGTGTGTGGTAATGAAGAGGTTCACAATGACATTTGTTGATGTTCTTGTATTTGTTTCCATCTGTATTTTTATCCCCTCAGGGAACAGGCAGGAGGTATTCCCTGTTTCTTCACATGATGCTGTATGGTGTATCTGAGTAGTGTTAGGGTACAAAAGAAGGCACTGCTAAAATAAATCTCCTTATCGATTTAAATACAAAACTAGAGGACTGAAAAGAGCTGCAAAGCTCATAGCTGCACTTCCATTCAGCAGACTGCAAAGACCCCACATATTGTCAACTTACAAGGGTACTTAAAGAACAACCAGTGTTTTACAAAAAGCTCAGTCTCCTCCCCATTATCAGTGAAACTGATGAAGCAGCCTGCGTCTGATTCCTGGCAACAGCCATGCTGATTATCGTAACGAGCTGCGAAGAGACCGAGGTTAAACTGGAATTGTGCAACCTTGCTGTTTAACCTGGAATAAATAAAATTTACAATAGGCATGGATTTTTAATTTAACTAAACAAAACTCAAGTCATGTTTCTTTGGCCAAAGGCCATGAAGACAGATGCAGGTGCTGGGAACTAAAACTCACACATAAAATTCTGTTTTACATAATCACTTTGGACCCCTTTGTTGTGGGATTTTTACAGACAAGCAAAACTGAATGCATTTCAATTTGGTCATTGGGGGGTTCTGAGGTGATTATCTTCTCAATAAAAAAACACTATACAGTAAAAGAAAAATTAAAAAGTTCCCCATCATTGAGCTGGGTGACACACTTGCCAAGTGCTGAATGTGAGAGCATGGATTTAAGCTGATGCCTTATCAAGGACAGCCTCCCAGGGGAGCTCAGGCAGAATTGACTGAATAACAGCAGCAATCTCCACTGTGTCACATACTGTAGGCTTCGGGAACATCCATGGCCTCCAGTGAATAGACTTCAAGGGCAACAGAGTCAAAGACCTGTGAGAGAACCCATTCCCTGAGAACAGAAATCCCCTGAAACTAGAGGGGTAGCTACCTTTGTTTCAACTCCTGTCCTTTCGTGGGAATATTCACATCCAGAGATTATTAGCCGCTAAATTGCAAGTGGGAAGGACAGACACGATGATTACTGTTAGCAATAATTTTTTGTCACAGCAACAGTCTCTGTATACTAATGACAAGTGAAGCTCCTCACAGACATCAAAGTTGCCAATGTTTAAATTCACCATCCTACCTAACTAATAGCTTAATCATTTTACAACCTGAACCTATTTGTGAACCAGTACATGAACTGAATTTGTTTCCTTTCTCGCTTCATAATGTTTCAATCACATATTCAGCTCCATGCAGAGTCTGGTGCAATTTGCATCTTGAGAAATCTTTGCTTGTCTGATTTGTGCCAGTAACAATGTACATGTACCCTATTTGCCTATTAAACTTGCAGGGGGAAATCTTATAACATCTACGATGAATGATTGTAAGAGTGAGCTTCAAACTACATTTGCCAGCCTGCTCTCTGGAGAAGAGCTCTATTCTGAAAAGGTTTTAGTGGGTGCATTATTCACAGAACATTAAGTGTGATGCAGTGGAGTGAATGTCCTTTTGACATCACTGTTACCATTTGAAAACTGGCTCAGTGTATAAATCCAGTAATGCTCATGACTACTGGTAAACTGGCTGGCTAACCTCATGTATATTTATTCAGTGAACTGTGAGCTCAAGGGCTCCAGTTGCAGATAGGGTGCAAATTCGTCAGCCTCAACTGCATCAGTAATGCTCACCTGAGTCTGGAAGCAGGAAGCAGGCAGGTCAGTACAGAAGGTAATAAATGCAGCAGTGGCTTGCCAATTTAATGGAGAAAGAACACCCCTATTTTTAACAGCTTTAATGTCAGATAGTTGAACCTTAACTTTCAGGTGGCCATACCTGGATCCTTTCAAGGACTTTGGTTTGACAAGCCTGCTCCTGAAGAAATTGACTGGTACTCATCAAGCAATACATGGTCAATTGCTTTTCAATTGAACTGCATACAGTGACTCTGTGATAGCCAGTCAACATGGTAATTGTCCTGTCAATCAAGCTTGACAGATTAATATTTTACATATAATTTATATGCAACTATCCTTCACTCATTGTATTTTTTTCCAAACAAATTACCTTGCTTTTATTGTGAGAGATTGCTGTAGTTTCTGTTTTCATCATAAAATTTAACTGCACAATGTTTTCTAGGAAAGTTAGCTTTGTATATTAGACAATAAACAGTGTGCTATTTGTCATTTGCCCTGTTCACATTCAACTCATTAGATGGCAGCTCTGTCAATAAATTCTTGAATTAGGTTTTGCATACGAGGATAAAAGTAGCAATTAAACACTTTGCGCTTGAAATGAGACGTAACATCTCCTAAAAACCGGCACCTTGAATGCTATGGAGGATCTCTAGCCAAACTGTTTGACATCACGTTACTGCAAAATAGGGATTTATATTTTAAAAAGATGCCACAAGGTTTGAGAAAATTAGGACACTTTGGGCTAGTGAAATGAACAACAATTAGAAACAGCCTTAGTATCACTTCTCCTAAAATAAATTTATTGCAGTATTTCCCATTTTCTCTTTTCTCTGAACTCAAATACATTTCAATTGTTCAACATCATTTCACCTTTCATGATCTTAATTACTCACTGTTATGATTTTAAAGGAAAAACTTATTTTTATAATATATTCTCTTATTTTTCTATCATTCTTTGTTTTCAGTATTAGCCATTCTTTAGTTGAGAGCCAAATCCAAGAACAAAGCTATATGAGAAACCTGGTTCCAGCTACAATTTTTAAAAAGGTATTAAAAGTAGATCTGAATTAAGCCCCCCAAATGGATACTGTTGTTTTTGGGCCGGAGGTTTGGAAAACGTAAGCACACTATCTAGCACATACCATTTTTGCTTCATGTGGCTCATGTGATCACGCCCAACATGCATACAGTGCAGTCACCTCAGACAAAATTTAAGTACAAACCACAGCTACATTTAAACTTCAATCCTAATAAAATGATACCATTTTCATGAGAACATCATGAACAGTATTCTAAAGATTTTGTCAGCATTGAATTTGGACTCTTTCAGAAATTTAAAAACCTCCTAGAAACTGAATTGAAGTCATTGGAGTACCTAATGCTGGAAATTAACGAGTTGACAATACATTTCTGAGAGACTGGTAAAGTTCCATTGTACTGGGAGTGGTAGATCTGGAGTGCATAAGATAAGAATACTTAGATATGCCCAGTGCATATTGCATCCAGGACATCTCTTTTTTACTCTGCTAACATTCAGATGAATTGAGAGAGATGCTCATTTCATTCCATGATGTTTATATTTTGTGGATGAATTGAGGCAAATTCTCATGTTTTACCTTTTCTAAGGATGCCTCTGTTTGGTCTTTGGTTTGTCTCAGAAAGATGCACAATATTACTAATATCTCATTAACTGCTGATTTTTATGCAGTTTGATTTTCGTTTCCTTTCTTTCAAATACATAAAATATGCAATTATACATATCTGGACATTGATTTGTCAACTTTCACTGCATAATGCATTTCTTATATTCTCTTACTGTACAATATTTACTGTATATTATATTGACATGGTATTGTATTCATTCCCAAACAAACATATGTTTGTGAGGTTAGTACATTGAGCCCAGTCCAGTATTCAGTGGCAAGACACAGAGCCTTTATGATAGCTCTTCAGAACTTCCCTCAGTAAGAAGCCATGAACTTTAAAAAGTGCCAGTCTGTAGCATTCAGTTTGAGACATCGTGTAACACTGGATGACTTATAATGATGTGCGAAAGGGACAGGTTACACAGGAAAGGAAGGGGTCCAGTATCCTTGCAGGAAGGTTGGTAAGAGTGGTTTGTCAGGTTGTAAACTAATTTGGCAAGGGGGTGGTGGAAATAAGAGTGGTAGTGCTGAAGATGAGGTGGTTGGTTTACAAACAAAGGCAATGTGTAGTGAGACTCCTATCAAGGAGAGGATGATGATAGGGCAAAATTGCAGTCAACAGGATGAGCTGCAATGGAAAAGATGAACAATATTGAAAAGGGGTGAATGCAGGACTGAAGGTGTTATACAGTATATGAATGCACACAGTATACGGAATAAGGTAGATGATCTTGTACCACAGTTACAGATGTAGGCACCGCTGAATCATGGTTGAAAGAAGATTATAACTGGGAGCTTAATGTCCAAGGATACACATTGTATCGAAAGGACAGATAGGAAGGCAGAAGGGGTAGTGTTGCTCCGTTGGTAAAAAATGAAATCAAATCAATAGAAAGATGTGGCATAGGGTTGGAAGGTATTGAATCACTGTGGGATAGAGCTTAGGAATTGCAAGGGTAAAAGGACCCTGATGGGAGTTATACAGATACAGTAGCAAAGATGTAGTTTACAAATTACAACAGGTGATAGAAAGTGCATGCCAAAAGGGCAATGTAATAATCACCTTGGGGTTTTCAATATCTAGGTAGACTGGGAAAACCAGGTTGGTGCTAAATCCCAGGAGGGGTCATTCGGATGAGATGGTTTTATAGAGCAGCTCGTGGTTGAGCACATTCGGGGATCAGCTATTCTGGATTGGGTGTTATGCAATGAACTGGAACCAAAACTGATTAGAGAGCTTAAGGTAAAAGAACACCTAGGGAAAAGTGATCACAATATGATAAAATTCACCCTGAAATTTGAGAAGAATAAACTAAAGTCAGATGAATCAGTATTACAATGGAGTAAAGGAAACTACAGAGGCATTAGAGAGGAGTTGGCCAGAATCAGGAAAATAACACTTGCAGGGATGACAGCAGAGTAGCAATGGCTGGAATATCTGGAAGCAATTTGGAAGGCACAGGGTATATACATCCCAAAGAAGAAGAAGTATTCTAAAGGAAAGATGACACAATGGTAGCTAACAAGAGAAGTCAAAGCCAACAGAAAAGCCAAAGAAGGGCATATAACAGAGCAAAATTAGAGGAAAGTTAGAGGATTGGAAACTTTTAAAAACCAACAGATGACAACTAAAAAAGTCACTAAGAAGTAAAGAATGGATATGAAGCCAATTATATTAAAGAGGATAGCAAAAGTTTCTTCAGATACATAAAGTGTAAAAGAGAGGTGAGAGTGGATATCGAACCACTGGAAAACAATGCTGGAGAGGTAGTAATGGGAGATGAAGAAATGGCAGACAAACTGAATAATATTTTGCATCAGATTTCACTGTGGAAGACACTAGCAGTATGGTGGAAGTTCTAGGGGCCAGGGGTCATGAGTGTATGAAGTTACCATTACAAAGGAGAAGATTCTTGAGAAACTGAAGGGTCTGAAGATGGATGTTATCTAGACCAGATGGTGTACACCCAAGGGTTCTGAAAGAGGTGGCTGAAGAGATTGTGGAGGCATTAGTAATGATCATTTGAGAATCAATAGGTTCTGGAATGGTTCTGAAAGATTGGAAAATTGCAAATGTTGCTCCATTCTTCAAGAAGGGAGAGAGGCAGGAGAAAGAAAATTATAGACCAGTTAGCCTGACCTCAGTGTGGGAAGATGTTGGAGTCGATTGTTAAGGATGTAGTTTGTAGGTACTTGAAGGTGCATGATAAAATAAGCCATGTTTCCTTAGCATAGTTTCCTCAAGGGAAAATCATACCTGGCTAATCTGTTGGAATTCATTAATAGCAAGCAGGATAGACAAAGGAGAATCAGTTGATGTTGTTGTCTTGGATTCTCACAAGCTTAACATGATATTACAGGCCCATGGTATTACAGGGAAGATTCTAGCATGGATAAAGCAATGGCTGATTGGCAGCAGGCTAAGAGTTGGAATATAGGGAGCCTTTTCAGGTTGGCTGCTGGTGACTAGTGGTGTTCCACAAGGGTCTGTGTTGGGACCAATTCTTTTTACGTTATATGTCAATGAATTGATGATGAAATTGATAGTTCTGTTGAAAAGTTTGCAGATGATATGAAAATAGGTGGAGGGTCAGATAGTTTTGAAGAAGTACAGAAGCTCCAGGAGGACTTAGATAGGTTAGGAGAATGGGGAAAGAGGTGGCAGATGGAATACAGTGACAGGAAGTGTATGGTCATGCACATCGTTAGAAGAAATGAAAGGGTTGACTATTTACTAAATTGAAAGAAAATACAAAAAAACTGAGACTCAAAGAGACTTGGGAGTCCATATCCATGTCCATGTCTCCCATGGATATTTTGCAGTTTGAGTCTGTGGTGAGAAAGGCAAATGTGATTTTAGAACAACACACACAAAATGCTGGTGGAACACAGCAGGCCAGGCAGCATCTGTAGGAAGAAGCACTGTCGATGTTTCGGGCCGAGACCCTTCGTCAGGACTAACTGAAAGGAGAGATAAGATAATGTGATGTTAGAATTCATTTCAAGAGGACTAGAATATAAAAGCAAGGATATAATGTTGACACTTTATAAATCATTGATGAGGCCTCACTTGGTGTATTGTGAGCAGTTTTGGGCCCGTTAGCTTAGAAAGGATGTGCTAAAACTGACAAGGGTTCAAGGGAGATTCACAAAAATGATTCCAGGATTGAACAGCTTGTCATTTGAGGAGCATTTCATCGCTTTGGGCTTGTATTCACTAGAATCTGGAAAAATGAGGGGTGACTTCAATGAAACCTATCAAATGGTGGAAGTCCTTGAAAGAGTGGATGTGGAAGGATGTTTCCTATGGTGGAAGAGCCTAAGACCACAGGTCACAGCATCAGAATAGAAGGGCATCCTTTCAGAACGGAGAGGAAAAAGAATTTCTTTAGCCAGAATGTGGTGAACCTGTGAAATTCAATAGACAATAGACAATAGGTGCAGGAGTAGGCCATTCAGCCCTTTGAGCCAGCATCGCCATTCACTGTGATCATGGCTGATCATCCACAATCAGTACCCCGTTCCTTCCTTCTCCCCATATCCCTTGACTCCGCTATCTTTAAGAGCTCTATCTAACTCTTTCTGAAAGCATCCAGAGAATTGGCCTCCACTGCCTTCTGAAGCAGAGCATTCCACAGATCCACAACTCTCTGGGTGAAAAAGATTTTCCTCAACTCCGTTCTGAATGGCCTACCCCTTATACTTAAACTGTGGACTCTGGTTCTGGACTCCCGCAACATCAGGAACATATTTCCTGCCTCTAGCGTGTCCAATCCCTTAATAATCTTATATGTTTCAATTAGATCCCCTCTCATCCTTCTAAATTCCAGTGTATACAAGCCCAGTCACTCCAATCTTTCAGCATATGACAATCATCCCGGGAATTAAGCTCATGAATCTACGCTGCACTCCCTGAATAGCAAGAATGTCCTTCCTCAAATTTGGAGACCAAAACTGCACAAAGTACTCCAGGTGTGGTCTCACCAGGGCCCTGTACAACTGTAGAAGGACCTCTTTACTTCTATACTCAACTCCCCTTGTTATGAAGGCCAACATGCATGCCATTAGCTTTCTTCACAGCCTGCTGTACCTACATGCTTACTTTCAGTGACTGATGAACAAGGACTAGATCTCGTTGTACTTCCCCTTTTCCTAACTTGACACCATTCAGATAGTAATCTGCCTTCCTGTTCTTGCCACCAAAGTGGATAACCTCACATTTATCCACATTAAACTGCATCTGCCATGCATCTGCCCACTCACCCAACCTGTCCAAGTCACCCTGCATTCTCCCAAAATCCTCCTCATATTTCACACTGCCACCCAGCTTTGTGTCATCTGCAAATTTGCTAATGCTACTTTTAATCCCTTCATCTAAATCATTAATGTATATTGGAAATAGCTGTGGTCCCAGCACTGAACCTTGAGGTACCCCACTAGTCACTGCCTGCCATTCTGAAAGGAACCCAATAATCCCTATTCTTTGTTTCTTGTCTGCCAACCAATTTTCCATCCATGTCAGTACCCTACCCTCAATACCACGTGCTCTAATTTTGCCCACTAATCTCCTATGTGGGACCTTATCAAAGGCTTTCTGAAAGTCCAGGTACACTACATCCACTGGCTCTCCCTTGTTCATTTTCATAGTTACATCCTCAAAAAATTCCAGAAGATTAGTTAAGCATGATTTCCCCTTCGTAAATCCATGCTGACTCGGACCAATCCTGTTACTGCTATCCAAATATGCTTCTATTTCATCTTTTATAATTGACTCCAGCATCTTCCCCACCACTGATGTCAGGCTAACTGGTCTATAATTCCCTGTTTTCTCTCTCCCTCCTTTCTTAAAAAGTGGGATAACATTAGCTACCCTCCAATCCTCAGGAACTGATCCTGAATCTATAGAACATTGGAAAATGATTACCAACGTGTCCACGATTTCTAGAGCCACCTCCTTAAGTACCCTGAGATGCAGACCATCAGGCCCTGGGAATTTATCAGCATTCAGTCCCATCAGTCTACCCAACACCATTTTCTGCCTAATGTGAATTTCCTTCAATTCCTCCGTTACCCTAGGTCCTCTGGTCACTATTACATCTGGGAGATTGTTTGTGTCTTCCCTAGTGAATACAGATCCAAAGTACCTGTTCAACTTGTCTGTCATTTCCTTGTTCCCCATAATAATTTCACCCATTTCTGTCTTCAAGGGCCCAACTTTGGTCTTAACTATTTTTTTTCCCCTTCACATACCTAAAGAAGCTTTTACTATCCTACTTTATATTCTTGGCTAGCTTACCTTCATACCTCATCTTTTCTCCCCGTATTGCCTTTTTAGTTATCTTCTGTTGCTCTTTAAAAGTTTCCCAATCCTCTGGCTTCCCGCTCATCTTTGCTATGTTATACTTCTTCTCTTTTATTTTTATACTGTCGTTGACTTCCCATGTCAGCCACGGTCACCCCCTACTCCCTCTTTGGAATGAACTGATCCTGCACCTTCTGTATTATTCCCAGAAATACCTGCCATTGTTGTTCCACTGTCATCCCTGCTAGGGTATCCTTCCGGTCAACTTTGACCAGCTCCTCCCTCATGGCTCCATAGTCCCCGTTGTTCAACTATAATACTGACACTTCCGATTTTCCCTTCTCCCTCTCAAATTGTAGATTAAAGCTTATTGTATTATGGTCACTACCTCCTAATGAAGGTAGTGAGGTACCTCCTAATACCTCCTTCAATTCTTTGCCACAGGCAGCTGTGGAAGCCAAGTCTTTATGTATATTTATGGCAGAGGTTGATAGATTCTTGATTGGTCAAGGCATGAGGAGATACAGGGAGAAGGCAGGGGATTGGGGCTGAGGAAATTTGGATCAGCCATGATGAAATGGCAAAGCAGACTTGATAGGCATGATGGACCAATTTTGCTCCTATATATTTTGGTCTTATGGTCTTATAATGTGCACATACAACACATACAAAATACTGGAGCATCTCAGCTTGTCAGGCAGAAACTATGGACAGAAATAAACATTCAACATTTCAAACTGAGACATGAGGCATCATGGGACTTGATGAAGGGTCTTAGCCCAAAAAATCAACTGTTTATTCCTCTCCATAGATGCTGCCTGACCTGCTAAGTTCCTGTAGCATTTCATGGGATAAGGTGCCAGTGATAAGCCTTGTGGATGACAAACTTTTGCCAAATGCAGACTCTGGAAACTGTAGTGCCCTGTTACAGGTGTGCTGCATGGCCATTCACTCTGGACGCAGAAAGGAACCTGGACCGTGTGGACATAGTTGGTTCTGTAATGGATGGAAGATTGGGGTGGCAGGATGGGCACTTGATGAGGGTGAGGTGGACTTGATCTCCTGAGGAGCAAGCCCTGGATTGAGGGTTTTTTTTACCAGGGATCTGGATTTGAGGGCACTGGGTCAGTGTGCATACTACTGGTGGCAGTGGGTGCATTCTGATGATCGGGATCTGTTATTGAAGGTGAGGATAGAAGACTCCAGTGGGAACTCTGAAGTGTTTGAACATCTGAATCTCTGGACATCAGCATATCAGAAAGAGAGCTAAACCATTGCTGAGGGCTTTGGTTAATTGACGTAAGAGATCAGTGAGTGGGGGGGGGGCAGAATGCTGGGTGGTGAAAGGCAAGGCAAAAGTTCAAAGGGTGGATTAATGAGCCCATTGATAAGTTGCGTATCAGACCCAAAACCTTGAGGCAGAGCTGTTGGTCTTTCCTTAATTGAGATAAGTAAATGAATATAGCATTGTGTGCCAACTTAGACTTCTATGTTGTGCAGGTCTTTTGGAACACTTCTCAAACCCACAACAACTGTCTCAGAGATTAGAGGGCTGCCAACTTAACCACAGCTGACACACAAGGAGATGTATGGGATGCTGGCTCTCAGGTTGGGAAAGGATGAAGAGAGTGTGGCCAGCTATTCACTCCATGATGTTGTGCTAAACAACAGCTGTTATAGGCATTTGTTTCCTGGATGGAGATGAGCTGATGTAGGTCTGGAGTTGGATGATATTGATACAAAAACAAAACAGTCTAGTGATGGCTTGATTATGGGATCCAAATCTCAACATGTGGTCAAATGTAACAGTCTGGTTTTGATACAGATAGTTGCCTAGGAGGAAATACAAGAGAATGCAAATGCTGGAACATGGAACAAAAAAACGGAAGACTGGAAAAACTCAGCAGCTCAAGCACATCTCTTTCAAAACTTTCAAGCACTTTCAAAAGGTGAAAGTTGATGTTATGGATTAGTATGCTGCATCAGGATTAAGCCCAAAATATCGATGTACACATTTGCCTCCTAAGATTTTGCTTGACCTCCTGAGTTCTTCCAGTATCCTTTTTTTTTTGTTCTAATTGCCTCAGAGAAGGTTGGAATCAGAAAATGGCGAGTAATATTTATGACTAGACCAAAATACAATGGCTTCATTCTTCCCAATATCTAGTTAAAAGTATTTTTCCTCAATTGTCATTGAATATTGAGCAAATATATAACAACCTTTAGAAAATGTAAGGGTCACAAGAGGTGGTAAAGAGAAAATCTCTAGTTAAGACTGACACATATTTGTGAGTTGGTATATGTTCAAGGGTCTTGGAGAAGAAAAGAAGCTTGGAGCGGATACTGTACTAGTTTGTATAGATTGTACAAATTATGCAGATTGATCCAGAGTTAATTTTATATTGCAAGTAATGAGAATAAGCTTGTGACTTCCACTGCAGATCACTGCAAGGAACAATTATTTTTAATCAGATTATCAGTAACTAAAGTTGATGAAATCCTAGGACTGGCTTTGTTTTCCTGAACAATGCTAGTTCTTTTTAACAAAGCCCACAGAAAACTAACAATGATTTGTGTTACTTTTTGGTATTGTTGCTAATTGTGTATGTAGTAACAGGTGTTCAGTCGATGACAGTGGCTCCATTCTTCACAATGTTTAGTCAGAAGAATATTTTGCTCAGTTGTTAGTTGATATTGCATGAACATATAATAGTCCACAGACAAGGGAAGCGTCAAGAAAGTTGGTGCAGAGCAAAGGTCAGCTCCTCCACTTAAAAAGCCCATATTTCAAAAAAATACTTCGGAAAACTTTAACTCTTATTTGCTGAAACAGCAGCTAAAAGAATGTTAGCAAAAGTAATTGATTTTCATACTGTTAATATTTTGGGAAAAAGAGTAATTGTTTGGTAGTGCATATAGTAAGTGGCTTAAAAACCTGTATTAGTATCATCCTCCTGGATAACCTGAAAGGACTTTTTTACCACAAGTTTCTAATTTAACTAGAGTGAGCAAGTGCAATAGTGGATCTCCTGCGCCTGTTACTCTAAGTCTGTGGGATAGAGGGGAACCAGACCGCAACAAAATGATATTCATAGATGCAGACACAAAATATTCCATTTCTGTTACTTCTTTGATGACCTAAACAACAGAAATAGACAAATAATGATAAAAATTCTGACAAAGCAATGTCAATTAAAAGTGCAATACTTTTCTCTTCTCCTTGAAATAAAAATACAGATGAAAACAAATACAAGAACAACAACAAAAGTCATTGTGAACCTGTTCATTGTGAACCTGTTTTGGCATATTTTGACGTGCAAAATAACTTGCTCCAAAATTAACTGCACTGTTCCTCAAAAAAAACCATCAACTCAAGTACATTAGCCCTATATAGTCTATTAGTAAAGAAACAATTATCTAGGTTTATTATTAAAATTTTTGTTCATTTGTGCAACGATTTAAATTGCTCCAAATATTAACCAATATTATGTGGTAATACATCTCCTGGAGTATAGCTAAAATGATTTTAAATGAACTTTTTAATCCTCAAATAAGCACAGAGGAATTTCATAGTTCAATAGCCTCAATATTCATTTAATGGCTGAGTACAAAGATCACCATAGTGACCTGTGTACTTAAGCCTGAAATTTGCCATGCAGCAAATTTTCAAATATGTCCACAAATTTTGTAGCAGTTCCTAGCTAAAGCAGGGACCAATGAACAAAAAGACAGGAAACAGTGATTATACGATGCCAAGCTGGATTGTTTAAAATATGTAAAATAGGGAGAATGCAAGACTGGGAGAGCTAAAGATTTCAACAATTTAAGTTTCTTGATAACTCTGGTGTAGTGTCAAGATGGCAGTTCTGCACAGGGGTGTGGGCACAATGAGCTCAGCATGGTCATATTATCAGCTTCCATGCTTCCTAGCCCATGATAAAATTTAACGACACTAAATATGTGTGTGTGTGTGTGTGTGTGTGTGTGTGTGTTGCTCGTAATGAACAGGTTCACAATGACTTTTGTTGTTGCTCTTGTATTTCAAGGAGAAGAGAATATAAAAGTAAGGGCATAATACTGAGCCTTTATAAGACACTAGTCAGGCAGTACTTGGAATATTATCAGTAGTTTCGGGCCCCGTATCTCAGAAAGGATGTGCATGTTGTCATTGGAGAGAGTCCAGTGGAGGTTCCCGTGGATGATTCCGAGAATGAAGGGGTTAACATATGGGGAGCTTTTGGCAGCTTTGGGCCTGTACTCACTGGAATTTAGAAAAATGCTGGGGGATCTTATTGAAACTTACCGAATGTTAAAAGGACTAGTTAGGGTGGATGTGGAGAAGGTGTTTCCCATGTTGGGCTATTCAGAACTAAAGGGCACAGCCTCAAAATTGAGGAGTGACTCTTTAGAACAGAGGTAAGGAGGATTCTTTCTAGCTAAGGAGTAGTGAATCTGTGGAATGTTCTGCCACAGACTGCAGTGGAGGCCAAGACCACGGGTATATTTAAGATGGAATTTGATCATTTCCTGATCAGTCAGGGCATCAAAGGATATAGTGAGAAGGCAGGTGTATGGGGTTGAGTGGGATCCAGGATCAGCCATGATGGAATGGCACAGCAGACTTGATGGGCTGAATGGCCTAATTTTGCTCCTAAATCTTATGGTCTTATGGAGCAGAATTTTTAAAGTCCATTTAAGAGAACTTTTTGAGTCAATTTGTTGGACCTAATCTTAGGGAATGAAGTAGGACAGGTAGTTGAAGGATGAATATATGTGTGTGAGCATTTTGTGGATGTAGCTCAAAACTCTGCAAATTTTAAGGTAGCTATGGAATGGGAAATAGATAATCTAAAAAAGAAGGTCCTGAATTAGAGGAAGACTGATGTCAATATAATTAAACAGGAGGCAGCAAGCGTAGACTGTTTGCTGCTACTTGCATATAAATCTATAATATAATCTATAATATAAACTGAGAAGAAAGTTCCCTTTGAACCTGAAACAGTGAAAGTTCAGGGCCAATCATTCCTGTCAGGGTGAAAGATACGTAAGGCAAGCCCAGAGAATACTCTATGTCATGATTTCAAAGGCTCAATAAGGGAAAAGTAAAGCATATAGTTAATATGGAGAACTGAAAACAGGTAAAGGCCCTTCAGAAGCATAAAATGTGGAGGTGGACACCTAAAAACTGAATTAGGAGGGCAAGGAGGGGCTATAAAAAGTCCAAGGCATTTTATGTTTATTAAAGGAGTAATCATGGAGAGACTAGAGCCTGTTCGGGAGCAATTGGGCAAACTATACATTGAGTAAGAGGATGTGGTGAAAATCTTGACTTAATTTAATACTTCTCAGTGGGAGGGAAGTTATTAGTAAAACTTCTGAGAGGAACGACAACAGGAGATCATGGATATTCAGAATGGCTTTATCTGATAATTGGTTTATTAAGGGTGCCATGCTAGCGTAGCAGTTAGCACAACGCTATTACAGCTCAGGACATTCTGCACTTCAAGTTCAATTCCGGCGCTGTTTGTAAGGAGCTTGCACATTCTCCCTGTAAACCATGTGGGTTTTCTCTAGGTGTTCAAGTTTCCTCCCACAGTTCAAAGACGTACCATTTAGTAGGTTAATTTGTCATTGTAAATTGTCCTGTGATTAGCCTAGTGTTAAATAAGTAGGTCACTGGCAGGTGTGCCTTGTTGGGCCAGAAGCGCCTGTTGCAAGCTGTATCACTAAATAAAAATAAAATAAATAATGTACCGAGATAGAGCCAAAAGCTTTTGTTTGCATGCTATCCAGGTTTATTGTTCCATGCATAACTACACTGAAAGATTACAAAAGAGAAAAGAAAACAAGTTTGCAGAACACATTACAGAGTTATATATAATGTGCTGTGTAGGTAGATAAATAAATTATAAGGGTTATGATATTGAGGATTAAGAGATCAAGAGCTTATCTTTATCATATTAGGGGTCATTTCAAGGGTCTTATAACAGCAGATCAAAGCTGCGCTTGATCTGGTGGTACGTGTTCTCAAGCTTTTGTATCTTCTACCCAGTGGGAGGGGGAATAAAGAGAATGACGGGGTGGAAGGTGCCCTTGATTTTGTAGGCAGTGGGAAGTACAAACAGAGTCAATGGAAGGGGGATTGATCGTCATGATAGATTGGCCTGCATTCACAACTCTCTGCAATTTCTTGTGGTCTTGGGCAGAGCAGTTGCCATACCAAGCTGTGATACATCCATGGTGCATCTGTAAAATTTGGCGAGCATCATTAAGGGCCAGGTAAATTTACTTAGCAGTCTGGGGAAGTAGAAGCACTGATGTATTTTCTTGGCCATAGTGTTCACGTAATTGGACCCGGTCAAATCTGGTGATGGGTCCACTTCTTTTCACATTATATATCAATGATTTGATGATGGAATTGATGGTTTTGTGGCCAAGTTTGCAGATTACATCAAGATAGCTGGAGGGGCAGGTAGTGTTGAGAAAGCAGGGAGCCTACATAAGAACTTAGACAGATTAGGGGAATGGGCAAAGAAGTGGCCAATGCAATATAGTGTAGAGAAATACATGGTCTTGCACTTTGGTAGAAGGAATAAAGGTATAGACTATTTTCTAAATGGGAAGAAAATTCAAAAATCAGAAATGCAAAGGGACTTGGGAGACCTCTTGCAGGATTTCTTAAAGATTAACTTGCAGATTAAGTTAGTGATGAGGAAGGGAAATGTAATGTTAGCATTCATTTAAGAGGACTAGAATATAAAAGCAAAGATGTTTTATGAGGTATTGGTCAGACTGCATTTGAAGTACTGTGAGGAGTTTTTAGGCCCCTTATCTAAGAAAATATGTTCTGGCATTGGAGAGGGTCTTGAGGAAGTTCACAAGAATGTATCATAGAAACATAGAAAATAGGTGCAGGAGTAGGCCATTCGGCCCTTCGAGCCTGCACCACCATTCAGTATGATCATGGCTGATCATCCAACTCAGAACCCTGTACCTATCTTCTCTCCATGCCCCCTGATCCCTTTAGCCACAGGCGCCATATCTAACTCCCTCTTAAATATAGCCAATGAACCGGCCTCAACTGTTTCCTGTGGCAGAGAATTCCACAGATTCACCACTCTCTGTGTGAAGAAGTTTCTCCTCATCTCGGTCCTAAAAGGCTTCCCCTTTATCCTTAAACTGTGACCCCTCGTTCTGGACTTCCCCAACATCGGGAACAATCTTCCTGCATCTAGCCTGTCCAATCCTTTTAGAATTTTATACGTTTCAATATGATCCCCCCTCAATCTTCTAAATTCCAATGAGTATAAGCCCAGTCGATCCAGTCTTTCTTCATATGAGAGTCCTGCCATCCCAGGAATCAATCTGGTGAACCTTCTTTGTACTCCCGCTATGGCAAGAATGTCATTCCTCAGATTAGAGGACCATAACTGCACACAATACTCAATATCTGGGAATTACAGGGTTAATGTATAAGGAGTGTATGATGACTCTAGGCCTGTACTCTCTGGAGTTTAGATGAATGAAAGGTGATCTTATTGGATCCTATCAGCTATTGAAAGGCCCAGATAGAGGGGATGTAGAGGGGATGTTTCCTATAGCACTCATCATTCTCTTACCAGCTGTTTAACTTATCACTTACCAGCCTCTCTCTCACCCACTTTTGTCCTGCTATGTACTGGCAAACTTTTCAGTTCTCTCGTAGTATTGGTGCAGGGTCTTAAGAGCTGAAATGTGAATTTATACCTTTCACTTCCACAGTGGCTGCTCAATCTGCTGAGATCCTTACCTACCTTTACCTTCCAACGTCTGCATCTGCTGTCTTGGTTGTGTTTGTTGAGGCTAGGGATACTGCAGGAGGTAGGAGCTAGCCATAGTAGCTCAGCTGACATAATTTAACTTTTACAGTGCAAATGTGATGAAGTCTGAAATATTGCATATTTGTAGCACTTATTCTTGGCTTTTTTGTGCCATTTAGTGTATTTATAACCCACAATGGCATTTAGAGGGGCGGTGGAGATTGTGACCCACAGCCAATTGCAAAGCAAACCAAGTAAATTTACTTAGTGCCTAGCAGTAGAAACAAATTATATCAACTTCCCTCAAAGGTGCAGCACGATTTCTACAGGAAAAGATGAATGTGGGAATTAGTTACATGTAAATCGCGTGCACAAAATCCACTACAATCATTTCCAACTGTGAAATTTTTGTTTCAATCATTATTCAAGTTATTAAATCCCCATCAATCTGGCTGATTGCAGAGGTGTCACTCTATTTGCTTTATCTTAAGCAGTCCCTTGGGATGGAGCCTCATATGTTTGTATTCTAGTTTTGTGGGTTCTGAGGCGACTGCTGAGGTCAATGAGGGAACCACAGACTATTCTACTGATGGCGCATGGTAGGGCAGGCGGTTTGGTCATTTGTGAAGTGGTGTGCTGTTTATATCACTTATAGAGGATGTGGTCCTGGTGCATGAACCCTAGACTCTCATTGCCATCCTGAATGCTCCTTCTCCAACTTGAGCTGTTATGTGCTGCGGATGTTGCTAGGGGTCAGACAGAATGTACTAGGTCAAAGGGATTTTGAGCATATGCTTGAAACTTTCCTTCCCTGCACATGACCGAGCTCAGAACAGAGTGTCTATTTCAGGAGTGTGATATCAGGCATATCCTCACAGAGCTGAGATACTAGGTCGCTTTTATTTGGTTGCACTCACAGTAACAATTTGTGACAGTCAGCGTAAACTCTCTTGCTAAGGTCGGCAGGATGTCTTTAAATGATGTCACAGGAGTCCAGTTTCCTGCACATTCCCCTACTGGAGAGCAGCCAATAAAGAGCAGGAGTATTGCTGACTACACAGCATTCATAATCAAATCACGCATGAGTGTTAATGTGATTCTTACTTCTTTCTGATGTAATCAGCATGTGGAATAATTACGATAACCCCCTTTTTAAATCCATTTTTGGTGCCAGTTCCTTGGAGAACTCTATTGTTAGTTTTTCAGCCAGACCAGTTGGAAACTCTGTGTACCGTAAGTAAATCCTTAGAGTGCAACTCCTAGCACCCATAGTAGTATAACTTGCAGTTTAAATTTTAATCAATAATAAAATGCTGCAGATGCTGAAAATCTGGAAAAGAAATCAAAAATTCTGAAAACAGTTATAAGGGCAGGCCACATTTGAGAAGAAGAAAAAAACATTTTGGGTATTATGTTAATGATCTTTCATCAGCGTGTAAATGTTGCCACGATAAACTGAAGAAGCAGATTATCTCATCTTCATAAGATTTTAATTATCATTTTGTTGATTTCAGTGGCAATTCTACAATGGACCAAAATTCTTCTGCAACAGGTTACAACTCAACAATGAAGGAGACAATTACCTCTCCCCCCTCCCTCTGCCAGTCTGAGGATTTAAAGGCCTAGTATTGCTGTTCTGGAAATACTAGTTGTTCACCAATCTCTACAGAAAAATTTATCTTATCACTTTAACTTTCACCAACCTAGAACAGAGATACAATGTTTCTTCTTAGCTTTCATCTTAATACAGTGGATTCCAGCTAATTGGACCATCGGCTAATTGGGGCAGCGCTTATTTGGGACAACACTTAAAGAACAAAAACTAATTGAGAAAATAGTCAGGATTCCTTTCGAATATCTGGAGAATGATGCAGCAAATTTGGACAGGTGACTTACTTAACAAGTTGTAACTAGCGTCAGAGTTAGCTCTAACTATGGTGAGAAGGCAGGTGTATGGGGTTGAGTGGGATCTGGGATCAGCCTAAATGGAGTGGTGGAGCAGATTCGATGGGCTGAATAGCCTAATTCTGCTCATATGTCTTATAGTCTTATGGCCTTATGGCCAGTTGCATGCACTTGTGTGGCCATTATACACTGTACATTGCTTACAGCGAACAGTTTTTAAATAGTGTCAGTTGCATTTTTTTTGTGTTCATAAAGCAGTGATTTTTGTCACTGATAGTTGGCAAAAAATAACTGTAAGACAATTCAGAAATACTTTGCTCACTGCAATTTCCAATATTAAGGCTCGGAGATGCCAGAAACAGCCGGGAGTGAGAATGAAACAATTTCACTACTTCAGCAAGTTAGGAACTGTGAAGAATTTGAAGGTATCAACAATCATATTGAATGTTGAAATGAAATTGAAGATTTGGTGGATGCAATTGTCAAAAGGGTTGCATGAAGGCAGCTCATTATCTGTTCTAGGTGTTTGGACTGAGTTTGTTAATTTACAGTTAATCAAAAGAACATGGCAGTGTACACTGGATGATAACTATTAGGAAGTAATACACAGTTTTATAGTACTATAGTAGTATTTGTAGCATTGTAATTTATTCTGTATTTTATTTAAATACAGTACGTAATTTATTACTCAGTTAAAGAGTAATTTGTCTTTTTATGCCTTTTTAACTATTTCCAAGAAACTTTGGCTAATTGGAGCAGCCACTTAATTGGGCCAAAATATCCTGTTTCAGATGTGTCCCAATTAACCAGAATCCATTGTATTTACCATTCTATTATATTTAAACTGAGGATTCGCTGATAGGTCCCTTTTTTCTACCAACAATGAGATAAAATTCTGGGGTAAACCCAAAGATTAAAGCAGGAAACTCAGTGCGTGATTTTGAACTCTACATTTGAGAGAAGCAAATATTAAATATTAAGGAGGAGCATTTGGGAAACGTGTGAATTCTACTTGAGTACTAAGCATTTGTGCAGATCATTTATATTAGAATAAAATGTTTCTAGGAAAGATTCACTGATGAAGAACTACAGAAAGTACATTGAGAAACTAACGACTAAGTTTTTAATATTCTTGATAAAGTTCTTCATTTATTTGAAATATTGATATCTGCATGTTGCCAATGTCTATTAGTGCTGCATTTTCCGCCCTACAGAACTATTCCCTTGAGATAGAACATTCTCTCCTCTGGATGGTGGTGGGAGAAGTTTTGGGCTGCACGGGTGGTATTTAGTCCACTTTCTAGAGTTTCCAAACTATTCTCTTAAGTATTGGCAGAAAAGCGAGAGAGCTTTATAAGAACCGATCCTTTGAATGGACTTACTGATTTCTAAGCTTGGCCGAAGGTCCGTTAGAACGTGAAATGTCACTAAAATAAATTTACGCATTATCTGGGCAAATGCTTCGATTATAATTGTCAAAAACAATTGCCACACTGCAAAATATGTTTCGATTTTATGAAGTCTTTGCTGGGGTGGCAGAAATATATGAAAATTTGGTCGTCTTACACCTACGCACATAAATGTACTTTGTTGAATAACTTGTAGGAATCTGTGGGGGAGGGTTTGGGGAACAGGGTCGGTGAAATAACAAAGACCTCCCCACTTCCTACACAGAAGTCAGGTTTGATTTAATTATCAGATTAGGTGTTTAATAAGGCGGAACAGTATACATCAAACGGATAAAGATAAGCATATGCTGCCATCTTCATAGTCGACGTTGGTCGCTAGATGTGGTCGCTGGCATAGTAGAAATCAAGTATTGTATCTTAACCAAGGAGAAAATTATAAAACTTTTAATGTTTCCTGGTATATTGGTCCTCAGCGTGGGCACACATTTACATCCTTGGCAGAATGGAAATGCATTTTCTAAACCTTGTAGTAGATAGATCCCAGAAAAAAAAACCCAAAATCAGATTTAAAGATGTCTCTTTAACTCGTAAATTGGATTATGTAATCCACTTCCTTGCTTGGACTTAAAAGGTGTAAGCTAGGCAGAGGAGGCTATTAAGTTAAATTGTATACAATTTATTAAAAGTAAATTCTTGGTAATATAACATTGCATATATTTTACAACAATACGTGATATACATACTGCACGCAAACTTTGCAGCCACATTAGGCTTTACAAAGGATACCAGTGAGAATTGCCCTGTCAGAATGTACATTGTAGTAGTTAACAGGTTTCGTTACCCAATCTCTGCTAACGCAGAAACAAAGAAAAACACATACAAAATATACTGAAAGTGCAGCGTGAATTATATACTATGGTATTCACAATACATATAGCAGGCAAAAAGCGAACGTGGAAAATAAGGAGTGTACCATGCCTTTTATAGTTTAAAATTAACAACACATTGTCCATCGAATTATTAAATACATGAATTTCTCTTTTGCAGAATGGTAAAGTACTTAGGAAAAATGTCACAATCTGTACCCATAAAAATGCCTGATATTCTAGTTGTTCCATTGCGCTTAAGAATTGAGCACATGGAATAAATAATAATCATTTTCCATAAGAAATAGAAAACAAGGACCTGTAAATAGCTGCAACAACTCTGATAATACCCAGAAAGTGGTTCATTGTTCACTCAAACCACGAAAATATACAAAATAGTTATCCTAGGAAATTTTATTCTTCAAAGATTTAAACCCTCGGTTTCTTTTATTACTTAAATTGCAATATATCTCAACAATTCACGTGTTTTGTTTTTATTTTGCTTCTCCTTCTAAATTTATGAGCTTCCTTATTTCCGCTTTAAGTCCTGGGATCCCTTTTCGGACGCCCAAATTTCAATGTAACGCGAAGTACCTCTCCCCTACTCAGTGCTTCTCTGATAAATGATGAGTGTGTCCCGGCTGGTGTGTATGAACTGACTGTGTTGATATAACATGGGGGAAAATGTTACTGTTTTAAATAAAACTAATCCCGGTCGTTTTAGGTTTTCCATGACGTAGGCGCCTTTTCTCTCCATAGACGGTGCTCGAAGCTCGTACAATATTTACATGTACCACGATTTTAGGAAATATTACATTGTCTTTAAACAGATTTATTGATAAATCCGGTAAAAGATTAATTTAAATCCGAAAGGATAGTCATTTTGTTTTTTTTTGTACCTGAAAATGTTAGTGATACAGAAAATATCAAAATAAAACGCTAATCGATTCGGCAGGCGGTAGTAAGAGTAACAGTCTGTGTTATCTTTCAGCTGCAATTTTCCATTCCCCTTGTTGGCGCTTTTTTTTTTGCAAGGATATCACCGTTGTCCATTGACATCTGGAGGAAGTATGGAGTGATGGTGGTTTCCGTGTCGTGACTCGAGGTGATCGTGCTCTTCGCTTAGACTTCCCGGGCTTCCTGTTCCATCAAAACAGCTTCCACAGCTCGAGTCTGGAGACATCTCCTGCATGTCATCGCTGGGCAGCCTCGTACTGTCCGCCTCTTTAATCTGTAACCCGCGCTGTTCGCCCTCCTGTTCTTGATCACTCAGGAGTTTGGCCAAGAAATTTATATATTTCATGGCTAGGCGCAGGATCTCGTTCTTGCTCAGTTTCTTATCGGGTGGGTGTGTCGGGATCAGTTTGCGAAGTTCAGCAAAGGCGCCATTGACGTTCTGCTGCCTCCACCGCTCCCTGCTGTTTGTGAAAATCCGCCGGACGATTTTGGGCTGCGTGGTACCTGGAAGCAAAAAAAAATTCCTGGTTTTAACCAAATGCATCTCAAACATGTGGAAATGGTCGTCATGATTTAGAGAAATTTAAGGAACTTTATATTAAAGCCGAACGGCCTGTCGTGTCTGTCGGAGTGTGTGCGCGCACACGTGGCCCCGATGTTATCCCGTGCTTTTTCGGGGTAAATGCACAGCATGTATACGTGAAGACCTGTTGACAGGCGTGAGCGACAAGGAAACAAAATAGGGACTGGTTGAGATAGATTTTAGATGACTGTTTTATGAAAGCACGACTTTATCCTTCTACTGCATTACTACATGACATTAAATATGAGTCTTGTAGCTCCCGCAGTTTTCCCCTTTGCAAAGTGATGCACGACAAACTACAAGATATATTTCCTATGGCAGTCCCAGTCAGGTGCCTAGCAACTGTATCAACACTCGAGCAGCGATGTGTACGGTTAAACGATGTGGTGAATCGAAGGCTGATTGTCCATACCAGTAGTGACTTCCACTTCGTAAGGAGCTGGCCTTCGTTTCGCTCTGTTACTGGGGAACATGTTGAATGGTTCTGGATCACTGGTGTAGCCATTAGAACAAGAAAGGGACATTAGTGATGAGAATCCGGAATCTTATTTATTAAACGTCGACAATCATTTAAAAGAACATGTTCCGAGTAAATAAAATCTAATCGCACAGGTTATTATTTCTTGTATTGATCAACATAATCATGAATAGCGTACATCTGACAGTAAAGATTCGGTGACAAAATTACCACGTTTAAAGCAGTCCTTATTGAATTATCTTTACAACGAATAGCATTTTATAAATCACAGTTTGCATTAACCCAATTTATCATCATTTGCTAATCGGAAAGCAATTTTGAACGCGGGTCACATCAATTTGCAATTCAATTGTTGTCATGTACTTGTTAAGCTCCACGATCTTAAAAAAAATACTTAGAAAAAAATGGGGTTTTCGGATCTAACCAGCTTCCACAACGAGACTGACCTGCTTAGAAGAGGCAGGGTCTGATACTGGGACGTGCTGTTGTACAGCATCGCTCTGGCTGCAGGCAGAGTGAGGTGAGCTGCCGTTAACTGGACCATCCGATTCTCACTGACAGGGCTCTGAAGAGTCAGAGGCACCGGGGGTCTTGACAACTCAGTGGTCGGCACTAAATGAGTAAACGTGCCTTTCTGATCACTCTCATTTATAGGCTGGACCCCTCTTTGCATCAGGTTTATGACGGGCACTTCCGATAGGGGATCAGGGGAGTCGTGCCTTGTTTCCTTGGAAACCCCATCACTTGACGCAGTTCGCTGCTCAGCTTGGACCCGGTGTCCTTCAGCGGATTGGTCTGCAGGCTCGCTCGTGTTTTCCGCTGCCTGTCTGGGGGAGTCTTTCTGAACAGGGCTCAGGTCATCGCTGTGATTTTCACCATGATCCAGTCCGACCTTTTCCATCATCGTGTTGAAAAGCGGAAATCGTCAATGTCTGAGCTGAGTTCGCGTCAAAGGTTGGAAGAAATGCCGAAGCAACTTCATCTGAAAGAAACATTGCCGTAAGACACAGGGGGAAACAGCTCTAGCGAAAAAGGCGACCTCAATTAATTTTTTTTTTTGCACAATAAAGTAAACGCTCTCGCGACCTCGCCAGTACATTTACTGACTTTACAGTCCAGCGATCTTTAGGCGCATTAAAAGGGCGTAACTACGAATATTATCACCAGCTATACTGTATATCGAGCTGCTGAAAATGCTTTAAGCGTTCATGAGGTTACAAATATCGATCTGAAACTAAATGTTCAACACAGGCGAATGCAATATACAAATTAACAATTGCAATCTGCTTTAAAGGGGGAAAAAGAATTCAAGTTTGCTTCCGCGTGTAGCTGTGCGCATCAAAACTGAAATGTAGCTATCAACTCGGTCATTTCAACAAGGTGAAAATGTAAAGCGATGCGAAAACTATTCGTGTGCATTTGCTTCAATCGACTCAACTAAGAAACTGCTGTTTTTTTCCCATTTATAAAACGCATTATATTTCATTACTCATCCAAAGTCAAACACTCACGTTGTTATAGGTTACCGCTATTGGGAGTTGTATTCGTTTCTTGCACTAAAGTCAATAGGGACTATTCAGCACCTGCAGCATTCGCGTTCTTTTAATCTTCATGGAAAAAAAGCTTCTTGGACGGATTAAGCTTTTCACAGTTTATGGAAAATCAACCGAGATACTTAAACAGTTGATCAATTAAAGATTAGGTTTAAATAGTCCCTGGATTCTAAACATGTGGGGCACGTTGTAATCTTTTCAAATTTAATTGTGTACGAGCTCGAAAATATGCGTCTGTAATTGTACCCTAAGACCAAACTGCTCCACTGTCCAAGGTATTTAACATGAGATTAGGATGGCAATTCCGGTTGTAATTGGCACACTTCATGCCATCAGAAAAAGAAACATTCCCTAGAAAGAAAATTGGAAGACAATACTAGCTATAATTATATAATTTCCACATATTATATAATAAAATGTGGAGTTTGGTGTAAGGTAATACGAATACGCCCAGCAAAGGAAACACTTCCATAACGTACTTGTTTCGATTTAAAAAAACATCTTAGAAATATGCGGTGAGCTAACTTCTGTCCCATTAAAATGACATCCAGTCTGACGGTGCCGCATTTAGCAGTTCCGGGCTATGTGTGTATGCCCAACATGAGGCCTCAACGGAATGGAAAGGACAAAATAAACATACGAGCACAATGCGACGAAATAAGGGCAGTTTGAGTATTTGAGGGGAGCCGGTCCTCGTTACTAATATCGACATTATGCTCACAATATTTTACAGCATCTAAATGTGTTTGTTCATCTGAAGTGAACACCCAATATTGTGAAAAGTCCCAGCTAAGACAATAATCTATATTTATTGAAACTTTATTTTGTACTGAGTTGTGGCGAGGATGGAATAGGAATCAATCACCTTAAAGATTTCATAACGCATTTCGTTAAAAATCCCCCCAATCTAATTAAATGTATGATAGTCCGAATCCCCACCAGTTCTCAGAGCGAATTCATAAATAGTGGGAAATTAGTTTATACATTCCTGGAACGAATCCTGGCGAAAACAATCGTCGTGTGAGCCAGATAGATGTTTATAAACGCCGTTGTTTTTTCCCCTCTTCTGTTACTTAATTGTGATGAACGGTGGAAACCGTTCAAAACGGCCAATTATGAGAAACTGTTGGATCATAATGTTAAAGAGGCTTCATCTAGTTCTGTTACTGCGCTACTTTTCCATTAGAAAAATCATCTCTATTTACACAAATCAAATTAAAATATCATTAAAGATTTCATTATACATAATCCATTAGGCAATTAAAAATGTCCCAAGAAAGACACCGCACTCCTGGGATTATTGCAAACAATGCTTGCAGCCATTTCTATTTTTGATTATTTATTTCGTTGCAATTTAAAAAAGTACTTTTATGTTGCAATTATTTACATTCCATTCGAAATTAGTTATAATTCGTCATTTTAACGTGTTGAAGAATAAAACGCGCCCTTAAGAGCCGACAATTAGATATATACTCACCGTCCTCGCTTATTAGAAAAGCGTTAGCAGCCATTTTCAGCCCCCTCCATGGCTGATCTTTGTGCTGTATTAAGTTTTTTTGGCAGCTTATGCCTTGGAGAGTGGAGTAGATTTTACATCACGTTCGATTTCCTATTTAGTATGGAGAGCGGAACACTACAGCAATGTGGCCAGGCGAGATAAGAAACCAGCCCAGGCCGCCCTGCCCAGATAAGATAGCCAAGCCATTATTTATGAAATGATTCATTATTATTTGGCAATTTTATCGAGGGAAAGCGGAAAAATATTGCATGGATATGCATAGGAATAACTTTGGAACGCAAGGCATAACAACCTTATATAGATTTTTTTGTGGCACTAAAAGAGATTGCAGAATAGCAAAATACTCTTGCCTGCCTACCTGAATTGTAATTTATATATGTTTTCTTTGTGGTAATTATCCCATGTTTTCATTAAACTGGAAACACCTACTCAGCCTTTAATTAATTTTAATGACGAATTCAAAGCGTCCACGGGACTGTTCTTTTCCCTCTCTATATATCTCTCTCCGTGATGGAACCAAACAAAGCCGCTGTTAAGGAAGGACATTGAGTAAAATAGTTTCCCATGTTTCCTCGCCATTTGGAAAATATAGACATTTCCTAGACAGGCATTTTACCACGAGCGGTGTTAAAGGCCGGTATATTTTAAGTCTTAAGAGAAATGATTCCCTATCAGAGATGTGATTACACTGCGATAGGCTAGGACAAATTTAACATTAGGACCAGGAGTGAAAATACTTTATCAAAACCTTAAAGATCACTACAAAGGCAGATTGCTTGATTCTGTTTTAATTACCCGGAATGGCTTTTTGGGGTTAAAATCGTTTATTTCAAAAATGGCAGTTTAAAAGAAAATAATCGGAATGAAGTATTCTTAAATGTATTCTGTCAATTATTTTTTATTGTACACTTGATTACTGAATACAATTAAGCATGCGATATCAATTAATTATCAAAGCGTAAATTATATAGAATTGAAAGATAAATTTCACATTAGAAACGTAAAGCTTTGAATATAATGCTGAGATGAAGTGATTTTCTGAAAGTTGTCAAAGCTGTTTAAGTTAAAGGCGGCCACCATTAGTTTCTAATAATTGGATTTGATGGACGCCTTTATCCAATAATGGGTTAATGGCAAGTCGAAATTGTAACATAAGTAATCTTTAAAAAAAATGGTTGGATCCGATCTGAACTGGTAAGATTGCCTTGATTTATAGAATATTTTCTATGTGTAATTATGTTGCTACACCAATAATTTATACGGTTGCTAATGCCAACATGGCAATTTTAACGATGCCCCAAAGAAAAGTAACCCGTTTTTTTGGCTGCACTGGTATGAGCACAGCCAGCATGAACTTGTAAATATTTTTTAATCTGAAGGACACGTCGTGCCCATACATTTCTTTATCCAATTTCATGTCCATTTATTTATTTGTTATGAATATTAATGGATATATAGTAACTTGGATCTTCCAACAAACTAAAGTCCTAACTATTTTTTTGGAGATTGGAAAGAGCCAGGTTCAGCGGCCTATCTGCTAACATCTGGCAGCAAGACCCTAAAAGTAAATGAAACCGCGAACACTTTACCACCCTCCCCCTTCCCACCCTCATCCCTCCACTCCCAAGCCAGAGATGCGCGTCGCCATATCGCGCTCCATGACTGATGTAGCCTACATAGGAAACTTCATGTTGGTTTATCTGTACATTCATATTTTCTGCGTGGGCAACTGCAGCAAAATACAGAATAAAACAGATAGCTGTAAATACAGCTACAGCTTAGCAGGGCTTGTTCCAAAAAGTAATGAATAACTATGAGGTGTAACTGTCTTGAATATCTGGCAGGGTTACCTTATCGCGAATAGCTGTATTTGTAATACCGATGATGCCCATAAGAACTGGGACTAGAGTTATAAATACCATTGAAAACAGGATTTAATAGGACTGAGAAGGTTTATGTTTGTCCTGTTCTTATTTTTTGCTCTCTGTTAAATTGTTGAACTGGTTAACTTTGAGAAATATTTAAGAGTTTGACACAAACGTGATCAATACATATGAAAAATGAAATTGCCTATCATTAAGACGTGAAAACATTGCGATGCAATCAAATGATGTAAATGATCATTTTGCAGAATAACTAAATATTTTCAATTAATTTACTGGAAGAGTGTAAAGCCTCTTGCGTTTTCCATGAAGTAAGTTCAAATTAATCGTGAAGATCAATGATTGTGTCTCATATAAAGAGTTTGTATTATGTTGACAATGGCGTAGAGGAGAAATTCTTATTATTTGTATTTACAATTCTCCATTCCACTTGTCGGATTCAGTAATCTAATTGGAAGCCAACCCTTTGCACGGGTAGTTATAGTCATTTCGATACAGAATCATTCTGCTGGCTTTTGGGAGATTGCACAGTAAAAATGTTTCGCGCATTCCAAGAATCGGCTTGGCTCTATGCTCAGCGTTTGCTCTCTGTGCTAGATAGGAATACAGGTAAAGTATTTAGTTGGTTGTATCTTCTAAAAATGCATTATTAATTTCGCGGTATACGGCACGAACAAACTAACATTATTACCCCACAGAAAGAAGAGTTGTCCTACACTTCCGGAGAAAACGAAGATCAACATTTTAATTCTCTGTCTAAACAATGGGATGGATTCTCCCAAAGTAGCTTACCCGTCTTTAAGAAATAAAGGCGTTTATAAAGTGTTTTTTCCACCACGAACCCGACCCTAGAGAAGCTTGCGTTAGATAAATCCAATCATTTTAAACCACTGTTTGTCTAATATTCGTTTCTCGCGATGCGGGTATCTTTGCAAAGGTTAGTAATGATGACCCATATCTAATTGTTCTTAGCAAGATGATGTTAGCTGCCTTCTGAAGCCACTGCAATTCTTTTAATATAATGCTCCTTCACGAAGCTGTTGTGGAGATCCGGGAGACTAGACTATAAAGCTATAAAATATAGGAGCACAATTAGGCCATTCAGCCCATCGAGTCTATGGTGGCAGCTGCTCAGCCAGATTGGCCTTGGGACTTCAAGGAATAGCAGTCCAGGTTAGGATTAGGATTTGCAATCCAGAAAGGAATATTTCCAGGTTAAAATGGAAGTCTGCTGGTGTTCCTGGCAGCTGCTACCATTCCCCCTTTTGGTAGAGGACATTGAAGTTTATGGTGAAGGTGTAGGAGCAGCTAAGTGAATAATTGTGGCACATTTTGTAAATGCACATTTCTCTGCCAGCATGGTCAGTTAATTAATGTTTAAGTTGTATTAGATGGTAACCAAATGTGGCAGTAGCTTGAGTTGTATTGGGATTCCTCAGTGTTTGTTGAAGTGCACTCAATCAGGAAAGTGGATTTCCTGTGTAGAGCTGGTGCTCCATCACACTCCTGACTTGAGCCTTGGGTGGAAATGCATTGGGGTGTGAGGAGGTGAATCACTCACTCCAATATACCCGCCTCTAACCACCTCTTGTTGCTGAAGTCTTTATGTAGTTCAATTTTAGAGTCATGGAGTAATCCAGCATGGAAATAAACCTTTAGCCCAATTTGCCCATGCTGACCAAAGTGCTCAACAAGCTAGTCCATTTACCCTCCTCTGGGACTGCTGGGCCAGAGATGTGGCTAGTTTGGAAGCACCAGTCTTCAATTCCATAGACAGGATATTATCTAATTCCATCTGTTATGTTCAATCCATCACTCTCAAACTTTATCTGTTACAAATGAGAACCTTTGGAGGAAACTGCAATGGGTCTTCCATTCAGTGAACATGGTTGCAAATTCTTCAGCCTTTTCTTCAGCACACACATGCTGGGCTCTGCAGTAGCTCGGGGTGTCGATGCTCTTGGAGCTGTCTCCACTTCCCTTTAGCTGTTTCATTTTCCATCACCGTTCATGACTGATGTGGCATTTTATCTCAATCATTAGTTGTATGATTGCTTGGCTCTGTCTATTGCATGGTGTGTTTACTCTTCATCATAGAAATAGTTCTGCATTATTGTCTCGTGGGATTGGCTCTCCATTTTTACATAACCCTGATGTTGCTCCAAGTATGTTCTCTGCCCTCCTGATTGAACCAGATTGGTTCTGGCTTGCTAGAAATGTCAGTTTGAAGGGTATTCCAGCCTGTCAGGTGGTCTTCATTTTTGCTGCTTCAGATAGTCAACACCTCTTTAAGGTGCTAGGACATCAGTTCTGAATGGTTCCCAATGACCATATTAGTTCATACAACACAACGGAGAGCATTGTTAGTGTAGCTGAGACTTCTGCAATGGCATGACTACCTTTGCCATCTCACATGACAGTGGCCTGTTCTGTTTGTATTACTTTCAAAGCTGAACTTTAACATCCCAGTAATAATCACAAGTAATTTTATTTGAGCTCAATTACATGATTGTCCTGTATCCTTCAATATGTTTGTCTTTTTTTTGTCTCTGCAAAAGGATATGTTTTATCAATATCTCATGTAGCCTGCCAAGTAGGGAGGAAATGCTAAACCATAATATTACTTACTGAGCCATAAATGAATTGGCAAATATACAACAATCTGTGATGGAAGGCAAGCCATGTTTGAATAGCTTAGGCAATGGACTTTGACTAAAAATGGATATTTCTACCAACATGTGCATAACAAGACTTTAAGTGGTATATTGGTGCAATATGGCAGGATTGCTGATTTATCGTAAGCACCAATATTAGGAAGTAGTGGTAACCTCTGAAGCTGTCTGTTCCACTTAGATGATCACATGGTCACCTGGCACTAATGTAAAAGATAGCAGACATCTGCTAAGGGCCCAGCAGGCACAGAGAGTCTTCAACCATCAAAGCACTTAACTGGTAAGGTAATCATTATTGCCTGTTAGATTTTGAATAAAATGAAAACATATGGGCTAAAATACTCAAAATAAATTCAATTAGTGAAGTAAATTTTTGTGGAGTTCTTTGGAATATTCGAAGAACATAGAAAGCATGTTTGTTAATGCAAGTACCTAATCTGCCAATCATGTGGTAGCACTCCAATTCATAAAGCATGCAAACATGGTCAGTTGCAGTTCAGACCAAACATCAGGATGGATGTGAGCTAAGTGACTTTCAACATGGAATATTACTGGTGAAAGACAGAGTGATTTGAGTGTCTCAGAAACTGTTGATTCACTGGGATGTCCACAAACTACGTTGTCCAGAATTTACAGAGAATGGCATGGAAAGAAAAATGAATCATCCATAGAGCAGCAGTTCTGCAGGTGAAAATGCATTGTTAGTGAGGTAAGTCAGAGAAGAGTGGAGGATGACCATGTAGGGTAAACATAATTGAGAGAAATTTACATAACACACAACCACGGATATTGAATTGGGGCTTCACTTTAACAGGCTGGTTTGATGTAATTACATTTTTACGTAAAAAAGTTTTCTCACGTGGTTTTCTCTACCTCAATAAGCCCAGTCAGCAAGGCCCCTAACATAAGGATGCCATGGCTGTGAAACAGATGTCAGTGGGCCTGTACTTCTACCATGCTCACTTTGGTATGAATGCTGGGAAGTGCTGACTGCCGAGCAGCTTCAATAGTGCCAGTGCATCAGGACATCAGAGGTCTGTGAACTCCATGTTGCCAGGGTCATCTATTGTTCATTATGGACACCCTTTCAGGGCAATGTTTCCTGTATGACTTGGTGCTCAAGTGAGTGTGCTGCCAGTGTTGCCTATAGATGAAAAGGCAAAAAGTGACGAACCCTCACTGGAAACTGTCAATGCCAGTAAGATCCAGACTTATGCGACACAACAGGTAAATTTCTGCTTCAGTGGATAATGCTGTATGTTGGGCCTCATCTGGCTAAAGTGGCTAGACCTCTGCGTGGTGCAGATTTCCTGTGTGTCCAAGGACTGTTAGTCGATCTTAAGAACTGCCAGCTTGTGGATGTCAAGGACTTTGGGTTGTTACCCTGCTCCCCCAGTAAGTTCTCCACAACAATTCTGTCAAGCACATGTGAGCTTACTCGACCACTGGGTGAGTTCCCAGACCTCACCAAGCCCCCATTCTCCACTATAGTTGCAAAGCATGAGGTTTTTCACCAAGCACCACATTTCCACAACTGGCCCGCCAGTCCATATCTGCGTGCATAGACTAGACCCAGAAAATCTGGCAATCGTGAAGGCTGAGTTACCAACATGTAAAGACTTGGCATTGTATGCCAGTCGAATAGCCCCTGGGCTTCACCCCTCCATATGGTTCCTCAGTCTGAGGGTGGTTGCTGCCCATGTGGTGATTACCGGTGCCTTAATGAGACCGCCACCTTGGAGATTGTCACCCGGTCCTACTCATTCAAGACTCTTTGGCATGCATGATGGAAAGTCAATTTTTTTCGAAGTCATTCCAGTTGGGGGGCTACTATCAGGTGCCTGTGTGTTCAAAGGACATTCCCAAAACAGCTGTGATAACCCCGTTTGGCCTTTTTGAGTTTCTGTTTATGCTGTTTGGATTGAAAATTGCAGCACAGACTTTCTAATAGCTGATGAACTCTGTATAAAAGACAGATTTTCTTTTTGTTTACCTGGATGACATACTTGTTGACAGCGCATCTAAATCCGAACACATATCTCATCTCCATGCACTTTTCAAGCGCTTAAGCCATCACGGGTTGATTATTAACCCTGCTAAATGCCAGGTTGGGTTGTCAACCATTGACTTTCTCAGCTATCACATTTCTGCAGAAGGTGCAAAGCCCCTCCCATCAAAGATAGCCGCTATTATGGGGTTCCTATCACCCCACACTGACCTGGGCATTTGATGATACCAAGCAATCTCTTTCTAATGCGACCCTAATGGCATGCCAACACCCCAATGCACCCATAGCCATTATAGCTGATGCCTCAGACTATGCTGTGGGTGCTGTGCATGAACAACTGGTCAGAGACGTGTGGCAACTGCTCACCTTCTTCAGTCAGCAGCTCTGTCTACCCGAAAGGAAGTATAGCATGTTTGACCATGAGATTCTTGGTCTCTGTCTGGCTCTCTGCCATTTTCATGTTCTTCTAGAGGGTTGCCATTTCACAGTGTTCATTGACTACAAAACCTCCCGTGCACATGATGGCCAAATTAGCAGACCCTTGGTCTGCACAGCAGCAATGCCACCCAGCCAAGTTAACAATAGATGTACAAAATTGTGGTAAACCATGTATATCTGTCTGGAAACGCCCCTCTGCTGACTGCTCCTGTGGCTCTTCCCACAGACCCCTGGATAAAGGTGATTGTGTCTCCGCTCCTCCCACAGTCATCCAGCATGGACGTGTTCCGTCTTACTGTTAATAAAAGCCTTTCAGTATTTACTCTACTTCCAGTCTTTTGGAGTTACTGATAGTTCATCAAAAATGTCAAGGGAAAATATAATACCATGGCCAATTGCTTCTCATGGCCAGCCATTGAGGCTGTACACATAAGGGTTGACTATGCCAGCATGGCAGCTGACCGAATTCCTGACCCAGAGGTCCCGTCTTACTGAACAGCAGACATGAGCATGCAATTGGCTGACATTACATTCAGGAAGCTGGGGTTTCTCTCCTGTGTGATTTCTCAACCAGTCGCCCTCATTCTATTGTGCCTGCATACTGGAGAAAGACTGTTTTCATCTCCATACATGGCCTCTCACATCTGGAGCAGAAGGTCTCTCAGAAACTGCTTGCACTGATGTTTGTTTGGCATGGCCTTCCTCTTTCTCCTTCCCACGTTTTCAGCGCCTTCTTCCATTGAAACCGTACCACCAGAAGGTCAGAGGTCATCCCTCTAGTATCGACGACAACTGCAGATGTGGCTTGGGCGTCCATCAGCACCTGGGTTGCTCAGTTTGGCACCCCACCTGATCTGACTGTGGGCCTCTGGGCTGCAGTGGCCCAGAACCTTGGCGTTGGGATACATCACATCATGGCTTATCGCCTGCAGTCCAATGGCATTTGCAAGCAGTTTCACCCCTCCTTAAAGGCTGCTCTGCCATTTCCCTGACCGATGAATCATCTCCCATGGGACCTGCTGGAGCTCAGAATTGCTCCAAAAGAGAACCTGAAGTTACTCATGGCTGAGTTGGTATATGGGCAGCCATTACAAGTGCAAGGTGGTTTCATTCCTGATGCCACGACCGCCTGGTCAGCCTCTCAACAGCCATCTTTCCTCCTCAGTAAATTCAATTCCCTTTCACCTACTCCTACCTCCCATCACAGTGTACAGCACTCTTGGGTCCCTGTTGATCTATGTTCTGCCTCATTTGTTTTTGTCCACCATGACACACACCATCATCCCCTTATGCCCCCTTACGATGGCCCATTCTGCATTTTGGAACAGGGAGACAAGACGCCTATCATAGATAAGAAGGCTAAATCTGAGCAGATTTTGGTAGATCACCTTAAACTGGCCCAACAAGATTTGGAGTATTCCGCTGCCACACCCCTGACTTCATAACATGACGACGTGAGTGTTAATGCATCTCTGCATGAGCCAGAGGCACCTGCTCTTCATCCACCCATGGAATGCAAGACCCAAGCATGCTGGGGTGGGGGAGAGCTGTGTAGGATAGCATAATTGGGAGAAATGTACATAAATCACAACCACCGCCATTGAGTAAACACGAGGAAATCTGCAGATGCTGGAAATTCAAACAGCACACACAAAATGCTGGTGGAACACAGCAGGCCAGGCAGCATCTATAAGGAGAAGCACTGTCAACATTTCGGGCCGAGATCCTTCAGCAGGACTACCTGAAAGGAAAGATACTAAGAGATTTGAAAGTAGTGGGGGGAGGGGGAAATGCGAAATGATAGGAGGGGGTGGGATGACGCTAAGAGCTGGAAAGGTGATTGGTGCAAGTGATACAGAGCTGGAGAAGGGAAAGGATCATGGGACAGGAGGCCTCGGGAGAAAGAAAGGGGGTGTGGTGGGGGGGGGGGGGGAAGCACCAAAGGGAGATGGAGAACAGGCAGGGTGATGGGCAGAGAGAGAGAAAAAAAAACAAACAACTAAATATGTCAGGGATGGGGTAAGAAGGGGAGGAGGGGCATTAACGGAAGTTAAAGAAGTCAATGTTCATGCCATCAGGTTGGAGGCTACCCAACCTGAGTGTGGCTTCATCTTGACAGCAGAGCAGGCCATGGATAGACATATCAGAATGGGAATGGGACGTGGAATTAAAATGTGTGGCCACTGGGAGATCCTGCTTTCTCTGGTGGACCAAGCATAGGTGTTCAGCGAAACAGTCTCCCAGTCTGCGTCGGGTCTCACCAATATATAAAAGGCCACACCGGGAGCACCAAACGCAGTATACCACACCAGCCGACTCACAGGTGAAGTGTCGCCTCACCTGGAAGGACTGTCTGGGGCCCTGAATGGTGGTGAGGGAAGAAGTGTAAGGACAGGTGTAGCACTTGTTCTGCTTACAAGGATAAGTGCCAGGTGGGTGAGTGGACAAGGGAGTCGCGTAGGGAGCGATCCCTGCGGAAAGCAGGAAGAGAGTGGGAGGGAAAGATGTGCTTGGTAGTGGGATCCCGTTGGAGGTGGTGGGAGTTATGGAGAATTATACGTTGGACCTGGAGGCTGATGGGGTGGTAGGTGAGGACAAGGGGAACCCTATCCCGAGTGGGGTGGTGGGCAGATGGTGTGAGGGCATGGGAGTTGGAAATGGGAGAGATGCGTTTGAGAGCAGAGTTGATGGTGGAAGAAGGGAAGCCCCTTTGTTTAAAAAAGGAAGACATCTCCTTCGTCCTGGAATGAAAAGCCTCATCCTGAGAGCAGATGCGGCAGAGATGAAGGAATTGTGAGAAGGGGATAGCATTTTTGCAAGAGACAGGGTGGGAAGAGGAATAGTCCAGGTAGCTGTGAGAGTCTGTAGGCTCATAGTAGATATCAGTAGATATCTGTAGGCTTATAGTACAAAGTAGATATCAGTAAATATCAGTAGATCACCGCCATTGAGTTGCAGTTTTGCTTTAAGAGGCTGGTCTGACATGATAACCTTATTACGTAAAAGATTTTTTAGCGTGTTGTGTAGGTTTTGGAGTTATATAGTATGTGTAATGTGTTTCATTAAACATAAAATGCTTCACTTTGTTTTATCTCTGGAAACCTAAAACAGTAACTCAAATAACCATGTGTTACAACAGTGGTGTGTAGAAGAGCATCTTGGAAGGCATAACACATCAAGCCTTGAAGTGAGTGGGCTACAGCAGCAAAAGACTACAAGCATACACTCAGTGGCAGCTTTATTACATATGGAGGTACCTAATAAAGCTGCCAGTGAGTGTAGATGTGCATTGATTTTTTAGGTCTTTGTCAGTCTAATGACATGAAGCAGATGGTTTCATAATGGAGAAGTCTAGGACCTGAGATCCTTAGAATATGACATCCCTTCAGAACACAGATGAGGAGGAATTTTTTTAGCCTAACTTCCTTGCTATGGATGGCTGTGAAAGCCAAGTCATTCGGTATCTTTAAAGTGGGGGTTGAAATGTTCTTGATTAGTAAGGGCATCAAAGGTTGCAGAGAGAAGGCAGAAAAATGGCGTTGAGAAGGATAATAAATCAGACATGATGGAGTGGTAGATCAGACTTGATGGGCCAAAAGGGCTAATTCTGCTCCTATAATATCTTTATGGGATTATGGTCTTATAGCTTAGAATTATTGACTCAGACTTTATAGATAACAGCTAAGGGATGTTGGCTGACATTCACTCTGCTGGCTGCAGCCCATAAAAATTTGCAATCTGTGGAACATAGATTTTCCTTAATTCAAAGTAACTTTTAATCTTACTATCTGTGCAGAATCTGTGGCAGCAGCTGAGAACTCCTCAATCAGCTTGAAGAAATCTCACAAGTAGCAAACCAGAATGTAGAAAACAAGTATCATAATTCATAATAATATCAATTCATAGAAACAACATTAGTGATTGAATTAAGATGAAAGATGAAACATGCTAGTTTGATCATATGAGAAATCAGGTAATGATGGACTGATTGCTCTGCAATCAAGCTTGACCTCACTTCTGTATGTAACATTGATAGATTTTGTATACGGTTTGTACTTAACCATCCTTCCACTCTTTGCAATTTACTGAAGGAATTTCCCTGGATTTTTTTTTAATTTTGAAGAGATTGCTTAAATTTTTGTCATTAATCTGATTTTCTCTCTTCCATTAACGTAAATGTTCTAATCAATTTGCCTTTTCTGCTACAGATGACAGTTTACCATGAGTCCAGATGTGCACCTATCCTGTCTCCAATGTTGTGATCAAAACTTTAAAAAATATATAATATATAATGTCATCCTGATGGAATTATTATTTTTTCAGTGCCAGTGAGAGTGGATGAGCGATAGGACAGGATGGAGGTCAGTGATTATTAAACAGTAATTAAAACTCAGTAAACTATTAAACATCTGAGACCTCGAGCATAATATATTCAGTGAGAATAGGAGGTGATGTTCACATCTAACCAATGATTTGTGGTCGATTTCATCTGCAATAACTGCAGTTCCATTCCCTGTTGAGCAAAACTGGATCATTGGCATCAATAATAGGATCTCTGCATTTCATTGTGCAGGCATGGATGCCAGAAGTTGTTATCAATTTCACACAATAACACTGGTGGGTACAGATAGTTACACTATCAATGTAACTGCAACTCCGGGCTAATGTGTTATCACCCATTTCACCAATGAACATGTTATAGTTCCATTAACTGTTCCCTTCCCCATTAGGTGTTATACACATTCAAATCTCAGCAGTATTTGTCAGGAGTTTAGGTTGCATCATGGTTAAAACTCTCTGCCTCTCACATGCTCAATCTTGGGCATACACATGCACCCAACTCCATATGGGAGGAGGATTCTGATACTTTTCATTGCGAATCCAAACTTGTCAAGGCCACTTGTGGTATCCTATTTGCTCTTTCAAGGTTAGATGAGCACAGACCAGAGATCAAATCTAAACCTTCTTAATGTCAGTGTTCTTTCTCCATTAGGGATTAATCACGAGCCTTCATATACTGTTGAAACAATTATATTTTGCACATACCTGTATATGTTTCAAGAATAGTCTAAATTCAAACGAGAGGACATGATTTGAGAGTTAGGGGGCAAAAGTTTAAGGGAAACACGAGGGGGTATTTCTTTACTCAGAGAGTGATAGCTGTGTGGAATGAGCTTCCTGTAGAAGTAGTAGAGGCCAGTTCAGTTGTGTCATTTAAGGTAAAATTGGATAGGTATATGGACAGGAAAGGAGTGGAGGGTTATGGGCTGAGTGCGGGTAGGTGGGACTAGGTGAGATTAAGAGTTCAGCACGGACTAGGAGGGCCGGAATGGCCTGTTTCCGTGCTGTGATTGTTATATGGTTATATATGGTCTTCAGTTATTATAACTTCATATTGATAAGAAACTCCCATCAAGAAATTGGGAGTGATTATAACTACTTTCTTGTCGTGTCACTTGGAGTACCTGTTAACGTCACGTCACAAGCAAAGCCCTTAATATTTTCCAGGTTGTTAGTCAATCAGTGTCAAAGGCTCTTGTTTCCCAACCTAAATGTATGAAACATTTAGATCCATTTAGAATGCATCTGCAGAACTTTCTGTGAGAGTCTTTGGTGACAAAGTCTCCTGAAACTCCTAATGAAATATAGCCACTGTCATGCCTTCTTTGTAATTGTATCAGTATGTTGGACTCAGGATAGATCTTCAGAGATGCTGACACGCAGGAACTTGAAACCGCTCACACTTTCCACTGCTGATCCTTCGGCGAGGATTAGTACGTGATTCCTCAACTTCCCCTTCTTTAAGTCGACTGACATTGAGCGTAAAGTTGTTGCAATACCACTCAACCAGCTGATCTACCTTGCTCCTGTATTCCTCCTTGTCAGCATCTGAAATTCTGCCAACATCGGCAGATTCATAGATGGCACTTGAGCTCTGCCTAGCCACGCAATCGTATGTGTAGAGGAAGTAGAGCAGTGGGTTAAGCACGCATCATCCTTGAGGAACACCAGTGTTGTTTACTGGTGAGGCAGAAACGTTATTTCTGATCTGCACCGACTGTGGTCTCACGCTGAAGAAGTCAAGGATCTAGTTGCGGAGGCCCGGGTTTTGGAGTTTGTAGATTAGAACTGAAGGTATGATTGTGCTGAATTCTGAGCTGTAATCAATAAACAGCAGCTTGATGTAAGTATTGCTTTTGTCCATGTGACCTAAGGCCAAGTGGAGAGCCAGTAAGACTGCATCTGTTGTAGAGCTATTGTGGCATTGAAGGCTACTGTGTCAAAGCTCTCTTTATAACCCTATGCAACTGTAATACCACTTTCAAGGAATTATTGATCTATATTTCCAGATCCCTCTGTTCCACCATACTCCTCAGTGCCCTACTGCTCATTGTCCTAACCCGATTTGTCCTCCTAAAGTGCAACACCTATCACTTTTTCTGCATTAAAATCCATCTGTCAGCTTTTAGGCCCATTGTTCTGGCTGGTCCAGATCCCTTTGCAAGGTTTGATAATATTCTTCACTATCCACTTTGCCCCCAATCTTGGTGTCGTATGCAAATTTGTTGATGCAGTTAACCACATTAACATCCAAATTGTTGATAAAGATAACAAAAACAATGAACCCAGTTCCCATGCTGGATCTTGTCAAATGCCTTGCTAAAGTCCATGTAGATAACATGAGTGGACTTTACTCCATTAATGTTTCGAGTAACTTCCTCAAAAATTTCTATAAGATTGATTAAACACAACCTACCATTCACAAAGCCATGCTGACTATACCTAATCAGTATCTATCAGTCTATCTAAATACTGTATCCTGGTCTTTAGAATACCTTCCAATAACTTGTACACTACTGATGTCAGGCTTACTAGCCTTTAATTTCCCAGCTTATGCTTTAAGCTTTTCTTAGACAATGGAACAACATTAGATATCCTCTAACCTCCGGCATCTTACCCATGGCTAAGGACATTTTGAATACCTTTGCTGTGGTTCCTGCAATTTCTACACTAGCCTTCCAAAAGGTCCAAGGGTACATCTGGGGCTAATTGGAGGAAACCTTGTAATCCGTAGGGTAAAGTCCAAGTCAAATGGCTCTCCTTCCTCAAACAACAAAATAGAAATAGCTGATGAACTCAGTGAGTAAAGCAGCATCTGTGGAAAGAAGAAACAGTTAACATTTTGGGTCAGTGGCTGTTGCTCAGATCTCAATCATCATTCTTTGCTGTATCAGGAAACCAAATGTTTCCCAAGTCCAAGAAAAATGCCCAAGATGTGATTAACATTCTTTGGGTTATTCATTGAATCCTTAGGTTGCAATTTACCATCAGAGCCTAGCACAATAGTTGTTGAAACTGTAAACAGAGTTAAATCCTTTGAGAATTTTATAAACTGAATCATGAACTATTTCTTTTCTGTAGTCTGGCAATGTTGCATATGAGTTTCAGAAACAATGAATTTAGGAACAATAGCAACTGAAAGCGTTCACTGAGCAACTATTGGAAAGTTGAATGTGTTGGGTCTTTGGTCCAGGTTGATGTTTCCTTCCTTCTTCTGGGGCAGCCTCCCAGGATTAAGGAGAGCCTGCTTCCACTCAAGTGATGAGGCCAATGTGGGAAGTACAGATTCTTCCACAAGTGGCAGGAAGTGGCTGATGGAGCAAGTAGGTAGATAGTTTGTGAGGTGGTACAACTATGGCTGCTGATTGCATAGGGCTTGTGTGTGCTTTTACTACATGCATCAAGTTCCTAGGATTCAGTGTGGATGCTGAACTTCTTCAAGGAAGCTCTGAGCACGTCCTGCAATCTATTTCTCTAATTTCCTAGCAATCATCTCCCACAGTGGAGACTGGAGTAAAGTGATAGCTTTCGGAGATTGATATTGGACATTGCGAACAACATGGCCTGCCCAGTCAGCCTCATGAAAGTGGCTGGTTACACTGCAGGGATGTTGGAATGGGAAAGAATACTAACAATGGTTTGCATATCTCTCCATTGAACTTGAAGGACTTTGTGGAGACATCAGTATGTCCAAGTAGTTTTAAGCAATTCAAAGTTACTTAAAGCACCTTGCTAATTATTTTTGTTAGTCTATCTTGAACATAAAAATTATTCTCTTGCAAAATTGCCTACCTTTTAAATTCAAAAAATATGAAATTCAGAGCTTATCAAAATCTTTCTGTAAATATTGTACTGGTTGTTTTATTGGTCATAGACTGTTTTAGCTAGTTGATAAAAAAAATAGTAAATTCCCTTTGAGAAACTAAGAAGATTCTGTTTCTGTCGTCATTATCCCTTTTTAGAAACTAGAAGCAGTACTTTACTTTTCAATAACTTTTATCTTTAGCTATAAATTTGTGAAAATTAATATTCTACATTTTATGGTTCTCATTTCTTCAATTTAATCACTTTATGTAAAACAATGCAAAGAGTAGTACTTAAAGTATATGCAATGAAGCTGTAGAGTTTATAGTAATATGCTCCAACAAGTATGCGGAAATACAGAGACAATAACTCACTTAATTCAAGAAAACCATGAGTTGATCTGTATTTTCAAAGAAAATTACAGGAAGTCAAAGAATATCTACAATCCCTAAGGACTCTGAAGGACTGATATTATTTGAATCTGCATCAGTAGCTGGATTGAAGATGTTTTCTTAACCATTCTGATGTGTTGCTTGCAATAATGATTAAAAAATAACATTACTGCTCAACTTCTGTGGGTATCCTTTTGACTTTAATCTGAAGATGAAAATGTTTTGCATCCTGGAAATGTTCAATGCCTTTGCTGCACCTTGAGAAGTCAGAACATAGAGATCTGTAAGTTATGAGAAACAAACTTCACAACATCGCTATTTTAATTTCTGGATCTTCCCCAAGATCTTGCTTTCCCTCATCAGGAATCTGGAGCTTCTGTTATGTTCTGCATGTAAAGCTTCAGTCCTCAGCTCAGTGTAGGCTGCAAAGCTCTGCGATGCTTTTCATTTAATTTTTGGCTCTTCTTCCCCTTGAACTTGAGCAGTTGATGGATGCACAGCATCAAGAAAAAAACTTTTTTCCCCTAGCCATAATTTCTAAGGGCTTCTGTTATGTTTATGTAGACAGCATCAAATCTAGTTATAATGATCTGACTACCTCATCAGACCATAAGACACAGGAGCAGAATTAGTCCATTTAGCTCATCCGAGTCTGCTTCACCATTCTATCATGGCTGATCCCGGATCACACTCGATCCTGTACACCTGCCTTCTCACCACGTCCATTTCAGAAGATCAACATTTGGACATGATTAAGGATTTTTTGCACAACTTAAAGAAGGAGTCTATTTCAAGTTTCAGGATGCCCCATATAAAGGAATAAAGAGCAAAATATAACATATAATATATAAATAATTTTGTTTATTTGGATGTTGAGTTTGGAAATCTTCAGAGGCTGGTGTGTCAAAATGCTGGGTGTAACTTCTTCCAATATTAACTACAAATCAATAAAACATACATAAAGAAATTTTTCCTCTCCAAATGTTCCACTGAAATAGCTTTGAAGTATTGCCAGTCTTGTGAGGCAGCAGCCAATGTGCATGAAGCAATCCCATGTTGAGTAAAGTGACTTAAAAAAAAGCACAGATAATCTGATTTGGTACTGTTGAGTGTGGGAATTTAAAAAATGGACAATTCCTCTGCTCTTCTTCAAAACTGGGCATGGATCGTTTACGTCCACCTGAGAGAGCAAAGAGTGTCTTTGTTTAATGTCTCATCCAAAAGTCCATACCTCTGGCAGTGCTGCAATCTCTTAGTGCTAATCTGGAGTGTCAGCCTAAACCTCCGTGTTCGCATTCTAAACTTGAGCTAGATAAACCAAATGAACTCTTGGTTTCTGAGAGCCTCACTTACTGTTGAATTTAATTAATGTTTGTCTCTAAAGCTGTTATGAATACTAATAAGCTGCTAAAATTCATCATTCCCACCTGTTGTTTTAAATTAAGTATTCTTCAATACTTATTGCAGCTGGTTTTTGAGATAAGGTGCAAATTCCCTTGTGTGAACGCAAATGGCTTTATTTGACAATTAATGTCACTGTACATGCGGAATTGGCAAGGTTTAGAAATAAAATAAAGAGTGGGGTCAGAATGATGTATTATACTTCATTTGACATGCAGGAATTTTGTATCCCCAGTCAACAATCCTGTAGCTGGCAATTGTTAACACAAAGAACTTCCACAAAAAATGGATGGATGAAGGCATGAAGTTAAAATGATCTAAAGCACACTATAAGGAATACTTCTGAGTTGCCAATACTGCCAGTGAATGGATCACCTTTAACCTTACAGTAGTCATTTTTAGGGCTGATAATGCTCAGTTAGAGAGCAAAACAACATGAGGTGCAATTCACGTTAATTGTAGAAAGATTTTAATGATAGAGGCGGAGTTATACCAGGTGCATGGTGCTGAATGACTGATAGCTGTCATGTCAATGTAGCAAAGTGACATCAAAAGATGCCCTTGCTGGAAATGATTCATTTTCTCTGTTCACAAATTTCTCGTGCTTCTTGTTAACCTATTTCATCTAAATTTCTTTCTATTTGTCTGCTAACTGAAAATTGCAGAACCTCACATTTGCACATCATAAGCAATTTGATAGACGTTACAGTTACACAACGCAGAGTAAACCCTTATATTTCACCATTCACCAAAACTTTTACATTATGGATTTTGTAACCTGAAATTGTGGGATGAGATATATTTGTGAAAAAAGTGTTGTAAGCTTTCTTTTAATTATAGTGATACAGCTTTGGCAATGTTCTAATCCGTTGTGTGGAAATAAATAAGTCATATCATTCTTACTGATAAACCAGTATGTTGCTGAAATGCTGGCTCTCAGTGAGAGGATATTCATTCTCTGATCTAGGCTACATGAACTGTGGCAATGCCAAGTCTGCCTGTAGTCTTTCTAATTAGAGGAAAGGTGAATTCCTCTAGGTAACTGGGCTGGTCAACAATTCATGATGATCAGAAGTTTTGTATGAGGGGTGATTGATAAGTTTGTGCCCTAAAGTAGAAGGAGTCAATTTTAGAAAACCTAGCACATTTATTTTTCAACATAGTCTCCTCCTATATTTACACACTTAGTCCAGCAGTCGTGGAGCATACGGATCTTGGACCTCCAGAAAGTGTCCACAGCAGGGATGATTGATAAGTTTGTGGTCTAAGGTAGAAGGAGATGAGTTATACAGCTCTCGTTACATGCACATGTAGTTCAACTCTTTCAGTGATTATGCAGAAAGTTTGAAGTTAATAATTCATCTCCATCTACCTTAGGCCACAAACTTATCAATCACCCCTGCTATGGACACTTTTTGGTGGTCCAAGATCCGTATGCTCCACAACCGCTGGACTAAGTGTGTAAATGTAGGAGGAGACTATGTTGAAAAATAAATGTGCTAGGTTTTCTAAAATTGACTCCTTCTACCTTAGGCCACAAACTTATCAATCACCCCTCGTATAGGGGATGTTGGTCAGTGTCTTGGTGAAACCACTTGCAAGCCACTTTGGCATTTGAAGAGACTATTGATCATGCTTATTGACAAGCAGTCTATGAATGAATGAAATGAAAGAGAATTCATTATAATGGGTTTCATCATTTCCAAAAAGAAGTACTTCTGGACTGCAATTTTGGAGAAATTACCTTAAGATAATATTAATTTTGAACTTGTTATTAATATCACATGTACCGAGATATAGTGAAAAGCTTCTCTTGCATACTGTTTACACAGATCAAATCATTACGCCATGTGTTGACCATTGAGATAAACCATAACAATGCAGAATAAAGTATAAAATCTACCAAAAAAGTGCAGTTCAAGGTCATAAGGAGGTAGATTGTGAGGCCAAGAGATCATCTTGTCATACAAGAAGTCTGTTCAAGAGTCTGATAACAGTGGGAGAAAAGCTGCCCTTGAGCCTGGCGGTATGTGCTTTCAAATTTTTGTACCTTCTGCCCAATAGGAGAGAGGAGAAGAGAGAATATACAAGTTGGGTATACGGGTCTTACAGGTTTACTGAAGCAGGGCTAAGTATAGATAGAATCCATATCAATCCTATTCAGGAAACAAAATTGTCCTTGAGCCTCCTGGTCTATCACCTATACATCTGCAATTGACCACTGTTCCTATCAATACTCATTGAACTGTGAATATTAAATAATAAGAATAGGAAGATGCATAAAATTAAAATTATCATATATCAGCAAAGAACTTGGTGTACATTGTCACATTTTCTCATTTACCATCAGTGGCCATTTTTTTAAGGTTTCACCTGCTGTCAAAAATTATTGCTACTTCAGTGCTTTTCATGTCAATAAATATCCTTTCTCTAACATATTCTGAAAGAATATTTTAAAGACACTATTCATTTCAGTTATTATAGTCACACAGATGTCTTTCAGTCTGAGTAGTGTTCTCTGGGATAAAAGATATTTCTGGCTTATTTGCATATTACCTAGCTAATCTGTAAGAAACCAAAGAGAAAATAGTCTTTAAGGTAGCTGTTTAATTAATTAATAGTGGAGATATTTCCATACAGGAGTGATTAGAACAACAGTGAAACTGTAAAAGTAGGTTGACTACTCATGTATGACCTGAGGCATTGACTGTCAATGTAATTATTACAGTGCTTTTGATTATCTACCATTCTCTGTGGGAAAGTCTTGGATTGTTCTTTCATGTTTGTACATATTCTTCATTTTGTAAATTATGGTTGCTGCTAATAATTGAATGGATAGGCAAATCACGATTTTTGCCCTCATTTAATAGTGATGACTTATTTAGGTATAAGTTAGCTAAATGTGAATCAAAGCTGCAAAGAAGTAGAAAGGCTTAATTCCCAGTTTGTTGCATAAGTAGATCAGCTCAATTTAAATGGGTCTCAGTAGGACTCTTTTTGACTTTTGAATTCACTGTTCTTTAGTGTCCTTTGTTACAGAGCGGTTATGAATTTGTATCACCTGCATTGTGTTAATGAACTGCTGAGGTCAAATAAATGGGTTGATCAGCCTTGAAAACAGGCACTTCTTCATACCTGGCCACTGCAGTCACTTGCAAACCAAAGGGGATTTGTGGCAGTGATTGTTCTGTCACAATCTGTATGATTGCTTAAGGATATAGAACAGTGCAACAGTTACAACAGTTCCCTCATCTCCTACAGGGCAAATTTCAAATCTACATTGTTGGGGCTCTTAGTGCCACTGGATAGGAATGGGACTATGGAACTAAATGAGCCTTTCACTTGTCCTGATCATTTCTAATATATTGGGTCCTCTTCCACCAAATGAAAGATATCAGGCCTACTGAAGCTGATACGTCACTTTTTTTATTCTTACATGGGTCCCCACTCTACCTGGTGGCCCTATATCTCAGTAGAGGGTGAAATCTGCAAGTAATCCTTCCTCTGTCGTTAGTCCATCATTATCAATATCCCTCACATTAGCTGAGGATGAGATTTGGCTGATTGTGATTACTAAAAGAAGTCAATACCTTGCATCCAACAGTATTCCCTTTTCAGGTGAAAGGTGGACACTTCCATCTATCAGCAAAATAATTCATTTTAGAGCCAGTTTTGAGCCTACATCCTCATGGATGAGATCAATGATCCCTGTCCACTTATCACATGTGGATTGGTTATTTACAATTTAGGATCTAAATGTATGTGTAAACATAAATCAGTGCGTAACTGTGCATAGGGCACTTTCATAACCATTTTGTCAATTGCACTGGAATATGTGACTACAGGTTGGTAAAATCATCAGTAATATTAATTGTGTATTGGACTTTATAACAACATGCACAGATTATAAAAATAAATTGTAAATGACAAATTTGTACAAAAATTTTTATTAGGCCTTATTAATAGAGTGGGCAACTCCAGGTTGTTCAATACAAAGAAAGCATTAACGTTTGTAGCAGTTACTTGAAAACAAACCAAAGCTGCTCAGAGACTATTTGACACTGTATGACATGCTTCCAAATAACAAATTTTCAAATTGAAAAGGTACACTTGATGCTTTATTATAAAGCCACCAAAGACAACCATCTTGTATTGGTAAAAAATGAACAAACCTAAATTAGCGATTTTAGCATTCAAATCAGCGTAACTAAACATTCTAATTAGTGATATAACTAAGCGTTATTTGTGGATGAACTAAATTATTCCAATGAACTAAGTTAGCGTATTTAAGTGAAGTTACCATGCCAGTGAGTTGTCAAACTAATTTAGTGTTCCAATTAGCAATCGAATAGCAGTCAACAAAAGCAATATAATTCCTGTAGCTCACCCCACTCCACTAACAACTGATGCAAAGAGTGAATACGTAACTATATTCATTTGCTTCTACACGCTCAACCCACATGACAGATTACTATAAAAAGACATCACAAAATGCAATACTGACAGAAAATAGGTACATGGCTCCTATGTCACAGCCCTTTAGTTATTACACTATAATAATTACAACTGCTTACTACTAAAATAGGAGACATGTATTCCTCAAAAACAAACTTTTTAACATTTATACAAATGTCCTCTTTCTTCTTCCAGTCAAATCGTGTAACAGTCATCTAGGCCAGAGGTTACCAGCAATTAGCTCAGTATAGAGTGATCTTTACCACCACTCTCTGCCAAGTCAGTAAGTCAAATCAAAATCATGAAGCTTCTAGAGCTGTAGCACATTAAACTTCTGCCTCCTGTAAAAGACAGATCTTGGTTATAGCTTGCCCAGACAGTTGGTCTTGGTCTTCATGCACACCTACCACACAAATCCTCTTCTGTCTGGAAAGATGAATGATTCTTCCCATGATCCATAAGCTGCAATTTGCTATGTTCTCAACTATAAACACAATATCTCCTAGGAGGAAATTGCGCTTTAACCCTGACCTTCTTCTGGCATTCCTGTAATTGTGGTAAATATTCCTTGACCCACCCACCGTTTCCAAAACAAGTTTGACATGTCTTCATTTTGGAACTTTCCTGGTGGTAAGGATGGTGAGGTCTTCTGAAGCAACAGATGGTTGGGTGTTAGTGCTTCCAAATCATTGAGATTGGAGGATGTTTTAGTAATTGGACAACTATTAATAATAGCCTCTACTTCACAGAAGACTGTGTGGAAACCATCTTCATAAAGATTCTGTACCTTCATGGTGGAACTGAGGACCTTTTGCATAGACCTGATCAATCTCTCCCATTTTCCCCCATGATGTGAACAGGCTAGAGGGTTAAAAATCCACTTAAATCCTTTTTGAAGAAGGACATCACTGATTTGTGAATAATTCTACTTCTCAATGGCTTCTCACAACTCACGTTCAGCTCATTATCTGAACACAGTTCATGAACCTGTCCTCGTCTTGCTATAAAGCGTCAAGGTGTATTAATAAAGGAATCTATGTCTAAAGAAGACTCTACTTCAATGTGAACAGCTTGTATATCTAGACAGATAAATATGACTCCAAACCTCTTCACTTGTACTCCTTTTGCTCGTCACCTCAAAAGGACCAAAGTAGTTCACTCCTACATGTGAAAAATTAAATTCTTTTGGAGGGACTCTGTCCAGTGGTAGATCTGTCATGTGCTGGCTTCCTGTGTGCAACCATTGATAAACAACACCCATATACAGGATTCTTCTTACAGTTGAACTAGCACTGCGAATCTTGTATTTTTGGTGCAATTTTTGGTTACAGCCGCCATGAACCACCTCTTGATGTACATACCTCAGAATGAGTCTGAAATATGAAGATCCTTTGCCAGTATAGCAGAATGTTCAGACTCTTCAGGCATGGCTGCCTTACTAAACCATCCACCAACTCTCAATACACCATTTTTCAAAACTGTATTGAGTTTAAAAATAAGGCTGTTCCATTCTACACTTACTTCTGTTTACAAATGAGAATTCATCTGGAAACCTCTTTATCTGGCAAAACCCAATGATCTCCGTTTTAGGCTTTCTGAGCTCCTCCACTAAGAGCCAATATTGGCTGATCTGACCTTTGGCCTCAGTCACTCTCTCTCCAAAGCATACCCTTGTTTTTCTGCATCTAAGTCAGACTGAACAAAAGTGATGTTCACTTGCTTCCTCTTCTGACTAAGAGAAAAAAACATGTTCTTTATTCTATGACTTCAGGCCACTGCCTTCCTCAGGTAGGTCCAAGATGAGAAGTGATGGATTATGCATGTTATTGTGTCCACTTCCTCTTCAACCTGCATTGTATTCATTGTAACATTCCCCTTGAGCTCTGGAACATCTAGCTGAAGTTCTCCAGAACAATTGGGATTCACAGGCTGAAGAAGATACTGAGACCCTGAAACCCATGTCTCTTTCTTCATTAATGCTTTCACCTTCAACCCTCTTGAGTCCTCATCTGCCAGGTTACTTGGTTTCCATACCTCCACAGAGATGTTTGTGAGACACTAAGAATTTCTGAGACTTTATTTGCAATGAAGGTTCAGAACTTGGAAGTTTCATTCTTGATGTACTTCAGCACTGAAGTACTATCAGTCCAAAACACTGAGTCATGAAGCTGCATGTGCAACCCCTTCCTCCTCAATGTGTCCATACGGTTGCCATTGTAGCAGTGGTGAGCTCCATATGAGGGATAGAAACTGACCTCAACAAAGCTATCCTAGATTGTCCCATGATAAAAGCACTGTGAATCTGAGAGTGTGTGTTGTGCAACAACGGGAAGGTAATTGCTCCATAACCATCTTTGTTTCTGTCTGTAAAGTGGTGTATCTGTGCAGCAGTAACTTCTCCAAAATCCAGGGGTTTCAAACTTCTAACAACCCTGAAGTCTTCCAACAGGCGGAGTTCTTTCAGTCAGCTTGTCCACTCCTGAACAACTGATGTTGGTACTGTGTCATCCCAGACAAGCCCTTTCTTACAGAGGTCTTGTAGGATCTTATTAGCCGCTAGCACTACTGGACTCAAGATTCCTAAAGGATCGTAGACTGAACTAGCTGAAGAGGATCTCCCTTCTGGTGAGTGGTCTATCTTGGATCATGATCTTAAACTTAAATGTATCAGACTAAATGCACCATTGCACACTCAGTACTCTCTCCACTGAAGGTATATCTTGATCCAAATCCAAATCTTTCATGTCCTTCGCTCTTTGCTCTTATGGTATCACAACACAACATATGGCATCACAACAGATACCATTTTCAGGTATCACAACATATGTATGTTGTTGATCCACTTTGTCAATCAAAAGCTGCCTTTAGCACAACTGGATAGATGGTCATGATAGTGAGACATTGATTCCTCCTCAGAGGACACTGCCACAAGGCAGTCATCAACATAGAAGCAATGCAAAATCTTATCCACAATCTGCCAGCGGAACAGTTCTTCATTATCTTCTACACATTGCCCAAGAGCAAAGCTGGGAAAGCTCAGTGATGAAGTTGTTCCGGAGCGATGTACTGCCTTTCTAAAGTCCACTATATCTTGGCTGAGGTCACCATCAGACCACCAGAGATACCTCAGCAGATCTGCATCTTCCACTTGTATTTTAACCTGATGAAGCACTGATTCAATATCTGCTATGATCACCACTAGCTCTTTTTACAATCTGGTTATGACTCCAGTCAGTGAGCTACTAAGATCTGGTCCCTGTAAATACTGAACATTAAGTGAAATTCCCTGAAAAATCACTCGACAGTCAAACACAATACAAAGTTTCCCTTTTCTGGGGTGATAAACAGCAGACTTCCCCATCACAGCATTCCAGATCCTCGGCAGGCACTCTTTCAGCATAACCTTTAGAGATGACACCCATTAGAGCACGCTGTTCAGCAACCTTCCTATTATTTGTCATGTTAACCTCCTTCTTTCTCAAAGGTAAACTAATCTGGTAGTGGCCATCCACCAGTTTTGCAGAATTTGCAACCAGCTCCATGAACTTGTGGTCTTCCCTTGACAAACCAAGTTGTTCATTTTGACTGTATTCAGGAAAGTCTGTCTTAAACTGCTGCTGCCAAAGCTCATCCAAGTTCAAAACTAAGATCTTATTAACTATCAGCTGTGGCTGTGCACAATTTCTCCTATCACCATTGTTTTCTTTCAGAGGTCCGTTTAATGTCCAGCCCAATGTTGTTGTAATTGCATAGGGTCCATCATTAGCACTGCGAATCACTTGCAATGGTTCCAATGCTTTAGGCACATGTATCCCTATCAGCATCTCCATTTCTGAATCAGTCTCTGGCAAATGGACACGTTTCAGGTGAGACCATCCCCGGAGATCCTTCTGACGTGGAATGATCCCTATGTGGACAGGCATACTTTCCAGTGTATGGATGTTACATAGTTCGCTATAGTTTTCACCATCTAAGCCAGCCACATCCAATCCTGAAACAATGTAGCTACTCACAATCTTCTCTTGACCCATGCTGCGTAAGATAATGCATGCCTCTGTTTCTGTGAGGTTGAGCTTGTTCATGAGGCTCACTGTGCAGAGCACACAGAACGACACCTATACCTGGCTGGAAGTCTGAAAAGAGTTTATGCAAAATAGAGGCAGCCACTATAGCTATCAACACTATTTTTAAAGCCCTCATGAATGCATGTTACTGCAATAGATCTCCATCGAAGATTTAAATCTCTCTTTTAGGCAAAGATGAAATGCTTTACTGTTGTACCAATAAGGCTGTTATTTCTTTTTGCTTCCTCATAATATCAATAAAAATGGTTTGACATCTATTGTCTGAAGCAAGAGTGTTTCCATGACGCACGTGAATATTCCCATGAGCCCTTTAGATATGATGTATGTTCAGAGTGCCTCATTAGTGCGGGCAGAGAATAAACACCCTGAACTACCTCTTGGTGGTTTTGTACATGCTTTTTTTTTGTGTGTTTTCAATATAGGAACTCACAGCGTAGGACTGTTCTGCTAGAGCACTTTCAGCATTCACCGCACTTGAAGCCTTTAGCACATTAACTTTGGTCACTTGTGTGGCAATCCCTTCCTCCAACTCAAACTGTTTCTTCCTTTTTTGGAGCTGTTCCAAGAAGAAAAGCACTTGCTCTTCCAGCACATGTTTGTCCTTCAATAATCATTGACATACCTGCTTCTTCAACCTCTGACCTGATGCACGCAGGGGAGGTATTAGATACAGAAGATACTCTGCTTGCAGTAGAACTTGGAGCACTGGCATTTAACACACTGCTTTGTGGGTCTACATCATCCTGTGCTCTGTGTGTAGTGAAAACATGCCCTGGAATTTGAGAAGCATCATCAGATGGAAGGTGAGCTACATACTTGTTGCAGCAACATGAACTTCAATATAACATGTTTGGGTCAACTATTGTTTGTATCTCCTATGACTGCACTGCAATAGTAATCAATGTTTGAAAACACAGGTTCTATTTTTCTCTTTCGGCCTTGGGAAATAATGAGATTAACATGTGATGTTGCTTAGCAACAGCTTCACAGAGATTAGTCAATTCCTAAAGACAAGATTGCACTTGTAAGGTATTTTCTTTATTTTCATAAGATCATTAACTGATGGCATTATGCCTTTAATTTTGCTCACATTTGTTTCATACTCCTTTTGGAGACTTTCGATTGGATTAGTCTTAGTTTTATTATTAATTTCTCTTTTGCAAGCCCTAACAGCAGAGTCATTGGCACCAATTCCATGCTTTGATACACTCATGTTACTTTCTATAGATGCATAACTTAAAATTAACTGCTTGTTCACCTGCAGCACTGGCAATATGCTATTCAATAAATGTAGTTAACAAATTGTCTGCACACCCACAGTACTTAAACTAGGCCAAACAAATAGCCTTCAATTCAAATGTCATCAACTGGATTATTCCAGCAGTTCAATAAAACAAAGCAATAAACACAACACTGGGGGAATGGTGCTGACCATTCACAACTCTATTCAAACAACAAACACACAGCAGGTCGCAGATAATCTGACCACAAGCTGCTCCTGTTTCTGATGTGTTGTTCTTAGTAATGTAATTCCAATTTTGTCAAACGGTCTGAGGCAATCCTTTGCCATGGACTGGTGTTTGTTTGGTATAACTATTACTTCGTTGACAAAATGTAGCGGTTACTTGAGAACAGATCAAAGCTGCTGAGAGACTAAGCCAGGATACTTGACACTGAAAGATATGCTTCCAACTCGTAAAAGGTTCATTTGGTTCTTTATTGTGAAACCCGCAAAGATGAACGATCTTGTATTGAAAATAAACTAACGAAACTAAATTAGCAATATAGCGATCTTAGCATTCAGATCGGCGTAACTAACCATTCTAATTCGCAATATTACTAAATGTAATTAGCAGTTGAACTAAGTTAGCATTACAATTATTTAAGTTAGCATATTAAGCGAAGTTAGTCTTCCTGTTAATGGTCGCTAACTTGGTATTTCCAGTAAGTAAACGAATAGTAGTCAACAAAATAAGTATCGTAAAGATGGCTCTCCCCCTCTCCACTAACAACTAACTGACAAAAAGTGTGAATATGCAATTATACTCATTTATTTCTACCATGCCCCAAACTAGATAATGACAGAGATCTAGAAGATTATAAGGCTAGCAGGAAGGGGTTTAAAAATGAAATTAGGAGAGCCAGAAGGGGCCATGAAAAGGCCTTGGAGGACAGGATTAAGGAAAACTCCAGAGCATTCTACAAGTATGTGAAGAGCAAGAGGATACAATGTGAGAGAATAGGACCAATCAAGCATGACAGTGGAAAAGTGTGTATGGAACCAGAGGAGATGGCAGAGGTACTTAATGAATACTTTGCTTCAGTATTCACTACGGAAAAGGATCTTGGCGATTGTAGGGATAACTTGGAGTGGACTGAAAAGCTTGAGCATGTGAATATTAAGAAAGAGGATGTGCTGGACCTTTTGGAAAGCATCAAATTGGATAAGTCACTGGGACTGGATGGGATTTACCCCAGGCTACTGTGGGAAGCGAGGGAGGAGATTGCTGAGCCTCTGGCAATGATCTTTGCATCATCAATGAGGATGGAAGAGGTTCTGGAGGATTGGAGAGTTGTGGATGTCATTCCCTTATTCAAGAAAGGGAGTAGGGATAGCCCAGGAAATTATAGACCAATGAATCTTACTTCAGTGGTTGATAAGTTGATGGAGAAGATCCTGAGAGGCAGATTTATGAACATTTGGAGAAGCATTATATGATTAGGAATAGTCAGCATGGCTATTGTTAAAGGCAGGTCATGCCTTATGAGCCTGATTGCATTTTTTGAGGATGTGACTAAACACATTGATGAAGGTAGAGTTGTAGGTGCGGTGTATATGGATTTTAGCAAGGCATTTGATAAAGTACCCCATGCAAGGCTTATTGAGAAAGTAAGGAGGCATGGGATCCAAGGGGACATTGCTTTGTGGAACCAGATCTGGCTTCCCCACAGTAGGCAAAGAGTGGTTGTAGATGGGTCATATTCTGCATGGAGGCCAGTAAACAGTGGTGTGCCTCAGGGATCTGTTCTGGGACCCCTACTCTTTGTGATTTTCATAAATGACCTGGATAGGTAGTGGAGGGCTGGGATAGTAAGTTTGCTGATGACACAAAGGTTGGGGGTGTTGTGGATAGTGTCGAGGGCTGTCGAAGGTTACAGAGGGACATTAATAGGATGCAAAACTGAAGTGGCAGATGGAGTTCAACCCAGATAAGTGTGAGGTGGTTCATTTTGGTAGGTCAAATATGATGGCAGAATACAGCATTGAAGAGAAGACTCTTGGCAATGTGGAGGATCAGAGGGATCTTGGTGTCTGAGTCCATAGTACACTCAAAACTGCTACACAGTTTGTTTCTGTGGTTAAGAAGACATACGGTGCATTAGCCTTCGTCAATCGTGGGATTGAATTTAAGAACCGAGAGGTAATGTTGAAGCTATATAGGGCCCTGGTCAGACCCCACTTGGAGTACTGTGCTCAGTTCTGGTTGCCTCACTATAGGAAGGATGTGGAAACCATAGAAAGGGTGCAGTGGAGATTTACCAGGATGTTGCCTGGACTGGAGAGCATGCCTTATGAGAATAGGTTGAGTGAACTCAGCCTCTACTCCTTGGAGCGACGGAGGATGAGAGGTGACCTGATAGAGGTGTACAAGATAATGAGAGGCATTGATCATGTGGATAGCCAGAGGCTTTTTCCCAGGGCTGAAATGGCTAGCACAAGAGGGCATAGTTTTAAGGTGCTTGGAAGTAGGTACAGAAGAGATGTCAGGGCTAAGTTTTTTTACGCAGTGAGTGGTAAGTGTGTGGAATGGGCTGGCTGTGGCAGTGGTGGAGGCGGAAATAATAGGGTTTTTTAAGAGACTCCTGGATGGATACATGGAGTTTAGAAAAATAAAGGGTATGGGTAAGCCTCAGTAGTTCTAAGGTAAGGACATGTTTTGCTCAGCTTTGTGGGCTGAAGGGCCTGTATTGTGCTGTAGGTTTTCTATGTTTCTATTTTTCTAATAAACGTGCAACAAAATACGATACAGACTGAAAATATATACATGGCTCCTACAATGTCTAAAGTGGAACGCACAATGTACATGTATCAAGATGGTACCAGAAAAGAGAGGTGATAGCTGTGAGAAGGCTTTTGAGATAATGGGATTATCTCTAAGGAAGCTGAAGTGGATGAGAGAAAATTTGATAATGTTTCATGATTGCATACTATGTCACATAGATAAGTTGTATCTTTTAAAGCCAAATTAAATATTTATGTTAGGTTTAAAATGAAAAACAATATAGAAGTATTAGCTCCAAGTTGGTCAATCAAAAAAAATACAATCAATGAAAGTACATTGTTGATAATAGTATTGAAATGTTAGTATTTCTCTTGTTCTGCATTTTATTCCTTGTTAAAAGACACTCAAATATTGTTTTGCATTAATGTTTTCCCCAGGTGAATGTTAATATTAATTAATCACACTTCTAGTTTATAAAATAGAGCTAATAGAAACATTACTGATTCAGAATAAATGAAGTTCAAGTCTGGAATGTCTCACTTCCCTCGTAGGCAAAGCTGGCTAACCTGGTTGCCAAAGGGGCTACTATATTTGTGTCCAGACTTTGTATATTAAAAACACTGAAGGAGCAGATATCATTATGTCTCAAAGTACAGCAAATCCTTAATTTCAGGCTTGTATATGTAACCCTCAGGTTCAACCAACAGCAATAGTCTAGGGAAGACAGTCTCTGGCCCCGCCAAACGTGTGAAATCTGAGGTACAAAACCTCTTGCTTGTGTGGATGCTGCGTAATGTGTTCCCCTGTTACAAATCATACCACGAAATAACAGACAGTACACCATATGCAATTAAACAATTTAGCTTTGTAATTCTTAATTTGACTAGAGGGTTAGTAAAGAAAAACAAACAGAAAAGGTCCATTTTAATGAAACAGTCTAACGTGCATGTTGGAGCTCATGGTTTCCCTTCCAGTAGTCCTCCATCGATTTCCCCCAGGCTTCGTCGACTCCCAGACCCACTCTAAGTCCACTCCTGTCAGGCATTTTCTCTCTTCATCTTCCTCCGAACAAAAGACCCAGATCATCTTATTCTCAGGCACACAGCAAGAAAAAAAAACACTCCCTTCATTGGATGGTGCACATTCCAAAGCCCCCGTTATCTCTAGTTATAACCCAAACACTGCTGCTACAGAGAAATCCTATTACATTAGCAGTGTTTCTACAGAAAACCATTACATTAGCAGAGAAACCTTTCCCAGGCATTACACTCTCCCACCACCAAATTTAGTCATGTCCTCATGACATTGAGATAATTAGCCAACCCTTCCTGCGAAGCAGAAAGTCCAACCCAGGTGTAAAAGGCAGTGACATAGCTTCCCAAACTGGTAGGGGCTACACACTTTTTCCCCGGTGCTACATAGGCCAGCCTATCCAGCGGTCTCCTGATTCTTTGAGATCTATGTACCCCCTCATCTACTTCTTCATGTTCCAACACTACTGGGGATACTTCTGGTCTACCTGGTGTGGCCTCCCCCGGTCTATCACTCGTGCCCTCCTGCAACTTGGACCCCTCTGTTCCTTGGCTGAGCCCTGCTTCATCCCTTGTAGGGTCCAGGCTATCCACATATAGCACCCCCCCCCCCCCGATTTCACCTGACTCAACGTAAGAAGGGTTGGAATCCCTTCCTCAATCAGTGGGGAGTTAGCAAAAAGCAACATATACCACACCCCCATTTATTCATCCTCTGAATCAGAGCCCCACTCAGGGGTGGGGGCCGGTCTAATCTCTCCTGCTGTTGGTCCTTCAGTCACCTTGCGATGTTGCAGAGTCCTCTTACTAGGTGTAGGCTCCAGGTTGGGCTCTGGGTCAACCTGCACCTCTTGTCCCAGAGGCAGAAGTTGGTTCCAATGAAGAATCTTGACAGGCCCATTCCCATCCTCTGGTTTTACACAAAAAACTGGTAGGTTTGGCATCTGACTCTCCACTATGCTTATGCTTCCCAGGTAGCCCCAAATTCCTTACGAGGACTCGATTTCCTGGCATGAGTTGGGAGAACCTCACCTTTTGATCATACCTCCTCTTATTTCCTTGGTTCTGCTTGGCAGCCATGATCTCAGCTAATTCATAAGCCTTTTTCAGCTCTCTTCTCATATCAGACACATACTTCAGATAAGTCTTTGGCAGTAGGTCATCCTCGTCAGTCCCAAAACAAAGGTCAATGGGCAACCTCGCCTCGTGCACAAACGTCAGATAATATGGCGAGTACCCGGTAGCTTCATTTCAGGTACAGTTGTAACAGTGTTCAGTATGTTGACTCTGCTTGCTCTTCTTGCTGATCTCCAAGGTTCTGAGCATATCTAGCAAGGTCCAATTAAAACTTTCAGGCTGGGAATCATCCTGCGGGTAATAAGGAGTAGTCCACAACTTCTCAACTCCAGGCATGCTCAGTAACTCACCGATGAGTCTGCTCTTGAAGTCCCGTCCCTGATCACTATGTATCCGCCTGGGGAGGCCATAATAAATGAAATACTTCTCCCATAACACTTTGGACACCCTCTGGTCCTTGGTAGGGAAGGCTTGCACATATCTGGTGTAGTGATCCATGATGACTGAGACATTTGCCATGTTGCTGCCACCTGGCTCTATTGACAGGAAATCCATACGCACCAGGTCATGTGGGCCCTGCATTCTGCAAGTGAGACAAGGGAGCTGCCCTGATCGGCAGCACCTTCCTCCGTATGCATCGAATGCATAACTTGCAGTATTCTTCAACCTCCGGCTTCATTCGGGGCCAGTAAGACTAACCTCTGAGTAATCCATAGGTCTTTTCAACCCCCAAATGTCCAGAATCATCATGAAGTGACTTCTGATACTTCTTCGGCAGAACCAGCTGGCAACGCCAATGTCGGTCCAGTGGCAATGTGACCTGGTTCTTCAACTGCAACCTGGGCCATTCTCTCAGTAATGGAGGCACCGCAGCACGTTTCATCTTCTCCGTTTGGGCCACGTCTCTCTTTTTGACAATGGTACCATTGCCCGGGTCAGCTCGTTGAGTAGCTGCCACTTCCCCAGGACCCAATTCCGGTAACTGGTTTGTCTTCAGAGCAGTCAGGTTAGAGTAAACTTGTGGAATGGCATCATCAGAAGCTCCCAATTGATCTACCACTCGATCCTGCCCTTGCCTTCCCTCTGCCTTCACCATGATGGCAAACTGGCACATGGCTTTCACCCCTGGGGCAAGAATGCCATCCCACTCTTCATCCCTATTCAACCCTTCATGTGCACACCAGGATAAAACATCAACAAGACTGCTCCTACTTCCCAGCCGGTACTTCAGGCTGAAATCATTGGCAGACAATGTCACCAACCAACGACGGCCTGTGGCATCCAGTTCTGTCGAGGTCAGGATATAAGTTAGCGGGTTGTTGTCTGTCCTCACCTCAAACTTGGCACCATAGAGGTAGTCACTCAGCTTATCCACGAAGCCCATTTCAATGCCAAAAACTCCAACTTGTGCGTGGAATAGTTTTTCTCAGAGGGCGACAGACTGGCTGAAAAATGCAACAGGTCTCAACCGGGTGCCCTGATCCTGATACAGGACACCCCCTAAGCCCTCTCTGCTGGCATCCATATGCAGAACATATGGCAATCGGGGGTCCGCAAAAGCCAGCACAGGCACCTGGGTCAGCATCTCATCAGCGACTGAAAGGCCTCTTCACATTTTGCATCCCACCTCGGTCCAAAAGACTCCGAAGGGCTAAGATACTCTTTACCCTCCTTTCCTTTTGTCCTCTTTCCGTTCTTCCCCAAGGGAGGGTAACCGCACAGAAACTGATTTAAAGGGTGACTCACTTTTGTGTAGCCATTCATGACCCTCCGACGGTAAGCACAGAAACCGAGGAACGAGTGCTAAGCACTCACATTCTGGGACCTTGGCCATGTAGTCACCGCCTCTGTCTTAGACGGATCATGAGACTGTGTGCCCAACATAGCTGACAGACGTCTTGCAGAACTGGCACTTGTCCAGGGAATGTTTTAACCCTTCAGCTTTCAGGCAGCCGAACACCTTCAGTAGCCTTGTTTCATGTTCCTCCAAGGTGGATCCAAACACTATGAGGTCATCCAGATACACCAATGCCTCAAGCAAGTTCATATCTCCCACCGCTTTCTCCATGACACGCTGGAAGATTACAAGGGCTCCCGATACGCCCTGGACCATCCATTTAAGCTGGAAGAATCCCAGTGGACATATAAATGCTGTCTTCTCTTTGTCAGACTCACTCATGGGGATCTGGTAATATTCACTCCTCAAGTCCAGCATGCTGAACCACTTCACACCACTCAGACAGGCCGACACATTTTTTATCCTTGGGACCGTATACTGATCGGGGACGGTATGCTTGTTCAGAGTCCTATAGACCACACACATCCGTACCTTCCCATTCTTCTTCCTGGCCTCTGCTACTGGGGATGCATAGGGGCTTCTGGACTCGGTGATGATCCCAGCTTCCTTCAACTTGCACAGATGCTGCTGAACATTTTCCACTTTTGTAGGGGCCAGTTGGCATGATCTCTCTCTGAACGCGGTGTCCTCGATCACCCGGATAGTGTGAGGAGTGCTCTTGGAACAACCCACATCGAACTCGTCAGTGGAAAAGATACCTTCCAGCTTCAACATCTTCTCCACCGACCTCCTCTTCCAACTCACAGGTATCGGGGAGTCCCCGAAGTTGAATGACTCAGCGGTCATCTTTCCCCCTCTTTCAGATAGTTTCTCCCCAACTTGTCTCACAGGGACGCTAGACATTACTGTCACTGAGAACAGATGCGCCAGGGGCATCCCCCGCTTGAAGGTGACCTCCCTCTTCGTAGTGTTCCTGACAATCACTGTCATCCTGCTCGCCTGAACAACCAATGGCTCCTGCAGTTCAGGCCTCACCAGTACCCCAGCAGGAAACCCTAACTCCTCTGTGTGGCCTTCTGGAGCATCCACTAAGAGGGCCTCACCCTCAGGCATTCTGGGAACTGGGGGCCCCCATCACACTTGCTACTTCTCCAGGCCGCCTTGTCAAACCTTGGTATCCAGCCCAATGCAGCCACGCACTTCCTCAAAAACAGCTCGAAGCTCCGGGTGAATGGACAATGTTCTCAGGAAGCTTTCCCCAGCTTTCTCCTGGCAGGCTCCCATGAGCCTCCTCACAATAGGAGTGTTGCTCCCCACAAGAATTGAAATGTCACCCTGCTCAAGGGGGTCCGGACAAACTAGCACTAATGTATCAAGGGCCTCAGCCACTCCCACATCAGCCTCCAAAAACTCCAGCTTCACTGACAAATAACCATCATACAGATAATCACCTACATTAAGACCACTGATCTCTAGCGTACTGAATGGCGTCAATGGTAAATGCATCAAATACTGGTTGTAAAATGAACGATACAGCAAAGTGTCAAGTATGGCTGTAGCATAAATGCCCTCTATCTGTAGCGATACACTGGAACTTGGCCCCACTAAGACTTCAGGAATAGGGGTTTTTGCTTTAGGGTGTTCCTTGATATATTGCTGGGAATGTGTTCCCCCGATACACCAGGCCATCCCCTCACTGGGTCTCATAAGCAGCCCACCCCCTCAACCTTTCAACCAATTGCTGTCGTTTTACATCAACAGATCACTGCCACTCATCTAACAACTGAGAGGTCTGCCCTGCCCAAGTCTCATACTCCTCTTCCCCTTTAGGGGTGGGTGTTATTCCAGAGAATAGGTGGAGCCTATCCTAGCTGGGACTTTGGTCCTGGTCGTATTTCCATATATTTGCCAGAGAAGTAAGGGTGGATACTAACTTCACTGGGGGATGGGGACTCATTAGACATTCCAAATCAGACCACTCCTTCCCCTCACTAAGCAGAAACAAGAGAACCCTGTCTTTGAAGTCTCCGCCTCCACCTACAGGAGACTCAACTTGTGATTCAGCCTGCTCCCCTGCACTCTTCTCCTCCCGGAAAGTATGGACAGTCCATGCCTCCCTCTCCTGGGGCCCCAATCATACCAAGCAATTGCACTGCTGTTACGTCAGTGCTAGTCTGAACTAAAACAAAATCTGTGCCCACCATTTTATCAGATCTCTGCCCCAGAATTGAAACTTTGCCTAGAGTTTTAACAGTACTTAGAAGTCAAATTAACAATTCATCAGGAGTATGAATAACTACCCCACTCAACACGCACGTATTCATTGCCAGTAATCCCATGGATGCACACCTCTGCATAACCCTGGCAGCATCCATTCTAGCACAGACTTAAACACACATCCCACTGGTTCAATGCTCAGGGCAATCACACAGCATCCAACATAATCAATCCCAGATGAGCCCCCACAATTGTGACCCTCAGGTTCGGCCGGCGGCGTTAGTCTAGGGAAGACAGTCTCTGGCCCCGCCAAACATGTGAAATCTGAGATACGAAACCTCTTGCTTGTGTGGATGCTGCGTAATGTGTTCCCCTGTTACAAATCATACCACGAAATAACAGACAGTACACCATATGCAATTAAATGATTTAGCTTTGTAATTAATTTGACTAGAGGGTTAGTAAAGAAAAACAAAAAGAAAAAGGCCCCTTTTTAATGAAACCCAAACACTGCTGCAATAGAAAACCCATTACTTTAGCAGTGCTTCTACAAAAAACCATTACATTAGTAGTGAAACCTTTCCCAGGGTGTTACATGTATAAATGTGCTAAATTATTACCTGTTGATCTGGTTATACTTATAAGTTTCACTGTAATCTGTGTTCTTAACATTGAAAGAACTGTCAACTGAATGTTAGTTGTATATCCCTTCTGGATACTGACTGTAGCCCTGGGTCAGAAGGTGTGTGAGCTTGTAATTGTACTACAAATCCACTAGGTGGCAATACATGACAGTGTTTGCTTTCATCACCGGCTGTCTAAGTCAGGCTAAAAGTGGTGCTGGATGAAGAGTTTACCTTTGATTCTCTACTTATCCTCATAGTTACGCAAAAGTCAACCTGATCATTCATTCCCTTACGTTCCTATGCAATGATCATGATTCCAGAAAAGGCCTGAGTTTCTTTTCCTGCACTTTCCCCCATTAGAGTTCCTACTTTCAATACGGAGTGTATAGATTTAAATGGATCTATGAATCACTTAGTTTATAAGTTCAAAGTAAATTTATTATCAAAGTACATATATGTCACCATAAGATTCATTTTCTTCCAGGCATACTCAATAAATCTGGTAACCCTAATAGTATCAATGAAAGTCTGCACCAATAGGGTGCAAAAGGCAACAAACTGTGTAAGTACAGAAAGAAAACAAATAATAATCATAATAGAAAAATAAGCAGGAAATATTGAGAACATGAGATGAAGAGATATTGAAAGTGAGTCCATGGGTTTGGGGAGCAGTTCAGCGGGGGCGAGTAAAGTTGACTGAAGTTATCCCCACTGGTTCAAGAGCCTGATGGTTGAGAGGTAATAACTGTTCCTGAACCTGGTGGTGTGTGTCCTAAGGCTCCTGTATCTCCTTCCTCGTGGCAGCAGTGAGAGGCAACCATGACATGGGTGGTAGGTGTCCCTGGTGATGGTTGCTGCTATCCTGCAACAGCCCTCCATGTAGATGTGCTCAGTAGTGGGGAGAGCTTCAGCTGTGATGGACTGAGTCTAGTCCACTACCTTTTGTAGGCTTTCCCATCAAGAGGCATTGGTGTTCCCACATCAGGTTGTATTGCAGCCAGTCAATATACTCCCCTTCACACATCTAGAGAAGTTTGTCAAAGTTTTAGATGCCATGCTGAATCTTCACAAACTTCAAAGGAAGTGGAGGTGCTGCTGTACTTTCTTTGTAATTGCATTTATGTGCTGGGCCCGGGACAGGTCCTCTGAAATGATAATACTGAGGAATTTACAGTGACTGACCCTCTCCATCTCTGATCCCCGATGAGGACTGGCTCATAGACCTCCGGTTTCCTCTTCCTGAAGTCAATAATCAGTGTTTTGCCGACATTGAATAAGAGGTAGTTGCTGTGGCAACACTCAACCAGATTTTCAATCTCCCTCCTAAATACTGGTTCAACACGACCTTTGATTTGGCTTACAACAGTGATGCCATCTGCAAAGATAAATATGGCATTGGAACCCATGTTTAGCCAAACAGTCATAAGTGTACAACAAGATTTAATTTATTCCCATATCTGGTTGGAACACAGCAAGTATAACTGGAACAATCTTTTGCAAATAGTTTGAGAAAATTCTACAGGATAGGACTTGTGTACATTTGGAACGATAAGGGCTGATGAGAATAGTCAACATGGCTGTGTGCAAGGAAAGTCCTGTGACACATACTTGATTTGAATATTTGAGGAGATAACCAATACAGATACTTTGAAACTACTGGAGTTTTTTGAGAAAAACGCCACTGCTTGGTTTGTACGAGCTGAGGCCTAATTTGTTCCTAGAGAAATCTCTGCCAACGACACCAAATTCTACTATATGGTATCATTGTTCAGCAATTCTACGTCTCCAAGAGGAGCGAGTCTACTAGAACACCTGCCTGAACATGATGAATATTGATCGCTGAAAACTTCCTTTTTATAGACTTTTGGACTATCAGAGTCTGAGCATGCCAAAGTTGCTCTCCTTACCCAGTTTCAGTGATGCTAGGCCTTCTGAGCTAATGGACCTAAATCTCCTATGAAAATCTCCTGTGAAATCACCATCCTTGTTTTATTTTTAAAGAACTCTTCATGCAGCAAATGCCTGATCAAGATCGTATAGCCCTTGCTTATGCACCCATGAAGGACTACAGGGAGCAAACACGAGGAAATCTGCAGATGCTGGAAATTCAAACAACACACACAAAATGCTGGTGGAACACAGCAGGCCAGGCAGAACCTATAAGGAGAAGCACTGTTGATGTTTCGGGCCAAGACCCTTCATCAGGACTAGATGAAGGGTCCTGATGAAGGGTCTCGGCCCGAAATGTCGACAGTGCATCTCCTTATAGATGCTGCCTGGCTTGCTGTGTTCCACAAGGACTACAGGGAGTTTGCTATACCCAGCTACGTGGAGTACTTCACCATGTCTTCAACCTGAGCCTGAGTCTCCAGAGGGTTCCTGTGCTGTGGAAGACGTCCTGCCTCATTCCTGTACCGAAGACGCCGCGCCCCAGTGGCTCCAATAACTACAGACCGGTGGCATTGACCTCCCACATCATGAAGACCCTGGAGAGACTTGTTCTGGAGCAGCTCTGGCCTATGGTTAGGCCACACTTAGACCCCCTCCAGTTCACCTACCAGCCCCGACTAGGAGTTGAGGATGCCATCGTCTACCTGCTGAACTGTGTCTACACCCACCTGGACAAGCCGGCGAGCACTGTGAGGGTCATGTTTTTTGACTTCTCCAGTGCGTTCAACACCATTCACCCTGCTCTGCTGGGTGAGAAGCTGACAGTGATGCAGGTGGATGCTTCCCTGGTGTCATGGATTATTGATTACCTGACTGGCAGACCACAGTACGTGCGCTTGCAACACTGTGTGTCAGACAGAGTGGTCAGTAGCACTGGGGCTGCACTGGGGCTCCACAAGGGACTGTCCTGTCTCCCTTTCTCTTCACCATCTACACCTCGGACTTCAACTACAACACAGAGTCTTGCCATCTTCAGAAGTTTTCTGATGACTTTGCCATAGTTGGATGAATCAGCAAGGGAGATGAGGCTGAGTACAGGGCTATGGTGGGAAACTTTGTCACATGGTACGAGCAGAATCATCTACAGCTTAATGTGAAAAAGACTAAGGAGCTGGTGGTGGACCTGAGGAGGGCTAAGGCACCGGTGACCCCTGTTTCCATCCAAGGGGTCAGTGTGGACATAGTGGAGGATTACAAATACCTGGGGATACGAATGGACAATAAACTGGACTGGTCAAAGAACACTGAGTCTGTCTACAAGAAGGGTCAGAGCCTTCTCTATTTCCTGAGGAGACTGAGGTCCTTTAACATCTGCTGGACGATGCTGAGGATGTTCTATGAGGCTGTGGTGGCCAGTGCTATCATGTTTGCTGTTGTGTGCTGGGGCAGTAGGCTGAGGGTAGCAGACACCAACAGAATCCACAAACTCATTCGTAAGGCCAGTGATGTTGTGGGGGTGGAACTGGACTCTCTGACGGTGGTGTCTGAAAAGAGGATGCTGTCCAAGTTGCATGCCATCTTGGCGATGACCCCCATCTACTCCATAATGTACTGGTTAGGCACAGGAGTACATTCAGCCAGAGAATCATTCCACCGAGATATAACACTGAGTGTCATAGGAAGTCATTCCTACCTGTGGCCATCAAACTTTACAACTCCTCGCTCGGAGTGTCAGACACCCTGAGCCAATAGGCTGGTCCTGGACTTATTTCCACTTGGCATGATTAACTTATTATTATTTAATTATTTATGGTTTTATATTGCTATATTTCTTCACTATTCTTGGTTGGTGCAGCTGTAACGAAACCCAATTTCCCTCAGGATCAATAAAGTATGTCTGTCTGTCTGTCTGTACACTCAGCTATGCAGTGGTAGCTTATTCCTCCTCCTTTCTCTACCTCAATAAACCCGGTCAGTAAGGCCACCAACATAAGGACGCTAGCAGTTATGAATCAGACGGCACCAGGCCTGTGCTTTTATCACACATGCTTTGGTACGAGCACTATGATGTACCGACCATCTTGCAGCTTTGAAAGTGCCAGTGCATTGGGACATCAGAGGTCTGTGAACACTGTGGGGTCCAGCTGCCAGTGTTGTCTACTGTTCATTACAGACACCCTATCAGGGTGACGTTTCCTGTGTTCAAGTGAGTGTGCTGCCAGCATCACCTATTGTGAGAACGCAAAGAGTAACAAAACCTTGTTGGAGGCCACCAACAGCAGCAGAATCCAGACTTGTGGACATGACAGGTGATGCTCTGCTTCAGTGGGCAACGTTACACGTGGGACTTCATCCTGGCTAAAGTAGCTAGGCTTCTGCTCAGTGCAGATTTCCTGCATGCCCAAAGACTGTTGGTCGATCTTAGGATGTCAAGGACTTTGAGTCATTACCCTGCTCACTTAGAAATTTCTCCACAATGACTCTGCTAAGCTCATGACTGCCGCATGTGAGTTTACTCGACTGCTGGGCAAATTCCCAAACCTCACCAAGCCTACATTCTCCACTACAGTTGCAAAACATGGGGTTGAGCAACAAATTCCCACAACTGGCCTGCCAGTCCATGCCCGTGTGCCTGGACTGGACCCTGAAAAGCTGGCAACCTTGAAGGCTGAGTTTGTCACCATGGAAATACTTGGCATTGTACTAGGGTTGAATGACCCCTAGGCTTCACCCCTCTATATAGTCCCTAAGTCCAATGGATGTTGCCCCTATATGGTGATTACCAGCTGGCTGGTGGCGTAGTGGCATCGGCGCCGGACTTCGGAGCGGAGTTCGAATCCAGCCAGCTCCCTTACACGCTTTCCATCCGTGCTGGGTTGAGCGTCGAGCTAGCAACTCAGCCTCGTAAAAATACGAAAGCCTGCTAAAAAAAAATGCCATCACGACAGCGTCCCGATGACTGCACTTGGAGTTAAGGGCTTTCTTCATTCGGTGATTGCCGGCACCTTAACGAGGCCACCAGCCAGTCCCACACATCCAAGACCATTCTGCACGTTTACCTGGAAATTTAATTTTTCCGAAGTTATTCTAGTTAGGGGCTACCATCAAGTGCCTGAGTGCCTGAAGGACATTCCCAAAACTGCGGTGATAACCCCATTTGGCCTTTTTGAGTTTCTGCTCATGCTGCTTGGACTGAAAAATGCAGCACAGACTTTCCAACGGCCGATGGACTGTATTAAAAGACTCAGATTTTCTTTTCATCTACTTTGATGACCTACTTATCACCAGGGCATCGAAATCCGAAAATGCATCTCATCTCTGCACACTTTTCGAGCGCTTAAGCCGACACAGGTCGATCAATAACCCTGCTAAATGCCAGTTTGGTTTGTCAACCATTGGCTTTCTCAGCCATTGCAACCCCACCAAAGGTGTGAAACCCCTCCCATCAAATATAGACACTATCATGGATTTTCCACCGCCCCACACTACTAAAAAACTAAAGGAGTTTTTAGGCATGAAAAATTTCTGTCAAATCTTCATTCCACGAGCTGTTGGCTTATGCTCCCCCTGTATAGTGTGCTTAAAGAGAATACCCCTAATCATGAGCTTGACTGGTCAGTGGACAGGACCAGGGCATTTGATGATACCAATTGAGCTCTTTCTAACGTGACCCTACTGGCACACCCGCTCCCCAATGCACCCATAGCTGTCACTACTGACGCTTCAGATTATATTGTGGGTGCTGTGCATATGGACGGTTGGTTGGAGGACATGTGGCAGCTGCTCACATCCTTCAGCAGACAGCTCCATCTCCCCGAAATGGAGTTAGGCCGTGAGCTTCTCAGTGTCTATCTGGCTGTCTGCCATTTTCATTTTCTTCTAGAGGGTTGCCATTTCACAGCGTTCTTTGATCACAAAGCCATGGTGCATGCGATGGCTAAAATATCAGACCCTTGGTCTGCATGGCCGCAACCCCACTGGGTGTACATATCTGAGTTCACAACTGGTATACAGCATATCAAGGGGGAAAATAATGCCTTGGCTGATTGCCTCTCACGGCCAGCCGTTGAGGCTGTACACATGGGGTTGACTATGCTGGAATGGCAGCTGACTAAGTTACTGACCCAGAGGTCCAGGCTTACCGAACAGCAGTCATTGTAATGTATTGTGTGAGTATTCGTAGGTCAGAGTGCGTATGACATCAGGATGTGGTTAAGCAAAATGGAAGTCTGTTGAATAAACGTGGTTGTTCAATCTACAGCGGTGTCCGAGTCACATCAATACTACAGTCATGGCCTGCAGTTGGCTGAAAAGACAGAGAAAGTGCAATGTGCTACGTTTCTGCATGTGGCGGGGGAAGAGGCAATAAAAGGTTTGCAACACGTTTGTCTTCCAAGATGATGAGAAAGATAAAATTGAAGTGTTGAAGAAAAAGTTTCAAGATTACTGCGAACCGAGAAAAAACCTACCGTACATCCGACACATATTTTTCACGAGGGCTCAAGGACCAACAGAGACCATAGACGCCTATGTAACAGATTTGAAGAACAAGGCAAAAGACTGTGAGTTCAGACAACTGCATGATTCTTTAGTATGCGGCATACGAGATGATCAGGTGAGAGGCAGGCTATTGAGAGAGGCCGAGCTTACATTAGAAAAGGCGATTGATGTTTGCCGTGCCAGCAAAATCACGTCAAGTCAGGTTAAAGTGCTCAATGAAGAGATTGAAGTGCACAAAATAAAAACTGTGAAAACTGACAAGAGTAGGACAAAACCAGCTCCACAGGATGATCAAAAGGACGTTAACTGCAACAGATGTGGTTATAAACATGGATACAGAAAATGTCCAGCCTTTGGTCAGACATGCAAATTATGCAGGGAAAAAAATCACTTTGCAAAGATGTGCAAATCGCAGGAGCACGCAAGGAAAATGCATGCTGTGGAACAGAGTGAGGGCAACAGTGACATGTTCATTGGCACAGTTGAAGTGGAACAGGAGGTATGCATCAAGAATATTGACAATGCAGAGATGGAGGATGAAGATAATTGGACTCAAGATCTGATAATAAACAGGAGGAATGTGACATTTAAGCTTGACACTGGGGCAAAGTGCAATGTAATGTCAGCAGAAACATTCAGCTCACTGGACATCAGAGGAAGACTGAGAAAAACCACCTATAAGCTTGTTGCATATTTCGGCCTCAAGACAGCACCATTGGGAAAGAAAACACTCACCTGTGTGTACAAAGGACAAAAACGCAAGATAGAGTTTGAGATAGTACAGCAACATGTTCCAGCAATACTGGGCAAAGCAACATGCACAAAGCTAGGCCTGGTGAAGCGAATCTATGGTGTTGAAAAAGAAAATGACATTCTCAAAGACTTTACTGATTTGTTTTCTGGATTAGGATGTTTACTGGGGAAACACCATATCCAGATTGATCCAACTATTGCACCAGTCGTGCATGCCCCGAGAAAGATTCCAGTAGCTCTCAGGGATCGAGTAGTGGAGGAGCTACATAGAATGGAACAGATGGGAGTCATAACGAGAGAAATAGAACTGACTGACTGGGTGAATAGTATGGTGACAGTGGTCACAGAAAAAAAGATGAGGATTTGCACGGATCCACAAGCTCTCAAATGAGCCATCAAACGAGAGCACTATCCGCTGCTCACGGTTGAAGAGGTTGTCTCCCGCATGCCTAATGTGAGACACTTTTCAGTATTAGACACAAATCAAGGTTTCTGGCAGATCAAGCTGGATGAGGAAAGTTCCAAATTATGCACTTTCAACACGCCCATAGGGAGATATCGTTTCCTGCGCCTACCCTTTGGGATTTCTTCTGCATCAGAGGTATTCCAGAGGTCCGTGGCACAAATGATTGAAGGCCTGGATGGAGTGGTCAGTATCATTGATGATTTACTGGTATGGGGTGACACAATTGAGGAACATGATCAGAGACTGAGGAAGCTCCGGGAGAGAGCACGTGAATACAACCTAAAACTGAACAGAAGTAAATGTAGGATCAGAACTACAGAGATCAAATAAATAGGTCACGTACTCAGCGCTGATGGGCTAAAACCAGATAATGAAAAGGTCAGGGCTGTGGTACAGCTACATCAAGGAAGGACTACTGAGGTTCATGGGCATGATACAATATCTTGCCAAATTAATTCCCAACTTAGAGGTCAGCGCTCCACTTTGAAAGCTACTAGAGAGCAACACTGAATGGGATTGGGAAGACGAACAAAAGCAAAGTTTTGACACATTGAAGCAGTTGGTTACCAATGTACCAGCACTCAAGTTCTATGATGTCAATAAACCGGTGACGATGTCTGTGGATACCAGTTCACAGGGAATAGGAGCTGTTATACTGCAGGATGGGAGGCCTGTGGTGTACGGATCATGAGCAATTACGGACTGTCAATGCTGATATGCTCAAATCGAGAAGGAATTACTCACCATAGTTTAGGTTCCACCAATATGTATATGGCAAAGAAATCCAGGTTGAGTGATCACAAACCACTTGAGAGCATCTTCAAAAAGCCACTCCACCAAGCTCCTATGAGGCTGCAAAGGATGCTTCTCAGGCTACAGAGGTACACTCTCACAGTCACCACACTGATGCTTTGAGCCATGCTTACCTCAAAAGGCAAAAGGAAGAGCTGCTAGGAAGAGAGCTGGAGGTCAACTGGGTTACACCTCAGCTACCCATCTCTGAAGAGAAGTTGAACATGTTCAGGAAAGTGACTGCAGATGATCCTGAAATGCAGAGCTAAGAGACACAACAGAATGAATGGATGGCCAACAGAAAGAAAAGATGTTCCATAGGAAATGCAGAAATACTGGACATTTAAAGAGGAAATCAGCTATGCATCAGGACTAATGTTCAAAGTGGCAAAACTCATTGTACCAAACCAAATGAGACAGGAAATGCTCAACAGAATTCATGAGTCACACCTGGAGATAGTGAAATGTAAAGAAAGAGCAAGGACCATTCTCTATTGGCCAGGTATGTCAACTCAGATAGAGGACATTGTGTGCTGTCTGTAATGAAAACAAAAACAGCAATCCAAGAGAGCCTTTGCTTCCCCATCTACTACCAGGAAGACCACGGGAGAAGACTGGCACAGATCTCTTTCACTACAATAGTGCAGAATATCTGCTTTGTGTGGATTACTATTCAAAATATCTGGAGATCACCAAGTTAAGTGACATGTCCAGTCAAGGTGTCATTACCACAATGAACTCGACATTGGCAAGACATGGTATTCCAGATATTGTCGTTAGTGACAATGGTCCACAATATGCCAGTGGTGAGTTTAGAGGGTTTTCAGAAAGCTGGGAATTTCAACATGTTACTTCCAGTCCTGGGCACGCTCAGTCTAATGGACAAGCAGAGAGAACTGTACACACTGTCAAGAACATGCTCAAGAAGGCACAAAGCAGCAACGGTGACCCGTACATTGCTCTGCTTGAATACCGCAACACACTGATTGAGGGTGCGGGGTTCTCTCCTGCACAGCTGTTGATGGGACGTCGTCTGAAGTCCAAGCTGCCAACATCCACAACTCTACTGACTCCTGAAGGTAATGCTCAACTACATGACAAGCTAAAGTACAAGCAAATAAAGCAAAAGAGCTACTATGATAGACATACAAGACAGTTGCCAGATCTGCGTACAGGTGAAAATGTCAGAATACAGAGAGGAGACACTTGGCAACCAGCTGTGGTTGTGAACAGACATCAGCAACCAAGATCCTTCGTAGTTCCCACGCCGGATGGAAGAGTCTACAGGAGGAACAGGAAGCATCTGCTGAAGACAGGTGAGAGGGAGTTTCCACATACAGATGCACAGGACATTTCCACAGATACAGACATGGAAACAAACGACACCAAGAGTGAGGGGCGTGACAAAACCCCACGGTGCAATGAAGGTGAAGGTTTGGCGAGGGCCGACCGAGGTGGGAATGCAGACCGCAAAGACACAGAGGTCACTCGAGAGACTGACACTGATGAAGGGCAAGCACAGTCACAGTTTTGTTACACATGGTCTGGGAGACAAGTCAAACTTCCAGCTAGGTATAGAGACCAGATCTACCTACAGTCTCGCACAGTTTGAGGCAAAGTCACACATGTTATAAGTTCCAAGGTGTGAGATAAAATATTTATTTGTCTGTGTTAGTAAAAGAAAATATACTGCTGTTAGTATTGTAAGATACAATGTAGAATACAGTATAAGAAGTTAAGATTTTTTTTAGTGTATGCCTTGGCTATTGCAATGTAAGAAAGGCATATCTAGAGACATTGTTTTGGTAACTCACAGTGTTGTAAAAAAATCTTAAGAAGGGAGATGTAATGTACTGTGTGAGTATTTGTAGGTCAGAGTGCGTATGACGTCAGGACGTGGTTAAGAAAAATGGAAGTCTATTGAATAAACGTGGTTGTTCAATCTACAGCAGTGTCCGAGTCACATCAATACTACAGTCATGGCCTGCAGTTGGCTGATATTAAGTTCGGGGAAGCTGGGGTTTCTTTCCTGCGGGATGCCTCAGCCGGTGGCCCTCACTCCATTGTGCGGGCAAACTGGAGACGTACTCCTCTTGACTCCATACATGTCCTCCCACCTCTGGGCTGGAAGGCCTGACTGAAAATGGTTGCACTAGAGTTTGTCTGGCATGGCCTCAGAAAGGACAGCCATGACTGGCAACACTTGCAGCTTGCCCCCAGCACATCCTTGGGTGTACTGTTTGTTAACACCGCAGATTTCAATGTACCTGTCATAAATAAATCCGAATCTGAAATCCAGACCTGAAGTTTGCAGATGACAGGAAAATTGGAGGTGTCATTGGGAGAGAAGAAGAGGTTATAGAAGGTTGTCTAAGGCTACAGCAGGATATGGTTCAGTTGGAAAGTTTGCTGGAACAGTTGGTAGATGGAATTGAATCCTGACATGTGGAAGATGATGCACTTGGGACAGTCAAACAATGGAAGGATGTGTACACTAAATAGTGAGGCCCTAAGAAATGCTGACGAATAGAAGGGCAACAGGTTACAATTCTATATTTCCATGAAAGTGGTAAAACCGGTAGATGGAGTGGTGAAGAAGACTTATGACATGCTTGCCTTCATTTGTCAGGGCATTAAATCTAAGAACTGGGTGATGATGTTACAACTTCATAAATTACCTGGAGTTTCGTTCTTCACCGCTATAGCTGTGGTTGTGCTGGAGAGAGAGCCAAAGTGATTAACCTCCCTCATTAGATGCTACCTGATCTGCTAAGTCCCTCCATAATTTTCTGTGTGTTAACCAGAGTGTTTCCTGAATTGAAGGACTTCAGTTATGGGAAGAGTTGTAATGGTCAGGAGTTGTTTTTTTCAGAAGGGAAGGAGGCTAAGGAGTGACCTGACCAAGTTATATAAAATGAGAAGAATAGATAGGGTAGGTAACCAGAATAATTTTCCATGGTTGGGCTATCAAAAACAAGATATAAATTTAAGGTGAGAAGGAAGAATTTTAAATGGAATCTGAGGGGAAATGTCTTTGCTACATAGAGCAGTGGATTAGTGTAGATAAACAAAATGATTGCCGTGGTAAAAAAATGATAAACAAAATGAGAGAGGTCAGAGGAGAATGGCTAGACTAGTTCAAGCTGACAGGAAGGTGACAGTTACTCAAATAACCATACATTACAACAGTGGTGTGGAGAAGAGCATCTCTAAATGCACAACACATTGAACCTTGAAGTGGATGGCCTACAGCATCAGAAGACCACAGGTGGTACCTATTGGAGTGACTACTGAGTGTATATTATCAAGACTGAGGTTACCTGTTCACCAGCCTCCAGTGCCTCAATGATAAAAGCTATTCCAAATTTTCTGGCCACTGACATACAATTTCCACTAGCTTTTCTCTTAATTACCTTCATGTCCTCTTTAAGTTCAGCTACTTATTAGATCCACATCCTGATCACTTGATTTGATTCACAAAGGAACTCCAGATGATGCAATTCCCCACCTGGTATTGTTGATGACTTCCTCTTCACAGGGTACTTTTATCTTTCCCTTCTAAACTGCCGTCATTATTCACTCCTGAGATGCCGTATTTAGATATCTACAGAATCTTTGTAAACCATCATTGCACATTTTCTCTCTCACCCGCACAGCTTTTGAACATGCTATAAACTACCGAATCAATGTCCATTTATCCCAACTGCATTTTCCCTTCATTTTTCTTGAACCCCTCAGCAGAGTTTTAACACGGTTGCCCACTGCTAATTTTTTCCTCTCACGCTTAGCTGAGAACAACTATTGTTTTCCCGTTTCAACGTTACTTACTTACTCGTCCCCAGAGGAACTGCTTAACTGGTTTCTTTTACCATAACCCCGTTTCTGATTTCATACCCCACCCCATTTTTTTCTCAGGCTAAATTAGACTGCTCACAATCTCAGCATCCTCTTTAGATATGAAGCTGAGTCTTAGATATGAAGCTTTTAATAAAATATTTTTTGCAATTGATAAACAAATTATATATTCCCTTTTCCTCAATATTACTCCCTAAATATGAACATTTTGACAGTGAACATGACCCTGTTTATCCATAAGCATCTCTATGCAATTTTGAAGTTTGTCTCTCCTGTCTTGAACCATATTCATCAACAGAAGTAGTTAGTATTCAGGCTAGAATGCAAAACATTTTAATGCTTGTCAACAATTTCCCCACTGCCTATGGCCTTTCTTGAGTCGTGAGTTTGCGAGTTTGATACAAATTTATGATTTGGCAAGGATTTTGTTCATCTAAAAACAGCACTGCATGCAAAGCATCTCAATAAAACCCTTTCCAATTCTTTAATTGACCCTAATGCTTTTTCTTTTGCTATCTTCCCTCCTTCAATGCTTCTCTGCTCCATGCTGCCATCTAACACACCACTCAGAACATAACACTCTGTCAGAAACTCCAGATCTATAGGCTCTCAATACTGCAGCCTAACAGTCTGTTTTTAGTAATTGTTTGAAAACACTGGTTGATGACATCTGAATACGTGCCCTGTTTTTGCAGGATTTCAATTCATATTTGATCAAATATAAAACTGAAAAGCCTTTGCAGGTGAAGTAACAAACAATCAGTTTTCTTCGCCTGTGACGGTTTTGCAGAACTTCTGAATGTGATTGTTGAGAGGTCCTGATCACGTTATTTATCCTTGCACTACACACCAGGCCATAGATTTGGAAAAGTCCCTGACAAATTTAATCCGGTCCACACTTATAGCTATGAGATGTATGAATTTCAGAATGCCCAACCCTTCTCAAATCCCCAATGGAATTATAAAACTGAAACCATCTCCAAAGTAATTCTCTGCCTGACGTGTAACACACTCATAAGTAGAAACTGAGGAATATTTCCCACTGGGGAGTAAAACAGCAACATCTCCCCATCAAAGAATTTGCCCCTCTCCTAACAAAAGCGGATTGTCTTTCTGACCCATTGCTTTTCCCTTCTATCAACCCTATTCTCCAATTCACAACCCTTATTTTCTTCTTTGCATGCTCTTCTCTTTGTTTTCAATCCCAGATCTCTTTTCTCCTTATAAATCCTGTAACTTTCTATTCCCATTTAATATACCACCCCAGGCCCCCTTTTCTTCTGATTTGGGACTACCCTCGACCTCTGCTAGACTCATAGAGCATTTGTGGTCTTGATTTTTTGTGTGTAATACTTTTAAAAAACGCTCCAGCTTTGATCTCTCAGGAACAGTTGAATAACCTGAGGGTTACGTGTGTTAAATGATGGCTCCAATTATTCCCAGTGTGTTAGACTTACGTGTTTTACTCTCAAAAGAATATTTTTTTTCTTTATGTTAAGAAATTGATGTTGCATTAGCTATCTTGGTGGATTGCTGCGTTAGATCAGATTACAGAGAACAGGTGGGAATATACCGTAGAGGTTTGAATGCAAGGATAAGAATTTTAAATTCAAGGTTTGTCCATCTTTCTTGCACACTCTGACAACCTCCCCACCAGAAATGAATGCAGCACTTACTACAGCTTTGGGTCCACGCAGCTGAGTTTTGGATTAATTCTGGTTCGTGAAGAGTGAGAGATGATAGAGCGAACAATAATACGGTGTCCATGCAAGTGATCAAAGGTGATATCTCAGCCAGATAGGCTGAGGCAAGCGTAATGCTACAGATGTGGAAAGTCAATGGAGCTTTAGGATTCAGTGTTTTGTGTCAGAAGCTCAGTTCAGATCTAAATGGATAGAACTCTTCATTCTATATAGAAACCCAGCTGTTTGCATCAATATACAGTAATAACATCAGAGATACAGTGATATAGATCATTGATGATGACTTGGTGACATTGTCAGCCGAATATAGCAAAGGTAAAGTTTTCACCAGCCAGATGAAACAATATGGCAATATAAGATCTCACTTTCTTGGAGCAAAATTATACAATGAAATAATCCATTTGAATTGTTTCAGATTATATATCAAATGTCATGATCAGAAAATGGCATGACATGGAGAGAGAAACATGGCACAGTTGACTTTTAATCATTTGGATATTTAAATAATTAGCAAAATGAACTAAACACAGCTCACAGCTAATCTGGAGAACGCTATATGCAACTTGGCTGTTGTTTAAATTTGATGGTTACTCATGCATAAGGAGCAGAATATTATTTATAGAGGTGTACCAATAGATAACTTGCTACATTGGTAGGTTAATTGTTCACTTTAAATTACCTGAGAGACCATTCATCATTACTGTTGTGATGAATGGTCTTCAATCTGACACATTGACACTGTTTCTCTTCCCACAGACGGGCCTGACCTGCTGAGTATTTCCATCACTTCTTTATTTTAGGTTTCCAGTATCTGCTGATTTTCTTTATTTTCACTGTATGTTATCTCAAGTATGTAGGCAAGTTATAGATTTGGGTGGTCATTGATAGGAATGAGAAGAGAATTAAACGGGTTGTTTTAAGTAAGTGCTTAATGGACAATACAGTCTCATTGAGCCGATGGGCCTTTTTCCAAGCAGGATTACTGGATGAAAATTGCTCCAGGGCTTGGAATGCTGCTTCTAGTGTGGAAAATTGCTACTTCACGATAGTTAGTGTGATCTAGAGAAAGGATTAGCTATTCCCCTTTCTGTTGGTTATATTTAAGATTATTATCGATTTTCGTGTCCAAGGAAACAATTCACACGTCAATTCATTCAATGTGATAAAGCATTCCAAGGGCACTATAGTGACAGAAATTAATATAATAAGCTCACATCCAAAAGAAAGGTGAACAAACATATCTTATGAAAGATTTTAACGATGGAAAGAGCTGACATTCAGTATGAGTTAGGGGAGTTCTGTAGAATCCACAATCATGATGAGAAACTGTGGAAGTAGACAGGGCAGAATTCGAGCGGTAAAGGATGCTGGAGGGAAGATGAGGATGCAGCAGTTTGTACATTTATGTTGAAGATATTAAACGTTTAAAGATGTCTGGTGTTCAGAATGAATGCATAGAATAATGGAGACCAGGTACATGAGGTGAGTATGGACAGGAAAAAAATTTAAATAAGAAGATTTTGATATGGGAAATGATATGCACAGGGGAATATTAAATGAATTAATGAAAGAAGAAATACATTGGAGAAAAAGCACAAAATATCTAGAAATTGGATTATAAAGATGTCTTCATTTTAGGTATCAACTGGATAAAATTTGGACAAAATTTTACTGAGAGTAGATTGCTCTTTAAACAAATCCACCTGCACTACCATTAGTTGAAGCCAAATGCTTCACACTGTGACCATTGTGGAAACTATCTAATTAATTTTGATTTCAGTGAGCAGTGGTTAGAAGCTTTGATACTATCAGAACTTTGAGGTCTGCCAGCGTCAGTTTATTTCACCTTTAACAGCTGGGATCTTTTCATATGCAGGAAAACCTCCCATTCACTGAATGTGCAGTTCTTTGTGGAACGTTGAAAGAACTTCCTCATGGTGAATGTCCTGTTTAGTATTCCTGAGGCAATCTGCTTTGCAGGAGAATTTTCAGCAGTTGGCACTGCCCAGAGGAATGGATTCTGGGGGAAAGGGCTACTTCTTCTTTGTATGGCTGTTCAGTATAGTGTGCTTTCTGACCACTGCAGCTGAGCACAGGTAAAAGGAGAATTTTGCAAACAAGTGGAGAGAAACAATAAGTTTTTTTTTGCCTGTGTTTGCCCAATGGTGCCTTGCATTACACTCCAAGCAAATGCGGAGACAAGAGTACTTCGTACTATGTGCTGCATGAACAACAACAGGTGAAGCTTTTGGTTCTCATTACAAGCCAACTGACCCTCTCCACAAGGACTTGTATCTGTATTGCTCTACTGTACCCTGAATCACGCTTATGGAGGAAGGGATGTTGGGAACTTCCTGCCTTAACCAATCTTTCCTCTCACCCGTCCCTACAGAACACAAGAATTCCACAGGAATCCTTTCTAGTGTTAGTCTTGTATACATTTAGATGAAAATGGGGATCTGTCTCTTTCTCTCATGTCTATATCTCCCTGGCAGTCATGGTGTACGTCACTGTTGTCCGCCTGCAAGGAGTAACGTGTCTTTAAGGGCTAATGGCTGCTCAATACATCGTTGATGTGTTAAATTGAGTAAAACCTTGTTTCAATGGCTGTTTCTAGATGTAAATCACACTGTCTCTGGTTTTGAGCTGATTGCACTATATTGTCTGGGGACCTGATTCATTGTTAGTGCTAAATGTAATCATCTTCAATTATTTTTGAGAAATCAGATTTCCAGGTAAAGTGGGAGCAAACAATTTTGAAAAAAATGGTTAGAACGTGATGCTTGAATCTCAACTCTGTCTGAACATGCCCAGTCTGAGAAAATCTTCAGTGGATGGAATGAAACAGTGGGAAATGAAATGTACAGAAGGGGCCAAAATTGATGGTTTCTGTTTTTGTGGTGTTGAGTTGGGGAAAGTTCCCATGGAATTGGGACACAATGTCAACCCGGCAGGAATATCACAGAGGTAGCATAGCATCAAATGAAGTGTTGGATCTGTGTTCTGCATGCAGATTGTTCCCATTCCTATGCACAGAGAAGTCTGACATTTTTGCATGTGAGGATTAAATATTTGAGATTTTCTCTCTTTGTATGTTAGGGATTATACTGTCTTTGTGAAGATCTTAATTTTTGATTCACTTGAAAGCTGCAATTATCCAAATCATAAAAAACTATTCATGTTTTGCTACATGCATCAGGCCCACTCCCAAATGTTGGACATCCTATTCTAGTTTGCTTTTCAGTGTGGCCCTGTATAAAGCTGTAACAACCTTACATGGAAAGAAGAATTTTTAAAATTTTTTTTAAAACTTATTCCCTTCACAGGCCTACCAGTAGATTCATATATGAAAATCTCACAAGCTCTGTAATTGAGTTGTCACACTTGGTTGGGCTATCAGAAGAGTCCTTAGTTTTCTTGTGAATCACTTAAAATGTTGGCCTGGGTTCTCACCTTTTTATCTGTACTGTTGTTTATTGTGTAATCATCTTTCCCTGAGATAGCATTTGAAATAACTGCCTAAACTCCTTCCACCAAAGTTAGCTGATATTTTACTCAATATTATGTAACAAAAATAAAGTAAGTTCCTGTTAATTTTGAGAAGAGTTTGACTTCAGGAAACTTTGAAAAGGAAGAGGAGAAATTGTATAACATACTGGTAATTTTCGCAATGGGTTGAGTAAAGCACAATTTGATTGATAACTGATTAAATCAATCACAAATAGAGTCAGGGTGGATGTAAAGTTGGCTAATCATTGAACAAGAAACCATAATTGTTAGTCAATATGTCCATTAAAAGCTTTTTAATCCTATCTTCATATCTTGTATTCAGAAAAGATAGTAATGAAGGGCCCATGTCTTCTTTTTTTCATCTAGTTTATCAGTTTCATTAAAATCAATTGGTTTAAAAGTACTGCTTATTTTATTCACATTTTTGATATTGTTGCTTTAAAACAGTTTTGTTGTGATTCATTCACATGCATCATCTGAGTTGATTGAAACATTACCACTGAATTACCCTGAAAATGATTTACTGATGGCCATTTCTGCATGAGTTGACTTTCTGGTCTACATATTCTGTTCATCTTTTGTTTCCATTATCAGAGCACCCAGTTAAAGAGAAGGTATTTGTGGCTCCCCGATCTTGCCTTTTTCCTTGCTCTCCACCTTTTATAAATACATGACTTGATGTATGCGTGACTTTTTCAAATACCCTGCAGTTTTGTCTTCTCACCTTTGTTTCAGTGTCATGGTGCACGCGTGGGCACACATAACTGCACGTGCATGTCCGTCACTGTGCGTGTGTTTCCACCACTGTGCACACACGTGTGTGCACGCATTTACTGCATCTGGAAGAGTCCACTCTTTCTGTGAAGCACTTATGCAAGTCTTTTTGGCAGGTGTCTGAGTCAGAAATATAAGACAAGTTCCCGGACAAGTTCAATGACCTCACTGTAAGCAGCTATAATAGGACTCGACACAGATATCACTAAATGCCACCTATTCTTTGTTCCCTTCATTAAGAAAATCATTAAATAAAGCTGAAGCACCTAACAATCAACTATTGCCAATGGTTACAGACAGGCACAAAGAGCCTCAATTGGTCATTCCTACACAAGTACTGCACAGCATGGGTCCTTTGACCCATCAAAACACACCATGCATGAAGCACCCATTCTCCCTACTCTTACCCATACCCATTTTGCTTTTCCCACATTCCCATCAACCTTTCCCTCAATTCTCTCACTCATCTTTACGAGGGTGCTTTAGAGAGGCTGATTAACCTATCAACCTTCTTGCCTTTCAAGATGTTGAAGGAAACTAGAGCATCCAGAGGAAATCCGAACGGCATCAGGAAGAACCTGTAAACTCCACACAGGCACCTGCTATTCCTCACTATTTACCTTCTGCACTATTTATTGAATTTGTAACTCACAGTCATTTTTATGTCTTGAATTGCTCTGCTGCCACAAAACAACAGATTTTACTACGTACAGCAATGATGAAAAACCCGGTTCTGATTCTGCAGAGGTCACATTTGAACCTGGCTCGCCGGAGTAGTGAGGCAGTAACTAACTCACAGTTAGTTCCTAAACAACGCAGCTTTAGGAACAATCATTTAGAATATACCTCCATATTTCAAAACTACCATTCACTCACTCTGCATTTTTCTTCTCCATCACACTCTGTTTTTTCCATTATATTTGTATTGTCAGATATATTCTCCAATAGTTCTTCGATGAACCTGAATTTTCCCCAGCTAAATATTGGGGGAGTGAAGAGAGGACTACAGGGAAATTCCCTTGCTACATTTGTGGCATGATTACCAGCACAGACTTGAGTCCTCCTAATGCCCAAGATAACACTGACTCGCACTCTGTTGTGTTATTTAATCTCAAACTAATGCTTCTAACACAAAAAAAGAAACTACAAATGCTCAAGTCTGAACTAAATGAAGTTTAGTAAATAAATCAGACGACACTGGAAACATTTAGCAAGTTTGAAGGGGTATGGGCCAAATGCAAGCAAATATGGGGCAACATGGGCATATTGGTCAGCCTGGACAATTTGGGCTGAAGGGCCTGACTCTGTGCTGTGTTACTCTACGGCTCTAAGTCAGGCAGCACCTGTGGAAGGTGAAACAGAATGAACATTTTAGGCTGAAGAACCAACTGTGTGCTATTTGAGAGAATCTGATAAAGGATCTTCAACTTTGTAATTTTAAATTTTCTGAGGTGAAAATTGATCTACTTCCACCTCTCTACTTGATCCACAAGGATAGCAGAAGAGCTTCTAGGGCAATATTTTATACTTAATCACGGTAGAAATCCAAGGAAATTTAGTTGTCTCATTGACTTTCTAGGAAATTGATAAAATAAAATAGCAATCAGGAAATCAAATTGGAAATTAATTAGAAAAACAAAAATTCAGAGACATTAAAAAAAGCAGAGGAGTTTTTAAAAGTTGAGTTGTAATGACATTAAAAATGATCAGAAACAGTGGAAGTGTTGCTAAAATAACCAACTAAAAGCTGGAATGCCAAAACACAAACTGACCAGAAAACTTGATCTGCAGAGCAATGTTTTAAAGAATGGTAGAATTAAGAGTCGAAAGGAACTGGCTGTTACAAATCAAAATATAAATATTGGGAATAACAATTTGTAAAAGCATGTAAAACAAAAAAACACTCAAAATTAACACAGAAAGTTGTCTAACTGCTCAATTGCATTGTGGTGGGGATGGTAGGTGGAGGCAAATACCAAAGTATTTCGCTCATTGCAGTGCAAGGACCAGGAAATGTTACGTCTGCACAAGCTTTTTCTATTCCCCAGCAAAAGCTACAGCAAACATAGCCGAATGGCAGGCTAGAGTGGGCAGCTGCTGGAGAACATGATGCTTGTAAATTCCTTGGTGGAAAGTTCAGGTGGAGCAGTGGAAGAGGGAGGGTAATCTAAGATAGAGAAATCTGAGACTTTTTATGACTTGAAAAAAAACTCAAAGATAGCATGAAGATTATTACAAGAAATTTGTCATTGAAGATCATTCTATTCCATTGTATTGTATCTGAAATGGAAAGAACCAAATTACTGTAATTTTGTGAAAATTACACACCTTTCTTAAATTTGAACTTCGACCAAGGCACAATTTGACCCTGTCATTTTATTATAAAACTCAAGTATTTGCTTTCAAGATCCCAATTGTCTGCAAGAAATGTTTTTTAATTGAATAACTCCACCTAAATTGAGTTCACATTCAAAAATTTCAGTAGTAAATGGGAATCTATTTGTATTATAATTTGATAAATTGATATGAAAGTGACAGTCATGGTCTTAAACAAAACTTCATCAACACCAAAAGAGAGATGGTTGTGCTTGTAATCTATACTTTACCATATTTAATGTTGCATAAAACAATAATACCGAAAGGTAAAATCTCAGCAGCAAATAAGAGCCAGGTTTCCCCCTGCTGGCTACAAAATGAATTACATAAACTTGTATAATTCAGTTTGTATTGTCATTTATTATCACTGACGTATATTGTGAAATTTGTTCTTTGGAGTAATGTAGTGCAATACATAAATTATTATAAGTTACAATAAGAAAAATATAAAATATAAATAAATAGTGCAAATAGAGAGCAAAATAGTCAGGTGGTCATGGGGTGTTTAGAAACCTGTTGGTGGAGCGGATGAAGCAGTTCCTAAAATGTTGAATGTGCATCCTCAGGCTCCTGTACCTCCTCCCTAATAGTAACAATGAGAAGAGGGCATGTCCTGGATGGTGAGGATAGTGATGGATTTGTATGAAAATGTACGAGGCACGTTCATTAAATTTGCAGATGACACAAAATAGGTGGTATTTTTTTAAGTGAGGAAAGTTGTCAGAAACAGTAGGGCAATCTTGATCAGCTAGTTAGGAAGCAAATCAAACAGAGTTTAATTCAGATGCCTGTGTGAAGTTGCACTTTGGGAAGTCGAAACAGGGTAAGACTTTCATGGTGACTAATAGGGCAACTTAGGAGTCCAAGTACTCCTCTGAACGTGGTGTCACAGGTCGACAGGGTGGTGAAGGCAGCAATTAGCATGCTGGCCTTCATTAGTCAGGGCACTGAGTACAGGAGTTGGATTATTACGTTGCAGCTGTATAGGATTAAATGGATCGTTGGAATAATGAAATATATAGTTGTATTCCACTTGAAAAAATTACATACAATCTAAGAAATGAATATGATATATTTTTGAAAATTTGGCTCCCATACCTACAAAAGATAGGATTAAATACATAGGTCCTTTGAAGATAAAATTATAAAGTAATTGGGGAAAGTAAAAATAAAAATTAAAATTATTTTGAACTCCATGGAGCGTGTGGGGATCCTCCGATATCCAGGCAATCTTTCTCTTCTTTCTTTCTTTTTTTTCTTTCTTTAGACAAGGGTTAAGGGGGTGAGGGTTAAGGGGAGGGGGAGAGTTAATATTATTTTTTCTCTCTCTTACTATTTTATCATTACATTTATTCTTTGTAATTTTCTAAAAATTTAATTTTTAAAAAAAGACATTGGCCAGGCTGCAGCTGGTGTATTGTGTTCAGTTTTTGCTACTGTGTTATAGGAAAGACATAGTAAGCTGGAAAGAAATTAAAGAAGATTCATGTGAACATTGCCAGGACTCAAGGGGCTGAGCTATAGAGGGTGACTGGGCAGTCTTTATTCCATAAGAGTGTGGGAGGCTGAGGGGTGATCTTGTAGTGGTTCCTAAAATCATGTTGGGCCTGGATAGTGTGACTGCATACTGCCTTTTTCCTTGGGATATTGTGTCAGAAACTTAAAAATATAGGTCTCTTAATTTTTCCCCACTCACCTTAAACCCGAGGGGCAACTTTATGCTAAGGATAATGCATCTGTGGAGTGAGCTGCCAGTGGAAGGGATTGAGGCAAGTACAATAACATTATGTAAAAGGCTCATAGATGGAATGAGTAAAAGGGTATGGGCCAAATACAGGCAGATGTCACCAGCTTAGATGGGCATCCTTGTCAACATGGATGAGTTGCGCTGGGGTCCCACTTCTGTGATGAGTTACTCCTTGATTCTATGACTAAATTTGGCCAGAAATGATTTCAATTATATTTTGCAAAGGAATAATTTATTTGGCCTGTTTTTGAGCAGAAATAGCCTTTGCCCAATCTATACCTACACAAGATCTTGTTCAGATTTAAGCTTGAGTCAAAGGGTTGCTAATATTCATAAGCCAAATGGTTGTTATTTAATATTTAGCTGTGAGAAAATTATGTCAGAACTTGGTATGAATTAAATTTAACTATATATATATATATATATTCATCTTAGTTATTATTTCAGAACTCAAGTAACTGCTCTCTGTGGACATTCACTGGACCAAAAATAGAATTTTACATTTATATAATGATGTCAATGTCCCTTCTCATGAATATCAGAAAGGTCTTTGTTATATCAGACAATGTTAACATTGGGGGTAAGAGGCAATAATACCAACCTGATCCTCTCGTCATCAGCAACCCCATTTGTACTAGGAAGTCATCGAGTCCTTGGTAGAGGGAAGTTCAAATGAATATTTTTAAGTCTCTATCTGAACCTTTTGTCAGTAAGACCAATTGTAGCATCCTGCTGCTACTGAGTTAGGCACTTTTGTCAGGATTTTACCTCATTTTATGCTATTGATCTAAAAGTGTCTGAAATAGTGCTGTAAAGTTTCAGTGCTAATTTCAGAGGAAATTATAGGCCAGTTAGCCTAACCTCAGTGGTTGGGAAATTGTGGGAGTCAAGGCAACTGGCACCTGTAGAGGTGGAGGGCATTTGGCAGCATCTGCAGAAATTGAAGGAAGCTGGGATAATCATTGAGTCCAGAAGCCCTTACGCATCTCCAATAGTAGCAGCTAGGAAGAAGAATGGGAAGATACGGATGTGGGTGGACTAACGGACTCTGAACAGGTGTACAGTCCCCGACCAGTATGCAGTCCCAAGAATCAAGGATGCGCTGGCTTGTTTGAATGGTGCAACACGGTTCAGTGTGCTGGACTTGAGCAGTGGGAATTAGCAAATACCCAGGAGTGAGGCTGATAGAGACTCATCTGAAATATGTGTCTGATGAGAAGGGAGCTGAAAAAGGGGTCTTGGCTGCCAAGCAGAATCAAGGAAATAAGAAAAAGATATGATCTAAAGGTTAGGTTCTCTCAACTCATGCCTGGAGACCAAGTCGTCATAAAGAATTTGAAGCATGTTGGCTGACCACTGGGTGGCTACGCCCTATGTAGTGGAGAGTCAGATGCCAGATATACAAGTTTTTCATGTGAAACCAGAGGATGGAAATCGGCCTGTCAAGATTCTCCATCAGAACCCACTTTCTACCTCTGGGACAAGAGGTGCGTGTTGACCCAGAGCCTGACCTGGACCCTACCCCTAGTAAGAGGACTCTGTGGTGACATGGAGAGACCGATGGACCAGCAGCGGGAAAGATTAGACCCGCCCCTGCCCTTGAATGGAATATGGATTTGGAGGATGAGAGGAAATGGGGGTGTGGTATTTGCTGCCTTTTGCTAACTCCCCGCTAATTGAGGAAGAGGTTCCCAACCCTTCTCACACTGAGGCAGGTGAAATCGAGAGAACTATCTGTGGACAGGCAGGTTTGCAGCTGGACCACGACGGGGGTCTGGGCTCCAAAGTAACTGGGAATGGAGCTGAGCTCAGCCAAGTGGCAGAGGGACCCGAGGTGCCGGAAAGTACGAGTAACAGACAGGGAGGCCTTGCCATGTAGACCAGAAGTATCCCAAGGAATGTCTGAAACTGAAGACATAGATGATGCGATATAGAGGTCTCAGAGTCAGGAGACCACCAGATAGGCGGTCCTATGCAGCGCCGGGGGAACAGAGGGTTGCGACTATCGTCCTTGTGAGATATATCACTACCATTTACAAATGGATTGGAGATTCTGACATCACAAGATTCCTTTGAAAATGGTGTTATTAATGACAGGATGACAACTTATTTCGAAGTCATGAGGGCATGACTATTTTGGTGGGGGGAGAGCATAATGCCCTGGTTCATATTTTTACCATTACGCTGTATGTATTTCATTTTGGCAGTTCTGTAAGAGCAGTCTGTTCTGTTTTCATGCTTGTTTGGGTTATTGTTGAAGGAGAAACGTGTGCCATCCCATTAGGATGGTTGGATTGAGGGGAGGTTTCTCTGGTGAGGGACACCAAGGCTGGGCTTGGGGCTTTTGTTCGAAAGGAGATGAAGAGAAATGCTGGGGAGAACCGATTTGTAGCATATGACCCGGTGGGAGATTAGTTTGTTCGAGATGGAATGCGAGCGACTGTCAGAAGGTGGTGTGTGCTTTCACGTTGTCCGAGGGCCCAGTGCATGAGTGACAGAGAAGTTCAAGATGAGCTCCAACTTGTGCACATTTGACTGTTTAATCAGAATGGGCCCTTTTTTTGTTATTCTTTACTAAACCTTTAGTTAAGATTCTTAATATAATTCCTTTAATTGTATGCAGTCTGTTATTTTGTGGCAGTAATTTGTAACAGGGTAGCAAGTTACACAGCATCCACACAAACCCAGGTTTGGGGTGGGATCGAACGTATCTCAGTCTCACAAGTTTGGCAGGACCAGAGGTCATCTTCCCTAGACTTATGCAGCCAAGGAAATCAGGGTGTTTCACCTATATCCTCCAGTTTTATCTACCTCCAATATGGTAAAGTTTCCTGCTTACTCAATGTTATAAACAGTACCTCAATCATATCCTCTGTTAACCTGTCCATTCTGAGGAGAACAGATCGATCTCTTCCTGTCTCTCCTTCTACCAGAACTGCTTCTGGTCAATTTTCTCTGCACCCTCTCCAATGCCATCACCTATTTTCCATACCTTGGCGATCAGAACTACACAGTATTCCCCAGCTGATGTCTGATCAAAGTTTTATAAACTCCTAGCATAACCACCCTACTTCTGTATTTGATGACCATATAATGAAGGCCAATATTGTGTTTGTCTTCCTAATCGCATTATCTACCTGCATTGCCACCTTTAGGGATCTATGGATTTATACTTTTATAAAACTTTGTTCCTCAATATTCCTAAGATCACATCCTTTATTGTATATGTATTAGCCTCATTAGATTTCCCAACATTGTTACCTCTTCAAATAAGGAGACACCTCTTTCTCCCTTATTAAGGAGAGAGAGAACCTGTGGTACGTTAAGTGCAGAGTGAACAATGTAGTCTTTGGAGTAACTGCAAGTCTGTGTCCTTACTGTTGCTTTGCTCATGGTTGGGTGCTCAGTAGTGGGCACCGATGATTTTTTTGCCAGTGGGGGGTGCGGGGATTGTTGCTTGCTGCTGCTTACGTACGGGGGGGGGGGGGGGGGGGAGAAGCACTCCTCCATTTTCATAGTTGGTTGCGAAGAAAATGGATTTCAGGGTGTACATTGTATACATTTCTCTGACATTAAATTTGCACCTTTGAAACCCTTTGAAGTCAATTAAATTGGTGAGAAAAGATCTGCCCTTGTCAAGGCCATGTTGTCCATCTCAGATCAGCCTGCTGAGTCCCTCCAGTATTTTCTAGGTGTTGCTTGGATTCCCAGCATCTGCAGATGTTCTCCTTTGTGGCTGGATAAAAAATCAACCCTGGCTTGTGAATGTACTTTTATGCAGTAAGATGTTTAAATAAATTCTGAATCAATATATCAATGTTTTGCTTAAAATTAACTTCCACCCTAGAACACTGGTGATAATGGCTATCTAAACGCATACAGTGGTACTAGAAAGTTTGTGAACCCTGTAGAATATTCTGTTTCTGACAAAATATGATCAGACCTTTACACAAGGCCTAAAACTAGATAAAGAGAACCCGATTAAATAACAAAAAACATTATACGTTCATTTATTTATTGAGAATTATTATCCAATGTTACATGTATTTGTTGGAAAAAGTATGTGAACCTTTGCTTTCAGTAACTGGTATGACCTCTTTGTACAGCAATAACTTCAATCAAATGTTTCCAGTAACTGTTGATCAGTCCTGCGCATCGACTTGGAGGAATTTTAAGCCATTTCTCCTTACAAAACTGCTTCAATTTTGGAATGTTGGATGGCTTTCTTGCATGAACTGTTTGCTTCAGGTCCTTCTGCATTTCTATAGGATTAAGTTCAGGACTTTGACCTGGCCATTCCAAAACATGATTTTTTTTTACTTTAAAAACCATTCTGTTGCTGATTCACTCTTTTCTTTTGGATCATTGTCTTATTTCATTATCAAACTTCTATTAAACTTCAGGTGACAGACTGCTATCCTGACCTTCTCCTGTAAAATGTCTTAATACATTTTAAATTCATTATTCCCTCAATGATTGCAAGCTGTCCAGGCCCTGAGGCAGCAAAGCAGCCCCAAACCAAGATGCTCCATCTATCTTCCCCGAGATGAGGCTTTGGTGTTGGTGTGCAGTGCCCTCCTTCCTCTAAACATAGCAATATGCTTTTCTGACAAAAAGTTCAATTTTTGTCTCATCTGTCCACAGAACATTGTTCCAGAAGCATGGTAGAACATCGAAGTGGTCTTTTGCAAACTTGAGACATGTAACAATGATTTTTTGATTAGCAGTAGTTTCCTCCTTAGTGTCCTTCCATGAACAGCATTCTTGTTCAGTGATTTTCTTATAGCTGACACCTGACTTTAGCAAGTTCTAAAGACTGCTGCAGATCTTTCACTATTACCTCTGGGTTCCTTTTCACCTGCTTCATCATTGCACATTGTGCTCTTGGTGTGATCTTTGCAGGATGCCCTCTCCTAAGGAGAGTAGCAACAGCACTGAGTTTCTTCCATTTGTAAGAAAAATTGTCTACTGTGTTATGATGAACATTCAGCTCTTTAGAAATGCATTTGTAGCCTTTTCCAGCTTCATACATCTCTACAACTCTTCTAAGGTCCTCTGAAAGTTGTTTTGGTCGAGGCCTAGTGCACGTAAACAAATCTTTCTTGAGAAGTGCAGGATCTGTTAGTAACTTGATTATCTTTTTTTTATATATACATAGGGCAGGGTACCTCCACAACCCACATCTCTAATCTCATCTCATTGATTGGAATACCTGACTCCAAATAGCTTTTGCAGAAGGCATTGCGCCAGAGGTTCATACTTTTCTCAACAAATACATGTAATATTGGATCATTTTTTTCAATAAATGAACAAGTACAATGTGTTATTTATTTAATTGGGGTCTCTTTATCAAGTCTTAGGACTTGCATAAAGATCTGATTACATTATAGGTCATATTTATGCAGAAATAGACAAAATTCTACATGGTCCACAAACTTTCTAGCACCACTGTATAAAGTGCTTACCTCCCAGTACCTAAATTCTGCTGCAATTATTTGTAACGTAGTCAAAGTAGACGATGAATTTGTTCAGAGTTGGGTCTTACACCTCAAAACTCTTTCTCAAGTGTCAGAAACGAGCCACGCTCCCGAATAATGGCTTCAAGACAAATTCAAGGAAACAAGTTTATTAACAGTTCTGCAGAGCTGGGCCCCCTCAGAGAAGGGAACCCTGAACCTTACAGGGCAGCAGGTTTTATCCTTCTTCCTTACCACCCCTCCTCCCTGACTCGGGAGGTACACAGTGTTTTCCCATTCCATATTTGGAGTTGTTTTTTTACACGTTTCTGTAAAACAATAGTCCATATCTCAGGACTTCAATGATTCCACAAACAGTTAATTTTGTCAAGGCTTCTGCATTCATAATTAGATCACACTTGTTTACAGACTTTAACCCAGACATAATTAAATCACATTTGTCCTTTGACTTTAACCCGGACCTGTCAGAAACGCACATCTTAATTTTGAATCTTACATCAAGGTATTTAGTTAACAACTGAATTTAATAAAGGGATTGGAAGAACTTCCCTTGCTTTAAGCAAAGTAAACAAAAATTTAATTACATCTACTGAACACTGAAAAAGGTCCAATTTTGAAAAATTCTGAAAGCAAGCAATGTTTTAAAACCTCAGGATATAAAGGGTACCATTGACAATTGAACACATTTAATAGTGTATTTACTGTAGACAGAAGGAGATCCAATGTGCATCAAGTCCATTGATGATCATCTGAGACAATTTAAGACATTAAAATACTGGTAGAGATGTAAAAGTTGGTTTGGTTTTATAAGTATCATTGGAATTTTCATGTTTAAATATTCTATAGAGTAGGCAGGTCCTATGCCTTAACATCAATTCTGACAGTGGAACATTCCCTCAACTGCTACGTTGTTTGCTCAGATCTGTAGCAGGAAATTCAGCTGTGTGCCTAGAGGTTAAAACTGCTATCACTGTGTCATAGCTTTGTACTCCCTCAGTTTACCAGTATAGGTGATATACTCATTTCACAGGTGATTTGCATGGAAACCTTTTGTTTTGTTCCCCCCACCCCTCTGTTGTGCTGGGTTGGGCCCATCCATACTCATCAAAAAGCTCTGAAATTTCACTAGGATTTCCATGTCAATCAGCTGGAAGTAACTGGAAATTTAACTTTATTTGCCCAAAATATTTCTACATCCAACAAATTCACACGGCCCCCAGTCATATCAAATTTCCAGCAATGCTGGAAGCAACGGGATCTTGCTAACTGAGAGGCTTCTTACCATTCAACCATCCAGTTGCATTAAGCTCTGAGCAGAACTAGAATATTGCATGATGAGGCTGCCCAGTTATACAAAGGCCAGGAATTCCCCACCCAATGGCAAAAAAGCGATATCATTAGTGAGCAGGTAGTTGGAAGATGAGCTGCACTGCAATTGATAACCATTCTGCCTAATTGGCCATCCTTCTATTGGAAACAGTGTTGTTCTCCTAACATCTGCTTTAAGAAATTCACTTCCATCAGTGGCTAAACTGTTTTGTATTACAAATTAATTTTGAAATTATGAGTAATCACCTTTGATTTCATTCTCTTTGCTGAGCATGAATTGCTGAAATAAAATCGAACAACACACAAAATGCTGGAGGAATTCAACGTGTCAAGCAGCATCTTCAGGACTTCATCAAACTTACTTTTCTGTTAAAATAGTAGCTTCAGCTAAACTGAATAGATCACTGTAAGGCATCTTTTGAACTAGTCAAGAATCAATACACAATTTGACTACAAAAATGTACTGAGTGTCAATAAATTCAAAATAGACGAACTAGGTGGAAATTGTGCTAGTGTTTTATTTATAAACAGTTCACAAAAGTCCAATGATTGAATAATCAAACAAAAAAAAACTGTGCAAAAGCCAAAGATTAAATGACAAAAAACAGTATCACATTTCAAAAGGAAACACTGGTAAACATTTGTAAAGAAAAAAGACAATATACTCAATTCATGTAAACTTAATCTTCAAGACTTCAGCAAAAAAAAAACCCACAAAAGAAGATATTTCTTAGGAGATTGGACAGCTGAAACAAGAACAATTTCCTCATTGCACCAATACCATTTTTATAAGCTTGCTACAATTTTCATACTTACCCTGCCCCATGCTCAAAGCAAAATTTCATCCCACCTAACTGATGAAATCCTTTTCCTTGGCTGAACATTGCTTAAATATTAGAATGCACTTTTAGACTTCATACTATGTTGGAATTTCCAGATTATGACTGTTTCAAAATTAATCATTAAAGCAATCATCTTTGAAATGAACAACTGAAGTAAAAATTTATCAGCCTTCATTAAATTTTGGAAGCATTCAGCTCCAAAAGATAAATCTTTGTATGTTTTTAATAGATGGCAAGATGATAAATATAAACATGAACACAGGTGGGCTATTAGCATTGTGTGATTAATAGCATAGACCAAGCAGGTAAACTTGATTCTAAACATGAGCTACCAACATTTTGATTGCTGTAGCTGATTACTTGAAGAGCAAAGCCAATACTAAGCTGAACATTTCTGTCTCTACAGTTATCTTATAATTTTAAGACAGTCATATCACACTTTCTGTCAATGAGGAAAATTGCAAAATTCAGTATAAAACTTTATACAACTGGTACTGAATTCATTAAGAAATGATGATCTGCTGCAGCCTTGAACCAAATGATGATAATTTAAATTGATCAACTTGGTAATACTTTACATTATTCAACTTGAACTGATGTAAAAAAAAAAATGGCACTGTGTACCAAATAACTGTATTGTATGTACTTTAGATATTACCAATGCTTCTAGATCAAGGTCATGAATCTTCCTGATTGTTAAAACAGTTTGGGTAGCTGTCGGAGCCTATTTACATCCAGAATGTTCCCTATTGTATTACTGCTTTCCACTATTTTTTTCCTTTCAGGAGCATTTGGTACTAATTTTTTAGAAAACTCTTGAATTTCATTTTCTTTGTTAGAGTGTCCATTGCAACCAATTTCTTCAGTAGCCTGCTTAATTTTAGGTTTTGAGTTTTTTAGAATCTGATGAGCATCTTGACTCCAGGTATTTATATTCTGTGGTACTGAGGAAACAACTTCATTAGTAATGTTTCTTAAAATAATTTCTTCCATCTTAGAGTGAGATTCAGAGGCACAGTAGTCTTTAATTTTCCTTTGGCTTTCAACCACTTTTTCATTTCTTGCCTCTCCAAAGGAAAGACTTGCTGAAACAGCTTTTGTGGCCTGAATGGTGGTGTCTGGCAATTCTTCATCATCACTGCTGTGGTCATCCTCCACCAGTCCATATCTCTTCATGTATTTGCGTGTGGCAAATGACATATTGCTGGGGGATATCAAGCTTAGACCTACCATGCTCCTGTCTGTGTTTAATTCGGGCAGACCATTTAGGGATGTGGATTCACCATTATCATTCAACCTGTTGAGAGACATCTGGGAGAGCTGAGCATCATTCAGGTACTTGAGAGCTATAGCATTGGCCTCCATGCTAAGGTCAACTCCACTGGTTCCAAATCCACTTGTACCAATGTTGACAAATGACATGTAGTTCAGCCTTGGAATAACTGCTTCTGGGCTTATGCCAGCCAGTGTGCTTCAGAAAAAGGAAACAACGTTGTTACACATCGGGAAAGGTTATTACTTTTTATTTGGCAAAATTCTTTGCTATATTGCCATGTACACTAACAAATATTATTGGCAAATTTGGGCAGAAGTAGTCCTAGGTCATTATTTAAATACATGAAATGCAGCATAGAACCCTTGTAAAATCTGGAACTGCATTTCAAAATAGTACCAAGGCAATAAAGCTACAATATCACAAGTTAATTCCATGCAGAAAAAGTCTCAATCCATTATAATTATAATCAAAGTCATAAAGTTCCCCAAGATCACTATGTAATCTACTCTGCACTATGTTATAAGCATCTAACGTAATATTCATTTTCCAGAAAAAATCCTTTGTTTTTAATCATCTAAAGAAAAGGACTAAACCTTCGATATGTAACATTCCCAGAAGATTAGGCTGAATTATGAACAAATATTGAACATACAGGTAACCCAAATTAGAAAACTGCTAAATGATCTAAAAGTCAAAAAGGTATACATTCCTGAATTACAGGTTACAAAACATTTGCTTACAACCAGGAAAATTTCTAAGCACCATATTCTCGGATTATTTTACTGGAACTCAATTATTAACAACAGTGGAGTTTGGTGGTGGATGGAGGTGGGGTGAGTGGGGGGCGGGGTATGTAATTTCCAATTGTGGAAGAATACTTAATAAACAAGACTGATGATTTTGACAAATATTAGTCCCAGGATTTCAATTATATAACCCTAAACGAAGGCTTTGTAAGGCATTCGTTTGATCGCATTTAGAGGATTGCGAACAGTTCTGGGCCCCTTTATCTAAGAATATGCTGGCATTGGAGGGTCCAGACGTGGCTCAAGAAAATGTTCCCAGGAATGAAAGGGTTAACGTATGAGGGGTGTTTGATAGTTCTGTGCCTGTACTCACTAGACTTTAGATAGATAGATAGATAGATAGATACTTTATTCATCCCCATGGGGAAATTCAACATTTTTTTTTCCAATGTCCCATACACTTGTTGTAGCAAAAACTCATTACATACAATACTTAACTCAGTAATAATATGATATGCATCTAAATCACTAACTCAAAAAGCATTAATAATAGCTTTAAAAAAAGTTCTTAAGTCCTGGCAGTTGAATTGTAAAGCCTAATGGCATTGGGGAGTATTGACCTCTTCATCCTGTCTGAGGAGCATTGCATCGACAGTAACCTGTCGCTGAAACTGCTTCTCTGTCTCTGGATGGTGCTATGTAGAGGATGTTCAGGGTTTTCCATAATTGACCGTAGCCTACTCAGCGCCCTTCGCTCAGCTACCGATGTTAAACTCTCCAGTACTTTGCCCACGACAGAGCCCGCCTTCCTTACCAGCTTATTAAGACGTGAGGCGTCCTTCTTCTTAATGCTTCCTCCCCAACACGCCACCACAAAGAAGAGGGCGCTCTCAACAACTGACCTATAGAACATCTTCAGCATCTCACTGCAGACATTGAATGACGCCAACCTTCTAAGGAAGTACAGTCGACTCTGTGCCTTCCTGCACAAGGCATCTGTGTTGGCAGTCCAGTCTAGCTTCTCGTCCAACTGTACTCCCAGATACTTGTAGGTCTTAACCTGCTCCACACATTCTCCATTAATGATCACTGGCTCCATATGAGGCCTAGATCTCCTAAAGTCCACCACCATCTCCTTGGTCTTGGTGACATTGAGACGCAGGTAGTTTGAGTTGCACCATATCACAAAGTCCTGTATCAGTTTCCTATACTCCTCCTCCTGTCCATTCCTGACACACCCCACTATGGCCACCCCACATTTAGAAGAATGTGGAGGGATCTCATTTAAACCTATCGAACCAAAATAGAATGAATGTGAAGAGGATGTTTCCAAGAATGGGGGGGGGGGGGGTCTAGGACCAAAGGGCACAGCCTCAGAATACGAGGACGCCCCTTTAAAACAGAGATGAGGAGAAATTTCTTTAGCCGGAGAGTGGTGAATCTGTTAAATTAATTGGCATATGCGGCTATGGAGTCCAAGTTATTGGGCATATTTAAAGCAGAATCCTAGAGTCAGAACACTACAGCACAGAAACAGGCTCTACAGCTAATCCAGTCCATGCCGAACTATTAATCTGCCTAGTCCCATTGAACCACACCTAGACCATAGCCCTTCATACCCTTCTCATCCATGTACCGATCCAAATTTCTCTTAGATGTTGAAATGAACCCGCATCCACCTTCCACTCAATCCATGACCTCTTGTTCTAGTCTCACCCAACCTCAGTGGAGAAGCCTGCTTTGCATTTACCCTATCTATACCCCTCATAATTTTGTATACCTCTATCAAAACTCACCTCAGTCTTCCATGTCCCAAGGAATGAAGTCCTTACCTATTCAACCTTTCCCTACAACTGAGGTTCTCAAGTCCCAGCAACATCCCATTAAATTTTCTCTGAACTCATTCAATTTTATTGACTCCTTTCCTGTAGGTACCGTAGATACCAAAACTGCACACAATATTCCAAATTAGGCCTCACTAACATCTTATACAATTTCAATACAATATCCCATCTCCTGGACTCAGTATTTTGATTGATGAAGGCCAATGTGCCAAAAGCTTTCTTTACAGCCTTTTCTACCTGTGATGCCACTCTCAAGGAATTATCTGTATTCCCAGATCCCTCTGTTCTACTGCACTCCTCAGTGCCCTACTGCTCACTGTGCAAGTTCTACCTCTGGTTTGTCCTCCTGAAGTGCAACACGTCACATTTGTCTGCCATTTTTTGGCCAGTTTAGATCCTGCTGCAAGCTTTGATGGTCTTCCTCTGACCACTAAACCTCCAGTCTTGGTGTCATTCGCAAATTTGCTGATCTGGTTTAGCATATCAGCACTCAGATCATTGATATAGATGACAAACAACAACGAACCCAGAGCCAACCATCTACTACCACTCTCTGGCTTTTTCCATAAAGCCAATGCCCAATCCAATTTACTATCCCATCTTGAATGCCCAGCCACTGAACCTTGCATGTGGGTCTTTGTCAAAAGGCCTTGCTAAAGTCCATGTAGACATGTAGAGTCCACGTTGCCATCAACTTTCCTTGTAACATCCTCAAAAAAATACAAGTTGGTTAGACACAACCTACCACATATAAAGCCATAGACTATCTCTAACCAGTCCCCATCTACTTAGACATCAGATCCCCAAGAAACTTTCCAATAACATACTACTGACGGCAAGTTCACTGGTCAATAAATTTACTGGCTTACTCTTAGAGCATTTTTAAACAATGGAACAACATTAACTATCCTCCAATCCTCTAACACCTCACTGTGCCCAAGGACATTTTAAATATCTCTGCTAGGGTCCCTCCAATTTCTGAACTAGTCTCCCACAGGGTCCAAGGGACTAACTTTTCAGGTCCTAGGGATTTATCCACTCTAATTTGCCTTAAGACAGCAAACACCTCCTCCTCTGTAATCTGTATAGGGACAATGACCTCCCTAAAGGAATTGCCTCACATCTTATGACTGACTCCTGAGTAAACACAGATGCAAAAAAAAACCCTGTATTTAAGATCTCCCCCAACTCTTTTGATCCTCTCTGATCTTTAAGAGGACTAATTTTGTTCCTTGCTATTCCTCTAGAAGTCCTTGAGATTCGCCTTCACTTTGTCTGTTAGAGCAACCCTATGCCCCATGCCTTCTTTTAGCCCTCCTGATTTCTGATTTCCACCTTAAATGTTCTCTAGCATTTCTTTTAGTCCTCACGTATCTCATTTGCTCCTTCCTGCCTATACTTGCTAGGCACTTACTCTTTTTTTTAAACTAGGGTCTTGATCTCTCTCAAAAACCAAGGTTCACTAAACCTGACAGGAACATACAAACTCTGTACTCTCAATATTTTACTTCTGAAGGCCTCCCACTTACGAAGTACACCTTTGCCAGAAACCAACATGTCCCAATCCACACTTGCCATTTCCTTTCCGGTACCATCAAAACTGGGTTTATTCAATTTAGAATCTCAACCCAAGGATCAGACCTATCCTTTTCCATAATTGTAAGACCATAAGCTATAGGAGCAGATAAGGCCATTTTGCCCAGAGTCTGCTCTGCCATTTTAGCACAGCTAAGATATTCCTTCTCAGCCCCAATCTCCTGCCTTCTCCCCGTATCCCTTCATGCCTTATTTTGTTGAAGCTCAACATTTCTTCAGTCTTTCATGGTTCAACTCTGGAACATTGTTGAGAACTTATTGGACATGTAAGAAATAACACAACCTGATCACCACATTCAGCTTGACTGAAATTCTGCTTTGACCTTGTAATGATTACTTCCTCAACCACAGCAATATGGCTTTAGCAGCAACTAACATTCAACTAATAACATCTCTCAGTGTCACAACTACCAGTAGGACATGAAGCAGTATTATGGTAATACAGCCAAAAAGCATTTCTTGAACTGAACACAATTCTCCTTTATCATTGTGGAATCACTCAGCCTATACTGCTCAGTTCATCAAGGCATCATCAGCTGCTATCTACTCAATACACTGAGATATATGATAAATGCAGAACCACTGCAACTCTGACGTCAGAAAGAAAATTAAGATTATTAATACATTTTTAAAAGATTCTAATGCATTTCTTATAGACAAGTTGGGGTTAAAAGATTTATCTGCAAATCTGTTGTTTTCTTCTATCAGTTTCATGGTGAAAAGTGGCTTATAAAGAGAATTTCAGTAGACAATTATAATTGATAAATACTGGTGCTATTGAATATACTCTAAATTGACAAACATGCTGCATTCTACCTTGGAAGGATGGCATTATTTATAAAAAATGACTTATTTTAAGACCTCTAGGTTCAGATACAGATTTCTTCATTATCACAATTAATTTCCAATACCTTGCATTTTCAATTTTGCTTTTGGTCTTGATCGCATTGGAAGATTCAAGATTGATTTTCACTCCCATCTTCTTCAGCTGCTTCAAGGTAGCATTCAGGACGTTATTTTCACCTGCCTGACTGTTTTGGAGGTGCTTGTTCTTTTTGTCAGTATTCTGTGGAGAGGATACTAATCTGGCATCCTTGTTTTGTGTTTCCTGACTTTCCTTTGAATTACAGGATTCTATGAGTTGGTTGACCTGGCCCTTTTAGAAAAAGTAAACAATTGTTTAAATAACTACTCATTGTCTTTTAAATTGTTATAGACTGCATACATATCTTAGTGGTAATTTCAACATATTGTTTTATATCTGTGTATTCTGATATACCTTTGAGTAATTCTAACCCAAATATGTGCAGCTCCAATGGCATTCAAACAGTTAGACCTTGGACAAGTTAAAGTAGCCTGCTTAACTAATATTGCACCTTCCACCTGAGCACTATTTACAAAATACACTCCAATAAGTAAGATTCTACAACAGCATCTTTCAAATCTTCAACCTTCAACAGAGCAGTAGGTACAGAACATAAAAACTACCAAGTCACATACTTTCCATATTTGGAATTGATTTCTTTATTATGTAGCTTCATCATTGCTGGGTACAAGTCCTTACTGAACAATAGTGGCGAGCCTTCAGCCAGAATTCAACAGTCACGAACACAATCAACCCAACAACTTCTGTGTGTGCAGAGGATGCCAAGAGAGGACTTGCCAAGTGTCAAAAAATGTCTACATCATTCACGATTTTATGAATGAATAAGATGCAATGTGATTGGTGAGAGAGTAAGGTAGTAAGAGAGAAATCTTCTCTGACAATGCAACAAGTGATAAGTTTTAAAATTTCCTGCCTGATAAGTCAGTTAAAATAATAGTAAATCTTCAAAGGATATTTGTCCCATTTTTGGAAGGAAGTGCTAATGGGAAGAAAGGGTAAGGGGGAAAACTAACAGAACTTAACTGAACTGTTCAAAACAATGAACACAACACAATGAGCCAATCTCTGTACCAAACCAGAAAATAACTGAAAATGAGCATGGACTTAATTAGCTTTATAGTTGGTTACCTGTTAAATACATATTTTCTTGGCTGGCTCATTCAAAGTACTTAATCGAGTACTAGTCACCTGGGTGCATGGCAGTTACAAGCACGCTAAATTTTAGCAAAATTAATACTTCAAAAATATAAAATAGGGAACTATTAATACATTCCTTTAAGAAGAAATACAGCTAGTAAAATTTAACTGAACACTCACCATTAAATTCTGGTAAAATTTCTGCTCAGTTAGCAGTTCTGTGGTATGTTCCTCAATTTCTTCTTTAGCAATGTTACATGATACATCAGGTTGACTAGTTTTCAAATGCATACTTGCACTCTCCCCAAGCACTGGGCTCTGAAATCTTATACAATGATCCCAGCAATTTTTTGTACTGTCTGTTGAACAGCTGAAAAGTCAACAAATGGAAGTTTTCAGACATCATACAAGTTTAATCACATACAATCTAGCAATTAGCAAGATAATCTCCAAAATGTAGTAAAAGTATTAATACAAATGGTATGGATGAGTTCAAAATAAAATCATAAATGGAAACTGTAATCATCAATTTATAAGCCATCATAAATCTAACTGGCTAGAGATCAGAGGCAAATATGAAAGTATTCTCGTAAAAATATTTTTACAGTATACAAAATCTACCATAGACCAGATTGAAATTTCAAAGTCATTTTGCAATGTCCCAAATACATGGACACTTCTGTAACACAGGTGACACCAGACGGATGTGGCAGGGAATTAAAGCTCTGACAGACTATAAGATCAGGCAGAAAACTGATGACATCAACGCCTCTCTTCCTAACAGGCTTAACAAATTCTTTGCACGCTTCGAAGCATCAAACACCACAGCAAGGGGGAGAGCCAGTCCCTTCTTACCATCTGACCAGCCAGCTCCAATCATTGATTCAGAGCAAACACCGAGGACCCTTGCCAGGGTTAACCCACGAAAAGAGGGAGGTCCCAACAACATCCCTGGACGTGTGCTCAAGGAATGTGCTGATGTATTAGCAGACGTCCTTACAGACATTTTCAACCTCTCCCTTAGTCAAGCCATTGTCCCCAGATGCTTCAAAACCTCCACAAACATCCCTGTAGCAAAGAAATCAGTTATAGCCTGTCTGAATGATTACCGTCCCGTTGCCCTGACCCCCATAGTGATGAAATGTTTTGAACGGCTTGTCAAGCCTCTTTTCACAGCCAGCCTCCCCTCATCGCTGGATCCTCTACTGTTTGCTTATCGTCCAAATTGCTCTACAGAGAACACAATATCCACCACACTGCACAGTTCTCTCTCACCTGGACAACAAAGACACTTATGCCAGAATCCTGTACATTGATTTCAGTTCAACATTCAATACCATCATCCCACAGAGACGAGTGGAGAAACTTTCACTGCTTGGCCTTAACACTGCCATGTGTCGCTGGATTCTGGATTTCTTGACAGAGAGACCACAGTCAGTCCATGTTGGCAGGAACATCTCTGACTCCATCACACTGAGCATTGGATCCCCACAAGGCTGTGTGCTTAGCCCATTGCTGTTTACACTGCTAACACATGACTGTGCAGCCAGACTCGAGGAGAACCTGATCATTAAATTTGCTGATGATACCACAGTGGTGGGGCTCATCAGCAAAAATGATGAAACAATGTACAGGGAGGAGGTCAAACACCTAGAGAGCTGGTGCAGTGACAACAACTTGATGCTTGATGTCACCAAAACCAAGGAGATGATCGTCGATTTCAGACGGTCTCAGCCTGAGCACACACCCCTCAGCATCAGCGGCTCCACAGTGGAGAGAGTGGAAAACATCAAGTTCCTTGGGTTGCAGATCTGGGACAATCTCACCTGGTCCAGGAACACCACTGGGATTGTGAAACCAGCCCAGCAGAGATTGCACTTTTTGAGGAAGCTTAAACAAGCATCACTCACCACTAACATCTTAACTAATTCTACAGAGGAGTGGTTGAGAGTGTGCTGACCTTTTGCATCACAACCTGGTACTCCAGCTGCAGTGCTGTCGACAAAAAAGCCTCGCAGAGTGTGGTTAGGGGAGCAGAGAAGGTTATTGGGGTTTCCCTACCTTCTGTCCAAGACCTCTTTCAGAGTCGATGCCTCCAGAAGACACGGTACATCATTAAAGACCCCTCACACCCTCTCCATGAACTGTTTATTCTTCTGCCATCAGGTAAACGTTACAGGAGCATCAAAACTAAAACCACAAGGCTACTAAACAGCTTCCTCCCACAGGCAGTCAGACTGCTAAATAGCTGCTCTACCTGACTCTGCTTTGGTCACTTTTAACTTGCACTGGACACTTATAACTTGTTTTTAACTGACATGTTGTGGCTGTTGTGTTTTACTGTTTATTGTTATGTTTATTATTTAGTATTGCGTCTGTTATATTATGATTGCACTGCTCCTGGGAAACACTGTCTCATTCTGCCCTGCACAGCTGATGTATGGTTAGAATGACAATAAAGTTTTAAAATCTTTAATCTTGAATAGTTTGTGCAACTGAATTTCTGCATACCTCTTGTCTGCTGGTGCACCCCATACTTAACTTCAAATAACCACAAATTTTGGGCAGTCATAATGATTATATTACTATTCTGTTTTCGCAAAAAAGGTGTAAACCAATGGAGATTGTTTGTGGAAAGATTATCAGAATAGTACAAAAATGGTTTCTCTATTTTGTCATTTATTACACTATTTTCATTCCTGACTACACATTTTTAAAACTAGTTGAAATTATGCCTAATTAATCATACACAATAGCAAATTCAGAATGTAAGCAACAAAAAATTGATGCATGCTATGGAAATGTTTAAAATTAAACTCTTCCCAGGCTTCCAGCCAGGTACAAGAATCAATTTTTACTGACGTTTTGATCACAAACTCTGCCATCTTTATCATGAACATGGCAGAGTTTATAATCAAAAAGTTAGTTAAAACCAATACCTGTACCCAGCTGGAAGCCAGAGAAGAGTTTATTTGTCATATACACTGGGAAAGCAATAGATCCTTTTTCATGTTTAAAATGGTTCACTTTCCTAGTTCCCAACAAAAGCAGTGATAGAAATTTACAGCAGAGACAAACTAGGAAAAAAAGACATTCATTATACTTCCCCCAAAACTATTCACTTTTCTTGAAAAAGAAACACTTCAGGTTAACCTTTGGTAAATCTGTATAACTAGAACTTTGATCAAATATGATTTTTCAGTTTAAATTTTAATCACACTCTTGGCCTGTATCCATGTTTAATTATTAACTTACAGAAATATGAATTATTAATTATAGAACTACAAATTACTATGTTATTAAGACTTTATTATAATCTTACTTCTGCGCATCAGTAGCTTGATTAGAAGTATTTATTGCAACCTGACTGTCCTCCACAAAGCTGTGAATATCCACTTCATTCAACGAGGAGGCAATGCTGGCATGGCTGGTATCCTTGGTTGTAAATGAGGCAGTCATTTCTTCATTGGATGATTCAGAGTCATTCAGCTTAAGGCTGGAGAGTGATTGGTTTTCATCTTGCTTCTCAGGTGGACTCCAGAACAAACTGGCACCTAGTATTGAATTTGCAATAAATTCAATACAATACAAAGAAACAGCAATGTAGTGCATGAAACAATCAGCTGGAGGAATTCAGCATTTGTGGTGAGGGTGAGAAATGCAGAGGAACTACTGACATTTTGGGTCACAACACTAATTCCAAGGTATGTCAGTGTTAATGCAGTTCCACTTTCATGAGGTGTGTAACTGGTACCACAGCACCATTAAACCTCAAGTAAACTACCAGGACAAGCAGGTTTATGAGAGGACATCTCAAAGCTTCAGTGTGCCATTAACTAATGTCACACACTCTCAGAATGACAAGAGTTAGGTTGATGATCTCAAAGCCAAAATACATGAAAGGGCAGATAATGGAAACCCCATTATAGTAAGTTAAATCATTAAATCTGATTTTTAAAAGAATGCAGTTTGTTAAAGGACATGGAATATGCAAGGGTCCTCAACTCCAGACATTAGTAGTTAACTGAAAGTTGTACGCAAAGAACTGGAATTACTTGTCATAGGAAGATGGAAAATTGAGGAGGAGGAGGAAGGTGGTCTTTTAACATTAAGAAACTTTACTCATACCTTGCATACAAAATATTTAGTTATACTTAGATTGTTAATAATTTGCTTGTACCTTTTTGTTCACAAACAGATAAGTTTCAATAAAGGTTCATTTTTATCTAAAATTGTAAAATACCAATCTGACATTACTGAATCTTATCCTTATTGAAATTAGCTGTGATACATACAGCCATTAACCAGGAAGCACATTCAGAAATCAGAACTGCAAAAGGATTTGGGAGTACTCATACAGGATGTCCAAAAGGTTAACTTGCAGCTCAAGTGGGTGGTGAGGAAGGCAAATGCAATGTTAGCATTCATTGTAAGAGAATATAAAAACAAGGATGGTGCAGAGAAAATTCTCGAGAATGGCTCTGGGATTGAAAGGGTTAACGCAACAAGAGCATTTGATGGCTCTGGACCTGTACTTACTGGAATTTAGAAGAATGAGGTCGGTTGGGGGGGGGGGGGGGTATATATTGAAAGAGTAGATGTGGAAAGGATGTTTCCTATAGTGGTAAAGTCTAGGACCAGAGAGCACAGGCTCAGAATAGAAGTATGTCTCTATAGAACAGAGATGAGGAGGAATTTTTTTAGCCAGGCGGTGGCAAATCTGTGGAATTCATTGATACAGATGGCTACAATGGACAAGTCATTGGCTACATTTAAAGTGGAGGATGATAGGGATAATAAATCAGCCATAATGGAATGGTGGAGGAGACTCAATGAATCAAATGGCCTAATACTGCTCCTGTGCACCATGGTCTTATTATTTCCTTTTCCAACCTGTTACGCTCCATGTTATGTCTCAGTAAATGTCCTGGCTTATCAACTTGTTCATCATGACCCTAACTTTTGATATAACCTCCTAAACCTTGTTTCCGTCATCTGCAAATCTGAAACTTTAGTATGAAAGCACCTAGAACCGTATGCATTCTAGTGAAGCAGTCTGGAAACATTTACTAGAACACTGCATTTACATATTTTTATTACAGCGGGAAGGAGAAAATGCATGCCAAAAGGGCAATGTTACAATATTCATGAGGGATTTCAATATGCAGGTAGATTGGGAGTATCAGGTTGATGCTGGATCCCAAGAGTGGAAATTTCCAGAATGCCTACAGATGGCTTTTTAAGAACAGCTTGTGGTTGAGCTCACTAGGAGATCAGCTATTCTGGATTGGGTATTGTGTGATGAACCGGAATTGATTAACAAGCTTAATGTAAAAGGACCCTTAGGGACAAGCGGTCATAATATGAATAAATTCACCGTGAAATTTGAGGAGGAGCTTAAAGCCAGATGTATCAGCATACAGTGGAGTAAAGGGAATTACAGAGGCATGTAATTCGTGGGCAAAGTACTGGAGAGTTTAACATCGGTAGCTGAGCGAAGGGCGCTGAGTAGGCTACGGTCAATTATGGAAAACTCTGAACATCCTCTACATAGCACCATCCAGAGACAGAGAAGCAGTTTCAGCGACAGGTTACTATCGATGCAATGCTCCTCAGACAGGATGAAGAGGTCAATACTCCCCAATGCCATTAGGCTTTACAATTCAACCGCCAGGACTTAAGAACTTTTTAAAAGCTATTATTAATGCTTTTTGAGATAGTGATTTAGATGCATATCATATTTTTTTACTGAGTTAAGTATTGTATGTTATTAGTTTTGCTACAACAAGTGTATGGGACATTGGAAAAAAAGTTGAATTTCCCCATGGGGATGAATAAAGTATCTATCTATCTATCTATCATGAGAGAGGAGTTGACCAGAACTGAGTGGAAAAGAACACAGGCAAGGATGATGGTAGAACAGCAATGACTGGAATTTCTAGAAGCAATTCAGGCTAATGGATATATGCATTCCAAAGAGGAAGTAGTACTCTAAGGGCAAAATTACGTAACTGTGGCTAACAAAAGAAGTCAAACCCAACATAAAACCCAAAGAGAGGGTATATAATAGGGCAAAAATTAGTGGAAAGTTCAAAGATTGGGAAGCTTTAAAAAAAACTCAACAGAAGGCAACTTAAAAAAAGTTATTGATAAGGAAGAGATGGAATACAAAAGATACCAAAGTTTCTTCAGATACATAAAGTGCAAAAGCTAGGCAAGAGTAGATATTGGACCGTTGGAAAATGATGCTGGAGAAGTAGTAATGGGGGACAAGAATGAAATGAATAACTATTTTGCATCAGCCTTCACTTTAGAGGACACTAGTGGTATGGAGGAAGATCTAGAGTTTTAAGGGTCAGAAGTGTGTGAAGTTACCATTAATATGAAGAAGGTTCTTAGGAAACTGGAAGGTCTGAAGGTAGATTAAGTCACCTGGACCAGATGATATACACTTCAAGGTTCTGAAAGAGGTGGCTGAAGACAGTGTGGAGGCATTAGGAATGATCTTTCATGAATCACTAGATTCTGGAATAGTTCTGGAAGACTGGAAAATTGCAAATCTGACAAATTAGTTGGAATTTTTTGAAAAAATAACAAGCTGGATAGACAAGGGAGAATCGGTTGATGTTGTATACTTGGACTTTCAGAAGGTATTTGACAAGGTGCCGCACATGAGGGTGCTTAACAAGTTAAGAGCCCATGGTATTACAGGAAAGATACTAGCATGGATAAAGCAGGAGGCAAAGAGTGGGAATAAAGTGGGCCTTTTCTGGTTGGCTGTCAGTGACTAGTGGTGTTCCACAGGAGTCTGTGTTGGGACCAATTCATTTTATGTTATATGTCAATGACCTGGACGACAGAATTGATTGCTTTGCTTCAAGGTTGTGGACAAAGCAAAATAGGTGGAGGGGCAGGTAGTTTTGAAGAAGTTGAGAGGCTACAGAAGGACGTAGAGAAATTAGGAGAATGGGCAAAGAAGTGGCAGATGGAATACAGTGACAGCAAGTGTTTGGTCATGCACTTCGGTAGAAGAAATAAAAAGTGTAGACTATTTTCTAAATGGAGAGAAAATTTAAAAAACCCAGACGCAAAGGGACTTGAGAGTCCTTGGGAGGATTCCCTAAAAGTCAATTTACAGGTTGAGTCTGTGGTGAGGAAGGCATATGTGATGTTAGCATTCATTTCAAGAGGACAAGAATATAAGGGCAAGGACGTAATGTTGAGGCTTCATAAAAAATTGATGAAGCCTCACTTGGAGTATTATGATCAGTTTTGAGCCTCTTATCTTAGAAAGGATGTGCCTGCGGCAATGAATTCCACAGATTCGCCTCTCACTAGCTAAAGAAATTCTTCCTCATCTCCATTCCCTGTATCCTGAGGTTGTGTTGTCTGGTCGTCTCTCCCACGATAGGAAATATCCTCTCTGCATCCACATTGTCAAAGCTTTTCACCATTCGATGAGGTCACCCCTCATTCTTCTAGATTCTAGTGAATACAGGCCCATAGCCATCAAAATTTCCTCAATTTTTGTTACCCTTCTTTGAGGCAATGTGAAATATGCATAGGCCAAGAAAGCAGAGCGAAGTGTAACAAATCACTTTGGGCACAGAGCTAGCGTGTGGCAGGGAGAACGACAGATGAACCTCGAATGACCAGGAATGGATTTGGCAATCTGTGTGCAGACTCATAAGGGTGAAACTGAAAAAGGGTCAGGAAGGGCAATATTCCAGCAGACAATGTAGGATGAACCAGAAGAAAGAATGGACAGAACGAAGGAGCAACTAACCAAGGAATACATTGCAGTAATAAAAAGTAGGGCGAAACTGAGGGCAGAGCAATTAGTAGTGCACCTCAAAATATGATGGTGTGGCTACAGCAGGGTGAAACTCAAGTAAGGAAGGAAACCAATGATTTAGGAGGGGACCAAGTAAAATGGGTGCAGGACAAATTAGAAGTGGTCCTGACAGGATATCAGAGCACACTAGGCACAGGGGGGAAGTAGGAGTGCAGTGGATCTGAAAAGGGAGAGAGGAGGACTGAGCACAGGTGGACCTGTAAGGGCAAGTTTCTCTGCTGTAGAAAGTCATGCTATATTTAAAAATGGGATTGATGTAAGATTAGTGTAAAATGGGAGGTGGATGGCTGGTGTGGGCTAGGTCTGCTGAAGGACTTGTTTCTGTATTGTATCTCATTATAACTTTATGACGATGCACTTTAGAGATAGTTTTGTGATCTAAAGAATATCAATATTGAGAAATATTTTGTTTAAAAAAGGTACATTCAGCAAGCCAAGCAAATTGTGTCTAAGCTGACTTTTTTCAAAGCAAAAGAGAATATTTTCATTTAAAAATCCAAGCCCAACTAGTAACTGGTGAACACAAACTCCACCCCACCCTCTCCAAGCCAAAGGTGTCAAATGCTTGGTCCATATCCATGGCTTTCTGAAGCAGTTATCTCCATTACCAGGAAAATGTATTAATTTTCAGAGTTTTGACAGGAGTGTTTTCTCCGAGGGAGATACAGCACAGAAAATGGCTTTCACTCACCAAGTCCACACATTGAACGTTAACTACACAACCTACTACAACTTAATTTTTAAATTCCAAAACAAAAAAGTTCAGAAAAAAAAGCATTAAAAAAAAATTTCAATGGCATATACTACAACCCCAAATGAGGTTACAGTAGTAAATATCCAATTATCTGCAGAACATTTATTGCACAAAATAAAAGTAGTACTTCTTAAGTATTTTGGATATGCAATATTGCTCACCTGTGCTCACTGCAATGCTAACACTTTTCTTCATTTGAACTGCAGGAGATGTCTGGGTTTCCATTGCAACAAATCCCAGTTTTCTTTCTGACGTCAATGCTGGATCAGCATTCTTTGAAAGGCAATGGGTCACAGGGGTCGATGCATCAGAATGCTGTGTATCCAAAAGCTGTTGTATCTGCATGTAGCAAATAAACATTAAAATGCAAATAACCTATTGGGTCTCCTTAAAATCTCAAATAAGCATAATTTTTAAAAAGCCTACAATTGTTTCACAATAAATAAAAGAAAATAAATACTGGAAATAGCAGGCCAAGCTTTGACTTTGGAAAGAGAAACCAAAATTGATGTTTACACTGATTGGTGTTTGCCTGAATTGAGAAAGAGAAAAACAGGTTATTTTTCAATTCCAGAAGAGGGTCATTGTAACATGGCTAAAACAAAGGGAATATGCTGATGGGGCAGGGCCAGGGTTGCCATCGGGATAAACTGTTACTGAATTTATTTGGTTGATAATTTAATAAGGGTAAAAAGAAAGGGATAACATCACCAATGGGATGTAACAGTTGTAAAATGTAGAGCTGTGGGAAGTGTTAATCATGTTAGGCCACTGTAGTGGGTAACAAAAAACACTGATGACCTACAACAAAATTGGTCAGTTTTCACACAATAACAGCTATCATGTGACCTTAAATTATTGATTTAGATATAGAGGCTAGAAGGCTGCAACATGTCTATTTGGAAGAGAGGGTTCTATGCCTCAGAGTTGTATTAGGTCTCATTAGAAATATACAAACAAGAGGAAATCTGAGTAACACACACACACACAAAATGCTGGCAGAACTCAGCAGGCCAGGCAGCAACTATGGAAAAAAGTACAGTCCACATTTTGGGCCAAAACCCTTTGGCAGGAAATATATAGCAGGCTAAACAAGTAGGTCAGAGATGGAGCTCAAGGCCACGCTTACAGTCTTATCACCTACTTTTCTTTCCCCACCCTCTCAACCCTTAAAAGGAGTACAAATTGGTTAGAAATCTGGAAAGTGTGTAATATCCAGCAAGAGCTCAAATTTCTTCAGATTGTCCCAATGCCTTTTGCCCTGGTCAGTTGAGTGCTTTTTGAACTACGGTGCCATTTGATAGTAGGGATACAAATCAACCAATTTACATATAACAAGACTCTACACAAAAAAAGTCTTTTTATCTATTTCACTAAATGTAGTTAGGAGATAACATTGTATGACATTAGAACTGTCTCACTCTTTGGACAGTGATACATCTTTTATCATATTGGTGCTGACCAATAAAACTTGACAATTGACAGAGGAACAAACATCTGTGGTGTGATATTCGTTTTACATTGGTGCTAGAAAGATTGCAAACCCTGTAGAATTTCCTCTATTTCTGCATAAATATTGCGTAAAATGTGATCAGATCTTCACATAAGTCCTAAAACTAGAGAGAACCCAATTAACTTAGTAACATAAAAAGCCTTATACTTCAAACAACACACACAAAATGCTGGTGGAACACAGCAGGCCAGGCAGCATCTATAAGGAGAAGCACTGTCAACGTTTCGGGCCGAGACCCTTCATCAGGACTAACTGAAAGGAAAGATAGTAAGAGATTATACTTGTTCATTTATTTATTGAGAAAAATGATCTGCCAACTCGTGTTCCTCCCCCTATGCTTTTATTCTAGCTTCTGTCCTCTTCCATTCCAGATGGTAGGTCTCAGCCTTGAAGCATAGACTGTTCATTTCCTAAAATGCTGGGGGATCTCAGCAGTTAGTATGTTTTACTTCAGCTACAAGCATACCAAATCACAATGGCAGACTTAGGGAACTAACTCCTGCTATTTTCTAATATTATTATATTCTTAATAATAACTTCTTGCCCACAATGCACATAACTAACAAGAACTGCTGTTATAGTATGCTAGAGAAAAGGAAAATAAAAAGAATATTAAAAGAAGATTTTAGGAATGGCTTACCTGGGCCTGAAGGAGTTTTAGCTGCTTATCCTGTTCTACAAGAATCTTGTAGGCATTAAAAGGCAATCCCATTGTTGCACCTTCCTCTCGGTCATTGTCCGGTCTGTTCGGAGGAACATGCAAACCTGTAGAAGGTCCTAAACACATTTTACAATAATTTGATGGTGATGTGTGGGAGGCTCCAGGTGATTTTACCAAACTACTGTTTGGAGGTGACGTGCCTCCTGCTTGTCCAGGTGACCATTGCTTCAGTGGACTGGTGTTCAAATACAGACCACTACAATGAGAAATTGGCAAATACCCTAGTGCTTGTTGGCATGTTGCAGTGCTGCAGTCATGACAAGTAGGCGAGTGGACAGCTTTTGAACCAAATGTTGGACAGGATCCTTGCCAATTAGTATTCAGTGAAGATCCACAGCAGGGCCCATGGTGCTGGCAACAATTACAGTATTTAGGTGGATACGCTGTGTGAAAATGTGCTGGATGTCCCAGTAATTGCATTTCAGATGAAAGAGGTGGGAAGTTAGGAGTGTGCTGATGCGAATGCTTGCTTGATTTGTTGGGAGATGCTGATAGTCCTTGTGGCTGTTTTGTGTTGGACATGGATTGCTGGCCTCCAGCAGAAACTCCTCTTTGACCTACAACAATGTTTTTCCTCGATTCAACTACTTCAGCAGGAACCCCCATTCCAGGCTGGTCTATGGAAGTATCAGGTGAAGGCCCATTTGGTGAAGACGAAGATGACGACCCTGAACTCTTCCTCGCAAAATTACTCCCTTTTCGAGGCTTCATTACAGTCTTTCCTTTATGAGACTTGAGCAATAGTGCAGGTTCATGTGAAATTGTCACATTTTGTTTTAAAGTAGGAGATACATCTTGAGATGGCAGTGCAAGCTGTCCATTTTCAGAATGCTGGTTCGGTGAGTTAAAGGTTTCAGATGTGTCACGTATTTGGAGAGTCTGGTGCTTTAGTCTTCTTGGAGCATTTTTTGAGTCTACAAAACTTCCATCAAATACAAGTGACAGCTCAGGTACAGAAGGATATATTCTTGGAAACTAAGGCAAGAAAGGAAAAATACATTAATAATTTGAAGGTGTACTTGAAGTTGAGATATCCCACTCAAAAAGAGAATTCCAAGATGGAAATTAATCTTATATTCCTTATAATTTAACAGAGTATGAAAGGTTAAGGCATATAATGCCAGATTTTTAAAAAAAATCATCATGTTAAATTGTATGGCACAACATTGCATCATGGTCTGCTTTACAAAGGATCAGTACTGGGAATTGGGGACAAAAACAGGTGAATATTTTTCAAATTACAGGAATGGACTAACATCAAATATTCTTGTTCAATTATGCCTTGTATGCGCAGTTTTAATTATTGGTTAGTTCTTCAACCAGTTGAAGAACATGGGGGTTAAAATTTTGCAAAAGTATATTGTGATTTAAAATCTGTAATTGCGAACTAGAGTTACCAATGTCCTTGAAAGAAACACATCAGAGAAAGGAGAATAATCCTAGTAATACTGAATTATGCAGTAAATTAGATTTGAGACAACACATGGGCAATGGAGCCCAGCTGTTTGTTGAAGAAACTAAGAATCTTGACATGTCTTTGCTCATTTATGAAGAGAAAGGTAGAGTTATGTGTACCACTTGTACCATTGCTTGAAACATGTGTTTATTGGTGCATCTTCACATGCATTTTTATCTTTTAATGTTGGATTAATTAAATGTGATTAAATTCTCCCACAATTAATATATTTAAAATAATCCATGCAATGAATATTAATATGCACTATAGTACTTAAGTGCTTCTCCTTAAAATACAGTAACCAAACCTTTTGTCCAACTGGATGTGGACTTGGTGTTGGTCTTGGAGAAAGGTCCTCTTCCTCTACACCAGAGTCATTGTCTCCAATAGCTACCTTGCTTGCAAATAATCCACAATTAATTCTGAAACAGAATTAAAAATTAAATGAGCCAAATTATATACAACAATGGAGGTATCTACTCATGGATCTACTTAACTAGGGATATACATCAAGCACAATCTGTTAATTAATTCATTACAGAATTAGTACTGAAATGGACATTTTTGGTCCACCTTGTCCACACCAACAGTGATGGCTATCGACGCTACTCACATCAGGCCCCTTAATCCGGCTACATCTTAGCCTGTCTAAGTACCTGTCCAAATGCCTTTTGAACATTATAATTTAGTCATACAAATTCTGTTTTAAAATGACAGCTCATAAAATTATGTTCAAATCCCATTTTAGTTAATACGCATATTTTAATTATAGAGAACTTAGGACCAATTCTACTGCAATAATATACCTTAGTGGGAGCTTTCCAACTAATATTTTTTTATGAATTTTGCTAAAACTTTTCTTCATTCAAGTTTCAATGCAGGAGGCTTGACAGACAAGGTTGATGAACTCAGGGTATGGATTGGATCATATGGGATATGATGGGATATCATAACCATAACAGAAACATGGCTTAGGGAGGGGCAATACCTGCAGCTCAGTGTTCCAGGGCTCAGATGCTACAAGCATGACAGAGGTACAGACAAGAGGGGGAATTGTCTTCTTGATGAAGGAGGACATAACAACAGTTCTTAAAATGGATATTCTCAGGGAATTATTCAGTGATAGAACTCGGAAGTAGAAAGGGATTGTCATTCTGATTGGAATGGATCTCCAGTGGTCAGTGAGAATTGGGGGAGCAGAGATGTAGAGAGATTGCCGATACTAAACATTATAGAATAATATTTGAGCAGGGGTTCCCAGTCCTAGGACCTCTTGCTTCATGGTATTGCTCCATGGCATAAAAAAAGTTGGGAACTCATGTATTAGAAGAGGATTCTAACTTACCTAATATTAACTGGGCCAACCATAGTGTGAAAGACTTGGAGAGGGATTGGTGAAATGTAGTCAAGAAAGCTTCCTTAATCAGTAGATATCCCTTTGACTATTTATTTATTTTTATATGTTGCACTGTACTACTAGCTCAAAACAACAAATTTCATAACATACACTGTCAATGATAATAAAAATAATACTGATTGTACAGGAACCTATTAGAGAGAATGCAACACTGGACTTCCTCCTGGGAAATGAGGTAAAGGCAAGAGACAGAAAAACGAGTCGTCACTTTTTTATTGTCATTTCCACCATAACTGCTGGTACAGTACACAGTAAAAACGAGACAATGTTTTTCAGGACCATGGTGCGACGTGAACCGGTACAAAAACTACACTGAACTATGTTAAAAACAACACAGAAAAAAAACTGCACTAGACTACAGACCTACCCAGGACTGCATAAAGTGTACAAAACAGTGCCGGCATTACAAATAAATAATAAACAAGACAATAGGCACAGTAGGGGGCTGTAAGTTGGTGTCATTCCAGGCTCTGGGTATTGAGGAGTCTAATGGCTTGGGAGATGAAACTGTTACGTAGTCTGGTCACGAGAGCCTGAATGCTTTGGTGCCTTTTCCCAGATGGCAGGAGGGCAAAGAATTTGTATGAGGGGTGTGTGGCATCCCTCATAATGCTGTTTGCTTTGCGAATGCAGCGTGTAGTGTAAATGTCTGTAATGGCGGGAAGCGGAGAGTCTGTCAGTGAGCACTTTGGGTTCAATGACCGTTTTAAAATGGTTATGGAGAAGGATACGACTGATTCACAGGTTAAGGTCCTGAACTGGAGCCATTAGGTGAGATCTTGTAGTAATAAAGCTTGCAAGAAAATTGTATCTGTGAAGTGGGAGGCCTTTAGAAGCGTGATGTCAAGAGCTCACGGCCTGCATGTTCTTGTTAGGTCTTGTCTGGCAGGTTTAGGAAACCAGGAATGAGAGAAGATATTGAAGCTCTGGTAAGAAAAAAAGGCAGCAGCGGCATGCATTGTGCATAAGCAATTAAGAGCTAGCGAATCTCTTGATGACTACAAATGCAGGAATGAACTTATGGGAAGTTAGAAGGGAAAAAAGACAATACAAAAAGGCTTTGGCAGGAAAGAAGCAAAATCCCAAGGATTCTATAAGTATATTAAGAGTAAAAGGATAGCTTGGGAGAGATAGGCCACCTGCAAAAAAAAAAAATAAAAAAAAATCAGGTTGTCTGTGTGACAAATAAAAAGGGTGAGATTTTTAATGAATTTCTTCACAGCAAAAACTGAAGAGATAATAATGCAAACTAAGAAAATGGGGAAAATGATTGATGACGTCTGGGTCCACATAAGGATTACATGGGAAAGGAACTGGAGGCTTTAAAGTGCATCAAGATGGATAAATCCTCAAGGCCTGACCTAGTGCATTCTTGGATCTTGTGGGAAGCAAGAGAACAAATTGCAAAGGCCCTTGCAGAAATTTTTGCTTCATCTCTGCCCGCAGTAGAAGCTCCATAGAACTGGAGAGTCGTTAATGTAGTACCATTGTTTAAAAAAGGGTAACAAAAAACAAGCCAAGAAACTACAGGCCAGTGAGTCTGACATCAGTCGTGGAAAAATTGCTGGAGGGGATTCTGAGCGACAAGACCCACCAGCATTTGGAGAGATTGTCTGATTCGAAACAGCACAGCTTTGCACATGGGAAGTCATGTCTGAAAAACCACCTGGACTTTTTTTTTGAGATGGTAACCAAGAGGGTACTTGTGGGTAGGGCAGTGGATGTTGTCTATACGGATTTTAGCAAAGCCTTTGACAAGGTTGCTCATGGTAGGTTAGTCTGGCAGGCAAGATCATATGGGATCAAGGGGAAAATAGCTTATTAGATTTGTAATTGTCTCAGTGCTAGGAAGCAGAGGATGATGCTTGAAGGTTGTTTCTCAGACTGGAGACCTGTGAGCCCCGGGGGTCAAGTACTGGGACCATTGTTGTTTGCAATTTATGTAAATGATTTGGACATAAATGTACAGGATATGTTAGCAAGTTTAGAGATAATACTAAAGTAGGTAATGCATAGATAATGTAGAAGGTTATGAAAAGTTAGAGGGATCTTAATTACAAACAAGAGAAAATCTGCAGACGCTAGAAATCACACACACACACGCACGCACGCTGGAATAACGCAGCAGGCCAGGAATCTATGGAAAAGAGTACAGTCAACGTTTCAGGCAGATGGCCTTCATCAGCTAGGTATGTTGGGGGGAGGGGGTGAAATTGGCGAACAGCTTTCACTCCAGATAAATGTGAGTATTCTATTTTGGGAGATTAAGCCAATATAAGATTAATACAGTGAATGGTAGCATCCTGGATAGTGTTATAGAATAGAACTGGGAGTGCAAATGCATAGTTGACTGAAAGCAGCATCAACAGTAGATAAGGTGGTGAAGGCATGTGGCACATTGGCCTTCATCAATCAGGGCAATGAGTACATGAGTTGGGAAATTATGATGTAGTTATTCATTTGTAATGAATAATTATGATGAATTATTATGATGTAATTCATTGGTGCCATTGTAATTGGAGTACTTTAAGTTTGGTTGACCCTATGACAGGAAAGATATTATTCAACTTGACAGAGTACAGAAACCATTTTACCAGGAAGTTGCCTGAACTTGGGGGCCTATGTTACAAAGAGAGATTGCACAGACAAGGATTTTACTCAGTGAAATGTAGGAAAGTTGAAGATAACCAAGTAGAGGTTCTAAGATCATGAGGACCAGAGACAAGCTGAAAGCAGTCTTCTACCCAGGGTGAAATTAATAAAAACAAGAGAACATAGGTTTAAGATCAGAGGCAAGATACTTAAAAGAGAAATCAGGACCAACTTCTTCACGCAGAGTGGTGCATATTTGGAATAAGCTGCAAGAAATAGTGGTTGAGGTGGGCACACAAGCAACATTGATAGGAAGTATGTAAGATACTATGGGCCAAATGAAGACAGATAGGACTAGGTTGCTGGGCAACACAGTTGAAGTGGACAAGATGGGCCAAAAGACCTGCTTCCATGCAGTATGATTCTATGACAAGGTTTCAGCCCCCAAAAATCATCTTGACAACAAATAATTTCAAGAGATGTGCTATAAAAAGAGAAGTTGTGATACTATGGGAAAATAAGTCAAATTAAAATGCAAAATGGGATGCACTTCCAATCAAAAATAAAAACAGGTGTTTTATTAGTGATATCTTCTCACTTAAGATATCCAACAGAGTTTTTGCATTGTGTTCGAGAAAGAAGGCTTCCTTGAAAATAATCTACACAAAATATAAGGGGAATCTTTGAAGAATGAGCAAGCTTAGACTTAAGGTATGCTGTTATGAAAAACTGGCTACCACCAGGGCTGCTCTGAAAGAAGTACTGATTTGCCATTGTGCCAGGAGTATAATAATGTTGCTTCAGTCAAAGGTGGAAAGCAGACTACCTAATTATTCAAAAGTTGCTTCACATAGGTTTACATGCAAATATGCAGAAACAATGTTAGTATGTTTTATATTTTGAAATTAACTTTATTCACAGTAAAAAAATATATACAAAAGAAGAAACAGGACAAAGAAACCTTTAATATTCATGGCATTACATTCAGTCCTTTTTTTTTTAAATCAATGCACTATTGGAAGCATTCTATCCAGATGCATTAAGGCTTGGAATGGCAACTGCTCTGCCCATGACTACAAGAAACTGCAGAGATCAGCACATCCCAGAAACTAGCCTCCCCTCCATGGACTCTCTATGCTTCTCGCTGCCTTTGGTAAAGCAGCAGTGTAAGCACAGATACCCCCCCCCCCCCACCCTGGACATTCTCTCTTCTCCCTCCTCCCAGCAGGCAGAGGATATAAAAACCTAACAGTACATAGCATCAGAATAGAGGATAGTTTCTTTTCCACTGTTATAATGCAGTTCCTTAGTGCAATGCGATGTACTCTTGACTTCACAATCTACCCAGCTATGACACACACTTTATAACTGTAATACTATTCTGCACTGTTACTGTTTTTGCCTTGTACTACTGCAATGCAGGTTTTAATAAATAAATCTATATAAATTGCATTCAAGATATTTTCACTGTACTGTACCTCAGTATCAATGGCAATAAATCAATTTACCATTAATGCAAGTTGTTTTGTTTTTTTTAAAAAGAAAAAATAATCAGAGCACCACAGCACTCATGCCCCCGATGAGAAGGCTATGCTGGAAGACCAAAGGGCATCTTTCACCAAGATGATGACCTCCAGCAGCACTCGATATCAGTCCCTATGTGTGACCCTGGGAACAGCAGAGTCCTCTGTTTTGCGGCTGCTGAGGATGAAGACATGGACCCTGTCTCCAAATTCTCTTAGCAAATCCAGTCTACAGAGGTGGGTTACCAACTCTTCTCTACTGCAGCTGTCCTGAGTGCTTCACCTTTGGGTAAGCAAGGTCTCAGTGCTGGTTGGCGAGTCCTGGTGATGAGGCATTCTGCAAGATGGTTGGTACAGTTTGCTCCGGAACCACCCACCGTATTCATAGTGTCCTTGTCCTACAGTAACTGCAAGACGTTCCACACTGATTACTGCCTGATGGATGTGATCAAAGGTGTTTACTTGTAAGTACTCTCCCACAATGGACAGGTAGTGATTAGATTAGCTTTATCTGTCACATATACATGTACAGCAATTCCAGTATACTGGGGAATTGCATGATAATGGGTTCAGACCAATCTTCTGCAACATCAGGGTCGTGTAGAACCTTAGCACATAGTGACATATTGCCTGACACATCCACACATTAAAGTGATTATAAGGGCACATTGGATTCACTTTTGACCCCATTCTCCAGGGACCGAGACTTGCTCCATCCCAGACCCCAGATAAAATGGAAGACATCCCAGGTGACGATTAAGGCAGAGGGGTTAGGAACAGGCCACACCTGTATCAAGTACAACAGTCTCAACAGCAGGTTATACCTAATAACCAAATTCTACTCAGTTATTTCTACAGATCCAATTTTTGTTTTATCTTCCCAATCCACTCCAGTAAATTCCTGTAATATACCTCAGCCGCTCTGAACCAGATGCCTTGGCAACTTCAGGTCATCAGACCGAGCAGAAGATAGCAACACTGTTCACATACAGGGAGGTTTTGAATTGTGCACCTCCACTGCCTGGCATCATCACTTTGCTCATACTTTTGCTCTTCCTGATAGATTCAAAGGACTCTATGCAGCACACAAACAAAAGGGGTGGATGGACAATCCTGCCCAACTCTGGACTTGATGATGGGTAAACTATCTGTCTCTCATCCATTAATTTGGATTGCACTATAGAAATCTGTGTAGAACAATTGGATCTAATTCTGATTTCCTCCCCAAAATCTGTTTTGGTAAGAATGTCCATCATATGCATGTGTGATATCCTGCCAAAGTACTTTACCTGGCCCAAACTAACAAGGCAGCCATCCTCTGACATGCACGTAGCAATGGAATACTCAGCAGCAAGAGACTGTTAAAGATTTTCCTGCCAGGTACAGCGCACATTTGGTCTGGGAACAGAATTGACCTGGTTTGCAATGGCTTTGGACAGGACCTTATGGTCCATATTCAAAATAAAATAGGTCTCCAATCCCTGATGTCCTCTTCCTCTTGCTTGCTGATGAGGGCAATGATACCTTTCCCCATGGAGTCTGACATGAAGCTAAACATATTCTACTTGCAGTAGGTCAGGGCCCATCTAGACCCTCAAAGCCAAGTGCAACCCTGCTCATATGTTGTTGCTTCCAGTTGTTCTATTTATGCCAAAGTAATAGATAGAGCCAATCAGCTTTTCCAGGGTCAATGGCTCATCAGGACTCTCCTACTTGCTATTGCTTAACTCTGCCAAAATAAAGGACAGGATGTTCTGAGAGGCACTGCTGTCTGTGATCTTTGTCATACAGACCACCATAGAAGGATATGCAGATCCTCAATATGTCTGTCTGTGAGAATGTTGCTGTGTAGGTCACAGAGCTTCCTCTGAGAATCTTTTGGAAGAGGCAGTGTAAGCATGTCTTATTGTTTCACAAAGCAGGCTCTGGATCTGAAGATGATCTTGGAAGATTTTGTAAACAGCACAGCTTGCTGGCTCTTCATCTCTTGGGAGTTCCCCTCTCAGATCCACCCTCCTTGACAGCAGAAAGAGAACTTGTTGAAAGTCTGTCTGGAGTTGGCACAATTCTTCTGTCCTGCTTTCTGAATGCCTTTGTTGACGAAGAACCTCTTGCTGCTCTCCTTGGGCTTCTTCCCACTGGTGAATCAGAAAGTCAAAGAGGGGCCTCACAGTCCTCCAAACTGTGTAATCCCTCTGATCCAATACCCGAAGCCTGGACTGACACCTTGCCTTACTGTCCTGTTTATTACTTATTGTAATGCTGGCACTGTTTTTGTGCACTTCATGTGGTCCAGTGTAGGTCTGTAGTCTAGTGTAGCTTTCTCTGTGTTGTTTTTTTTATTACGTAGTTCAGTCTAGTTTTTTGTACTGTGTCATGTAACACCATGGTCCTGAAAAACGTTGTCTGATGCATATCATATTATTACTGAGTTAAGTATTGTATGTAATGAGTTTTTGCTACAACAAGTGTATGGGACATTGGAAAAAATGTTGAATTTCCCCATGGGGATGAATAAAGTATCTATCTATCTATCTCTATCTATCTATCTACCAGCAGTTATGGTTGAAATGACAATAAAAGTTGGCTTGACTTGACTTGATTTCCTAATACTCTTTGACGTCAGCAGCCTGATGGTCTACTTCCATTTCTTCATCTATCTTTTCGTCCTACTGTAGGACAGGACACCTGAAGGAGGCAGTGATCATAGAAGAACACCGATGCAACATCAGTGAATCTGAGCCTGATTGCCCTCGACATGAAGAGGAAGTCTATTTGGGACTATCCTGAGCTGTCCAGTCTAGCCCAGTCCAAATTTATTATCGCTGTGCTTCACCTGCAGGAGTGCTGAAGGTTTGCACAACTTTGCACCTTTAGCCATTTCCACCAGGAGTCTGAAGCTGCTAACAGTCCACCATGTATGGCTACTGAAAATGTAATTAATGATGCTTCAGCGCTCCTCTGAGGTTCCCATGATCTCATACGCATCTATGATAATCAACAGGATTAATTCTGTTTGATAACACTACAACTGGGTATTCTGGATGTAGCAGAGGTTTGGGGACCCACAATATAGGAGTTAAATATTGAAGACCCATGCACTTGAACATGATTAACTCTTGCCAGAGAATTGTGCAGGAGCACAAATAGGCCAATCAGCTGTTGTGCTTGACCATTTAGAAAGTTTGTACCTGACCCACTCTTAACTTCAACAACACCACCTTCCCACATTTGCCCCATATGCTTCAGAACTGTCTTATCATTGATGTTTCAGATGCTCAGTCTTTAATATATTAATTAATGACTTTACTTTTGGGATACAGAATTCCAAAAGGTTCAGGACCATCAGATTAGAAATTCTTTTATCTCGATATTGAATGGGCAATCTCCCATTCAAAAGCTAAACTCAGTGGCTACTTTATTCAGTACACCTGCTCGTTAATGCAAATATCTAATCAGCCAATCATGTGGCAGCAACTCAATGCATAAAAACATGAAGACATGGTCAAGACGTTCAATTGTTGCTCAGATCAAACATCAGAGTAGAGGAAGAAATGTTATACAAGTGACTTTGACTATGGTATGATTGCTTGTGCCAGACGGGCTGGATTGAGCATCTCAGAAACTGTATGATCTTCTGGGGTTTACAGAAAATGGTGTGAGAAACAAAAAACAACCAGAGATTTAACAGTTCTGTGGGTGAAAACACCTTGTTAATGAGGGCAGAGAACAATGGCCAGTCTGGTTCAAGCTGACAGAAGGCAACAATAACTCAAACAATAATCACATTATAACAGAGGTGTACAGAAGAGCATCTCTGAAAACAAAATGTTCACAAGGTGCATAACAAGGTGGCCACTAATATAGAGGGCAAATAGTTGAAGTCCTAGCACTCATCCCTGTGGCATTGCATTGATTGACAATCCAAAAATGATTACTTTATCCCTATTTTATGTTAGTTAGACAGCATCCAGTCCATGCCAACCTGGTGCCCTTGCATCTTATTTGGTAAACTTTTCAGGCACCTTACTAAGTGCATTCTGTAAGTGCCTTCTTAATGGGGATTCGATGAAGTTGCACTACTTCATCGAGTTCCCATTTAACAATTCCCTTTCAAAAATGCTTGACCCTTATGAATTTTCAAATATTTTGCTTTTAACTCCTTAATAATGAATAGCAGAAAGTGGCAAAGAAACACCACTCGTCAGAAACTTTTACATTGGAATTATGAAGACGGGAGACAAAAGCACAAAGAATGTGGATCAGTTGAGCCAGGATGTAGGAAGACATTGATTAGATGTTCAGAGCGTGGCTTCAGTCATCCTAGCAACTGACATACAATAATATTTTAGGCTAACTGCCCAATTGTTTACTGCTTTCTAATTATTTGGGATCCTCCCTCCCTCCAAGAACAAAGAAATTTTTATATATTACATCTAACTACCTATACAGCCATTTTCTTAAGGGCCCCAAGATGCAGATTATGAGGTCTTTAGCAACATTAGTTGACAGAGTGCATTTTTTCCTTCTGATAGATTATGTTAAGAGCTTTCTTTCCTATAAACGTTATCTACCATTATCAAGATATGAAAGGCTTATCCAAAATCCAGAATCTCTTCTACTTCTCATGAAGACTTACTGAGTCCCAACATCTGAAACATCAAACTATTCCAAAGTATCTACAACACTAGCATTTGGGCAAATTCCTTCAATGCATCTCATTTCATCAGTCTCACTTCCAGCTTCTCCTCTGTTTACAAGGAACAAATTAAACTTTATTGTCTAGATTGATCACAACTTCAAATATTCAAGAAGCTCAACACAATTTGACACAAAACACTTGTCATAATTTAAAGACCATTTAATGGTTTCAAACTTAACTATCACCACCAGCCTTTGGAACACACTGGCTCCAGTGTGCTATTTACACACTGCAGTGCCACCTCTAGAATACATCTTAAGAGTCTGCCAATGCAGTTTTTACATTTTCTGGAAGGAAGTGGTCAAGAGATAACTGAGAATATGATTATATCTATATCACAAACTCTTCTGTCCTGAGAACATATCAATTTTTCATAACATTTCTTCATTCAGATTGCAGGTGCTTCAAAAAGTAAAATCAAGAATGGACAATAAATGTTAGCCTTGCTTAAGGTTGCATAACCCAAGGATGAACTTTGATTTTTGTATTTCTACTGTATGTAAACTAAATTTAGATCGCAGTAAACAATCATACTTCATATATTATCTTCCCTATTTTGTGAGAAAAAGGCCATTTTGCATAAACTTAATATTGTGAGCTTTCTGATAATTAAATCAATCTTTGGACGGATTCATTTTTCTATAAATCAGGGCACAGAGCACTTTGACAATGAGTTTTCAATTCCACTACCAAATTTGTAAGATTCTGTCTCCGTAAGGTGAGTATGGCAAGGTTAATACCCCTGAATCATGTATAAAGCTACAAATATATTGTTGATACAAAATGGAAAATTGACCTTCATCAGCATTTAGATGTTTTAAAAATTCCTGTAAAACAGAATCAAGTGATAAAGTGCGACTGTGAGAAGAAGATAATCAATAGGAGAGATTCCAAGCTGAAACACTTTTCATTAGTATTTTCACATTAAATGGAACCAATCTCCAAACGGCCACTAGTAAGTGTACATTGTATTACGCTGATCAAAACTTACGAGGTCCCCATGACATTGTTAACCACTTCCTTAAAGAAATCATTTTCTGGACTTTTATTTCCATCACTGAGCTCAAATTCAATTGGCCGTTTTCCTGAAGACTCAGAGCTCTGAAAAAAAAATTGTTAAATTGCTCAAATAAACTTTCTATGAAAGAGCAGAGTGATCAGGTAGATTTAGTATTACTAGCAAATCGACATTTACTGAGCTGTTACACAGTTAGAATCTACAATTGATCATTCATAATTACTTGCATTCATAGTTAACTTTAAAATGGAAAGACATGTCAAATCATTTTCATTACAAGTCAACACAGCTTGAAAAAGTGGTTAAAATTTCACAATGATATGATGGATTTTCTAATGTCTTTCAAAAAGGGGGTGTGGGGTCAAGAGGGAAGGGAGGTGATACTGACAACTTTACAGAGTGAGTAGACACCAGTAAAGAAACAAATCGAAAATTAGCTATTCTTTCAATGCAGAAGGTAAGACATGAAGATATGAACCATCTGACTGAGTGAGAAGGAAGAGATTGATTCAGTCCTCTCAATTGTTGAGAACATAAACACAGCAGCTAAATGTCATCCCAATACAGTCGGCCCTCCTTATCCACAGGTACCGCAAGTGCGAATTCAACCAACCGTGGATCGGTTCTCTCTCCAGCACTTGGTGTTTGAGCATGTACAGACTTTTTTTTCTTGTCATTATTCCCTAAACAATACAGTATAACAACTATTTACATAGCATTTACATTGTATTAGGTATTATAAGTAATCTGGAGATGATTTAAAGTATACAGGAGGATGTGCATAGGTTACGGCGGATCAGGAATTGAAAAAAACGGAAGTTTTCTAAGTCGGAACAGGTACATCCGGTATTATTTAGCGTCAGTTAGTCAAACTTTTGTCTTGTTTATATTTTACCTTTCTATGCATATAAAACACTTAAGAAATGCATGTATTTCAATAATTAAACCACTTTAATAATTGTTAGTTATAATTGTAGTTTTCATCGGGGCAGGACCTTCACATGCTCCATTATTCTCACTTTATCCTTTAAAATTGTTCCAATCATTGACCGACTGTAGCCTATCGCTTTTCCAATGACCGACGGCATTTCACCTCTTTCCGATCACTTTATTATTTCCACTTTATTTTCAATCGTGATTGTTTTCCAGAACAGAAACACTACGGGCAGTGAGTCTTGAACTCTGCCAGGTCTTAAAGTCCACCGACTTAAGCATCCGTGTTTTCTGGTATCCGCGGGGGTCCCAGAACCAATCCCTCGCGGATAAGGGGGGCCAACTGTAGATGGTTAACTTTGTATGTGGATAATCACACGAGACAGTTGTATGTAAAGGAAAGTTAGATGGAAGTTGGGAGCAGGCTGGGCAATGAATGATTCATGCAAAATAATTCTAAATGTGAGTTTTTGAGTAAGGAACTGAAAGAAATTTTGATGGACATGATGTATTAAGCATATTAGGTGTTTGCCAGTCACTTATAATCAAACAGAGAGCCCTGCCTAAACAGCAATTAGTCTCCTAATACCTTCAAAATTTGGTCTTCGAGTACAGATGAATAACCCGGGAGCAGTATAGGTGTACAAAATGGCATACCAGCCAAACAAAGCTACCAATAGGATTACATGAAGTAGCAAAAACAGTATATCGAGCAACAGAGATCCACAACCAACAGATCAAATCAAACTTCTGCAGTCTTGTTACATTTAATCTTAAGCAGTGATGGACATTAAATGGTTATTGGGAAGAGCAGAACATCAAAAACATCCTTAAAGGTGATGGCCAGTATTTCAGTGCCAAAAGACAAGGAAGGAGCATTTACATGCATGTTACAGCAAGAGCTAATGACAAGACAGGATCCTTGTAGCAGTATCAAACCTGCACTTTTGATCCCGCTGGTCTTTAAACAAGCTATAACTAGTAAAGTAACAACACAGGCATCATGCATCCTCCAGTATTGCAATATATGTTGTTTTACTCTACTCAAGGTGATTGGGAAATAATTTTACCAGGAGGACTATAGTGTTTTCAATAAGGTTTAATGCCACTTTTTCAAGGGAAATTAAGGATGGATAATCAATGCTGGACTTTATCAAACACATATATTTTTTTAAAAAAGTAAACTTCCTTCTCCTTTGTAGAAGGAGTTTTCCATCTGTTCCAGAACTCTCTGCTTCAAAAGCAATAATCATGAAACCAAAAGCTACTGCGTACTCTGGAAAAGCAAAATAAAAACAAAAAATGCCCCAAGTCAGGCAGGAGCCATGAAAAGTGAAAAAGCACAGGAGTTTATATTTCATGTCAGTGAACAGGGAGAAGTACTAAATTTCAGAGAAGGAGAAGGAAAACCATAAGATGGAGATCAAAAATAACAGAAAAATAATTAATAAGGCAAACAAGGATCAATTTGTCTCTGACTGTGGAGTCAACAACTGAAATGTCAGTGTAATTATGTTAGTTTCTCACCAGTTGAAGGACAGTTAAATTGGTTTAAGCTAATTACACTAGGCAGACAAAACTATTACCTTAATGTTAGGTTCTAATATTTTAAAAAATTCCAGGTGTTGAAAAGTGGAATGCTTTTTATGAACAAACCATTATACTTACTGTACATAGATTTAATATTTCAGTACTGGTAAGCAGTTGGAAATCCAATTTTTCTTCACCACAAGGATAGCATTCATAGAATTCTGGCTGCTTGTGCGTAATTGAGTACAGAACTAGAAGAAAACTTCTCTTCTCATTTGTAAAAATCCTATTAAAGAAATAAAGCTATTGTAAACAGAAATTTACATAAGAATGCAGTGCATTAACACAGTTCAAAGTAAATGTGGCTATGTAATCACAATATTAAGTTTTGCACAATAGCTTGTTAAATAATAGTTTGTTGCCAAGTGTGGGTAGTGTGCAAATTGGAAGGAACTTGAAGTAGGTGAGATCTTGCTGATCTGGTGCCATGTTCTGTATCAGAATAACTTCTTTTAAATGAACATAAAAGATACAAATAATCAAAATGATTATGACATCTAAAACTTTGACAAACGTCTATAGACGTGTATTGAAGAGTATACTGACTGGTTATATCACGGTCTAGTATAGAAGCACCAATGCCCTTGAATGGAAAACCCTCCAAAAAAGTAGTAGATACAACCTAGACCACCACAGGTAAAGCCCTCCCCACCACTGAGCACATCTAAATGGAGCGCTGTTGCAGGAAAGCAGCAATCATCATCAAGGACTCACACTACCCAGGCCATGCTTTCTTTTCACTGTTACCCTCAGGAAGGTGGTACAGGAGCCTCAGGACCCATATGACCCACACCAACAGGTGCAGAAATAGTCATTAGCCTTCAACCATCAGGCGCTTGAACCAATAACTTCACTCGCCCCCATCACTGAAGTATTCTCACGATCTATAGAAACACTTTCAAGAAATCTTCATGTCATGTTCTTGATATTTATTGCTTATTTATTTAAAACTATTCTTTTTTCCTTTTGTATTTGCTGTTTGTTGCTGTTTGCACATTGGTTGTTTGTCCATCCTGTTGGATATAGTCTTTCATTGATTCCGTTAATTTCTTAGTATTTACTGTGTATGCCCACAAGAAAATGAATCTCAGGGTTGTATATGGGGACATATTTGTACTTAGATTATTTTAATTTATAAGTTTGAAGTAAATTTATTATCAATGTCAAGAAGAGAATCCCCAGTATAAAAATGATGAAATCTCAACAAGCTCTGGCTTTCTAAGTCTATAAATTTTGGACTTTAGTGTTAGATAGCCCAGGCACAGAAATCCAAGACATACTGACAATTAATCAGCTAGGCTAGTATTCCATATAGAATTGCCGGCATTAGCTGGCAAGATCTAGTCTATTAGACTGTTTCTGTAATTTTCAGTGTTAAAGATCGCAGGCCAGAGAAGGGTGATGAAAATTAAAAGGCTCAGGGGAGCCCCAAAGCCAGGGCATCAAAGGGTATGGGGAGAAGGCAGGAGAGTGGGGATGTCCGGAAGAATTGGATCAGCCCATGACTGAATGACAGAGTAGACTCGATGGGACAAATGGCCTACTTCTGCTCCTATATCTTGTGGTCTTATAACACAGGCACAGCACTGCAAAGGTTTCCATGAGAAGGACCCCGTAAGAAATATTAGTTTTGTTCTTAAATTCAACAGATAACATTATGGACTTTTTAAAACAGTAGAAGTTGTAAAACTGTACTTCAATTACAGACTGATTTAAGTTGTTGAACCTTACCTCTTTTGAATAGAAGAACTGAAAAGATACCTCAAGCAGCAGGCCCAAACTTGGGGACTATGTACATGAGTAGCACCACTCAACCAGCTAGAATACCAAAGGTGCAAAGAATTAAATTAAGAATTAAATCAGCACTTCAGATGTATAAAATTGCACTATTGACAGTCTAATAGCAAATCAAAATCCAAAGTTATTAAATGAAAAAAATCTTTAAAAGTGCACCAATGGGGAAAAAAATCCAACATACTTAAAATATTCCAATTCATAATTTTGACTGAAGATTAGTGAAAGCAAATTCTTAGTATCAAAGTATAAAAACACCTCAGAATATCCATTGTAAAGTTTTGAGTTTCACCATTCCCATACCATCACAAAGCACCCATCAGAATTTTGTCATTCAGATAATGAAACATATCCCAATTTTAAACTTAACTCAAAGATCCCTTAACATGGCTTACTATATTATACTTACATTCCTACAAGAGGCAAAGTGAGCACTTTCGGATCAGATTCAAGTATCACTAGAAGCTTGCGTGTCTGATCCATTGTAAGGTATCTGTAATTTAAACAACATCTTTTCACCAGCTGTTAGCACAAAATATAAAAACTTAAATCATTGTAGTTAAATACTCTTGATATTATACAAAACCTTGTAACTGATACAAAATACAAGAGTTGTAACTCATCCAAATATGTATAAAAGTAATTACAAAAAAGCTGAGAAAATTACAAAAATTGAGAAAGCTTGCTGATAATCAAGTGAAATTTGTAAGATGTATATTAATGTCAGTAGGTGACTCCTAGTCTCCTACTTTACTACTTCTGAAAGCAGTTAAGTTACAATGAACAATTAGAATCAAAGCAAAATCCCAATAGTATCTGAATGCTTTAGAGCAATGCAGCAAACACCTATAATAAATTGGACAAGTCTAAACCCTTTATAACAAGACTGAACTGTGGATTTATATTTTGTTTTTAAACCTATTTTGTGGGTGAACAAAATTAAGTATTTTATAAAAAATAAGATAAAATGATGTGATCAAAGGTCATTAACCCCACAGAAACATGTCATAACAATGGCATTTGTACTTAACAACTTATTAGAGTTTGCTTAAGTACTAGCCATAACTTCCATGATTGGGGTTAGCTGCATCATATTCAAAATTATAATACCTGCACTACAACCACAACAAAAGCAATCACCTTTTTTAGACAGGCCTTCATTTTGAATGCCTATTTATAAAACACAATTTTTTAAAAAAAATATTCTTGAGTTAACTTACAATTTAAAACACCAAAAAATTTAAAATACGACTATCATTCCCAACAACTGCGAAAAAAGATTACGTACTAAAATACAGTATTGCCTCCAATGGAAATTCCTTGTTTACTGAGATGATTTTCCAGGCAAGTACTTTCATTTACAATGTGCATTCTTTGCAAGTTGGCATTTTTATGTAAATGTAGCAACATCATTATCTGCCTCAAAACAGTTCTCATTGCTAGTTTCTGGTTGTTTATTTTGAGTCAGCTTCCAAAGCATTTCTGAAGTTAGATCAAAGAGGTAGATGAGATAGCAAGTATAATACTTTTCCTCTAAATAATGACAATATCATTCTCTGGTAATAGCTGTTAGAACACATAATTGATAGTTTCAAATTCAAGGCTTTCATTCTAATCATCAGTTGCTTACTAACAACACCCATTGAAATAGATTCTGTGTTTCCTTAACATGAAATGGCCTGAGGCAAGATTGAAAACTGAAATACTGCAGGCTTATTAAGTTATTAAATTCTCCAAAAGCGTAAAGTATATATACATTACAAAACAATCCTGGGAATATCAGAATCAGGTGTATTATCACTGGCATGTGATGTAAAATTTGTTAACTTAGCAGCAGCAGTTCAATCCAATCGATAATATAGAAGAGATAAAATTTAAATAAATAAACAAGCAAATCAATTACAGTATACATATATTGAATAGATTTTTAAAAAGGTGCTAAAAACAAATACTGTATATTAAAAATAGTGAGGTAGTGTCGAAAGATTCAATGCCCATTTAGGAATCAGATGGCAGAGGGGAAGAAGCTGTTCCTGAATTGCTGAGTATGTGCCTTCAGGCTTCTGTACCTCCTACATGATGGTAACAGTGAGAAAAGGGCATGCCCTGGGTGCTGGAGGTCCTTAATAATGGATGCTGCCTTTCTGAGACACCACTCCCTGAAGATGTCCTGGGTACTTTGTAGGTTAGTACCCAAGATGGAGCTGATTAGATTCACAACCCTCTGCAGCTTCTTTCGGTCCTGTGCAGTAGCCCCTCCATACCAGATAGTGATACAGCCTGTCAACTATAGAAGCTTTTGAGTCTACTTGTTGACATGCCAAATTTCTTCGAGCTCCTAATAAAGTATAGCCACTGTCTTGCCTTCTTTATAACTACATCGATATGTTGGGACCAGGTTAGATCCTCAGAGACCTTGACACCCAGGAACTTGAAACTGCTCCCTCGCTCCACTTCTGATCCCTCTGAGGATTGGTATGTGTTCCTCCGTCTTACCCCTCCTAAAGTCCACGATCAGCTCTTTCTTCTTACTGACGTTGAGTGCCAGGTTGTTGCTGCAGCACCACTCCACTTGTAAAGCTAAAGATACTAAATTTAACTGCTTCACTAATAGAAGTGAAAGTTTATTTTCCAAAACATAAGGCAATGGAATTTTTTTTTTACATTAAATTAATTAACTTGATTCCTGGCAAAATGGTTTTAATGCATTCAGTTCTGGTCTGGATGGGCTTTTTCTAGCAGCAATTGTTGCAAAGACCATTTCCAACTCCACTGATAACTGATGTTCTCTGTTTACTCTTCATTGGTTATATTTCATTGCTTGCAGATACTAATGCCTTAGATGTGTAGTTTCCATAAACTTTTCTGACTTGCCAATATTTTAGTGCAGGGTACTGAATTAGCACTCCAGTAATGGGAGCTCATAAAAACAAGTTTATGTTCCAGTGCTGATAGAATGGTGTCTTTTGGACTTTCTCAAACGCTTTGTGAAATTGTTTACTTGATTGAGTGGATACAAAATACTTCAACACTGCTCTACAAACAACAGCAGACTAATGCCCATATTTTAAGAATTTTTGAATTATTACAGCACAAGAGACTAATCTTCTTCATGGAGTTTATGCCTGCCTACAATACAACAATTCTTTCCCCACTGTCCTAAAAACTCTCTCTCAACTGCCGTAGGACTCATTCTCCCTAACACTATAAAACTGATCTGTGGGTAATTACCATATTGCTGTGAATATAATGACCATTTTTTGTATTTGAGATTACATCTCTAAAAGTACATTGTTAGCTGTAAAACATGTGACCCCACAAAAAGCAGAAGTCTCTTTTTTTCCTTAACAATTTCCATCCTAATATCACAAAACCTGTTTCTCCCTCAAAACCAGATTTAATATCTTGTAAATTGGCTTGATGATACTATTGCAAAGTACCACGAGATGCTTACCTATATTCATATAATGCCTTCAGCAGCAAATTTCTTTAAACAAAATCAGGCTTTCAGAATCATCATATGTGAACAAATATGCAACAAATTTGAATATGACATCTTAAAATTTCCCATAATTGCATGCATTTTCAATGTTTTCATGCCCAACTCACCCAAATTTGTACGTTCCTTGAATCTGAGCAATGTTAAGTGGGCTGGTTAAATTTCTTGCCAAAGCTGTAGGGATTATGGGAATTTTATTGATTGGAGTAGCTTCAAAGACTATTGCTATTGTAACAGCTGCCCAGCGAAGTTCCAGGGTTAGGTTATCCAACTGGTCCATGCATGTAATATGCCCTCTCATTGTAAGAAGTCTAGAAGAGTCGATTGTTTCCTTGCCACTACAGTAGTAGTGTAGCGCCTAGTAAATTAGAATAGACACAATTACTATTGTCCATATAGATTTCAACATTATCATTCTAAAACAAAAAAAAGATGAGTTCAAACCCACAAAACGATGTCAAAGCACCATGCATTCAGAGTAAGCTACATTGACTCCAGTAGTACATTATAAAATATAAAAAATAAGTTTGCAAAGGGGTGTAGAAAGAAATCAATTATTTGATGTAATTAATATTTAATATACTCTTAGATAATTATCAAAGCCTGGAAATGCTTTGTATTTGAATTCCATCAATACACGATATGAAAACTTGCTCCCTCCAAATTTTCAGAGTATGGATTGACTTCTGCAATGCCATGTAACATATTTCATAATATGAAAAGCATAAACATGGTACAAATCAAATAATTCTAGATTAAAGCAAACGCCTAGTTATTTTGTGCAATGTTCCAGCGTCTACTGTAGCAGCAAATTCTTCTAGACTGATTAGATTATCAAGAAAAAATACTCTCAAATGTTCCAAAAATCTACCAGCTAAGACAGGAGAACACCATGGTCTGCAGATTTCTATCACAGTCGGACTCCGTTGCCCGGTGGCTGGAGCTTAATCATTATGAAAATAGCAAGGAGTTATAAACCTCCTAAAACATTTCTTGTTCCAGGGAATATTAAACTGGAAGTACTCAGCAATTAAGCATCAACTGGGGAGAGAGAAAGAGTCAACATTTCAGGTTGACTCCTTTTCATCAGAACTAGGAAAATAGAAAACAAGAGATCACATCATAAAAACTGAATGTAATATACAAAATTGAAAGTCATATGAATGAACCACTGCTCCACAGGAAAGTGTGTTTGATTTGCTGAAAGATCAAAGACAAGATATAAAAGGACAGGTTACATCTCAGAGAAAATTCACAGTAGATTCAACAAAAAAAAAAAAGCAGAACAACCCAGTTTTCTCATATAGGAAACCAAAGTTTGCAGCCAATGCCAGATTAACAAAAGTAGAAAAAGAGGAATATTATAAAAAGAAAATCTTCTGAGTCACTTCAGAAAATGCCTACATAAGTACTCTTAAAATTCAACATTGTTCTGTCATTCATATGTAATTACCTTAAATGCAGCATGGAAATCCTCAGACGTATAGACATTGATGTCTCTAGAAACAGGTCCTTGAGTATCAACTGTACATGGAATTAGGAAATCACCAGGAAGAAGTGCTGTGGGAACCTTGTCAGAACGTCCAGCAACTTCTCGTCCAGGATCAATGCGATCTATAGTTACTGTAACACCTTCCTCATCTGCATTGCGAGACAAATTACACTCATTTAACCAAGTAAACAATTTCACAAAGCCTTATTTAAACAGAAGTTTCACAAAAGGTTAGTTCAGAAAATGTCATTTTGCAAATGAAATTTAGTAATTTTGATTAATTAGATGTTGATACTGCTGGTGGCTTAAATTTTACTGATCAACAATGTGACAACATATACACAAGAAATAGAATGCAAATGAAATGAAACATTGAACAAAAAGATATTCAAATTTGACTGATATTTTAAGACATTGAAAGGCATAAGATGTCAAAGCAAAACAATTCAATGGCATGAAAATTACATCCAGCTGAGCTGTTGTGATGAACATCCACTTGCAACAATGCAACATGAGGAAAAAGTAATAGAACTACAAAGAGATGGAGATCAAGTATAAGTTCAGTTTATTTTCATTTGACTGTGCTCATTGATATCGCCAAATGAAACTGCATTTTTCCAGACCAAGGTGTACAAAATAGTACATATAACTCACAAAGTAACATACCAAAATAAATTAACAAATAATAAGGTGAATATATGATACAAGTGAAAAAGTAAACACATTACTGGTGTTTCATACATGATTAAACCTGCGTGGTATCAGGGGGTTCAGTAGCCTGGGGGAGGAAGCTGTTTCCCATTCTAACAGTTCTAGTCCTAATGATACATTAGCTCCTGCCTGATGATAGAGGTTCAAAGAGATTGTTGGATGGATGGGAGGGATCACTGATAATTCTAGAAGCACTGCGTACACAGAACTCCTGATAAATATCTCTATCGGAGAGAATCCCTGAAGATCCTCCCAGCAGTCCTCGCCAAATGTTGCAGGGTTTTGTGGTCAGATGCCTTGCAATTCCCATACTAAATGGTGATACAGCTGGTCAGGATACCCTTGATGGTGCTCTTGTAAAAATTGGAGGTGGTTGAGGCAGGTTACTGTCACTCTCTTGGGTACCAGTATGGTGGGCCACTTTGAAGCCTCAGGGGACAGCGGATCATTCCAGAGATACTGAAGATGTCTGTTAGACACCGTTTACAGGGCTGCACGGTGCCTCAGCATCAGATCAGGTATGTTACCAGGCCCCACAGCTTTAAGTGACTATGGCTAGGGTCTTTTTCAGATCAGCTGTGGCCAGACAGAGTGCCTGCTCTGGGGAAGCAGGAGGAAAAAAAAATCAAATTGTCACTGTCTTTGATGTGCAGCATGGACTTGTAGTCTGTTATTATTTGAATGCATTGTCACAGGTGCCTCATGTTTCTGGTGTCACAGAAACATTCTCTGTGAATAATGCCATTTACCTTCTTGATGGCACGAGAAAACACAGTTCTTGCTGACCTGAGGACTGTCTTATTACCTAGCAAGTTGCACCCATAAATATTATGCCAAGAAATGGGAAGGCAAATGAAGGACTATTATAGCAATATGAGATGGTTCCAGAAGCATTAAGGAATAAGATTGTATGGTGTTGAGCTCCAAACTTCATTGATCAACACAAATCAACTGGGCTCCCCAAGGAAGAAGGCAACTGGGCACAGGCACACAGAGTGATCCTGGGATAAATTACATGGAAACAATGCCACCTTGAAATGGGAAAATATGATAACTGTTGGGATGTATCAGTACATAACTGTGGGAGAGATGTAGAAGAAATGGAAAGGAGCAGTCGCTGGAGTGTCAGAGGTACAGTCTAGCACACAAGGAAGAGAAGAAGTCTGAGCAGTGCAATCCACATTCTTTCATCTTGTAAATTCAAGATCCACACCAATGCAATTTAGGTTGGGTCATTGTCATTTCAAATTAATCAAAACATTTCACTAGGATCTACTTAAAAATATTGGTTTGCTTTCAGTTTTAGCTGCTTTTCCATTAAACAACTTTTTTTGAATAAGGAAGTGTCAAAACAATGGAGGTCTAGAAGCACGAGAATTTTTTGTAAAAAAACTGATTGTAGTGTCATTGAAAAGAAAAGTATATTGTTCAAACTCCTCAGATAAAAACCACATTAGAATAGCTTCTTCCTGACAACAGCATTATTTGACTAACTACAATGTGACAAATTTTACAGATAGGAACTTATGTACTGATAAATGATTGGTAGATTTTAAATTTTGAATATTTAATCATTAATGTGATTAGATGCAGAGCAGAGATTTACAAAAGGAAAATAGTGTTTCAGAAATGAATGAAACTTGGTTTTTGAGGTTGTAACCGATAGAATAGTAAAGGGAAAATTATTCTATTGGTTGCAGATGCAGTTTACATATTTGGAATTTCAGAAGATCTTTGATAAGGTGACACACAAGAGATTACAAAACAAAATTAGAACAAATGGGATAGCTAAGTTTACTGAAAATACTATGGTGAACTGCAGGATTTTGATAGACTGCATTGCGAGCATCAAGTGCTGTTTATATTCCAGTCTGATCAATATATTTCTGACCATCAATGGAATTAAATATTTATGGAACTGGTACAGAAAATATAAAACTTCTATACATGTTGCCTAGAAGTAGATAGTCTCCAAAATTACAATAAAAATAACTACAATTATCCTTTCAAAAATTGGTTTTAATGAACTTACCATCATCGACTACTAGAGAGCCAAGCAGAAAACAGAAGAAAACTTTGCTTTCACTCTGTTTGGCATGGCGATGGACCAGACGCAAGGTCTTCTCCAACACACGCAGCTTCGGGTTTCTGTGGAATGGGATGTAGTTACTAAACATAGAATTACGATGGTAAAAACTCCTAACCTCTTCACAAATAAATCAGTTCTTAAAAAAATTATGGCAGCAGTATCTAATTTTCTAAAGTAAACCACTGCAGACTTTAAAATACTATAAAAACTAAAACTACTTTACTTGCCAATGAAGGGTCTCAGGCCACAACACCAACTGCTTATTCCCCTCCATAGATGCTGCCTAAATTGCTGAATTCCTCCTGCATTGCATGTGCATTTTTCAGAGTTTACTACTTTAATCCTTGGATCAAAAAAGTTATAGACAGCCAGCTCCATTGTAGGCAAAACTCTCCCCACCACTGAAGACATCTTTACGAGACAGTGCCTCAAAAAGACAACTTCCATCATTAAGGACCTTAAAATCCGAGCTATAATTCCTCTCATTACTATCATCAGGGAAGAGGGAAAGCAGCCTGACTCAACATTTTAAGAACAGCTTCTTCACACCCCCCCCCCCCCCATCATTTCTGAACATTCCCTGTCCACTACCTTTTTATTCTTTAGTTTGCACCATTTCTGTAATGTATACATTTATCTTTGCACTGTACTGCTGGCACAAAACAAATTTCACATCATATATCCGTGATAATAAACCTTACCCTGAAACCAATGAAAATATTAATTCAAACAGTACAATGCCACACATCAGCTTGCAACTTGTAAGAAAATAATTGTGAAAATTAAGCCATATACAGGGAAAACAGAATCTGTAATTCCTACCTGTAGTATGCAAGTTGAAGGCTAACTGCATCACCAAGAGGTGTTGGATCCCACAAAGCTATCTTTGCCTTAGGAAAGGTGAAAGGCATTATTCCATGTTCCAAAGGCCTGCAAAGAACGTGAATGTATCTTTAAGAAAATATACATCACAAAAGAAAACATTTTCAGAACACCGGTTGAGGCTCAATAAAAATCTGTATTACTTACTTTTGGGTCCGCTGGCTTTCAGCTTTATATGAAAATTCCATTAGATGAGACGAGAAGTTTGTCAAACTTATTTTCAATGTTTTGTTCTGAAATGAAGCAACAACTTCAAGAATTACTAAATGCTCTCAAATACTTTTGCTTTCATTAGTTGATAAAGTGACATCTTTACTGAAACCAACTTTGCAAAACCAAGAAACATCTAAGGTAACAGATGAAAGATGAATACATAAAATATCATAGTAATTTTTCTTTACATATTGGCTGGTTTCATTAATGAAGGTTTCACTACTTGCAAAGGTCCACTCCATCTACTCTTCTCCATATCCATTCAAAATTATACATTGTTGAAAATTATATACATATTTGTGACTCAGAAAAAGTCATGATTTTAAACTGTACTCGTGTTCCAAAACCAGTAAATGCTGCAGTCAACAGATACTACCTTACCTGCTGAGTGTTTCCACATCCACATCTGATTTTCACATTGTTTTCTGCTGACCTGCATGAAAAATATCTGGACAAACTAGTTTCATTCCTTGTCAGTTGATAAAAGTCTATACCCTTTGTTATTAACAAGTTAACATTTTTACTCCTTATACAAGATGGTGCCGCGTTAGTGGCAGCTTGTTGCAGTAGCTCGTCTGCTTGTCGCTTTTCATATTATTTCATGTTATTTTATGTTTTCTTGTGTGTCATTCTGGATTATTGTGTGCCAGAACCATTTGTGATGGCTACCTTGTGCTTGAAGTAAAGGTTGTGCATATTCCAGAGACCAGCTGATTGAGCGATGCAAACCGACACTACTGCTGGAGTACAATCTGAGATTCCATGGAAACTTGGGGAGGTGACGCAGAGGCTGCAGACCCAGAGTGAAAGTTGAGGCTGGGAGGAGGAAATATAGACCTTCCGTTCTTCATGATCATCATGTGATGTGTGGGGTCCTTGGGAAATAAAATAGATGAGCTTGGTGCACTGATCGAGATCCAGAAGCAATAGTGCTTAACTAAGAGCTGGCTACATGCGCAGTTCCTGGACTGTGGTGCTACCATACCCAGCTTCAATACTGTCTGAGCAGACAAAGGCCTATATTATTATTATTATCTGGTACTTTATTATTAGTTAAATCTGCACACTGCTAAGTAAGTTTTTAGATGTTGCTGCTGTAATAAGGGAATTTCCCCACTCAGGATTAATAAAGTACTTATTATTATGACAGCAAAAGTTTTAAATTTAGTAAACACAAAACACTGAAACAAAAAACAAAAGCAATAGGTTGGGAATTCAAATATATCAAAAACAAAAAAATTGTTAAGATATAATATTGGATGATTTTTTATTAACATTAATGTTGCAAATAAGACTGTCTAATAACTGATGTGAGTTCACATGTAAAGCTATGACCGTTGTTAAATCATAAATCAGAGACGAGAGTAAACATCAGCTGAGTGCGAACAAAACACCCCTAATACTCGATTGGGTGTTATGTAATGAACCGAAGGTGATTAAGGAGCTTAAGGTAAAAGAACTATTAGGAGGTACTGATCACAATATGATTGAGTTTCTTTAAATTTGATAGAGAGAAAGTAACGTCTGACATAGCAGTATCTTAGTGGAGTAAAGGAAATTACAGTGGTATGACAGCAGTTGGCCAAAGTACATTAGGAGATGCTGGCAGGTATGATGGTAGAACAGCAATGACTGGAGTTTCTGGGGAAAATGAGGAAAGTGCAGGATAGATGTATTCAAAAGACAGAAATACTCAAATGGCAAAAATTGTACAACCATGGCTGACAAGTCAAACCTAATGTAAAAGGAAAAGAGAGGGCAGACAACGCAAAAATCAGAGGCAAGACAGAGGATTGGGAAACTGAAAAACCTACAGAGTATCTAAAAATCTTTAGGAGGGAAAAGATGAAATATGAAAGCAAGCTAGCAAAGAATATCAAAGGAGACAGTAAAAGCTTTTTCAAGTATGTAAAAAAAATAAAGAGATGAGAGTAGATATAGGACCGCTAGAAAATGAGGCCAGAGAAGTAATAATGGGGGACAAGGAGAGAGCAGATGAACTAAATGAGTATTTTGTATCAGTCTTCACTGTGGAAGACACTAGCAGTGTGCTAAATGTCGACAGGTGCGATGGAAGAGAAGTGAGTACAATTATTATTACAAGGGAGAAGGTGCTCAAAAAGCTGAAAGATCCAAGGGTACACAAGTCACCCATACCAGATGAATTGCACCTTAGGGTTCTGAAAGAGGTAGTGGCAGAAATTATGGAAGCATTAATAATGATCTTTCAAAAATCATTGGACTCTGGCATGGTCGAGATGAATGGAAAATTGCAAAATGTCACTCCACTCTAAGAAAGGAGGAAGGCAGCAAAAAGAAAATTATAGACTAATTAGCCTGACTTCAATGGTTGGGAAAATGTTAAAGTCATTTGTTAAGGATGAGGCTTTGGAGTACTTGGTGACACAGGACAAGATTGGACAAAGTCAGCATAGTTTCTTTCAAGGAAAATCTTGCCTGATGAACCTGTTGGAATTCTTTGACATGTTTACAAGTAGGATAGATAAAGGATGTAGTTAGTGGATGTTGTATATTTGGACTTTCAGAAGGCATTCAACAAGGTACCACACATGAGGTTTTTCACCAAGTTAAGAGCCTATGGTATTACAGGAAAGTTACTGGCATGGTTAGAGCATTGGCTGATTGGTGGGAGGCAACAGGTGTGAATAAATAGATCCTTTTCTGGTTGGCTGCCAGTGACTAGTGCTGATCGGCAGGGCTCAGTATTAGGAATGCTTCTTTTTATGATGTATATAAATGATTTAGATAATAGATGGCTTTGTTGCAAAGTTTGCAGATGATATAAAGACTGTGGAGGGGGCAGGTAGTGTTGAGGAAATAGGTAGGCTGCAGAAGGATTAGGAGAATAGGCAAGAGAGTGGTAAATGAAATACAATGTTATAGAATGCATGGTCATGCACTTTGATAGAAGAAATAAACAAGCAAATGATTTTCTATACGTGGAGAAAATCCAAAACTTTGAGAAGGGTCTTGGGAGTCCTTGTACAGAACACCCCAAAGGTTAACTTGCAAGTAGAGTTGGTGGTGAGGAAGGCAAATGCAATGTTTGCCTTCATTTCAAGAGATCTAGAGTACAAGAGCAGGGATGTGATGCTGAGGCTTTATAAGGCACTGGTGAGGCCTCACCTTGAGTATTGTGAACAGTTTTGGGCTCCTCATAAAAGAAAAGATGTGCTGGCAAAGGAGAGGATTCAAAGGAGGTTCACAGGGATGATTCTAGAAATGAAAAGGTTATAAGGCCATAAGTTATAGGAACAGAAGTAGGCCATTCAGCCCATCGAGTCTGCTCTACTATTCAATCATGGGCTGATCCAATCCTTCCAGTCATCCCCACTCCCCTGCTTTCACCCCATACCCTTTTATGCCTGGCCAATCAAGAACCTATCTATCTCTGCCTTAAATACGCACAATGACTTGGCCTCCACAGCCACTCATGGCAAGCATACTCTACAGATTTACCACACTCTGACTAAAGTAATTTCTCTGCATCTCAGTTCTGAAAGGACATCCTTCAATCCTGAAGTTGTGCCCTCTTGTCCTAGAATTCTCTACCATGGGAAATAATGTTGCCATATCTAACCTGTTCAGGTCTTTTAACATTCTGAATGTTTCTATGAGATTCCCCCCCCCCCCCCCCCCCATTCACCTGAACTCCAGGGAATACAGCCCAAAAGCTGCCAGATGTTCCTCATAAGGTAACCCTTTCATTCCTGGAATCATTGTCATGAATCTTCTCTGAACTCTCTCCAATGTCAGTATATGCTTTCTAAAATAAGGAGCCCAAAACTGCACACAATACTCCAAGTGTGGTCTCACAAGTACTTTATAAAGCCTCAACATCACATTCTTGCTCTTATATTCTATACTTCTAGAAATGAATGTCAACATTGCATTTGCCTTCTTCACAACCGACTTAACCTGGAGGTTAACCTTTAGGGTATCGTGCATAAGGATTGTCCAGTTGCTTTGCATCTCTGCATTTTGAATCCTCTCCACATCTAAATAATAGTCTGCCTGTTTATTTCTTCTACCAAAGTGCATGACCACACACTTTCCAACACCTCATTTCACCTGCCACTTCTTTGCCCATTCCCCTAAATTATCCAAGTCTCTCTGCAGGCTCTCTTCATACAAGGGACATTTAATAGCTCCGAGTCTGTACTCGCTGGAATTTAGAAGAACAATGGAGTAGGGGGTGGAGAATCTCATTGAAACCTTTCAAATGTTGAAAGGCCTGGACAGAGTTGGTGGAAAATATGTTTCCCATGGTAGGGGAGTCTAAGACAAGATGGCACATCCTCAGGATAGAGGGGCAAATAGAGATGTGGAGAAATTTCTTTGGCCAGAGGGTGATGAATTTGTGGAATTTATTTCCACAGGCAGCTACGGAGGCCACATTGTTGGGTGTATTTAACGCAGAGCTTGATAGGTTCTTGATTGAATATAGTATCAAAGGTTACGGGGAAAGGCTGGGGAGTGGGGCTGAGGAGGGGGAAAAATCCAAAATGATTGAATGGGAGAATAGACTCAATGGGTCAAATAGCCTAATTCCACTCCTACGCCTTATGGAATTATGTAATATTTGCTAGAGTGCAGACAGTGTGGCACGGGAATACCATAGCTAATTCCAGGGGGGCAATTATGAAAACATCAGTAGGTCATTTGACAAGGTTCAGCATGACGGGTTGGTCCAAAAGGATACAGCACATGGAATCCAAGGCATTCTAGTGTCTAGAGGTGTAGTTCATTTTGTATGAACATTACTTCCTGTATATAAGCTGCTTTTGTCTATCATTTCCTATACGGGTTAACTTGGATTTTGTTTTGAAGCACGTGTGGAAAGACATCCATCTCCATCCACTCTTTAGTTACCCTTTTCACAAGTAAGGTACCATTAAAAATCCTGAAAGAAGCTGTCGTCTCAGGTAACTTCTGAGATGTATAACTTGCTGCATAGCTTTGTATTTATGCACTGCAAAGGCAGTAGAGAGAAACAACTCATTTTCAAAAGGCATTGCCCACAGATTGGAGACAAATCTAAATGCTGTACACAACAATGTCAGCTTCCAACTTGAGCAACGATGATCGCCGAGATGCAGAAGTCAGTCAGTCAGAATTTGCGAAACTCGAATGAGTCCACGATTATGTTAGCTGCAACATAAGCCTGTGGCAGAAGAACCGAAGTGGCAAGAATGAGCATGGGTTAATCTAAGCGCAAAGCTGAGATGCAAATTGAAAGCTCACACAGACATGGAGAAAGCACGTGTAAAGGCTGCACCAAATAAGCTCAAGGAAGAGCACGAGGCTGAGTTTGTCTCAGCAAAGGCAAAGGTGTATGAAGCAGCAGCTGATTTAGTGGTGAATCTGCAATTAGAATCAGTCATGCTTTACCGTCACAACAGCCAAAACAGCTTACTAAAGAGCATGTCCAAATGCATTTGAGCCATGGAAAAAAAAGAGCTCTCCAGCACGACAAGGAGAGGTTGTCCATATCACACAGCCAACATGCCTTTCACATAGTCCAGACGTTGATAGTCAAGGTCCACAGCAGCAAGGACCCACAACACCTCTTCTGCAGTTTCATTACAGCGAAGACTTCAATCAAAAGTTGATACGTCTCTCCAACCCAGGACACTTGATTGGCCAACCAGTCTTCACAATGCCCTCATTCAGGAGCTGCAAGTGCATTAGATTTGGCTCGCTATTTGGCTCATCAAGATCAGGTCACATCAGAACTTAGGTGTTTGACAACCAGCCTGCCAGTCGTCTGTCCTGGAAGTTAAGCTTTTGCAATGTATTAGAAGAACTAAGTCTCAAACCTTGTCTGTATGTGACTTGTCAGAGAGTTGCTACAACATTGAATTGACTTCATTACTTACATTCTTCATATACATGAGTGAAAATCTTTATATTACGTCTCCATCTAAATGTGCAATGTGAAATTTATCGTAATTTATAATAAATAGTGTGTGCAACAATATAACATAGAAATACAGCTATGGCAGCACAAGTTAATCAATCTGATGGCCTGGTGGAAGAAGCTGTCCTGCAGCCTGTTGGTCCTGGCTTTTATGCTGCGGTACCACTTCCTGGATGATAGCACCTGGAATAGTTTGTGGTTGGGGTGACTCAGGTCCCCAATGATCCTCTGGGCCCTTTTTACACACCTGTCTCTGTAAATGCCCTGAATAGTGGGAAGTTCACATCTACAGATGCACTGAGCTGTCCGCACCACTCTCTACAGACTCCTGCGATTGAGGGAAGTACAGTTCCCACACCAGGCAGTGATGTAGCCAGTCAAGATGTTCTCAATTGTGCACCTGTAGAAAGTTCTTAGGATTTGGGGGCCCATACCAAACTTCTTTAACTGTCTGAGGTGAAAGAGGTGCTCTTGTGCCTTTTTCACCACACAGCTGGTATGCACAGACCACGTGAGATCCTCAGTGATGTTTATGTCAAGGAACTTAAAGCTGTTCATCCTCTCAACCCCAGAGCCATTGATGTCAATAGGGGTTAGCCTGTCTCCATTCTTCCTGTAATCCACAACCAGCTCCTTTGTTTTTGCAACATTGACAGAGAGGTTGTTTTCTTGATAGGGTGATGACTTTTTCCCCTGTAGACTGCCTCATTATTATTTGTCAGCAAATTTAATTAGCAGATTTGAGCTGTGGGTGGCGATACAGTCATGAGTATACAGAGAATAAAGAAGGGGGCTTAGGACACAGCCCTGAGGGGCACCCGTGTTGAGGGTCAGAGGGGCAGAGATGAGGGAGCCCACTCTTACCACCTGTCAGCAATCTGACCGGATCCAGCTCCACAAGGCATGGTGAAGGTTGAGGTCTCTGAGCTTCTTGCCAAGCCTGGAGAGAATTATGGTGTTGAATGCTGAGCATGTAATCAGGGTTAGAGCTGTGTATATTAATAACCCAGCTAAGGATTTACAAATGCTGTGGCAGAGGCAGGACAAATACCATGACTCTCCAGAAGCAATTAAATAATCTTTTCAGTAGACTCAATAGCTTTCAAAAGCCCTCACACCAAGAATTGCAGAAGCTACTGAAGCTTGCAGAACTATTGTCAGAACTGCAAGCAGTAAAAAAAAACACTTGCAGATTGGAGATGCTTTCTAAAGGAGCACTCAATGGGTTTCAAAAGTTGTGCTTCAAAGCTCTAAGCAAAAGATTGTAAAGCTATCATACACTGCATTGAGTGTAATAGTGACCAACACATATCAGCACTTCATTCTGAGACAGCAACTTAGGCTATGACTGGTTCCAACACACCAGCGGGGAGCCAGCTGAGTATCCATCAGATGTAGCTTCTTCATCATGCACAGAGGTGTGTGGGAACACCTTCAACAAATCCTGCTCTAAAATACAAAACATATACTCAAAAGCCAAAAAGGGGGGGGGGGGGGGGGGGGGGGGGGGGTTCAAGTTAGCCTGGTTATCCTTGTCAACACCTGGAGGAAAAGGGCTTGTTTTGCTGTTGTTTTGTTGCTTGTTGTGTTCTGTATTGTGGGCATGCCATGTTGGTGCCAGAGCGTGTGATGTCATTTGCATGCTGCCCCAGTACATCCTTGGGTGTGCTGGTTGTTAACATAAATGATGCCTTTCACTGTATGTTTCCATGTACGTACATATAATAAAGGAATCTGAATGTGTAAAGGTATAAAAAAAGTTATTTTCCTTAAATGGTGCTATTTTAAGGGGGAGAATTGCAAGAATGACACAGGGATGCTTATTCATAAACCCATAAACTGACAAGTAAAGACGGTCTGGCTGTCAGGAAAATATGTTATTGGCCTTCAGTATATTGCTAAGCAACAAATCAACAATCAAACAGCATGGATAGTGATCCATATTTGGTCACATTTTAAAAATTCAATAAACAAAATAAAGATTGAGACATATACTGTATGTAGGAACCTATATTAAAAGAAAGTTTTTAAGTGTATTCTTAAGGATTTCTCTAACCACATGCAAATTCTCCTTTCCCCACAGACTGATTGCATTGTAGTAATTATGCACAAGCTATTAAGGACTTAATTAACACTTCATTGAAAAAGGTTAACATTTTTAAATTGTCCAGAATTGGAATCGTAATGATAGCAAAGCAGTGTACTATGAAGTTGACAGTAATTTCCTGAAGTCCGCAAATACAGAAATTGAGAAATTGTCATTGGTGTTACCCTGAGTGTTCTCCAGAAGATTTGGCAGAGAGAAATCTTTTGAAAGGCATGTATTAATTTTTCTGCATCATATTGGCACCAAAAGTATTATAGAAGATGTAACAAAATCAACTGAAAATATTTGTTAAATACAGTCGGCCCTCCTTATCCGCGGATTCCGCATGTGCGGATTCAACCAACCACGGATCAGGAAAACCTGTAAGTTCTCTCTCCAGCACTCGTTGTTTGAGCATGTACAGACTATGTTTTCTTGTCATTATTCCCTAAACAATACAGTATAACAACTATTTACATAGTATTAGGTATTATAAGTAATCTAAAAGTGACTTAAAAGTACAGGCAGCCCCAGGTTATGAATAAGTTCCGTTCCTGAGTCCGTGTTTAAGTCGGATTTGAAGTCAGAACAGATACATCCGGTATTATTTAGCGTCAGTTAGTCAAACGTTTTTCTTAGTATATAGTACATATTTTACCTTACTATGTATATAAAACGCTTAAGAAACATACGTATTTCAATAATTAAACCACTGCGTTGCTTAGTTTTCATTGGGGCAAAGCCTTTCACATGCTCCATTAAAATTGTTCCAATTGTTGGCCAACTGTAGTCTAATGCTTTTCCAATGACCAATGGCGTTTCACCTCTTTCCAATCACTTTATTACTTCCACCTTATTTTCAATCATGATCGTGATTATTTTCATGAACAGAAACACTGCGGATTCAGAGCTGCACGGCCGGGTCCTAATGTCCACCGCACTGAGACAGGTTAAATAAGGAACTTGAGCATCCATGTTTTTTTGTATCCGTGTGGGGGGGGGGGGGTCTTGGAACCAATCCCCCGCGGATAAGGAGGGCCGACTATGTCCATTTTAAACCAATTCTTTTGAATATACCAATTATTTTGCTCTCTAAATTGATTAAGGGATCAGTTACAGACAGCTTTCTTACCATGATTTCTTTTATGTAAGAATTGTGCAACGTAATTAGATGCTGAACCTGTCTAAAGACATTTTCTGGACAGAACAAAGATCTATGTTATGATGATACCAGAATAAAATCAATCTGGATAAGGCAACGCCATATCAGAAACTGCTAACCTCTTGCAGGCAGCATTCTTCAGAATCAGGTTAAATTTCACAGACATATTTCATGTGTGGTGGGGTGGAGATATGTCTCTACTAAAGGTTGCAGGTCACTCTTGGGCAATGTGTAGAATAGTCGTAAGAGCAGCTGGTGCATATTGCAAATCCTGGTTATGCAACCACTGATGCCAGGGAGACAATCTCTGAAGAGAATTGATAATGGCTGGTGACACCCACCTTGTAAAGACACTGCCCAGAAGAAGACAAAGGCAAACCATTTCTGCTGAAAAATTTGCTAGGAATGTCATACGACACAGCACATAATGATGATAATGAGCTGTGAAATTTGTTGTTTTGTGGCAGTAGTATATTGTAATACACAATAAAAAAACTGTAAGTTGGTTTCCGGTGACGTCATCGTCGAGAATGGCAGCTTAAGTCACTCGCTCCTCCAGAAAAACGCGTATTAAGCCCCATTAACCCGTCAAATATAATATTTTTTGAAAAATATTTGAACTGAAAAGAGGGGCAAAAATGGGGAGAAGAAATGGAAATAAAAAAGCGACACTGCGGAGCCTGCATCCGAGAGGAGTGCAGCGAACGGCTCTCCGACCCGACCGCGTGCTAGCAAGGCGGACACCGGGCCTCGTTCAGTTGAAGGGGCGAATGTCTTCGAAATCCTGAAATAAGAGAGTTCCGGAAAGAAATAGAGCAGCAGCTCGCCAGCGTTAATTGAAAAAATAGCGGTGGCAGAGACTGGCATTGAGAAGGTAGAATATAGCTTTCAAAACGTGGAACGGATACTGATCAAGACAATAAAAATCATACATCACCAAGAAGTAAACTGCTTGACCTGGAGGGAAGATCACGGTGGAAAAATATCAGAATCTACAACGTTCCCAAAGGAGCGGAGTTTATGACGGAGTTTGTAGGAAAGTTACCGCGGGATGCGCTGGATCTTCCCCCGGCTATGAAGCTGGAAGTCGAAAGAGCCCAGAACCTTAGTCCCAAAACCTACCCAGGATAGAAAGCCACGCTCGATAATAATTAAATTCCTTCGGTACAGCACCAAGGCGCAGAGTCTACAAAGGGCCTGGGGTAAGAAGGGTGTTTTTAGAGGATAAATTAATATATTTCGACCAAGATTACCCCCCTCCCCCGTAGTCCTCCAGAAACACAAAGAATACTCCGAAGTAAAGCGAGTATTAAAGCAAAATAAGATTAGATTTCAAACTCCGTACCCTGCTAAACTTCAAGTGTTTTATGATAACGGGACACGGTTGTACCAGACAGTGGAAGAGGCGACTACAGACATGAAGGCAAGCATGACCAAAACGAAGGAAAGACTGGCTGAGGAATTGTCCCGCTCCGCTTGGGAAATAGTGCGAGAAACGAGAAGGCAGGAGACGGGAGGAGGCCGAGAGAAACGTATCAGGAAGAGACCGGGAGTTTCCCAAAGACAGTCCTCACCCCCTTCAGAAGAGCCATAAGGTTTGGATAACTTTAAAAATGTTGAGAAGCTAAACAGAAGCAAAAGTCAACGGTGATATACCTATCTCGAGAAATACTTATTTATAATGTGGATTTTATATTACTTAGTTGTTATTCTTTATTCGCTCACTTACTCCTTTTTCCCCACCAAAATGAGAATATATGTGTGTGTGTATATATGTATGTATATAAGAGTACACAGGGAAATCTTTTCTGTGTAATGGATTTGTTCACTGACTTTTATGAATACTGCAATGGGGGTCTTCAACTCCAAATAGGAGGGGTTATCCCCCACAGCTAGACATTTCCTCTAGCTCAACGCAGGGTCATTTACTAGAGACCTCAGCCTTGGAATTACACGTTTATTGCCATTTTTGTTATTATTTGAGTTTCTTGATTCTTATTTGTTCAGGGAGTAGATCGATTAAGTTTTATTCTAATTTCAATGATACATTGACAGATAAATACAGATGGCTAAGGACAAGGTAAAATTCATTTCTTTTAATGTAAATGGGCTATTAAATCCAATCAAACATAAGAGAATTTTATCCAAAATGAAAAAAAGAACAAGCCCATGTAGTATATTTACAGGAGACTCATTTAAGTGATAATGGGCATAAAAAACTAAAGAGAATGGGCTTCACTAATCTGTTTTTCTCCTCATATAAATCAGGACATAGGAGAGGAGTTGCTTTTCTTATCTCAAATAAGCTAAATTTTGAAAAAATATTCAAAATGGGAGATAAAGGGGGCAGATATATTCTGCTAAGGGGAAATACAGACGGCAATTCAGTTACTCTATTTAATATATACGCACCCCCGGGAAGTGATATTGGTTTCTTTCAGAAAATTACTGATATTATGGTCACGGAAACAGAAGGTCTCCTGATATATGGGGGAGACTTAAATTTACAATTACAACCAAACTTAGACTCTTCCAATAGAAAAACCTATGAAACAAAATCTTTGCATAAGAAAGTTAATACACTTTTTGAGGATGTTGGTTTAATTGATATATGGAGGGAACTTTTTCCTGACAGAAGGGATTATACTCATTATTCTGCTCCACATTCTGTATATACAAGAATAGACTATTTCATAACATTTGGAAAAGACAAAGACAAAATAAACACCTGTGGAATTGGGACAAAAGATGTAAGTGACCATGCACCTATATATTTATCTGTTGATTTTGACTTACAACCAAAGAATACTATTTGGAAACTAAATTCAAGTCTACTCAATGATCCGTACTTTAAGGAACAAATTAAAAAAGAAATTGGTCTCTACTTAGAATTTAATGATAATGGAGAGGTTTCACCTCCCATTTTATGGGATAATCTTAAGGCTGTCTTAAGAGGGAAAATTATAGTGATATCTTCATATAAGAAAAAAATAAGGAATAAAACATTAGAGGAATTACAAAATAGGTTGAAGGAACTAGAGAAAAAACACAAATTGAATTTGGCACAGGATACATTAGGGGAAATTAAAAGAATTAGGAATGAAATAAATAATTTGGCTACGCAAGAAATCAGGAAAAACTTAATGTTTCTGAAACAGAGACATTATGAAAGTGGATCGAAATCTATGAAAATACTGGTGTTGAAACTAAAAAAAAAGCAGAAAATACAATTCATTGAATTAGGGACCCAAGAACGAAAATGATAAAAAATAAGCCAAGTGAAATTCAAGAAACTTTTGAAGTGTTTTACAAAACGCTATATTCCAAAGTTCCAGGGGGAAGCATAACCCAAATTGACACCTTCTTGAATTCTCTAGTTACCCACTTTAAACAAAGAACAAAATAGAACGATGACTGCTGACATAACTGAAGTTGAATTAAAAGCTGCAATTAGTAGGCTTAAATTAAGCAAGTCACCAGGATCAGATGGGTATACGGCAGAGTGGTACAAAGAATTTAAAAATGAGTTAATTCCTGTTTTACTCCCCACACTGAACTGGGCTCTAAAAAAGGCACAAATGCCACCCAGTTGGAAGGAAGCGATAATCTCAGCTATACCGAAAGAAGGCAAAAATGGAATGCAGGTCATTTAGACCAATATCCGTTCTTAATGTAGATGATAGGTTATTTACCTCCATCATGGCCAAACGATTAGAGGAGTTTCTACCCATACTGATACATAATGATCAGACAGGTTTTATACGACAACGCCAGACTCAAGACAATATACGAAGGACACTTCACATTATGGATCATATACAAAAAAAAACAAAGCAATAGTGATAAGTGTGGACGCTGAAAAAGCATTTGATTCGGTTAATTGGAATTTTCTTTACAGAGTTTTACATAGATTTCATTTCCAAGACACAATTATTAAAACTATACAGACACTATATGACAATCCTACTGCTAGGATTAAAATCGATGGATATTTATCAAATAGTCTTACCCTAGAAAGGGGCACGAGACAGGGTTGTGCATGGTCACCACTACTCTTCGCGTTATATCTAGAATCATTAGCTCAATACATCAGACAAAATGAAGATATCAGGGGAATTACTATTAAAGGAACCGAGCATAAATTGGCTTGTTATGCGGATAACATTTTGATCTATCTAGGGCAACCAACATACTCTTTACCTAAATTGATGCAATCCTTTAAACAATATGGTCAATTATCTGGATACAAGATCAACATAGATAAAACCCAATTACTTTCAATTTCTCTTGGTGGGCTATAGTAATATGAAAGTCGATACCCCTAGGCATGGCACACAGTCTTTCAAATATTTGGGCATCATTATGCCAAAAGATTTGGCAAAATTATCAGAATGTAATTATCAGCCTTTATATAAAAGAATTACAGAAGATGTGGCAAGATGGAGCCTGATTGCTTTTTTCAGTCTCAGTTCAAGGATTGAGTCTATTAAAATGAATATACTACCCAGACTGTTATATCTCTTTCAGACCCTACCAATAGAGATTAATCAAAATCAATTCAATGAATGGAACAAGATGCTACCAAGGTATATTTGGCAGGGTAAAAGGCCTACAGTTCGTCTCAAAACTTTGCAATTAGCAATGGAAAAGGGGGGGGATGGGGCTTGCCTTCTCTTAGAGATTATTATTTTGCAGCACAGTTAAGAGCTGTGATATGTTGGTGCAACCCGTCATATGATGCTCAATGGAAAAACATTGAGAAGCGGGTACTTCCCATCCCCATACAAGCATTTTTGGCTGATAACAACCTGCAAAGGTACATAAATACTATTGATAACCCATGGGTGAAATTGACTCTTAAAATATGGAAAACTACTATAAAAGAATATAATCTAGAGGGAGATATTGCAATTCTTAAATGGTGTGCATATGATTCTGATTTTACACCAAATAAATTGAATGCTAGATTTAAGGACTGGACAGCAAAAGGAATAACAGTTCTTTGCAACATAATGAAAGAAGGAACACTGTTCAGTTTTGAAATGCTTGAAGAGAAACACTTATTAGAAAAACAAGATTTTTTTTAAATCAGTATTTACAGATGCGAAAGTATGTTAATAAGACGCTTACAAATGTAACCAAGGCAAATACATGCTTGATAGAGCTCTTTAGAAAAGCATATACCGTAGATGTCGGATTATAAGCCGCTACTTTTTTCCCACATTTTGAACAGCTTTGAACACTGCGGCCTTTACTACGGTGCGGCTAATGCATGATTTTTTTTCATGCCGCCAAAAACATTTTGCCTCGTAACAGTAGACCAATAAAATTGATGAGTAGTTCACAGAGGTCCAATGAAATTGTACAATAAATCAAGCGCACTTTCACAATTAAATTATTGTAAATCAGTCATTTGTACTCACCCTCATCAACATGGAAAACACTCGAAGAAAAGCATTGTGCTGCCTTTATGGCAGTTATTTAGTTTATAATATTTTCGCTTAGTAATTCATTTGTTAGTTAAAGTTAGAAGTGTTTTAACTATATTTGTTTTCTGTACTACATCCCGGGATGCTATGACATCACACCCGGTTTCGCCGCGTCTTGTGGGAAATACCGGTTTGCGATAAACGGGAAGGCGGGGGGCGAGCGGCGGAGCGAAAACGCTGCTTTTAAGTTAAAGGCGATCAATAACTTTTCCTGGTAGGCTGCAGTATATATATTTTTTACCAGTCGTTAGGAGATATTGGAATGTTGTTCAGTAAAAAAGTATACGCAACGTATATTTAAAAGTAGCCGCGTTACAGGCACAGTTCGAAAAAAAGCATTTGCAATATGTATTTGTTTATGTTACCATATGGATTTAATTAAAAGTTAAAAAATCCTCACGTGTAATATCTTTCTGTGTAAATATCTCATATTACAACGTGGGACACCTGCGGCCGAAAATCCGGTGCGGCCTAAAATCCGGTGCGGCTTGTACAAGTACAAAATTGATTTTATTTCTAAAATTAGAGCCAGCGGCTTTTAATCAGGTGCGCTCTGTAGTGCGAAATCTACGGTAATTCAGATAATGGTAGTAGAATCATTTCAAGCATGTATAAGGAGCTGTCAAATCTTAAAACACATTCGACTTCATACATTAAAACAAAATGGGAGAAGGAAGAAGGGATAATTATATCTGAGGAAGAATGGACAACAATATGGAGATATCAATGGAAGTGTACCAATTCACAGAAATGGAGGGAGTTTGGATAGAAAAACTTGATAAGATATTACACCCTCTCAGAAATCCCACTATGATAGTAACCTCCCCGTTTGCTGCAGAAATTGTGGAAATCAAAATGCAAATCATTATCATATTTTTTGGGACTGCCCTGTTATCAAAAACTATTGGAGGGGGATACACAATGCCCTACACGACATCTTTAAATGTGAAATACCCTTGGAGAGTAAGACCATATATTTTGGATATATAGCTCAAGAATGGTTGAAAAGAGATAAATATTTAATGAATATACTGTTGGTGGCTGGTAAAAAGACTCTTACTAGGAAATGGTTATCACAGGAGAGCCCAACTTTAAATACCGTAGATTCCGGACTACAGAGCGCACCTGATTAAAAGCCGCTGGCTCTAATTTTAGAAATAAAATCAATTTTTTACTTGTAAAGGCCGCACTGGATTTTCGGCCGCAGGTGTCCCACGTTGTAATATGAGATATTTACACAGAAAGATATTACACGTGAGGATTTTTTAACTTTTAATTAAATCCATATGGTAACAAAAACAAATACATATTGCAAATGCTTTTTTTCGAACCGTGCCCGTAACGCAGCTACTTTTAAATATACGTTGCGTATACTTCTTTACTGAACAACATTCCAATATCTCCTAACGACTGGTAAAAAATATATATACTGCAGCCTACCAGGAAAAGTTATTGATCGCCTTTAACTTAAAAGCAGCGTTTTGGCTCCGCCGCTCCCCCCCTCCTTTCCGTTTATCGCAAACTGGTATCCCACAAGACACGGCGAAACCGGGTGTGACGTCATAGCATCCCGGGATGTAGTACAGAAAACAAATATAGTTAAAACTCTTCTAACTTTAACTAGAAAATGAATTACTAAGCGAAAATATTATAAACTAAATAACTGCCATAAAGGCAGCACAATGCTTTTCTTCGAGTGTTTTCCATGTTGATGAGGGTGAGTACAAATGACTGATTTACAATAATTTAATTGTGAAAGTGCGCTTGATTTATCGTACAATTTCATTGGACCTCTGTGAACTACTCATCAATTTTATTGGTCTACTGTTACGAGGCAAAATGTTTACGAGGCGGCATGAAAAAAAATAATGCATTAGCCGCTCCGTTTTAAAGGCCGCAAATTTCAAAGCAGTTCAAAATGTGGGAAAAAAGTAGCGGCTTAAAATCCGGGATCTACGGTACATGGATGGAAATTACAATGGACATTTACAAAATGGAGAAGATAACAGCATCTGTTATTCATAAGCTGGAACAATTTGATTCATACTGGGAAAAATGGTTTAAGCTCATAGACTCATAGTCAATGCCTCATAGACCTGATTTTATTCTCACAAATCAATGAATCTGTTGTAAATAAAAAATCACTCCCTACTTGTACATAATTCTTTCCTTTTGCTTGTTTTTTCTTTCCACTCTTTTCTATAAGTGTTTACCCCAGATAAATACTTTGTGGAGATTTTGTGATATATATGATTATATGATATATATGTACAATGTCTGAAATACATCTTATGGAAATGTTTGTTTCATGAACTTCAATAAAAAAATTACAAAAAACTAAATTATAGTGTATAATAATAAATTGAATAAAGAGTGCAAAAAGAGTGAAAAAATAGTGAGGTAGTGTACATGGGTTCATTGTCCATTCAGAAATGTGATGGTAGAGGGGAAGAAGCTGTTCCTAAAACATTGAGTGTGCCTTCAGGTTTCTGTAACTTCTCCTTGATGGTAGCAATGAGAAGAGGATGTTGGCCCAAAACATCATCCGTACTTCTCCCTATAGATGCTGCCTGGCCTGCTGAGTTCTGCCAGCATTTTGTGTGTGTTGCTCAGATTTCCAGCATCTGCAGATTTTCTTTTGCTTGGAAAGAGTGAGCAGTTTCAAGTTCCGCAAAGTCAATATCTCTGAAGATCTCTACCGGGTCTAACATATTGATACAACTGCAAAGAAGGCAGGGCAGTAGCTATATTGCTTTAGGAGTTCGAAGAGACTTGGTATGTCACCAAAGATTCTTGCAAATTTCTACATAAGTACTGTGGAGAGTATCACCAAGACCAAGGAGATGGTGGTGGACTTTAGGAGATCTAGGCCTCATATGGAGCCAGTGATCATTAATGGAGAATGTGTGGAGCAGGTTAAGACCTACAAGTATCTGGGAGTACAGTTAGACGAGAAGCTAGACTGGACTGCCAACACAGATGCCTTGTGCAGGAAGGCACAGAGTCGACTGCACTTCCTAAGAAGGTTGGCGTCATTCAATGTCTGTAGTGAGATGCTGAAGATGTTCTATAGGTCAGTTGTGGAGAGCGCCCTCTTCTTTGTGGTGGTGTGTTGGGGAGGAAGCATTAAGAAGAGGGACACCTCACGTCTTAATAAGCTGGTAAGGAAGGCGGGCTCTGTCGTGGGCAAAGTACTGGAGAGTTTAACATCGGTAGCTGAGCGAAGGGCGCTGAGTAGGCTACGGTCAATTATGGATAACTCTGAACATCCTCTACATAGCACCATCCAGAGACAGAGAAGCAGTTTCAGCGACAGGTTACTATCGATGCAATGCTCCTCAGACAGGATGAAGAGGTCAATACTCCCCAATGCCATTAGGCTTTACAATTCAACCGCCAGGACTTAAGAACTTTTTAAAAGCTATTATTAATGCTTTTTGAGATAGTGATTTAGATGCATATCATATTTTTTACTGAGTTAAGTATTGTATGTAATTAGTTTTGCTACAACAAGTGTATGGGACATTGGAAAAAAGTTGAATTTCCCCATGGGGATGAATAAAGTATCTATCTATCTATCTATCTACTGTGGAGAGCATTCATCACCGTCTGGTATGGAGCATTCACTACACAGGATTGGAAATAGCTGCAGAAAGTTTTAAACTCAGCCATCTCCATCACAGCACTAGTCTTCCCAGCACCGAGGACACCTTCAAAAGGCAATGCCGGAAAAAGGCGGCATCCATCATTAAGGACCCCCATCACCCAGGTCATGCCCTCTTCTCACAAACAATAGAAAATCTGCAGATGCAACACATAAAATGCTGGAGGAACTCAGAAGGCCAGGCAGCATCTATGGAAAGTACAGTCGAGTGTGTGTTGCTTACACTTTCCAATGCTGATCCCTTGATGAGGACTGGTGTGTGTGTTCTCTCAACTTCCCTTTCATGAAGTTCACAATTAATTCCTTGGTCTTACTGATGCTAGTGCAATGTTGTAGATTGTGACACCACTCAACCAGCTGATCTAACTCACTCCAGTGCTCCTCCTTGTCACCATCTAAATTTTGCCAACAATAGTTCTGTCATCGGCAAACTTATAGATGGCGTTTGAGCTCTGCCTAGCCACAGTTGTGGTTGTAGAGAGAATAGAGCAGTGGGCTAAGCATGCATCCATGATGTGCATCCATGTCAGCAAGATGTTATTTCTGATCTCTACTGGAAGTCAAGGTTCTAGGTGCAGAGGGAGTATATAGGCCCAGGTTTTGTAGCCTGTTGATTAGTACTGGGGGTATGATGGTGTTGAATGCTGAGCTGTAATCAATAAATCGATGTCAGTATTGTTATCGTCCAGATGATCCAAGACTCAGTGACGAGCAAGTGAGATCTTATGATGGCATAGGCAAATTGCAGTCCTTGCTGAGGCAGGAGTTGATTCTGGTCATAACCAACCTCTCAAAGCAATTCATCACAACAGATGTGAGTGCAACTGGATGAAGGTCATTGAGACAAATCACCCCGCACTTCTTGGGCTGTGGCATGATTGTCACCCTTTTGAAGTAAGTGGAAATTTCCAACCACAGCTGTGAGACCATGAAGATTTCCTTGAATACTTCTGCCAGTTTGTTGTAACAGGTTTTCAGTGCCCTACTGGGTATACCAGCACCTTGAGGGTGCACTCTCTTGAAAGATGTTCTGACATCAGACTTTGAGACAGAGACCACAGGGTCACCAGATGCTGCAAGGATTTACGCAGGAGTATTTTTATAATATCTTTCAAAGTATGCATAAAAGGTATTAAACTCATTTGAGAGTGAAACATCACAGCCATTCATGATGTTAGGTTTCGCCTTGTAGGAAGTAAGCCCTTGGGTTATGGGAACAGTTCAATGATGGTTTAGGGAAGTTATCCTCTCTGGTTCAAGACCCCGATTGTTGAGGGTTAATAATGGTTCCTGAATCTAATGGTGTGGGTCCCAAGGCTTCTGTATTTACTTCCTGACGGCAGCAGAAGAGAGCATGTCCTGGATGGTGGGGAGGGATTTACTCATAATGGACTGGGCCATACCCACCTCTCTTTGTAGGATTTTCCATTCAAGGACATTAGTGTTTCCATACGTGGCCATAATGCATCTAGTCAATATTCTCTTCACCACACATTATAGTTTGCAAAGATTTGACAAGATATCTAAACCTTTGACAAACTTCTAAGCGAGTAGAAGAGCTGCCGTGCTTTCTCCATAATATTGCTTGTGTTGGACCCAGGACAGATTTGCTGAAATGATAACACCAAGGAATTTAAAGCTGCCTAGCCCCTCCACCTATGATTCTACCCCTCCCACCCCACCCCAAAGAGAACGGCAATCAGCAATAATTGGCTCCTTGGTCGTGCTAACACTGAATGAGAGGTTGTTGTTGTGGCACCACTCAACCAGATTCTCAGTCTTTCTCCTGCTTGCTGATTCATCACCACCTTTGATTCAGCCAACGGCAGTGGCAACATCAGCAAATTTAAGTAAGGCATTGAAGCTGTGCTGAGCCACACCATCGTAAATGTAAAACAAGTAGAGCAGGGGACTGAGCATACAGCCTTGTGGTGCACCTGTGCTGATGGAGATTGTGGAGATGTTGTTACCAAACCAATCAACTTCAATGACATCTATTCTAACACATCTATGGATCCCAGAAGTTATTGTTGCTAAATAATTCTCATGCTTACATAATTGTTCTCATATGTCTGGAAGATATAACAGGCTGCCATTCAGCCAACAAGTCTATACAAGCTTTAAGATCAGTGTCCAACACATTTCCCTGTAAACTATTCACTCTCACTACTGATCGCATCTGTTCGCATTTTGATAATTTCACCATCTAGACATCTACATATTGTGGACAAAATTTATTAAAGCAGGTTTTGTTACAGTATACATTTCACAAAAAAATTGGAGAGAAAAACAATAGAGTAAACAGATAATGGATATCACAGACCCAATGAAGGGGTCACACCTAATAATTGTGGCAAAAATAGATTTGTTGTTTTGAACAAAAAAATGGCATTTGAGTAGTGTCGAATGGACCAAGAGAGAAAGGCACAGCCAGAAGGAATGCGCAGCTGATTAGGCAACATGAACACACTTGCTGCAAGGATGAATAGAAAAGAAAAAGATATCTTAAAGCTACATTAAATCAGTTTTTCACAATTTTTCTGCACAATTGTTATTAGTTGCTACAAAAGACAAAAATGCTTAACATCAGATTAAGATATAACCATCAATTTAAACATTCATTATGTGCCACAGCATATGATGTGGGCAATCATGACCTTGGCAATTTTTCCCTACAGAAGTAGTTTGCTATTGTCTTCTTCTGGGCAGTGTCTTAACAAGATAGGTGACCCCAGCCATTATCACTACTCTTCAGAGATTGTCTGTCTGGTGTCAGTGGCCACATAACCAGGACTTGTGACATGCACCAGGTGCTCATTCAACCGTTCACCACCTACTCACATAGCTTCACCTGACCCCGAGGAGGGAAGGAGTTCTTACATCTCTTTTGTTAAGAGACATATCTCCACCCTGCCAATCAATTTAAACACCTTCAAAAGAAAACTGTCATGCAGTGAGTCCCACTACACACAAATATAAGTGGCTAAAAATAACCAAGACTACAAATCAACAGTGGATTGAAGATACTATTCATTATATTATGTCCATGGCATGCTCTGTCTGCCAACTGAAATAATGAATTCTCCATCATTAAACAGCTGTTATTAGCAGGGTGAAACTGGACCACATTCAGCTAAAACAGATGGAAATGAAAAGATAATCTACAATGGTCACTTAAAGAGAAACCAGGTTGGTCACGTGCCAAATCCAAACTAGCTGCTTAAGTTCTTGCTTTTCAAATTATTCAATTAATTCATTTCATATTATATAATTTACCACATATTGCATTGGTGATTCACAACTCTTAAAGATGCCTAATAACTAAATATTTCATAGCATTTGATGAACTGCAGAATTGGGTTATAAACTAAATCTGTGAAAGCAGTGAAAGTGGAAATCACTGCCAGCTAGCTACCGCTGTTACCTCACAACAGTACAGGCTTCAGTTCTAACCCTAGGTGCACATAATGGAGAGTTTACATGTTCTTCCTGTGACCAGTTAAATTTCGGATGTTCTGGTTTCCACCCAGCCATATCCCAAAATAGTACCTGCTGGCATAGCCCTCGTTGTAACTTGTCCCCAGCATTAATAGCTGGTGGATGAAAGGTTAAGAGAATAGATGGGATGGATAAATAAGAGGGCTGGGCTTCATAGTTTGCTCTGGGTGTTGGCATTGACTCAATGGCTATTGAATAGGTGGCACGGGAAATAATGAGGACTGAGATTCCTAGAGTGCTCTGAGAGTCGGCATTGGATTCGATGGGCCAAATGGCTCCCATATGAGAAGGAAACAAGTCCAGTAAACCGTGCGCAAGTAGGCATATTAAATTTAAAAAAGGGCTAAATGTTCCCGACTGAATGTTAATCGGCATTTAATTAGCATTGTAGGTTGTCGTAGAAATGGGTTGCCGGTTGCAAATGGAACCGAAACCATTAAAACTGATAGCATTTCAGTAAAACAATAAATTATCTGGGGTCTAAAATTCCAAGAAAAGGCGCTGTGAACCTGGAAACCAGCAGTTCTATTGCCCTTGTCTCTTTAAAGACAGTCCTGTTGTCGAATGCAAAACATCCAACGTCCTGGTTAGGGCAACGTAAAGTCAATTATCCCGTGCACCTTCCTCTCAAGTGAGGAGTAAATAAACAGTGGGACGGATTGCCGCGGGGGTCACAGCGTGAATCTTCACTCGGCTTCACTTGGACAGTAACACCGACCACCGCCTCTTCTAACCCCAAACAGCTTCCTTCCGGACTCGCCTAAACCGACACGATCACCCACAATTTCACCATAGAATTCAGCGGAGTATCTTCCCCAACGTTTCCAATGACAGTAACACTTACAGAAACACCGCGGCGAACGTCCCGTCTCTTCCCAAAACTTTCGCCTTTACTATCACATCTACTTCGCCCATGCAATCATTCAAAAGTAAATATGGCGCCACGTTCCTGCCAGGACGCGCGAGCACCAATCACGCGCCGCTACTCCCGCCCTGTCCAATAGCCCGCCGCCTCTCCCGCCATATCCAATCCCCCGCTGCCGCTCCCGCCTTGTCCAATCACCCGCCGTCTCTCCCGCCCTGTCTAATCACCCGGCGTCTCTCCCACCCTGTCCAATCAACCGGCGCTTCTCCCGCTCTGTCCAATCAACCGGCGCCTCTACTGCGCTGTCCAATCCTGCGCCGCCTTGCTCACCTCTCATACTCCGCGCTGCCCTTTGTTCTCCGTCAGACCCAGCATCCCTTGCTTATTAATGCGGGTTGGAAGCTGTTTCTGGTGTCTCTTTCAGTAATGAACTGGGGAACTTTCGAACTTTTCTTCATTGGATGGACAGCTATTGCTTCAGAATTATGTTTTTCACATTATGATAACGTTCATTCAGCGTCAATCGGTACTCAATTTTAGCTATGTCCAACGCCACTGCGCATGCGTTCATCAGCCTCGGAATATGGCAGTGTCAACTGTTATCTGCATACCAATCCTTATTGTAAACTGCCTCCCCCAGTGTCATACGCATTTTAACCGGTTTATTAATGCTGACAACATGAAATGAGAAACTCAAAGGCAGTGGCACCCGTTATGAAATGATCGGATAATTTAAAACAGAATTTGCATAGGAAAATGGGTTGAGGTTGCGCGTCCACGTAACTTCGCACGGCTGTTAACGCGCTCGAGGAATGTAGTGGTACAACAAGGAAATATAAAACACGATGCCAGCTACTAGCTTGTAATTAGGTGGAGCTTCCTAAAGATGGATAGTCTTAGAAGTAAAGTGGCGATGAATTACACCAGTTCCGATGTAAGGTCATTCACCTGACTAGCGTTTCTTAGTGCATATATGATGTCTGATCTGAATATTTTTATTTATTTCAAATAGTTTTAAAACTGTAGAAGTGTTGGCTTTAAAAGTTAAAATATTAGATATAGGAGGACGATATTGTCCGTTGAATATGCTTCAGCATTCATAGGTTCAAGTTTGTCGTTCAACCATACTGTATATAATTACCCATGAATACAGTCAAACGAAACAGTGGAGCTAATTCTTTAATTTGTCAACTTTCTTGACATACCTGTGATTCCTTTAATGTCCAAAGAAAGCCACAAACAAATTATTCCAGTATATATATAATATTTTCTTTTTCTGTTTGGATTAACTTATTGGATAAATGTGTTCATTTTTTCTACAATGATTTGCGTTTTTATTTTTAGTTTTGAAACTCTAATTCAAGCCCAAATCTATCAAGAACATTTGTACATCTAGATTTGACTGCAAAACATTTTTGCCATAAGTATTTTTTATGATTAGAATTGCATTGTTTTGATTTAATCTTGATTGTAAAGACTTCTGCCATACTTATAATTGGGAAATTGACAAATACCTTTAAATATAGTCTGTCTAATTTGCAGGATATCAAAATATGCATTCATCTATCAGAAATAGTCTGATAATCACAGTTAATCAGTATGTAGGTTTCCTCTGGGTGTTCTGGTTTCCTCCCACAGTCCAACAACATAACGGTTGGTAGATTAATTGTTCATTGTAAATTGTCCCTTGATTAGGATAGGGTTAAATCAGGGGACTGCTGTGTGCACAGCTTGAAGAGCCAGAAGGGCCTATTCAGTGTTGTAACCCAATAAATTTAAAAAAGTATAAACAGCACCATTTACAAACATCAAATTAGTCTCAGAACCATATGAGGAAAAAAATTGAGTAGACTTTAGATGAGTAAGAGATTATTGAAACTTAAAAAGCATGCCCACAAGAAAATAAATCTCAAAATAAATATGGTGACATAAATGTACTTTGATAAAAAATTAACTTTGAAGTTTGTAATTATAAGACAAATAAATAGCTACATAGGTTATTTCAAGGCTCAACAAGCTGGTTGCAAGCAGAAAGTTACATATATTTCTGGAATGTAGGATGAGTGATAGATGTTTTAGAATTAAGATGAGAAGACATGTCTTCACTGGGAGATACATCTTAGGAATTATCTTGACCAGTGAGCTGAACACTTGGCCATTGAGAATCAAAATAAAGATCAATAGAAGTCTGAATATTAATGGGAATCAATGCTGTTGAATAAAGTAGAGCTCATTGGATATGAGCTAGATAAAGTGTGAAACAAACTCAAACCAGGTGCCCTGATCCTGCTCCTAATTCGTACGTTCTTTGCAAAACAGCCAGACTTTTTGTTTGTAATTAAACAATGTTATTTATTCTGATGTCATTGTTAACATGGGCTGGGATAGAGGGGGAACTGAAAGATTAAATAGGTTATGGGATTTGATGCTGTGCTCAAATCAGATAGGAGATTGTAGATGGGATATGATAGACAATCTTCTTTAACTTGAAGCACTGACCAGGGTGCAGAGGAAATCAATGCAAAAGTATAGAATTTTTGGTTTGGTGAAACCCTAATTGCATAAAGCAGCCCAATCCAAGATCTGTTTGTGGATAGCAATGGAATCAGGGTGTTTGCAGAGAAGTGGACAAGGTAGGGAATCAACAACAGACTTACTGATTTACAGGATAAGCCTGAGATTTGGTATGGCTTGCATCTGCTTCATAACTTGGATTCTTATTGCCAATGCCTTCTAATATTTGAAATAAAAACTGAAAATAATGTAAAATCTTTGGGGGTAGAAAATATGATTTGACTATTTACAAAAGGAGGGACATGGTTTATGAAAGGAATATCTTGTTGACTAGTCCTTGAGGCTGTGATGAGAAGAATAGATAAGGGGGGCAAGTGATAAGAATTTTTGAAATGTTGTTGCTAAAAGTCTTGCACATGAAACTGATTAACACACTGAATTCTGAGTAAAATAATGACATGGATTGATAACTATTTATCTGAATGAGTGGAATAAGTGGATTATTTTCAAATCAGCAAGCTATAGATAGGGAGGCACCAAGGGAGAAGTGGTTGGCCCAAACATTTTACAATTTCTATCGACGATTTAGCTGAGGATACAAAATATCATATTTCCCAGTTTACTAACAATACTACGCTTGTTAGTATGGAAGAGGATGTTAGTAACTTGTTAGTATGGTGAAATGTACAAGCTAAGTTGAGTGGGAAAGACTATGACAAACAATGTGGAAAAGAGTGATTAAGAGGACCAATATTATGTTAATCTCTATATGAGAGGATTTGAATACAGGGGTAATAAGACCTTATTACAATTTAATAAGCCCTTTTAAACTGCATCTAAGGTCTGTGTACAGCTTTGGTCTCATGACCCAGGTGAGGATGTACTTCTCACAGACTGATTCCAGGAAAGGAAAATTTTGCAGTATGATGAGAGGTTGAATTGGCTGGGACTGTATTCTCTAATGTTCAGAAGAATAAAAATGGAATCTAACCAAAACATATAAAAATATTAATAGGGCTTAACAGGCTAGATGCAGGGAAGATATTACCCATTTGTGGAGTCTGGACCAAGTGGCAGAAAAAGGAGTAGGAACAAGATGAGGAGAAAGTTCTATATTCTCTAACCCAAGGGGCTGTTGAAGCTTAATTGCATTTATTAAAGCAGCAATCAATAGGTTTATGGACTTTAAGAGATTCAAGGAATACGCAGACAGTGCTTGAAACTAATGCTAAGATTGAAGGTCAATCATAATTTAATGAATGGAGGAGCAGGTTCGATGGGCCAATGAAATACTCTGCTCCTACTTCTTATGTAAGTACTGAGAGTGTCCAGTAATATCTGTAAAAGTTGATGTTTGTTCATCAGAACTGACTTAGTTCACTCCCAAACCTTACAAGAATATTTATCTTATGAAAGTCTGCTCTTAATATCTGTTGGTGTTCTTCTTGATGTAATCTTTTCCTGAGTGTCTCCTGGCTTGATTATGATTGGGGGGAAGGATGGAATGTGGGGAATCCATTTACCGTGACCTATCATTGATATTGTCTCAGCCACATGTTAGATAAATAGCCACAAGATCTGCTTCTTGTCTAGGCTCTAATGTCTTACCCAGAGACCATTTTTAGGATATTAAGGATTTCAATGGAGATTTACTACAGTAGAAGTTTTAAATCTACTCTTTTAAGTACTAATATTGCAAATAGATTGACACTTCTTCTTTTTCCTTTCTCTTATACTATCTGGACATATTTAACAATTTAACATGGTTGAGAAGATGTTAGACTTGATGGAGGCACATGATAAAATACGTTGTAGTCAGCATAGTTTCCTCAAGGGAGAATCTGTTGGAATTCTTTGAAGAAATAACAAGCAGGATAGTCAAAGGAAATTCAGTTCATGTTGTGTACTTGGATTTTCAGAAGGCCTTTGACAAGGTGCCACACATGAGGCTGCTTAACAAGCTGCGAGCCCGTGGTATCACAGGGAAGATTCTAGCATGGATAATTCAGTGGCCAATTTGCAGGAGGCAAAGAGTAGGAATAAAGGAAGCCTTTTGTGGTTTGGCTGTCAGTGACTAGGGGTTTTCCACAGAGGTCTGTATTGGAACCAATTCTTTTAAAGTTATATGTCAATTAATTGGATGATGGAATTGATGGCTTTGTTACAAAGTTTGCAGATGATACAAAGATAGGTGGAGGGACAGGTAGCTTCCAGAAAATAGGCTACAGAAGGACTTAGATTAGGAGAGTGGGCAAAGAAGTGGCAGTTGAAGTATAGTGTTGGGAAGTGTATGGTCATGCACTTTGGCAGAAGAAATGAAAAGGTTGACTATTTTTTAAATGGAGAGAAGATACAGTAATCTGAGGTACAAAGGGATTTGGGAGTCCTTGAGCAGGATTCCCTAAAGGTTAATTTGTAAGTTGAGTCTGTGTAAGGAAGTTAAATGTGATGTTAACATTCATTTCAAGAAGACTAGAATATAAGAGCAAGGATGTAATGTTGAGACTTTATAAAGTTACTTGGATACTACTCAGTTGGAGTATTGTGAGCAATTTTGTGCAACCTGTCTTAAAAAGGATGTGCTGAAACTGGAGAAGATTCAAAGGAGGTTATTGAAAATGATCCTAGGATTAAACGGCTTGTCATATGAGGAGTGTTTGATGGCTCTGGGCCTCTAGTTACTGGTATTCAGAAGAATGAAGGGTGATCTCATTGAAACCTATCAAGTGGTGAAAGGCCTTGATAGAGTGGATGTGGAGAGGATATTTCCCAAGGTGGGAGTGTCTAAGACCAGAGGACACAGCCTCAGAATAGAGGGGCATCCTCTTAGAACGGAGATGAGGAGGAATTTCTTTAGCCAGAGAGTAATGAATCTGTGAAATTGATTGCCAAAGGCAGCTGTGGAGGTCAAGTCTTTATGTAGATTTAAGGCAGAGGTTGATTGATTCTTGATTGGTCGGGGCATGAAGGGATATGGGGTGAAGGCTGAGAAGAAAAACAGATCAGCCATGATGAAATGGCGGAGCAGACTCAATGGGCCAAATTGCCTAATTCTACTCATTTATCTTATGGTTTTATATTTTGAAATTTGGACTTTACATTCATTTTAACAATGAATTATACATTTACAACAGTTCAGAGTTTTAACATTATCTTTGTAGATACAAAAGTAACTAAAGGTTATTTTCTGGTGTTCCAGCAATAATCCTGTAACAGATATTAGTGTCTATATAGCAGTGACAAGAAAGAACTCAGAGTAAACTAACTCAGAATACACACCCACTCACTCTATTATTAGCACAGAAAATTTAAAGAATGTGAACCACTATTTTCTTGAAATTAAAAGATTGTCAAAATATTTATTTATTGCATACAGTAATGGGTTAGTATTAGGATTGTAATCTAATCTTAGATTCTGAACACACTATTAGATAAGTGATTATAATTTTTCACAAGTTAACTACAGTTCTTTATTAAGCATTCTTTTTGTGAAAGGAATGAGTAGCAAAGAGGGTCGGAAACACTGCAGAAGGATTAATTCCACAGACACAAGTGATTTTATTTTTCGAGGTGAGAACAATATTTATAGTGCAATAATTATATTGTAAATCAGAGGTTTGGACCCTACAAAACAGATGTGAACTCAAAGAAATAAAATACATAACTACAGTCATTGTTGTTCATTGCGACATCTTGGCAACCAAAATAACCAGTTAAGCAGCATTGCAACCCCTTTTACTTGTTAATATACTCAACAACATCTCAATGTTTGCCTGATAGTTTTGCCCTTAGCTCTCTTTTACAAGCAGGCAAGAGGGGTATCTGCAGAAATCCAGAGGGTACCTTCTTCATTATGCAAATAAAGATCTTTTATCATGATTGGGGCCCAACTACTTTAACCCAGACCATGGAGAAGCCGTTGTTGATTATTCATCCAAGCACATTTAATGGGAGTACTGTACAATAACACTGGACAACAAAGATTTTGCTTCCTGAATACTTTTGTATGCATCTTAGGATTTTGGGCTACTGATCATGAAAATCACCATGAAATTTACCTATCAAACACCAACTTTTTGAAATAACCTATATTTGTTATTTTAATTCATAACCCAAGTCAGAACAACTTGGTTCACAAGGCATTTGTGCTGGTCCACAAATTAAACAGGTCATCAATGACAGGCAATTTGAAGAACTTCTAGTGGGTCTGAAGAAAATCGCATGGAAGGCATTCAAGGATGTTGTTGAAAATTTTCTTCGCAACAAGCGCATCAAACTACAAGTACATGCAGCTGGTTGATAATATGCATACAGAACCATAAAGTGCAACATGCCACTAAAGATTTATTTTCTGCATTTCCATTAAAAATCTTGGTGCTGTCAGTGACAACCATGGTGAAATATTTCACCAGGACATTGTGGTCATGGAGAAATGGTATCAGGGCAACTGGAATACATCAGTGATGGCTGATTATTGTTGGACACTTATGCACAAAGCCTTAGATATTGAGTACAAATGAAAATCATCAACAAAACATTTTTGGCTTTGTTGAACTATTGCAAAACATCAGCACTGTTACACAATTAAACACATTATATTCAAAATAACTTAATTTCTTATTTTCTCCAAATTCCTACATGATACAAGTAATCCAAAATTAGATTTGTGTTATGCATCATGGTCTATCATAACCAAAAATAATTTCCGAGAAAGCAATGCTTTTTAACGATTTATCGTCTAGTGTAATCAATAGAAGAGTTGCATTGTTGTGTTTGGACTGATGCATTGAGACTTAACAGGAATACAAAAAACTGCAGATGCTGGAATCTGGAGCAAAATAAACAAGCTGCTGGATAAATATGTCTGGTCATGCAGCACATGTGGAGGGAAATGGATGATGGGTCCTGACAGAAACATTGGCTGTCTACTTAATGATGTCCAGAGTTAATATTGAGAAATTCAGAGTTACTTTTTCCCAACTTCCCCACCTCTCTGGTTGGCTCATGTTGAAAGAGTCTGGGATGTTGTTAAATAGGTAGAGTTGCATGATTATGACATCATTCCAGCCTCAGGTCACTTAACCACTATAGTACATTAATTGCGAAAAAAAACTTAGCAGTTTGACAGAATTTTGTTCAAAAAATTGGACAGTAATCTTATGATACAGTTTCAAGTAACAATTATTTGAAAATTCTGTTTAAAAACAGAACAAGATTTTTATACACATTCTGTTGAGATTGTGCATTTATAAATTGTTTCCGTGCAATTTCTCAAATGGAATTTCTAATTCTCATTCAATAGCCTTATAGAATTATGTCATCCCAGTGAAGCTATGTCTTTTGATGGTTCAGAAAATCTTGGTGGTACCAGCAGTTATGGTTGAAATGACAATAAAAAGTGACGACTTGATCTGGCTCACTCATGATTTTGGAATGTGAGCTGAGGTTTAGGTTGCAGGCAGAGTATGTGGCAGGAGCCAGGGTCTACATCATGGGCCAGTGGAGCCAGGGTAAGGGTGCAGAACACCAAAAGTCAGCAACATGGGTAGGTTTGAGGTGGAGCTGAAGTTTGTAGGTTTCCTGACCGTTTTAAACTCGCAGGATGCACTTGGAGTATTGTGAGCAGTTATGGGCCCCTTCTCTAAGAAAGGATGTGCTAGCATAGGAGATTCATAGATGAGGTTCACAAGAATGATCCCAGGAATGAAAGGTTTAATATATGAGGGGCATTTAATGCATCTGGGCCTGTACTTGTTGAAGATTAGAAAAATGGTGGTGGGGGGGAATCTCTTTGAAACCTATTAAATATTGAAAGGCCTAAATAGAGTGTGTTATGATACCAGCCCCCTCCTTTGCGAGAATCGCAAGAGCCCTAGTGAAGGGGGGGGTCAATGACCCAAGAGGGAGAGAGACGTGCTGAACAGCCACAGGAAATGGGAGAGAGAGGGAGACGTGCTGAAGACCACGTTCCACCGGGAAGCAGAATAAAGCGACCCTGGCTATTGTCTCATGAAGACCACGTGTAAAGCCCTCGGGCAAAGTGGGCTGGTTGAGAGAGAGATTGACACCTGCGATCTCGTGAGGAAGTATAAAGGAGGGTCTGGGGGGGGGGGGACCCCTTCAGACGCACCAGAAGACACACTAGAAATCCTGCGACAGCGTTTTGATAGCGACAGCCGGTGGTGGGGTTCGTGTGCGTCTTTTCCTTACCTGGGATTGGCGACCTCACCACGGAAGAACGGCTTAGCTACAGGGGAGGCCACAAATGAGCGTCCATTTCCCAACGAGACTTCGACGAACCGAACTCCTAAAGGTTGGAAACCCTGTCGGGCAACTGTTTCATTCAATCTCTATCTCTCTCTCTCTCTAACAAAAGTGCACCAACGCGACACCACAACAGACGGCAGCTGGTGGAACTGCAGTGACCACAAGAGACCTTCAGATATACAGCGGACAATATATACATTACCCCTAGACAATGATAGAGTTTATTTCTTATTGGTTATTACTATACCTGCGCTTTAGATTGAGTATTGACGACTTATGGTATCTGAATGTTTGTATTAACCTTACTTTTGTGCCCCTTTATAAATAAAAACGTTTGAAAATGGTACCATCAGACTTCAGCGGACCTCTCTATCTTTGCTGGTAAGTGATCCAGTTACGGGATACGTAACAAGTGAACATAGAGAGAGTGTTTCCTATAGTGGAGGAACCTAGGACCAGAGGGCACAGCCTCAAAAATAGGATGCCCCTTTAGAACAGAGATGAAGAGGAATCTATTTAGCCAGAGGGTGGCAAATCAGTGAAAATCACTGCTATAGATGGCTGTGGAGCCCAAGTCAGGATATATTTAAAGCAAAGGTTGATAGATTCTTGATTAGGAAGGGCGTCAAAAGTTACAGGAAGAAGGCAGGAGAATGGTATTGAATGGGATAATGAATCAGCGATGATGGAATGGCAGAGCAGACTTGATGGGCTAAATGGCCTAATTCTGCTCCTATACAGTACCTTATGGTCTTATTCACTGAAATATTTATGGTGCTATTCTGTAATATGTGAAGATCAAAGTGAAATATATATATATTTGGATATTAGTATGCGTAACCCCAGAAAACCTGCCTACCAGTGCTACCAAAATCCCAAGGAGACCATATTATCACATTTTTATTATAGTCAGTGAGGGAAGGGTAATTGTTTAATTCTCATTGACGCATTTTAACAACCCCAAATATGATACACAGTTTGACTCTGAAATATGGAATAGAGATTTACTGTAGCTCTATCCTTGGGGATTTGGGAACTCTGCACTGTCACACTTTAGCTGATGAGTGAGGTTCCAAAGAGTTTGGCCCTTTTATGTTAATTATCATTTGAGGCCATTCCTAATAGCAGTTAGGATGAATCAGGGTTTTATTTGTTCTATTATTTCTGATTCCAATCCAGTAACTCAGGGGAAAAAATAGAATGCTGGGATATATTTATAAGATAAATTAACTATAAGCCAAGCAATTCTTTTTTATATGATTGTACAAGACGTTGGTTAGATCTCAAAAAGTATACTGTGTCCAGTTTGGTCTTCTATTTTTACTTAGTTTTAATTAACTTGATTAATATGTACTTATAAACCCTTGGTCCAAACTTAGACTTAAGAAGTAAATTATACTAATGTAAGTGAGATAACAATGACTGCTTTGAACATCCAAACAAATTAATATTGGCCCATCTACAATTAATTTTAACAATGGTTGTAAAGAGAACCATCCACAAGATGCACAGCAGTAGCTTGCCAAGATTCTTTTGACAGAACTTCTCATGTACCAGGCAACAAGCACATTAGAACAGTACTCTAATTTCCCCTTCAAGTCACACATCATCTGGATTTCAAAAACTATTGCCTTTCCCCCAGAACAAGTAGCTACCCATTTTAATTCCACTTCCTATTTCCATTCAGATATGCCCATCTATGTCCTCCTCCATTGTCATGAGGCCACACTCAGGTTGGAGGAATAACATCTGTATTCCATTTGAGTTGCCTTCAACCTGGTGGCATGAACATCAATTTCTCAAACTTAATGGCTAATGTCCCCCAAACACCCCCTCACCATTTCCCATCCCCTTTTCCCTCCTCACCTTATCTCCTTGCCCACCCATGGACTCCCTCTGTCTTCCCCCCACCCCACCTCATTTTCTTTCTTCCATGGCCTTCTATCTCTTTCACCAATCAACTTCCCAGCTCTTTACTTCAATCCTCCTCCTCCAGGTTTCACCTATCACCTAGTATTTCTCTCTCCCCCTCGCCCCACCTTTAAAATCTACTCCTCAGCATTTTTCCTCCTGTCTTGCTGAAGGGTTTCGGCCCAAAATGTCAACTATACTTCTTTCCGTAGATGCTACCTGGCCTGCTGAGTTCCTCCAGCATTTTGTGTGTTGCTCAGATTTACAGAATCAGCAGATTTTCTCTTGTTTGCCTTTCCTTCATTGTCATTGTAGCAAAATCTGTCACTTCTTACTTAACACTATTACAAAAATACTTACGTTATATAAAATGCTTTGTTTAACAAAGTCACCTGAATGAAATAAACCATAGGCTTGCCAGTCATACTCATATCCTGTGAATGAATAATTTGGACAAAAACTTATGGTGCAAGACATTAATAAACTTGTAAAAAGTGCAAATAACTGGCAAATGAATTTCAAAGATATTTGAGAGGTAATATTTTCCAAGGAAATCATTTGCTATTTTGGAGATGTGACTTTAGAGGGAAAATGAATCACTGTAAATTGCACGAAGAGCAGAAAATGTTGGAGACATTCTGTAGATTAGATAGCACCTATGGAAAGAGAAAAAGAGTTAACGTTTCAGTACCAAGATCGTTCGTCAGAACTCTATAAATTGTGCTGCAGGCATCATGTAAAGGTGAACGAGTATGATGATTTAACTCTGGAGGGATGCGAGTGAAAAATGGGGACTCAATTCTAAACCTTGCTTTGGTATTGCGTAGATTCCGTCATCATGATATATATCTGATACTGCAGGGCATGTACTTTAACTATGATACCACATATGTCAGGAAGGGATGAAGGAATTTTTATCTCTTTTCTTCCGAGAAAGGATTCAGGGAGGACTTAAGAGATCTTTAAAATAGTGGAAGATTTTAGTAGAATGAATACAGTTAGGATGTTCCCATTCGTGAATAAGAACACAAGTGGAGGAAATTAGTGTATAAGTTACTCAATAGGATAATTAGAAGAAACTTATTTTCCCAAATTGCAATTATAAAACGGGATCTACTACTACAAGTGTAACTAAAGTGGTCAGTTTAGAAACAAAACAACGAGAGAAAGAAGATTACAGAGGTTCAGCTGAGGAAGCGCGGAAAGAGCAAAATGTGACGTTCAAAGATCCAAAAGGCTCATTGATGTTCCGGGAAAATTAATACCCGGACGTCTGGAGATTAAACAATAAAGAATGTATTTATTTTAAGGGTGGCAAACTTGCTCATTACTTCAGATTTCATATGCAAATATCAAAAAAAAATATCCTGATTGTAGCCTTCCCTTCCTCTGAACTGAACAAAGATCACAAGTATGCAGCTCACACCCGGAAGCAGTCGTTACTCCGGGTGAGTTGTAGCAGGAGGCGGCCCGGGTGTGGACCGAAGACGTGGAGGGGTGGTGGTAGACGGTATATTTGAACAGCAGCGTTTCTATTTATCGGTGGGAGAAAGGAGGAGTCGCCGCGTTGGTTCTCGTCGTATGGTGATTAACTATTTGGGATCTCTAGCCCGGAAGCTGCTGCAAATGAAGCCCAAGGTGGTTTTTGTGCTTGGTGGGCCAGGAGCCGGCAAAGGGACCCAGTGCACCAACATCGTCAAGGTGGGTAGCTAGGTAGCAACTGGAGCCGGAAGGAGGGAGGACAAGCGGCCAACCCTGCTAGGAGAAGCCGTGGGCCGAGCACTCCAGCCAGGAGGAAATCACAAGTCTATGTGGCTGAACCGATTTACTTTTGAGGAGGGCGAGTGTATGTGGATCCGAGCAAGTCTTCGGACGTGGACCCGCGTGGCAGGCTCTTTTAAAAAGTAAAAGCCCAAGGAGGTCCGAGATGGATTGTCAGATTGCATTTAGACATGGCTCCGTGGCAGGGAGCAGGGTGTCTCGGTCCGAATCGTCCCCTGTTTATTTCCCTCCGTAGATGCTGCCTGACTTGTCGAATTCCTCCAGCATTTTTGTGTGTTGATCAGGACTTCCAGCGTCTTCAGAGTTTCTTGTGTATATGCTAATAATTGACGGATGTATTTGGAAGCTATTGTCAGTGGAATTCCAAAAGGCGTATGATTTAGAACTGATTTAGTTAGAAACAGTTCACATTGGAAATCTTTAAAACAAATGGGAAATGCAGGAACTACTCATTAGGTCACTATTTGTGGAGAGAGAGTTTACGGTTTATGACATTTGATTTTATACGTCACTGCATGCAATTAAGTCAGTTTCTGTCCACAGTTGCTATCTGATCTGCGGATATACAGCATCTGGTGTTTTTTGTTTGCTTTTCATTCCTAAATTAGCAGTGAAGACACTGAGAAGACACACTTTCAGTTGGAAAATATAAATGGTGTGGTGATTTGGGGTAATGCATTGGGGGGGCAGTAACAGTGTGAAGAAATATGCAGTAAATGTGTGAATACCGAATGGCTTAGAGATCTGTGTATATTCACAGATCCTTAAAGGTCGCATAACAGGACAATGCGCAGTTAAAAATGCTGCATTGTACTTTCTATGTAACTTTACATAACGTTCTTTGTACTACTTCAACAATGACCTGATCTAATGAAATTATCTATGTACATAACATGCTACACAAAGTTTTTTCGTTGTACCTTGGCAGGTGTAGTAACAAACCGATTCACCGATTTTAGCATAGAATATCAGGACAGTGATGACGTTAGGCTAGAATTACATTCACATTACTGCAAACATTACAGGAAAAATTATGATGGCACAGGAGTGCAAAGATGTCAGGACTGGAAAATATTAGCTGTGAGGAAAAACTGGATGAAAGCTATCCTCTTTTGGAAATGAGGCCAATGATATTTAATCTAGAAGCATAAAGTAGATGGATAAATAAAAAGGACTGATTACACTCAGAGGACAAAATCAGAGGGTATACATGTAAAGTAATTGGGAGAAGAATTTAAAGTGGAAATGAGGAAAAAAAATTTTGCTGAAGGATAGTAGGGTTTTGGATCTCACTCCTTGAAATAGTGATCGGGTCAAAAACTTTAACCATACTTAAAATGTATGTGGAGTTATACTTGAATAAAGACTCAGAATCAGGTTTATCATCATGGACATATGCTGTGATTTTTTTTTTGTTGCACAGAATGGTGTAAGACATAAGTATTATAAGTTACAATAAAAATAAATAATTAAAACCAAAGAGGGATGCAAAAATTAAAAGGGAATAGATAACATAAAAAATCTTTTTTTTTTCTTGGTGGGGATGTCTAAAATAAAAGGATGTGTCTCGTTTGGGAGGGAGCTGGTTTATAGGGGATCTGAGGGAAGTTTCTTTCATAAAGAGAGAATTTGGAATCTGGAGCTTGCCTGAGGTGGCAATGGAGGCAGATATTCAAGCAATATTTAGGAAGCTGCTAGGCAAAGAGATCTCGGAGTCCTTGTTCATCAGTCACTGAAGGTGAATGAGCAAGTGCAGCAGGCAGTGAAGAAAGCTAATGGAATGTTGGCCTTTATTACAAAGGGAATTGAGCACAAGAGCAAGGAAATCCTCTTGCATTTGTACAGGGCCCTGGTGAGACCACACCTGGAGTACTGTGTACAGTTTTGGTCTCCAGGGTTAAGGAAGGACATCCTGGCTGTAGAGGAAGTGCAGCGTAGATTCACGAGGTTAATTCCTGGGATGTCCGGGCTGTCTTACGCAGAGAGGTTAGAGAGACTGGGCTTGTACACGCTGGAATTAAGGAGATTGAGAGGGGATCTGATTGCAACATATAAGATTATTAAGGGATTGGACAAGATAGAGGCAGGAAATATGTTCCAGATGCTGGGAGAGTCCAGTACCAGAGAGCATGGTTTGAGAATAAGGGGTAGGTCATTTAGGACAGAGTTAAGGAAAAACTTCTTCTCCCAGAGAGTTGTGGGGGTCTGGAATGCACTGCCTCAGAAGGCAGTGGAGGCCAATTCTCTGGATGCTTTCAAGAAGGAGCTAGATAGGTATCTTATGGATAGGGGAATCAAGGGATATGGGGACAAGGCAGGAACCGGGTATTGATAGTAGATGATCAGTCATGATCTCAGAATGGCGGTGCAGGCTCGAAGGGCCGAATAGTCTACTTCTGCACCTATTGTCTATTGTCAAACCCTTGAATTGCCATGATGTAGCTGGCTATGGACCAATATAGTCAAGTGAGACCAGGTTAGCTAAGTGAAATGGTTAATATGGTCTGTTTCTGTGCTGAAGGCTATGACATTTTGTAAGTGCTGTGGGGTTGAGTAAGTCATTTTTTTCTCAGCATGGACACAAGGGCTGAATAGCCTTTTTTATTGTGACTTTTCTATGATGATTCTTTTCTGAATGTTGGACATTTGAATGTGAAAACTTTTCTGTCAGTATGAACACATTTTTAGTCAGCTGAGTTTCTGAAATTAAGTGTTCGTATTGTGTATGAATCATTAACTGCTATCATTTTAGGACATGGACTTTTCCCATAAATGGATAAAATGTGCCTTTTCTGGAGAATATTTTACTTATCTGTAACTGAGTATCTCTTTTCCTATCTTAAATACACCGACAATACTATCAGCAAAACTGAATTTGTTTTTTTTTGTTATTTGGTGTTAACAGAATCCTGCCAATTCACTTGTATTTTGGGGAAAGAACCTTTTCAGTTTTCTGCTATAGTTAATAGACCAGCTAAATTCATTTCCCATTTCAGCCTAGAGAATACTGAGTATGGGTAGAATACAATCATTTACCAAAATTTGAGAGAATTAATTGAACAAACTGCATTATATGAAACAATTTTTTTAAGGTGAAGTCTACAAGTTCCATTTCAAACCAACATTAATATTTAGCATTATTACAATAGTTTACCCCTTAGCTTTATCGGGTACTAATTTACACAGGTTTGATCCATTGTTTATGGAACTGGAGAATCAGACGAGTAGAATTTTGTTGGAATTTACAATGGAAGTATTTATGCCTATAGAGGATCTATTTAAATACAGAGACATTTTAGTCTTTACTTTCTAACAAAATTATTCTTGCTGTCTAATCTTGCTTGATCTCAGCTGCCCATGTGGAACACTGAAGGAGAGCATCCGGTTTATAATTGGAAAATGATGAATTGTAGTGTTAAGATTATATCTAAGCAGAATACTTTCTGAAAAACATGCTGCTGTCCTAAGAGTAAGAAAATATTAGACCACAACTGAATCATGAGTGTGTTATGTCTTGAATTTTTTATGCTATTCATCACGAATGAGTGATGGAATGAGTTATGGAATGTTTCTAGCACAACAGGTAATTCAGCTTAAAACCACAAAAATTTGAAACTGATGTCAGCAATCTTTTAACCATATGAAAATTGTATGAATTCTTGTAAAGTATAATTAATTCTGTACCCTTTTTTTGCTTTGCTTCAGAAATATGGATACACTCACTTCTCTGCTGGTGATCTACTTCGTGCTGAACGAAGCAAAGAAGGTACTCAGTATGGAGAACTTATTGACAATTACATAAAGGAAGGAAAAATTGTACCAGTGGAGATAACTATTAATCTTCTTAAACGGGTAAGCTTCATTTCAACATGCTACAGAAATTTAAAGTTTCAGGGCTTGGAATTCTTAGAATAATAATTTACTGTTGTAGATTCAATGGCATCTGTGGCCAAATTGCTGTATTTTTGTACTTCAATTATACTGCAGATTTATTTTAGAGCACTGGTGTGGTTTCTGTTTTGCAAAGCCTCTGATCCAAAGTTTTGGCATTGAGAAGGCTTCCCAGATGAGTTAAAAATTCATGTTGTTTTAGTATATTGAATACACGCCGTACATAAAATTTGTAATTTCTCCACATTAAACCTATTTAGTGTAGCAGTTACTATATTTTAGAAGTGTATAACATTAATGGCTTAATTCTGGTGTTAGCAGCAATGCAGACTGTGCTTTGCCTATTTTTTTACTTCGATTACTAACAGACGTTAGTTCACAGAGTTGTCCCTGGTGAATGTCATATTGGTTGAACAGCCAATCATGTTGAAGAAGTCTCACACTATTAAAACAGGAAGAAAGAAGCATGGTTTTTGAGCAAATGTCCTAAATGTTTTGCAGAATGAGAAACAAAAACAGGAATACTGATGTTACGAATGTGAAGCAACTCTGAGGGGCCGAAAGGTACAAAGTCGCCCCCTCCTTTTTGAGAATCGCAAGATCGCTATTAATTCGGGTCTGGGACCCAGGAAATGAGAGAGAGACACTCAGAATTATCAGGGTTTGGAATGTGTCCTGGCCTCAGCGGAACAGAACCACTGATAATGGCCATTGTCTCTTGGAGACGGAATTGTGTATTGAGTACTGTACTATTCATTGAAGCCCTCAGGGAATGACCAAAGTGGGCTGGTTGAGGGATTGCATCATCCCAACCTGATTGACATCTGAGACCCCGTGAGTAAGGATAAAAGAGGGGTCTGGGGAACAACCCCTTTAGACGCACCAGGAGAAACGCTAGAAATCCCGTAACAGCGTTTTATAGCAAAAGCTCGTGTGCGTCCTCCCTTGTCAGGGTGGCGAGCTCACCATGGAAGAACGGTTTAGCTAAAGGAGAGGTCACACTTGAACGGCCATGACAACGAGACACCTGACGGATCGAAATCATAAAGGAAAGCCGGCAAGTTTTTCTCCAAATCTCTCTCTCTCTCCAACAATTGAAACACAGCGGTCCCCAATGGCTGCAGCCTGTATGAACTGAAATGAACTTTAGATTTTCCATCGTACAATTCATTATCCCCTAGACAACGATAGAGCTTATTTCTTATTGGTTATTATTATACCCGCACTTTTAGATTTAGTATTGACGACGTATATTATCTGTATATTTGCATTGATATTATTTTTGTGTATTTTTACTAATAACTACTGTTAAAATTAGTATCATCAGACTTCAACGGACGTCTCTATCTTTGCTGGTAAGTAACCCAGTTACGGGGTTCGTAACACTGAGGAAAAGCTGATCTGAAACAACAAAGATACTTTTAATAAATACTGTTATTTTAAAATCCAGTATGTATGTATAATTTGATTCAAAAACAGGCAATCAAACAAGGAGTCCATAAGTCAAGACAAAAATGGGAAAGTGATTTGAATATTAAAATTGAAGAAACAAATTGGTCAAGACTATGTCTTGATAATATGACAAATACAATAAATGTTCAGATAAGATTAGTGCAATACAATTTTCTACATCAATTATATATTACACCACAAAAAATAAATAAATTAAATCCAAGTTTATCTGATCAGTGTTTCCGATGTAACCAAGAAACTGGTACTTTTTTACATTCTACATGGTCTTGTTCTAAAATTCAAACTTTTTGGACAAATTTAAGACTTTTACTGGAACAAATTACAGGAATACAACTTCCTCATAATCCAATATTACTTTTACTAGGTGATATTGAAGGGATAAAACCGAAACTCAAACTAAATAAATATCAGAAAGAATTCATAAAAATTGCACTGGCAGTAGCCAAAAAGGCTATAGCAGTTACTTGGAAATTGGATACATATTTAAGTATAGATTGTTGGAAGAAAGAAATTTATGGCTGTATTCCATTAGAAAAAATTACTTATAATTTAAGAGATAAATATGAAACATTTCTGAAAATTTGGTGCCCTTATTTACAAAAGACAGGACTAAATATATAGGTGCTCTGAAGATGAAACAATTGGTTACTTGGGGAAAGAAAGAAATATATATACTAAAGTTATTAAGAATTCCATGGAGCATGTGGAGATCTTCCAACAACCAGGGACTCTTTCTTTCTTTTTTTTTCTTTCTACTTTCTTTTTTTTTATATAGGGAAGTTAGGGGGGAGGGATTAAGGGGAGGGGGGAAGGGATATATACTTTTTTTCCCCACACTTGTAATTACTTAAAAACGCAATAAAAAAAGTTTTTTAAAAAAATCCAGTATGTTCTGAAATATTAAAATAATTAATCACAATTCATTAATAAGGGGCAGGAGCTGGTTTACAATCAGTCTTGGTTTATGGTATTTAAGCAGTACTTTGAAAAGATGAGTGAGCTGAGGGAATGTATAAAATGCATACTACCCAAACTTAAATTTCAGCTCTTTCATTCTAGCCCAGGTACTGTAGAAAAAAATGGCAACTGTAAGCTTGTGTTCTTGCTCATTTCAAATGACCAGCTTCTGAAGTGTGCTTTATGATCAGATTTTGAAAATTATCCAGCCAAGTGTTTGCATTACATTTCTTGCTTATTTTTCAGGCAATGGATGACACAATGGCTGCAGATGCCTCGAAGAACAAATTTCTCATTGATGGATTTCCTAGAAATACAGACAATCTTGAAGGCTGGAACAGGATAATGAATAGTAATGTTGATGTCAAATTTGTCCTTTTCTTTGACTGCAGCAATGAGGTAACTAAACAGTCATTGGCTTGATTGCTTATCAATAGATGAATGCTTAAATATTTTCTGGTGTTCCTCTGTGCATTCCCTTGGTTATTAAAATGATCAGTAGAATTCTGGAGAGTGAATTTAGCAAGGTTTTGTACATGCTGGATATCTGAAATTTAAAAAAAAACAAAACATATTATTAATACTTAATACATCAAATAACGTTATTGAACAGGGAAGTGAAAGTAAGGATTACCTTCCCTTTGAACCATAACCAGTACCATTACAACAGGGTTTAAGTATGTATGAGAAGGGGAAAGGACAAAAGAAAATAGATATAAGACCATTAAACATTGGAGTAGAATTAGGCCATTCAGCCAGTGAGTCTGCTCCGCCTTTCCATTATGGCTGATTTATTATCCTACTCAACCCCATTCTCCTGCCTTCTCCTTGTAACCTTTGATACCCTGACTAATCAAGAACTTATCAATTTCTGCTTTAAGTATACCCAATAGTTTGGCTTCCACAGCCGTCTGTAGCAATGAATTCAACAGATTCACTACTCTCTGGCTAAAGAATTTCCTTCTCATCTTTGCTTAAATGGACACCCTTCTATTCTATGGCTCTGCCCTCTGGTTACAGACTCCCCACTCCCCATAGGAACCTATAGACCTGCCTCAATGACTGTCGTCCAGTTGCACTTACATCCATAGTGATGAAGTGTTTTGAGAGATTGGTGATGAAACATAGCAACTCCTGCCTGAGAAGTGACTTGGATCCACTCCAATTTACCTACTGGAGCAACAGGTCCACAGCAGATGCTATCTCATCGGTTCTTCACTCAACACTGAAACATCTGGACAGCAAAGATGCATACATCAGGATTCTCTTTATCGACTACAGCTCAGCATTCAGTACCATCATCCCCTCAAAACTAAGCTGTTAGACCTAGGCCTCAATATCTCCTTCTGCGATTGGATCCTCAATTTCCTCACTTGCAGACTCCAGTCAGTTTGGATTGGTAACAACATCTCCTCCGCAATCTCCATCAGCACAGATGCACCACAAGGCTGTGTGCTTAGCCCCCTGCTCTACTCGCTTTACACTTATGACTGACTAAGCATCACTCCAGTGCTGGTGACATCACTGTCATAGGTTAAATCAAAGGTGGTGACGAATCAGCGTATAGGAGGGAGATTGAAAATCTGGCTGAGTGATGCCATAACAACAATCTCTTACTCAATGTCAGCAACACCAAGTAGCTGATAATTGACTGAAGGAAAAGGAAACGAAAAGTCCACAGTGCATCCTCATCGGTTAGCAACTCTATATCCTCAGTGTTATTATTTTGTGGATCTGTCCTGGGCACACACATAAGTGACATGAAGGAAGCACAGCAGCGCATCTACTTCCTTAGGAGTTTGCAAAGATTCGGGATAAAACTTCTGACAAATTTCTATAGATGTATAGTGGAGAGTATATTGACTGGTAGCATCACAGCCTGTTATTGAAATATCAATGCTCTTGAATGGAAAATTCTACAATAAGTAGTGGATATGGCCCCGTCCATCACGGGTAAAGCCCTCCTCACCATTGAGCACATCTACATGGAGTGCTGTCGCAAGAAAGCGGCATCTATCATCAGGGACCCCCACCACCCAGGTGATGCTCTCTTCTCATTACTGCCATCAGGAAGAACATACAGAAGTCTCAGGACCCACACCACCAGATTCAGGAACCGTTATTTCAACCATTAAGCTCTTGAACCAGAAGGGATAACTTCACTCAATTTCACTTGCCCTATCACTAGACCATTCCCACACTTTCAAGGACTCTTTACCTCGTGTTCTCAATATTTATTGTTTATTTATTTATTATTTTTTTCTTTATTTTCAGTTTGTCTTTTGCACATTGATTGCTTGTCCTTTTGTGTGCCGTCTTTCATTGATTCTATTATGGTTCTTGGATTTGCAGTGTATGCCCGCAAGAATGACACTGCATGCTATTATTTTTCCTGTAATACCATGGGCTCTTAACCGTTAAGCAGTGTCATGTGCAGCACCTTGTTAAACGTCTGCGGAAAATCCAAGTAAACAACATCCACTGACTCTCTTGTGTCTATCCTGCTTGTTATTTCTTCAAAGAATTCCAACAGATCTGTGAGACAAGATATCCCTCTAATGAAACCATGCTAACTTTGGCCTATTTTATCATGTGCTTCCAAATTTCCTGAAGCCTCACCTTTAATAATGGACTAACATCTATCCAATTACTGAGGTCAGGCTAACTAGCTTACAGTTTCCTTTCTTCTGCTTCCCTCCCTTCTTAAAGAGTGGAGTTACATTTGCAATTTTCCAATCTTTGGAATCATTCCAGAATCCAGTCATTTTTTTTTTCCTTCTTGAAAGATAATTACAAATGCCTTCATTATCTCTTCAACTACCTCTTTCAGAACCCTGGGGTGAGTTCATCTGGTCCAGGTGCTTTATCTACCTTCAGACCTTTCAGCTTCCCAAACAGGTTCTCCTCAGTAATAGCAACTGCGCTCACTTCTGCCCCCTAACACTCAAATTTCTGGAATAGTGCTAGTGTCTTCTACAGTGAAGAGGACACAAAATAATTATTAAAATTCCTCTGCCATTTCTTTGTCCACCATTACTACCTCTTCAACGTCATTTTCCAGGGATCCGATATCCACTCTCGCCTTTTTTTTTACTTCTGAAAAAAAAACAACTTTGTCTTTTATATTATAGGTTCGCTTACCTTTGTATTTCATATTTCCGCATTTTTTTAGTTCCCTTCTGTTGCTTTTTAAAACCTTCCCAATCCTCTCAACTTTCTACTTTTTTTGGCTATATTATATACCATCTCATTTGCTTTTATGCTGCCTTTGATTTCCCTTGACAGCCATGGTTGTGTTATCCTCCCTTTAGAAAACTTCATTCAGCTTTGGGATGTGTCTGTTCTGTACCTTCTGAATTGCTTCCAGAAACTCCAGCCATTGCTCTTTTGCTGTCCTCTCTACTAGTGTCCCCTTCCAATCAACTTTGGCCAGCTGCTCTCTCAATCCTCTGTAATTCCCTTTACTCCACTGTAAATATGACAGAGCTGAAGTAGGAGAGACAATAGACAATAGGTGCAGAAGTAGACCATTCGGCCCTTCGAGCCTGCACCGCCATTCTGAGATCATGGCTGATCATCTACTATCAATACCCGGTTCCTGCCTTGTCCCCATATCCCTTGATTCCCCTATCCATAAGATACCTATCTAGCTCCTTCTTGAAAGCATCCAGAGAATTGGCCTCCACTGCCTTCTGAGGCAGTGCATTCCAGACCCCCACAACTCTCTGGGAGAAGAAGTTTTTCCTTAACTCTGTCCTAAATGACCTACCCCTTATTCTCAAACCATGCTCTCTGGTACTGGACTCTCCCAGCATCTGGAACATATTTCCTGCCTCTATCCTGTCCAATCCCTTAATAATCTTATATGTTGCAATCAGATCCCCTCTCAATCTCCTTAATTCCAGCGTGTACAAGCCCAATCTCTCTAACCTCTCTGCGTAAGACAGTCCGGACATCCCATGAATTAACCTCGTGAATCTACGCTGCACTTCCTCTACAGCCAGGATGCCCTTCCTTAACCCTGGAGACCGAAACTGTACACAATACTCCAGGTGTGGTCTCACCAGGGCCCTGTACAAATGCAAAAGAATTTCCTTGCTCTTGTACTCAATTCCCTTTGTAATAAAGGCCAACATTCCATTAGCCTTCTTCACTGCCTGCTGCACTTGCTCATTCACCTTCAGTGACTGATGAACAAGTACTCCTAGATCTCTTTGTATTTCTCCCTTACCTAACTACACCGTTCAGATAATAATCTGCCTTCCTGTTCTTACTCCCAAAGTGGATAACCTCATACTTATTCATATTAAACATCATCTGCCAAGTATCTGCCCACTCACTCAGCCTATCCAAGTCACCCTGAATTCTACTAACATCCTCATCACATGTCACACTGCCACCCAGCTTAGTATCATCAGCAAACTTGCTGATGTTATTCTCAAAGCCTTCATCTAAATTGTTGATGTAAATTGTAAACAGCTGTGGTCCCAATACCGAGCCCTGTGGCACCCCACTAGTCACCACCTGCCATTCTGAGAAACACCCATTCACCGTTACCCTTTGCTTTCTATCTGCCAACCAGTTTTCTATCCATGTCAATATCTTCCCCCCAATGCCATGAGCTTTGATTTTACCCACCAATCTCCTATGTGGGACCTTATCAAATGCCTTCTGAAAATCGAGGTACACTACATCCACTGGATCTTCCTTGTCTAACTTCCTGGTTACATCCTCGAAAACTCCAACAGATTAGTCGAGCATGATTTGCCCTTGGTAAATCCATGCTGGCTCGGCCCAATCCTATCACTGCTATCTAGATATGCCACTATTTCATCTTCAATAATGGACTCTAGCATCTTCCCCACTACTGATGTTAGGCTGACAGGACGATAGTTCTCTGTTTTCTCCCTCCCTCCTTTCTTAAAAAATGGGATAACATTAGCCATTCTCCAATCCTCAGGAACTGATCCTGTATCTAAGGAACATTGGAAAATGATTACCAATGCATCCGCAATTTCCAGGGCCACCTCCTTTAGTACCCTAGGATGCAGACCATCTAGACCTGGGGATTTGTCAGCCTTCAGTCCCATCAGTCTACTCATCACCGTTTCCTTCCTAATGTCAATCTGTTTCATTTCCTCTGTTACCCTATGTCCTTGGCCCATCCATACATCTGGGAGATTGCTTGTGTCTTCCTTAGTGAAGACAGATCTAAAGCACTTATTAAATTCTTCTGCCATTTCTCTGTTTCCCATAACAATTTCACCCAATTCATTCTTCAAGGGCCCAACATTGTTCTTAACTATCTTCTTTCTCTTCACATACCTAAAAAAGCTTTTGCTATCCTCCTTTATATTCCTGGCTAGCTTGCGTTCGTACCTCATTTTTTCTCCCCATATTGCCTTTTTAGTTAAGTTCTGTTGTTCCTTAAAAATTTCCCAATCATCTGTCCTCCCACTCACCTTAGCTCTGTCATACTTCCTTTTTTTTTAATGCTATGCAATCTCTGACTTCCTTTGTCAACCACTGTGTCCCCTTTCCCCCCTTTGAATCCTTCCTTCTCCGGGGGATGAACTGGTTTTGCACCTTGTGCATTATTCCCAAGAATACCTGCCATTGCTGTTCCACTGTCTTTTCTGCTAGGATATCCATCCAGTTAACTTTGGTCAGCTCCTCCCTCATGGCTCCATAGTCTCCCCTGTTCAACTGCAACACTGACACCTCCGATCTGCCCTTATCCTTCTCAAATTGCAGATAAAAACTTATCATATTATGGTCACTACCTCCTAATGGCTCCTTTACTTCAAGATCACTTATCAAATCCTATTCATTACACAAGACTAAATCCAGAATAGTCTTGTCCCTGGTCGGCTCTTGTACAAGCTGTTCCAAGAATGCATCCCATAGGCACTCTACAAACTCCCTATCCTGTGGTCCAGCACCAACCTGATTCTCCCAATTCACCTGCATGTTGAAATCCCTCATAACTACTGCGACATTACCTTTGTCACATGCCAATGTTAACTCCCTATTCAACTTGCACCCAATATCCATGCTACTGTTTGGTGGCCTGTAGACAACACCCATTAGGGTCTTTTTGCCCTTACTGTTACTCAGTTCTATTCACACAGACTCTACTTCTCCTGATCCTATGTCCCCCCTTGCAAAGGACTGAATCTCATTCCTCACCAACAGGGCCACCCCACCCCCTCTGCCCACATTTCTGTCCCTACGATAGCACGTATACCCTTGCACATTCATTTCCCAGGTCTGATCTCCCTGCAACCATGTCTCCGTTATCCCAACAACATCATAGTTACCCATTCGCACCTGAGCTTCAAGCTCATCCGTCTTATTTCTGACACTTCGTGCATTCAGATATAGAAATTTTAGCCCATTTCTCCTCTCTCTGTTTAAATCACTGCCTATTGTGCTTAACCCAGCTCCCCAAACTCCCATTGGGCTATACGCCCCTTGAATTTTGTTGTCCTTCCTAAATTTACTTATTCTTTCAGCACATTTAACTCCATGTCCCGTCAGACCATCCCTCTGTACATGTGCCCTCCCTATCACTTGTTCCGCCTCACCTTTCTCTACTACACACTTAATATTCCAGAACTGTGTAGTCCCCACCTGTCCTTTATTCTTCATCTTGCTATCCTCTCTCGCATTCTGGATCCCTGCCCACTGCAAATTTAGTTTAAACCCCCCCCGAGAAGCACTAGCAAACTTTCCTGCAAGAATGTTAGTACCGCTCCAGTTCAGGTGTAAACCATCCCGTCAGAACAGATCCCACCTTCCCTGGAACAAAGCCCAATTATCTAAAAACCTGAAGCCCTCCCTCCTGCACCATCCTCTCAGCCACGTATTAATCTGTATAATCCTTCTGTTCCTTGCCTCACTCGCATGTGGCACAGGTAGCAATCCTGAGATTGTTACCCTGGAGGTTCTGCCCTTCAGCTTCGCACCTAACTCCCTGAACTCACTACGCAGGACCCCCTCACTCATCCTACCCACGTCGTTGGTCCCTACCATGGACCACAACATCTGGGTTCTTGCCCTTCCTCTCGAGAATAACCTGCACCCAATCTGAGATGTCCCGGACCCCGGCACCAGGGAGGCAACATACCATCTGAGACTCCCGATCTTCCCCACAAAATCTCCTATCCACCCCCCTGACTATAGAATCCCCTATCACTACCAGAGGTTAAATGATAAAACTTCAGAAGTGCAAAATAATTGTACAAGGGTTTGTTCCTCCAAAAAAGGAGGTTGAATTCTAGAAATGTGTTTTAGTCTGTCCTGTCTTTTATGTTTAATATTTTCTTCCTTTTTCCCTGCATCTATATTTATAAGCTATAAAGCTTTTACAGCACTGAGCTATAAACTAAACTCTCTTCCAGTCCTGATGAAGAGTTTATACATATTGTTTTTCACTTCTTTTGTATCTTTTATTTACTTTTATCAGATTCTGTATATTGTATTTTTCTTTACTGAAAATAAACTTTTTCTCTCTTTTGCCAAAGATATGTGTGGAACGCTGCCTTGAAAGAGGAAAAGGTAGTGGAAGAACAGATGATAATATCTCGAGTCTGCAGAAAAGGTAGAAATTAAATTCATTTTATAAACATTATCAGATTGGAAAGAGACTATTAGGCCTATTTTATCTGTGTTCTTCTTATTCTGTTTGTTTTTAAAAGTTATCTTCCCAAACCATTGATACCTATTTGTTGTACCTCCTCCAGGATTCAGACTTATATACAGTCTACTAAACCTATTATTGAACTATATGCAAAAGAAGGAAAAGTAAGAAGAGTCGATGGAGCCAAAAGTATTGATGAGGTGTGTAAAATGTAATCAAAGCAAACGATTTCATGCAGTAGCTCTTTGATATAGAGCAAGTGTTATACATGTTTTAGGAAGTTGCTTTTTAATTATAACTTTTGTCATAAAATGCTGAGCATTCTCTGTCCTATATAATCCACTTTTTGGAATGATTTCTTTTTCCAAAAATGATGTCTTTTCTTTCATCAACACCCATGGTCTTCCTGTATTTCATGGCTATCTGGAGAAGACAGATATCAGAGTTGTATTGTGCATGCATACTTTGACAATAAAATGAACCTTCAACCTTTGAATCAAACTATAAAGGAAACAAATAGAAGTTCTTTCTTGAAAATTATTATTCTGATATTGAAAGATATCCTTTGTTGACATGAGTTGTAAGGGATTGAAATTATACCTAATTTAGATTAGGACAGGTGATAGATTCCTTTCTATGAAGAATAATAAGCCAGCTAAAAGCCAGAGGATTCAAGAAATTTTACAACATTTTAAGTGATTTTTAAACTCATGATTTCTGTGTGCTAACCCAATACAATAATAACCCAAGCCACACATTAGGAAGCAAAAAAGTAAATGGGGGAGGGGGGTGATGGGAATATCTTATTTGGATTCTGAATCCATAATCATTGATTTACTTTCTGTGCATCAGATTCAGATTTAGTTTATTGTCATTTAGAAACCACAAATAGAATGCAGTTAAAAAATGAGGCAATGTTCCTCCAGACCGATATCACAAAAGCACATGACAAAACAGACTACACCAAAAAATCCACATAACGTTTGGCAATCCCCAATCCAGAGTCCGGAGAGGCTGCTGCATATTAATATCACGCCACCATCTTAGCGCGTTCCCGGGAAAGGATCTTCAATTCCACCAGACAAAACAAGACCAAAAACTAAAGCTACAAGACCTGCACAAAACCACGTAGTTACAACATATAGTTATAACAGTGCAAACAATAGCATAATTGATTTTAAAAAAAACCAGACCATGGGCACAGTAAAAATAGTCCAAAGATGTTAAAAGACTATAAGTTCAAAAGAAATCACAACACAGTTTCCACAAGTCCTCAGGGTCCTGATAGACTCGCCATCCCACGCAGGCGGCAGAAGGGAATACCCCCGCTATGGACTTCCACAGCACCACCCGACTCAGCCTTGCAGACGCAACACACAATGAAATCTCCGTCGAACCCAGCCTCGCAGACACAGCACACAGTGAAAGCGCTCCGACCGCAGCGGACTCCGAGTCCGTCGAATCTCCGAGCCTTCAACCATCCCCTCCCGCACAGCTTCTCTGAGCACCATCTTCTGCCGAGCGTATTAAGACGCCCCCACCAACGGCCATCGGCAATGCGACCACGAGGACTGGGGGCCTGTTCTTCCCAGCAGAGACCCGGACCTCACAGCAGCAACAGCAACGAAGATGGTCTTCCTGGAGATTTCCAAATGTTCCTCCGTGCTTCCACGTCCGTTTTTCATCTGATTATGATTGCACACGGCACCCCGCTTCACAAATAACAGATAATCAGCTCCAGAATGGCCGCTGCAAGTTGCGTCGCACTGCCATCAGGGCATAAATATGACAGCTCAATGTAGAATACTCAAATAAAAAGTGCTTGCATGCTTTGTTTGAAATGGTCTTTTTTCAATTATCTCAGGCATAGTAACTTCCCTGTTATATTAAAATTTTGTTATAGATGAAATAGTGTTGTATATGATTAGTGGGTAATATATTTGAAAATGTTGCTAGCTTTGAGAATTTATTCTTTAATTTCTTTTCAGGTTTTTGTTGAAGTCCAGAAAGTCTTTGATGCTGAAAATGAAGTCGACAACATTTGAAGTTATACAGACCTAATGCTTGTGCTTAGTTAGAATAACTATTATATTCTATCCTTGTTTAAATTACTGTACTTTTGGATACAGTATTTTATGTTTTGATGCATTCATTACTTTATGAAAAATTCTTTAAGGTGTAAGGAAGACATTACATTTTCAAGTTCGTTTCCCAATTTTCTTCCAACTTCAGTTTGTTATTTGTAGAGTAAAAATGTTCATCTGAAACTTGTCCTTGCTTATGGATGTATCCACGTGCTCTTGAAATGCAGTGACTTGTTACTGATTGTTTTCATACCAAATGATCATAATTGTGCACAATTCAATATTTTCAAATTAACTCATGCAAATTAATTTAGCATTTTTAGTATCAACTTATACCACATTTGTTAAATAATACTACTTGTTAATCCTTAAGTGCATTTTTTCTAGAGGAACAACCAAATTAGAAAGAATTACCTTTGAAACTGTGTTTGCACTCGTTCATTTATTTATGTACTTTTAAAAGTTAATTCATGCATTGGAATTTTTAATGTGTAAAAAGTTCAAAACATTTTTATGTACATTTCAGTATAGTTTTCCACAGGTTAAACTTTTTTAGATGACAAAGAGTTGATTCTGGAAGTGGTAGCTGAGAAATTTTTGCAGGCTGATATTACGTTGGTTGAAGATCTTGGTTAAAGAAGTCTTTCAAGTCTAAATGTTAGATCTTGAAATGGTGAGAAAAATCAGAGCAACTGAACTGCTATCTTGTTTAAAAACAATGACAAACACGTCATCATTTTCTACCATTCTGAAACTTTGATAGGACACTTCCTAATGTGAGTCAGCATAGTCTCAAAGCATTTTCTGCATTAGGCGTATGGGATTATTTTACTTGCAGGACAGCAGTTCTTTTGGAACATTGCCACCTAAGCAGCTATTGTTATTTCATTCACCACGCAATGAGATCTTTCAAACATAGCTTTCCTTGTCCATTGTTTTTTCTCTGCATCCCCCACTCCAAAACGAAAGTTCTGATTTCCAATTATGCTGCTTCCCACAGTGCTGGCCCTGACCACATTACTGCTCTTTCACTTACTCCTTCCCTTTGCATATGACTAATTGCAGTGAGGGCCTGGTGGGCCACAACTGAAATAATTGAATATCCTGCTGCAATGTCCATCCAATGTACAGTACCAGTTAAAATGTTATAAATGTATCAAGGACGCTGAAGAAGATTTTCTAAAATTAAGACAGTTTCTGTGCATCGGAAATCATTATAAACACTGGAAATATGGAACAGTTCAGCTGCTACTTGTAAAGTGACAGATCTACATTCCTATTGTAAAGATTCTGTGAGAACAGTTCACCTAAATTTGACCTTCCTTAACAAATGCTGACTAAATATCGGGACTTCCAGCACTTCATCAGTTTGTGTTTGAGAATATCAAATAAAAGTTTTACTTGAATTTCTAATTCCAATCCTTCTAGTTTGAGCATTGAATTCTGAGATACTTGTCCATTTATTTAATATAAGAATGACCAGAATACCTCATTTCATTTAACATTTATCTGTTTTGGTATACTTTTTGTTATTTTTCTAAATAATAATTAACTAAATAATTAAATCATAATTTGAATTTCTATTATAATTGATAGCATACTCAAATGTAATAAAATCAGGACTTTTGCTTGCGAAGATGCAGTAAATATTGTTAGAAACAAAGAGATAATAGTGTACTCCAGATGTGTATTTTGAACTGCCAAGGCTTGGAAGGTGCTTGCAATTTGTATCTTATGATTAGCTGACATTTAATATTAAATAATTACAATTCATTCCATTTCTGTAGGTATGAGTAACTCCTTTTCCAGCATCTTTTGCTTTTGTGTCTGGTCATTTCTGACTACGTGAAAACATTTTCGGATCACTAGCAATATTAGAACTCTGTATAAATGTAGATTATCTATTTGGTTATTAGTTTTGCAGATTAAAAGAAGTAAAGAAAAATTGACTGCATGTTTGTGTTTGAATTTGAAGAAAAATCATATTTTAGCTTCTTGTAGCTTGGATCTGTAGTTCTTTATGGACTGTATGAGGGAATATATTCAGCTCCATATGGTAGATCCATGCTTTATCTTTATCTACTCTCTGTCCCCTGAAGAAGGCCTTTGAATAGTGTGCTGTAGAGTTTGCAGGTGAAGTATGATGAAATACTTGACTGGTTACTGACTCACTTGGGGAGGTTGTTACCATGGCCAAGTATTTCACAAATTCACCACCCGATGAGAGAAGAACCTTCTCATTTCTAAATGTCATATTGCATACCTGACTCTGACAGCTGGTTCAAGACCCTGTATCTGGAGGAAATCACTTCCCTGCATCTGTGCTGTTGAGTCCTGTCAGAATTTTGAACGCTTCAGTCAGATCTCTCATTCTTCTAAATTCCAGGTGATACAATCTCTCCTCATATAACAGACTTGTCATCAAGTATTCAGATTGATGATTGCATTTCTCTATGGCAAACATTTCCTGCCTTTGGTAAGGAAATCAAAACTGCACACGTGACTCCAGGCGTTATCTGGCTACAGCCCTGTAAATTGAAGCAAGACGTTACTTCCTTCCAAGGTGTGGGGAGTGCGCTGCCGCACAGTGCTCCCGAGAACGTGGCCTTTGTTGCCATACAGCTGGAGTTTCCTTAATATTTAAACCTTTAAAGTGCTGCTTATTTTTCAGGATACGTAAAACTTTCCTGCTTAAAGCAATGGCTGGTCTGCACAGCTGTAACAAAAAATAGAGGGAATATTGCAAGACATTCTTGCTCCTGTATTCAAAAATTTAATGAAGGACTGTGTGTAATTTTTTGATGTTCCTGCTGATTTCTTTGTACATCAACATTTCCCAATCTATCATCTGTTAAAAGATCAGATGCCATTACATTTTCCTACATATTTATCCATGTTATAGTGCATCTGTCATGTATTTTAACTTGGCTAGAAGCCTCATATCATTCTCATATAACTTGCAATCCCAGCCAAATTTTGTGTTGAGGACAGACTTAAAAATTTTACATTTAGTTCTTTCAATGAAATTATTGATGTACAAATTGAATATCTGTGGCCCAAACACAAATGTTCCTTGCTAGTCATTGCCTTGCCTTGAAAAATACTTATTTATTCTTGATCTTTTTCTTTTCTGTTAATTCCTCTCAGTATTGCTTGGCCCTTGGCTCTATGCTTATAGTAGACTTTAATTCAACTACATCCCATCCCCAGTTCTCTTTCACCTTTCTGCAGTACTTGTTCATGTGTGGGTATGAAGCGACAGAGGATGAATGGACAGAATGTTGGACTGAGAAGCTTTGGGAACTGCACCATTAATATTCTGATCATCTGGGCATGCAAACAAGCAAGTATTGGCTTGGAAACATTCAGGTCAGTGGCAGAATATCATTTGGGAGATTTACTATGCTTCCTTAGGGCGTTTTTGATTTGGTATCCTTGTCTTTGTAGGCTGAGGAATTTAGTACAAGATAGTAGTCATAAAACAATTAAACATTGGTTAGACTATTTAGAGATTTATACACATTTCTGGTCACCACACCACAGGAAGGATGTGGTAGCAATAGAAAGTGTGAAAGAGATTCAACAGGATGTTGCCTGAAATAGTTAGATAGGTCAGGTTCATGTTCACCGGAATGTAGAAGGCAAGGTGGTAACCATATAGAGAGTCATAGATAGGATTGATGTTAGAATCTTCTTCCTAGGGCAGTGTTTTAATATGAGAGGAGAGGTAAGTTCCACAAAGAGAGTAGTGAATATTTGGGCTGAACTGCCAGAAGAGATAATAACAATTACTAATACAAAGTTTAAAAGGTATTTGGACAGGTGCTTAGAGAGGAGTATGGGCCTAATGTGAGCAAATAGGATTAGAATACATGTGCATTACAGTTGGGAGAGAGGAGGAAGGTTGCTTCTGTACTGCATGTTTCTATGACTGGTCATGCCCTGACTCATCAAAGCTGTCCTTCCACAATAAATTTCCCATTAGCTGTTACATTGCTTTCATTTCCGACTATCGTTACTGAATAAGGTTACACCGAAGTATTGCAGTCTTCATACTGCAGTATGAACAACCATAGTGTTTACAGACAACTTCAGCCTATCGCTTTAGCAGTCTGAGGTACCCACCAGCTCAAGCAGTCTTTAATCATACTTGTGCCGAAGAAGAATGTTGTAACCTACAGTACCTCAAGGACTATCGTCCAGTAGCACTTGCACCTATTGTGATAAAGTGGTTTGAGGAACCTACAGCATGTCAGTGACGATCATCCAATAGCACTTGCATCTGTTGTGTCAAAAGTGCTTTCAGAGGTTGGTCATGAAGCATATCAACTCTTGCCTGAGGAGTGGACCTGGATCTGCTCCAATTCGCCTACCATCAGAGCAGGAAAACAACAAATGCCATGCTATTGCCCCTTCACTCAGCTCTGGAACAATGAAGATGTATACATCAGGTTGCTCTTCACTGACTAACATCTCAGCATTCAACAATGTTATCCCTTCAAAACTAATCACTAAGCTCCAAGACTGAGGTTTCAATACTTCCCAGCACAACTGGATCCTTGATTTCCTCACTTGCAGAGCTCCGTCAGTTTGGATTAGCCACAGCATCTTCTCGACAATCACTGTCAGCAGTGCTGATGTGCTGGTGGTGATTGTGCACCACTCTACTTGCTTTATATCGAGTTTGTGTCCTATATATATTTATATAGACTGTGTGTGTGTGTGCACCCTTAACTCCTGCACCGATCATCATTTTGGTGATTGCTCATTATACGGTGTGTCTTGGCATCTGAAACCTGGCAGAGCCCATCCTTCTCCAGGTTTTTGGAGCCAGCTGGATTCGAACTCGGCAGCCTTCACTCCGAAGTCCGGCGCTGATGCCTCTACGCCACCAGCTGGTCCATATAGACTGTGTGGCTAAGTACAACTCCAATACCTAAGTTTGCTGATGATACCGCTGTTTTTCACTGAATCAAGGGTGGTGACAAGTCAGCATACAGGTGGTGCCACAACAATGACCTCTCACTCAATGTCAGCAAAACCAAAAAGCTGATTATTGGCTCCAGGAAGAAGAAGCTGGACATCTGAGCCAGTCTTCATTAGGTACAACAGCACCTCCAGTTTCCAGAAATTTGTGTAGATTTGGCATGTTACTTAAAACAGTGACAGACTTCTGTAGATGCACAGAGGAGAGTTTTCTAACGGGGTGCATCGCAGCCTCGTATGGCCAGGAATGGAATGGTCTACAAAAAGTGGTGGATACAGCCCAGTTCATCACAGGCACAGCCCTCCCAGCCATTGAGAAAAATTTACATGAAGTGCTGTCACAAGGAAGCAGTATCCATCATCAAGGACTTTTTGGGTTATACTCTCTTCTCACTGCTATCATTGAGCTGGAGGTACAGAGGTCTTAGGACCCACACCACCAGGTTCAGGAACAGTTACCACCCGGCAATCATCAGTCTCCTGAACCATCTTAGATAACTCCTTCATCTCAACTCTCAACTGAGTCTATTACCCACAGACTCACTTTCAATGCTGTTATTTTATTTGCACAATTTGTCTTTTTTTGCCATTGGGTATTTGTTTGTCTTTGTTTCTGCACAGTTTGTATATGTATAGTTCTTTTATAGAAAATTAATCTCAAGGTAGTATATGCTAACATATGCCTGCTTTGATATTAGATTTACTTTAACTGACTTTGATAGAATTTTAGCAGGCCAAACAACAAGAAGCAGGTTACAAACAAGAGAAAATCTGCTGATACTGGAAATCCAAAGCAACACACACCAAATGCTGGAGAAACTCAGCAGGTCCAGCAGCATCTATGGAAGAGATTTCAGGCTGAGATCCTTCTCCAGTCTTAAAGAAGGATCTTCAATGGAATGTTGACTATTTACTCTTTTCCATGGATGCTGCCTGACCTGTTGAGTTCCTCCAGCATTTTGTGTGTGTTGCTTAAGTAGGTTAGATTCATCTAGGTGCACCTAACACTTTTCAGAGTATGTTTATACTGCCAAATAATGCTTTTCCCTTAAATAACAAAAGATTGCAAACATTCAAACTTAAATCATTTGATACTCCTCTGTTACATAACTTGTATGTAAACTTCAGTAATTTTGTTTCATGATTTCAGTTTCACCACTAGGTGGTTGTATAGGTTCATGTTCTTTAGTCTTTCAGTCCTTGCCTCACGTTGATCTGTATAATTATAAAATAATTGATACAGTACACTGAGGTCTCTGTGAATGTGTTTTAAAGCAAAGTCTCTTTGTAATGTAGCTTGAATGAAAGTACTGTTCACAAATAAAATGTTTAGAAAATGTTTTGAAAAAAATGCTGGTTTCCAAAATTCTGTCTCTAGCTACTTTTCCTTCATAAGGATACTTTGATACGTGTCCTTTCAGGCAGGGTCTACACGTAATGTTGAGTACATCTTAGCTTGGAAGGTGATGAAAACTCAGAGTGGTCTCTGCCATTTACCGGTCTGAAATTTTGTTTGTTGACTTTACAGTTTATTATTTCTCTTGTCCTCTCTCCCATCATGCAGAAGAAACAAAAGCCTGACCAAGCTCAAGGACTGTTATAGGATAATCATGTGGCTGCCTAGAATAAATTAGACTCTTGACCTCAAAAGCTATCTCATTATGACCTCACATCTTATTGTCCGCATGCATTGTATTTCCTTGTGGCTATTATACTTTATTCTACATAGCAATTGTTTTATCTCATACTAACTCAGTGTACTCTGTAATGGATTTATCTATGTGAACAATATTCCAGACAAGCTTTTCACTGTACCTCAGTACATGTGACAACAATATACCTTTTTTTTTCTTCTTTTTAAAAAATTTTTTTTTATTAGTTTTTCAAAACATTTTACAAAATTAAAAATCGCAAATCCCAATGAGGAGCATTAATACAGTGCAAGATTACGCATACAATAACAATATGCTACACAGGAAGAGAATTTAACAAAAAAGCACCTAAATTAAAGACAAGTGAGCTTAGTGTCCTCCCCAAGCCCCACAACACAAGAAAAAAACAACAACAACTCCAGACCAACCACCACACAGTATAAAGAGTATAAGTCTGGACAGTCAAACTCCCAGACTGTGAATACACTTAGTAACAGAGGATAATAATGCCTACTACCAGAAAAAAAAGGGAGCTGAAAGCAAGGGACCGAAAAGAAGAAAAAAAAAGAAAAAAAAACCCTAGTCAAGAGGAAGGTTATGAAAGAACAATAAACCTTTTATCAAATGTTTTCTATAAGTGCCAGTTGGATCCTTGCCTATATTAATCTCACATAATTTTCCCACTCTTTGTTTTGTTCAATTGTTTCAAGGTTACTCTTTCCTTATGTTTTCTTTCCTATATTGTTTGTTACATGCTTACACTTAAATTATTTATGGGACTGTAAAACATTTTATGTACTATATATAATTCTCAAATCTGATTCGGAATTGAGGCTTTAGTTCATCGAAGCTTCGGCGGGGAGAGAGCCATAGGCTTTAAGTAGATATTGTTCTGTAATTTATCCCTTCTTTCTTTCTTATTGCACATTTAGAGCAGTGCAGCTGCCAGGCAGGACAGCGGAATGCTCCTCTTGTAGGATGTGGGAAGACAGGGAAACCTCCAATGTCCCTGATGACTACATTTGCAAGAAGTGCATCCAGATGCAGCTTCTAACAGGGAGTGTTAAGGAGTTGTAGCTGGAACTGGATGAACTCTGGATAATTCAAGAAGCTGAGGGGTTGATAGACAGGACATAGAAGGAGGTAATTACAGACAAGGCGCTGGACACAATTAACAAGGTGACTGTCAGGAGGAGAAAAGGGGTTAGGCAGCCAGTGCAGAGTACTCCTGTGGCTGTTCCCCCTCAACAACAGTTATATCACTTTGGATACTGTTGCGGGGGTGGGGGGGGGGGAGCGGTGGTGATGACGTAGTAAAGGAAAGCCACAGTGATCAGGTCTCTATTTCAGAGTCCGGCTCTGTGGCTTAGAAGGGAAGGGGAAGTGAAGAGGCAATCTGTACTGAGAGGTGATTCATTGGATAAGGTAATAGAAAGGAGGTTCTGTGGACTAGAATGAGATTCCAAGGTGGTATGTTGCCTCCTGCATGCCTGGGTCAGGGACATGTCAGATCAAGTCCAAAGTATTGTTCAGTGGGAGGGTGAGCAGCCAGAGGTCGTGATTAATTTCGGTACCAATGTTATGGTTAGGAGGGGTGCCAAGGATTAACTAGCATAGGTTTTATATGGTGAGTGACAGGACACTGAGGAGTGTAGTACAACAGAGTGTTCGGCGAATACAGATCTATAATTCCTTGAAAGTGGCATCCCAGTTAGATAGGGTTGTAAAGAAATCTTTTGGCAGATTGGCCTTCATAAATCCATGTATTGAGTACATAAGTTGTGATGTTATGTTGAAATTGGATAAGATGTTGTTGAGGTCTAATATGGAATATTGTGTGCAGTTTTGATCAGCTACTGACAGGAAAGATGTAAACAAGATTGAAAGAGTGCAGGAAGAATTTAGATGGAAGTAGCTGGGACTTGAGGATCTGAGTTATAGGGAAAGGTTGAATAGGTTAGGACTTTTTTTCCTAGAATGTACAAGACTGAGGGGAGATTTGTTAGAGGTATACGTAGGATAAAAGCAAGCAAGCTTTTTCCACTGAAGTTGAATGAGAATACAATTAGAGATGATGGGTTAAGGGAGAAAGGTAAAATGTTTAAGAGGAACATAATGGGGAACTTCTTTGACTCAGAGAATGTGAGAGTTTGGAACAAGCTGCCAGAGAACATGATGGTTACAGGTTCAATTTCAACATTTAAGAGAAATTTGGATAGGCACATGGTTGGTGGAGGGGGGATGCGGTATGGAGGGCTTTGGGCCCGGTGCAGGTTGCTAGGCTAGACAGATTAATAATTCGGCATGGACTAAGGGCTGAAGGGCCTGTTTATGTGCTAGAGTGTTCCATGACTCTATAAATACTCTATGACTCTATAATATCCCTTCTTATCGAACAGAAAGGAAGAAATGCATTTGTCTACAAACATTTTAAAACTTCATGGTATTGTCTTGCAACTAATAAGGTACTTCTTTAGTTGTGCACTAAACAGTCAAAAGAAAGGCTATAATGTCACAAGTGAAAGATTTTTTTTTTGCTCCTAAGCTTAATTCTCTAAGGATTCAATATATTCTAGATTTTCTGATTAAGATAATGACTATATGTAGAGTTCATGAGACTGATATCACAAACTCAGAATTGTTTGCTTTTCATGATTAGTTGTGGTAAATTAATACATGAGAGTTCTACATGAGGAACCGGGCTGTAACATGGCTAAACTTGCAAATTTCTGGTGATTGCTGTCAACATGATTGCTTCACTTGTAGTGCTTATTCCATAAATCCCACTGAATACTTTTTCACTGATCCCTCAGTTTATTACACTTGAGGATTATTTAGTCATCGAGCAATAGACCATGGATACAGTCTCTTTAGCCCAATGAGTTCTCGCCAAGTCTTGTATCCATCCATCTAGTCCCAATTTCCTGCATTCATCCCATTATCCCTCTCAGACCCAACCTTTCACATAATATCCATTATTAGTTTAGAAATCCATGTCTGTAAACCAGAGGTCCATGTGTCAGTCCTCATCAGGAGATCAGAGATGGAGATAGTCAGCAATTTTAAATACCTGATTGTGGTGCAACCAGTCAGGGTACTCTCCACCGTGCATCTATAGAAGTTTGTCAAAATTGTAGATGATATGATGAACCTCCACAAACTTCCATGAAAGAAGAACCACTGTTGGATCTTCTTAGAGATTGCACTTATGTGCTAGTCTTGGGACAGATCCTCTGATCTCGTAACATCAAGGAATTTAACATTACTGACACTTTCCCTCTGATACCCTAATGAGTATTGGCTCATGGACCCCTGGTTTCTTACTCCTGTAGGCAATAATCTGCTCTTTGGTTTTTCTGCTATTAAGTGTGAGGTTGTTGTTGTGCCACCCTTCAACTAGACTTTCAATCTCCCTCCTATATTCTATTTTGTCACCAACTTTGATTTGGCCAACAACAATGATATAATCAGCATACTTAATGATGCACCATCAATAACTCACTCTGAGACGTAAGAAGCGAGATATCGGCTTTTATTGACTGGAAGAATGAACAACACTACATCCTGGAGAATGAGGCCGGGCTCAGGCCTCAATCGCCTTTATACAGGGGTCTGTGGGAGGAGCCACAGGAGCAGTCAGCAGGGGTCTGTGGGAGGAGCCACAGGAGCAGTCCAGACAGGTATATGTAGTTCACCACACTTAAATATAGCATTAGTGTTGTACTTAGCCACACAACAATAGGTATAAAGTGAGTGGAGTAGGGGGCTAAGCACACAGTTTTGTGCTGATGTTGAGGAGAATATGTCATCGCCAGTCTGTACTGACTGGAGTCTGCAAGTGAGGAAATTAAAGGTCCAGTTGTATGGGAAGGTATCAAGCCCTAGGTCTCTGAGCTCAGTGATTAGTTTCAAGGGGATAACAGAGTTGAATGCTGAGTTGTACTCAATGAAGAGCAAAGTGATGAATGCATCTTCATTGTCCAGATGATTAATAATGGATATTATATTAACAGCATCCACTATTGACCTGTTATGATGGCAGGCACATTGGAATTGATCCTTGTCACTCCTCAGGCAGGAGTTGATATGAGTCATGACCAAAGTCTCAAAGCACTTCATTGTAGTGTTTGTAAGTGGTACTGGACAAAGGTCATTGAGGCAGATTGCCAAGTCTTTTTGGACACAGTATGGTTGAAGCCTTCTTGAAGCAGATGGGTACCTCAGACTGCCAAAGCGAGAGGTTGAAGATGTCAGTAACCCTTTAGTTAGCTGATTAGTGCAAGTCTTTAGTACTCAGTCAGCTACACTATCTGCGCCAGATGCTGTTCATGGGTTCACCCTCCTGAAAGATGTTCTCATGTTGGCTCCAGAGACTTAAATTACAGGGGCCTCAGACTGTGATGGTTCGTGAAGTTTCCTCCATGCTCTGTCAATCAAAATGAGAACAAAAAGCCTTGAGCTCATTTGAGAGCTAAACTTTGATGTTGTTTACATTTCTTTGTAGGAGGTGATAGCATTCAATCCCTGCTACAACTGTCAAGCATCATTCTGTGATCCCAGGTTGGTCCAGAATTGCCACTTTGCATGCAAAATGGCTTTCCATAGGTCAAACCTGGACCTCTTGTACATTCTTGCAATGCCAGTCCTAACATCACTGATCTAGCGCTCAGCGGATTGTGGATTTCTTGGTTCATCCAGGGCTTCTGGTTGGGGAAGACTCAGAATGATTTTGTGGGTACAGTTTTGTCCATGTGAATCTTTATAATGTCCATAACAATTGTGGGACATTCATTTAGGTCCTCTGATGAGTCCTTGAACATGGCCCACTCCATCTATTCAAAGTAATCCCATAGCCATGCCTCTGCCTCCATGACCACCTTCTTTGTTGCCCGTAAATCTGGTGTCTTGCTTTTTAATCACTGCCGATATACCTGGAGGAGGTGTTCAGATTTCTCAAACTGTGATGGAGAGATAGAACAGTAGTATCAAACGAAGGCCAACTGTGATGTCAGTCGTGGCCCTAAGAAGGTCCTCTGATGAAGCAAAGATGAAAGTTGAGTGAGTTTGGTAGCAACCCTCCATAGGCTCAAGTTTTTTTTCTGTTATACAACTCTTACTGAAAATGGAGTATCACTTCTCTTCATCAGCAAGCCTTCCTATATGTTACTGGAAAAAAATTAATTTCCTTTCAGCTTCTCCTGTGTGGTCACAATAACTCTGGTACAATTAATAAGGATTTTGACATAAAATGGTGGAGCACATTTTTTTTTCCAAAGAAATGTACCAGCAGCATCTTTCAAACACCTATCACTGCAGAGCCAGTGCTCAACTGCACTCAATTTAGAACTAAGACTTTCAAGTTTGGGGAGGTGGGCAGCCTAAAAATGTGTCAACCTATGGGGGAAAGGACTTAAAATGTTCAAAAATTCTGCATCACTGTCTTTTGAGGAACATTTATTTGTAACAATGGTTGTTAGTTACTTTATTGTATGAATACTATGTGTACTCAAAATATTAATGCCATTTTAACTGTGTGTCTCAATCAGTTTTTTTGCCTTTTGACTTAATGTGATAACTGCTTGCCATCATTCACTTCAGATTCTTTTCTTAAATGAAAAGGTATAAATAATCCAGGGGAAAAGAATTTGTAGGCATTTACATTTTTAAATTGTTCAGTACAGTGGTTAAATCAGCAAACAACAGAATGTTTCACTGACTGTAAAGAACACAGCAAAATTTGCTCTTAAACTATATGGTAAAACTAGGAGAAGCACTGTCAAATGTTTAAGGGTTGTGATACATTCCTAGGTGGCTGCTTGCATAATGACACAGCCCCAATATTAAATTAAGCAAGTAACTAATTCTAGATGACGAAGAAAGTTTTTAGTGACCTTTAAAGACATGCACAAAGAGATATTTGCCCTTTTGCAGAGAAGGTAAGATGTCATGTAGTGCACAAATTTAGTTTCTCTAAATGACCTTTACCAGAAGATATTGTAAAAAGATGCACCTCATTAACTTCAGCAAAACCACTGACAATAATTAAACAACAAAGGCTGTATTGGAATCATGTCTTGTTCTTTAAATGATATATAATTGATAAATGTTTTATGAACAGATGTGCATCACACATAACACAGTGCATCACACAAATCATAACTGTATATATAAAGGAGTGAATAGAAACATAAAGGTTTCTGATAGACATCCCGAAAAAGAACTTTAATGAGAAGTAAGGTTTGACTGATTGATAAATGAAGATGGTTGAAATATTCTTACTTGGTCTGTCAGGAACTTTTAATTTTAGCGTGAGACCACATCTTTTTTCTCAGGTAATATCTTGATTGAAAATGTCTGTATGATTCAGCATAATATAGTAATTAATACTGTGGATTTAGTGTATGTATATTATAGAACTGAGATTTTGCCAAGTTTCAAAGAAAGTAAAATCCTAAACCTTTTTTTTCACTTTAGGTAGCAAAGTTAATTTAATTTTCCTCAAAATAGCAGCACCTTTCAAATCTTTAGTTGACAACTAAAGATAAGCATTTTTTCAAAAATATTCTTAATTCATCAATTATACAATATATATGATTGGGACCTATGTTTTCAATGTTCATTGTACTATCAATTCAATACAATGTGTTTTCTTACATTGCATCATTGCTGCCTCCCACTCCACCCTCCCCGAACAATGCACTCATGAAGCGAGTGAGAAGCTTTTACAGCATGCCCAGCTCCTTAGTGTCTAGTGGCAAAGGAAGCCTAGACTGTAGTCATTTCCCACAGAGCCTTTGTGGTGGCAGGACAAAGATTTAGATTGTCACTCAGTACATACTCCAGTACAGTGTAATGCGTTAATAGACAGCATTTGCTTGTGGAGATCTCCTTCAACTGAAAGACCAACAAATAATGAGTACACAAAATTTCATTTGTCTTGAGTCCTGCCAAAGGGTCTCTGCCCAAAATATTGACTGTACTTATTTCCCTAGATGTTGCCTGGCCTGCTGAGTTCCTCCAGCATTTTGTGGGTGTTCCTGTAGAGAAGAGAGAAGGCAATAAATTAAAAGTCCTCCAACTAGCTGTCTGGAATTAATAAAAAGTTGCTTAAGTCTCATGCCCATAAGAAGCAGTACTGAGGCATCCTAGTGAGGAATGTTATCAAAATAATTTGTGATGTCTTTTGTTAATTATACTCAGACCAATTGACTTAATAAACCTCAGTGCCTCTGAGATAGAAAGGGAATGTAAATTAGTCATGGGTTCTCAGAGTTATACAGCACAAAAATGGGGCTTTCACCTCACTGGTGAACATGTCAGTCTTTTAGACCATCTACGCTAATACCATTAGATCCATATCTTTATATGCCTTGTCCATATAAGTGTCCATCAGCATTTTTCTGAAACGTAGTTATTGTTTCTGATTCCATCACTGCCTTTGACATTCCATATACCTTTTACACCATCCGAACGATTGCATTACCACTTTCTGGGAATTATGGACTTGAATCCCAGGTTCCCTTTCCTAGGAAGCCACTATTTACATTGCCTACCACTACTTGACTTGACAGAATGTGTCACCTCACAGCTGCTGGGATTAATTTTCATCTATCAAAGTTCAAATTAAATTTTATTATCCAAGTACGTATATGTCACCATTAACAGACCTGAGATCCATTTTCTTGTAGGCATACGCACATTTATAGAATAGTAACTGTAACAATATCAATGAAAGATCAACCAGAATGCAGAAGACAACAAACTGTGCAAATGCAAATATAAATAAATAGCAATAAATAACAAGAATATGAAATCATGTGTTAGAGTCCTTGAAAGTGAAATCATAGGTTCTGGGAACATGGGGCAAGTGAAGTTGAGTGGAGTTATCCCTTTTTGTTCAAGAGCCTATGGTTGAGAGGTAGCAACTGTTCTTGAGCCTGGTGGTGCGAGTCCTGAGGCTCTTGTACCTTCTACCTGATGGCATCAGTGAGAAAAGAGCATGAACTTGGTGGTGGGGGTCCCTGGTGATGGACACTGCCTTCCTACAACAGTATGTAGATATGCTCAATGGTTGAGAGGGCTTTACCCATTACGTACTGGGCCAAATCTACTACTTTTTGTAGGATTTTGTGTATATAAGCATTGGTGTTTCCTTGCAGGCTGAGATGCAGCCAGTCAATATACACTCCATTACATATCTACAGAAGTTTGTCAAAGTTTTTCAAATATCATGTGGAATCTCCATGAACTCTTAAGGAAGCTCAGGCACTGCCATGCTTTCTTCGCAATTGCCGTTACGTGCTTGATCCAGGACACTTCCTCCTAAGTAATAACACCCAGGAATTTAAAGCTGCTGACCCTCTCCACCTCTAATCCTCTGATGAGAACTGGCTCATGGACCTCTGGTTTCCCTCTCCTGAAGTTTATAATTAATTCCTTTTTCTTGGTGACATTGAGTGAGAGGTTGCTGTTATGACACCGTGTAGCCGGATTTTCAATCTCCTTCATATATGCTGATACATCACCACCTTTGATTCAACCCACAATAGTGACATCATCAGCAAATTTGCACGTGGCATTGGAGCTGTCCTTAACCATACATGTCATACATGTAAAGCGAATGTGGGGGGGGGGGGTGAGCACACAGCCCAGCGGTGCACCTGTGCTGATGGAGACTGGGGAGGAGATGTTGTTGTTAATCTGAATTGCCTGAGGTCTACAAGTGAAGAAATCCCGAATCCAATTGCACAAGGAGGTAATGAGACCAAGGTCTTGGAGATTATTGATTAGATTTGAAGGGATGATGGCATTGGATGCTGAGCTGTAGTCGATAAAATATGTACCTTTGCTGTCTTGATGTCCCAGGTTTGAGTGAATAGCCAATCAGATGGCATCTGCTGTGGACCTGTTGCTCCAGTAGGTAGAAACTGATATGTTTCATCACCAGCCACTCAAAGCACTTCATTACAATGGTTGTAAATGCAACTGGGTGATGGCCATTGAGCCAGGTTACCATGCTGTTTCTGGGCACTGGTGTGATTGAAGCCTGCTTGAAGCAGGTGGGTACCACACACTGCCGAAGCAAGAGGTTAAAGATCTCAATGAACGTACCAGCCAGTTGATCAACACAGGTTTTTAGTATGTGGCCAGGTACCCTGTCCAGTCCAGATGCTTTCATTGGATTTACCCTCTTGAAGACAGCCTATACGTCACCTTCAGAGACTGAGATCATGGAATCATCAGAGGATGTACGAGTTTGTGATAGTTCCTTCATGTTCTGTTGGTCAAATTGACACTCTTTCAACACTCCATCCACTGTTTTTATTTGATCAACAGGCAATCTGCTGGAAGAACTCAGCAGATCAGGCAGCATCTGTGGGAGGAGAGATTCAATATTTCAAGTTAAAACTGTAGTGTAGGGTTGTAACCTTGCTCATTACCCAGAGCTCTAGCAATTTTGTATCGTCTGCAAACAATGGAGGTCCCAGCATCCATACCTGATGTACACAGATGCCCAATCAGGAAAACATCCTTCTCCCGTTTGTATCTTTCATCACATGCTAATTTTTCATTCAATTAGCCAGCTTGCCTTGGATCCAATGTGCCTTCAACTTCCAGATCAACCTACAATTCAGGACGATGCCTTAATAAAGGTACTACAGATAATGTCTACCACCCTGCCTTCCACTGCACTAAGATTTGCTGACTACCCTTCATCAGACCTAACTTTCTGATTATACATAAACCATTAGAATTTTCTCTAGTAACTTCCCTACTACTGACATTAGGCTCACCAGCCTGTAGTTCTTTGGCTTAATTCTGTGGTATTTCATAAATAAAGGAACAGAATTAACTATCCTGCAGACTCCAGGGACATCACTTGTGGCTAACTGGATGCAAAATCTCTGCAAAGACCATCTCCTCCCTTGCTGGGTAGATCCAGCCCCAGGGTCTTATCAATCCTTACAAGTTCTGTGGCATCTAATTCACCCTGTTTAATTCTGACAAGATCTGCACTGTCAAGATAGATACTGTTTTGATCCCAAAGGAAATTACAGTGTGACAGTGGCATTACAAGTGCACAGATTTTAAAAGAGAAGTAAGAAAGAATTAAAAAAAGTTACCTCAAACAGTCTAACAAGAGGGGGTCATCACTTTCCCAGCTATAGGTTGACTCATTATAGAACCTAATGGCCGAGGGTAAGAATGACCTCTTAAATTTTGATATATTTATAAAATGCCTTGGTTTTTATTCCCCGGTATTGACAGCTTTCTAGTGAGCACTTGAGCAATGGTTCCTATTTGTCTTCATCAAGTGTGAATAGACGTGATTGTAATATTCTCATTAATGAAATAGGCACTCACATTCTAGTCCTGTATTCAAGAAACATCTTTGCTACTGTGAAGCTGTGAGCAAATGTAAGACATTGTCTGCATGATGTTGCTTGTAAAGAGAGCATTTATTTGAAAATTAAACATTTTCATTTTTGGTTTCTTCCTTCTAGCTGTTGTAATAATTTACTCTTGCCAATCCTCCCAAATTGATTCCTTCTAATTCTCTGAATCACCAATTCAATGAGGACTGATAGCAGTTTTTCCTCTAATATTTTCTCAGACTAAGTTGAGTTCTGATAAATCAAATATTCAATTATTCCTTGACTAAGGAAGTATCTTACCATTGTTTCCAGATCAAAAGACAATTATTCACAAAGTTGAATTCTTAATCCATACAATAAAATCTTGAATAAGATAAATATGTCATGATTTGAAAACTGAAGCTGTTTTAGCCAAATTCTTTAGTGTAAACATGATATATGTGCAAATGATATAGCTCACACCATGAATACTTGCATTCTTTTACAGTAGACATTATGGTGCTCTGACTGTTTTCTTGACCTTTATGGACAATATTGCTAACACACACTAGAAGGTTAAATGTTTCAGTGAGGATTTATATTTTTGTCTCATGCTGCTTTTTTCTATAATGGCAGCTGTCATCACCTTTTAAAATCTTTTAAGCTTACTTGAACACTATCTGGATGTTTTGCTTAATAAAAATTAAACTACCAGTATTAAGCATTAGGTCACTGG